>NC_092650.1:12832500-13533750 GCF_032118995.1 Asterias amurensis
CTGTGAAAAGTTGTGCTCAGTTGGACTTTGCGAGAGAATAATGGAAGAAAAATCGCCCTTGTCGCACAAGTTGTGTGCGTTCAGATGCTTGATTTCAAAATCTCAAAATATAATTCTGAGGTTTAAAAACCAAATTCAGATGTTTAAGTGCGAAAATACTTCTTTCTGAAAAAAAACGTTACTCGAGAGGGAGCATTTCTCATAATGTGTTTTATACTGTCAATAGCTGTCCATTGATCGTTAACAAATAAGATTTTAATCTAACAATCACTTTGAGTGATAACGGATACTGACCAGTGCCTTTAAGTGTGAACTCTTTAAAGGTTCGGCCCTTATGGTGTGGTGTGTGTATGAGGTAGACTTTGCCCAAAATGAGTCTGCCCCTCTGGTCACTGCCGTTACCCCTCCGGTCACTGCCATTACCCCTCCGGTCACTACGATTACCCCTCCGGTCACTGCCGTTACCCCCTCGTCTCTGTATTATATGGACAACCCACTGGGAGAGAGGTGGCAATATACATATCAGGTTAAACTCTTCAATATATTTCTTTTTTTATTACACAAATGTTGTAATTAATTGTATTTTTAAAATATACTATTTGTTAAAATCTTAATTATTAATGTTACACATAGACTTATACTGCAATTGCATATCAAGAGGTAATAGACCCTTCCCATAAAATATGTAAATTTAACATAGCGTGTGGGCACTAACATTTTGGTTGGCAAAATGAGAGAACATCGTGCTGTTTTGTCGCAGCTAATGGCTGTGTGACGCAGACGTGATTGTGCGTCTGCTTAGTGCATGACTCTATGGCGTTTGCCAACCAATAGGATCTGTATGTATGCGTGAATGTAATTAGCATATTTCATGAAAAGGGTCCATTGCATTGACTGTATAACAAAATAGACACATATATAAAATATAAGGCATGTATTCAAAATATTGCTATCATTTCAGTTAAATATTTGTTTAAAGGAAACAAATTATAAAATGTGTCACTACATTTTCTCTCTTTATTTAGTGTCTATGGCATAAAAACTACATTTCAGGTAAAAATTCAAAAATATTTAATCACTTTCCTACATTATGATTGCAGATGGAATTGGATGTAATAAGGCATCGTTCAGAATGTCCCCATCCATAACATAAACTCATTATAACTCTTCAATATGAAAGGTAAAAAGTTCCATTGAAAATATGCTTAATCTTTTATAGCATCGTCCTCTTTGTTTATGATATTAATATGGAAAGATTGGAAACGCTTTATTCAGCATGTAAAACACTACTATCTGGGTGCATTGCTTTAAATTCATTTCGACTGCCCTCGACCTCTTCAAAAACTCCCAGGGAAATTATTGGCAATGCTGTATTGCGGATTCCCAATCTTTAGATACAGATACAAAGGATTTGGGTACTTTTTCAAAATGTCCATAGATTTACATTAAACTTACCGGGTTTGAAGATAATGATAGTGGAAAGCTTCCCTTCAAATATTACTTACTGAGGTGCTGTAGTTTTTGAGAAATGAGTAAAACAATGTCATGAAAATACGTTTGTAAATGATTAAAATAGTTTTTGTCTCATGAGACGAAAATTATTTTCCTGACATTGTTTTACTCATTTCCCCAAAACTACAGCACCTCAGCACAGAGTATTTTCAGGGAAGCTTTCTACTATCATTATCTTCAAACTGTGTAAGTTTAGTGTAAATCTGTGGACATTGTGCTTTTTGTCCTACAAAAGTTACATAGACCCTTTAAGAGATATTACAGAAGCTAAATCTCATAACTGACTCAAGTTACCATCCATGTTGATTGATCCTGTTACATGTACATGTTCTAGGCTTGATGCAGCAAGGTGAGATTAACATTATTATCTTTGAATGTCGCTATCAGCTCCTGGATCAATGCTTGTTTCTCTGCCTCAGGTAGAAAGCATGATTGTGCAGCATTTAGTGTCTGTATACAAATACATAGGAAGTGATAAGGAATCAAATTAAGTAGTCAGAGTTACATTCCTTAAAGGGAAGGTACACGTTTGGTAATTGTAAAAGACCAGTCTTCTCACTTGGTGTATCCCAACATATAAGCATAAAATAACAAGCCTGTGAAAATTTGAGCTCAATTGGTCTTCAAAGTTGTGAGAAAATGATGAAAGACAAAACACCCTTGTTGGACGAATTTGTGTGCTTTCAGATAGGAATAAAAGACTTCTAGCTAGAAGTCTTTTATTATTTTAGTGAGAAATTACCTCTTTCTCAAAAAACTACTTTACTTTAGAGGGAGTCGTTTCCCACAATGTTCTTTACTATCAAGAGCTCTCCAATGCTCATTACCAAGTCAGTGTACAAATTACTAACCACTTGTGCAGCTTGCTCATCATTGACTCCAAAGTATTCCTTAGCGATCTTGAACTCATCATTAATGGTGTTACCAAAGATTGTCGGATCATCAGTGTTAAGAGAAAAGTTCATTCCATCTTTGACGAACCTGGTAAAAATGTTAACCATTAAGGCCAAGTCAAACTGCAGCGATAATGATAACGATAATGATGCAAAGAGAACACATTCTATTGGTTGAATGGCTCCAGGCAGAACACGCACACGCCCATTCAACCAATAAAATGTGTTCTCTTTGCATCGTGATCGTTTTCATTATCGCTGCAGTGTGACTCGGCCTTTACATACAGCACTTGTTAGGATCCGACTGCTTGTTTGCATATTATAACAGATTAAGGCTCATGAAAGGTTTGTCAATTCAGATATTATTTGGTCTGTACTGACAAAAACCAAACTGTCCCTTGACACTATGATAACATTCTAAACAATAGCATACAAATATAATAAACACTGGTAAAACAAATTTTAAAATACAACCCAGTACAAACAAAAACCTAAATACAAGATGACATTTGCAGTTGGCGATGGGCTGGTTCACTGGATGCTACGTGGCTAGACTCATGTAGCCAAGAGGCTACATGTAGGTACTTTAAGCTGTGGCACAGTTTGGGTTCACAAAGTGAAATAATAATACATGCAAGTCATGTGACAACAAAGTGGCATAAACTCAACCAATTCCAAGACAAAATGCTTGTCTGAGGTATTATAGTTAACATTTTATTCAAAAACAGTTTTCTTCAAAATTGTTTGTGCGTACATGTTTATTAAACTTAATGTTTCAAGAGTTTTTCTTACCTGATGCAGGGATGCTTGGTGAAATCTGGATCACATGCTCCTGTGAAGATGCTAGATGTTGGGCAAACCTCTAAATGAATGTTCTTGTCTTTCAACATCTACAACCAATAAAAGAGAGGTTATTTTAGCTACACATGATTGGGCCATGTACAACAATTTGTGTTAACTTTACAGTGTACCAACTCTAGGTAGCTGGTCACACATAAACTCCACAAAATGCAAAGCATGAAGATGGACACCAAAGTAAAGTATGATATTGTTAATTGTGAGAGCTTTTATTTTTGCTTTAAAATTACAAACTCATATAATCATAGTTAAGATATCAGGTACAATGTGAAACCCGAGTCCCCCAAAGATGCAGCCCTTTAATATGCATAAAAAAATTCTGAAAATATTGGTGAATGTTTTTTTTTTTTTTCTTTCTTTTAAAAAAAAATTACAAGTGTCGATTTCACGGAAGTGCTTGTTAAACAGAACATATTGCTTAACAATTTGTTGCTAAGCAAAAAATAAGCACTCACGATCTGTATGTGTGATCTGGAAGTTTGGCTGGTAAACTTGTTCTGGTAAGCATCATTTTGTTGTGCTTAGCTGCTTTTTGTGCCTAAATGGCTGTTTGAAATTGGGCCCCGGCCATCAAGATCCCAAACCTGTATCCCAGCTCACATAAAGGACAATACTGCACTTCAGGACAAAAACATCTAGTTATCCAAAATTGATCTGACTTTAGATACATCTGATAACTGCTCATAAAATTTTCCATAATATAATAGTCACATCTTAAAGGCACTGGACACTTTTGGTAATTGTCAAAGACCAGTCTTCTCACTTGGTGTATCTCAACATGTGAATAAAAAAACAAACCTGTGAAAATTGGAACCTAATTGATCTTCGAAGTTGCGAGAGAAAAGGCCCCAATGGAAGAAAAAACACCCTTGTCGCACAAGTTGTTTGCTTTCAGACGCTTGAATTCGAGACCTCAGCTAAGGTCTCGAATTTAATTCAAATATTTTAGTGAGAAATTACTTCTTTCTCAAAAACTACATTACTTAAGATAGAGCTGTTTTCTCACAATGTTTTACAACATACACAGCTCTCCATTGCTTGTTTATACCAAGTAAGTTTTTATGCACACATTTATTTTGAGTAATTACCAATAATGTCCAGTGCCTTAAAGAGAAAAACTTGATCTTAGTGTAAGGATTCACCAAATGCCCCCTCATTGTTGAAACTTCTAAAAGTTTACTTTTAGGATTGTCGCGTGACGATCTCTCTCTTTTTTTTCTCTTTTTTTTTTTCCTCTTCTTTTTTTTGCGTCGTAGACAGGATACAAACTTGTGCGGGGAAACCCCACTGATTGTATTTTAGCGAATGCTCGTCCTTTATTCATTAGAGGACTGGTCCTTCCCCTGTCTCTACATTAGTATTTATCTTTCCAAGTAGCTGTAGCTCATCCTAATTGCACAGGTAATGACGACATCATACATTCACTAACAAACTGCCTGTGTGACTTCCAAACATGGATGCAAGACAATTTCCTGAAACTAAACACTCACAAAACAAAACTCATAATAATTTCCTCTCCTCACCTTCAACACAAAATCTCCATCCCACACGTTCAAATTGGTGATGTCCAGGTTACACCAAGCACAGACGTGCGTAATCTCGGTGTCATATTCGACCAGTGTATGACCCTTGAGAAGCACGTCTGTCGTGTCTGCCAAATATCTTACATGCACCTTAGACGCATTGCCAAAATCAGACACCTTTTGTCTAAGCAGGCGGCAGAGCAGCTCATACACGCATTCATCACATCCAGACTTGACTTTTGTAACAGCCTTCTTACCGGTCTTCCTCAGAGCACACTTAATCGTCTCCAGTCAGTACAGAATGCTGCAGCACGTCTCCTAACTGGTACTAGAAAGTTCGATCACATCACCCCCATACTCTATAAACTACACTGGCTACCTGTCAATCAGCGAATTCAATTCAAAATCATCATACTCACATTCAAGGCACTACATGGTTCAGCTCCACCCTACATACACGATCTCTTGACACCCCGTACAACTAGACCAGGTCTAAGATCTATCAGAAATACGCTCCATGTTCCCCGAACTCGACTGGTCAGTTATGGGGACAGGGCTTACTCCAACATAGCACCAAGACTCTGGAACTCACTTCCGGATTACCTCAGACAAATACACAACATCACTCTCTTCCAGCAGAAACTCAAAACACACTTATTCTTGCTTGCTTTCCAACATCTTGACAAAACTTGACCGGCGCCTTTGAATGTTTCTCCTTTTCAGTAAAGTGCGCCTTATAAATGCTGTAGTTTATTATAAGGTGTGGAACGGTCTACCACATTCTATCAGAGCCATCCAGACAATAGAAACCTTCAAATCAACCCTGAAGACCCATCTTTTTCAAAGACATTTCAGTAACACTCACTAGACATTGGAATTTGTTCTAGTTTTTTTCACAGCTGGAGAACAACCAAGGGGGAATATTTTTATTGGAGCAAGCGCCATGAGCACTTTTTGTGGATACCGGCGCTATAGAAGACGTCATTAACATCATTGGAAGTGTCGTGGCCGAGCGATTAAGATCACCGAATTCAAACTCTGGTGTTTCTGATCAGCAGAGTGTGGGTTCGAATCCCAAGCCGTGGCACTTGTGTCCTTAAGCAAGACAATTAACCATTGCTTCGTCCTTCGGATGGGACGTAAAGCCGTTGGTCCCATGTGTTGTGTAACGCATGTAAAAGAATCCAGTGCACTTATCGAAAAGAGAAGGGGTTCGCCCCGGTGTTCCTGGCTGTGGCTGCTGTATGCACCGTAGCACCTTGTAAACCATTATAAGGTGCTAACTAATATTGGGTCTCAAAATTCATCACTGCAATAACCTCTCTTTCTGAAAGTTTTTATATACTCAGCGCCTTGAGTACCTTGTTTGGTAGATACGTGCGCTATATAAGACTTCGTTATTAGCTGTTCCGAACTTTAGTCGGAACAGCTATTGAAATCGTCAAGATTTTTATTTGTTATTATTATTATTATTTGTTTCCGTCAAAAGCCCATAGGTTTAACCAGGGCATTTTGTTAAAGCCAAAAATCATACTTGGCTTAGTATAAAAGAGTCAGACCCTATATCATATTAAAGCTTAGGTCTTGAAGTTTCAGTTAAATGTAATTTGCATAAATTAAATAATTAATTAACTAAGTTATAACGACATGAATATTTAATTAGCCAATCTTTAGACTGCCATATCTCACAAACTATTCGTCCGATCGCAATTTTTTTTTCAATTTTGTACTTTTTGGGTACTGTATAACTATTCCATGGCCTTAAAATCCGGACGACGTCACCATGACGTCATGTATTGCACGTTTTGTGTCTGTGCACAAACACAATGGCTCTTCAAATGTCAACATTTAAATGGTCAAAAACTAAATAACTTCAGAAACATTTATCTGTTTGTTTTCTAAATTTGATATTTTGTGTCAAAAAATATACTGATTCTAAAAATAATGGTTTCCGTTCATTAAAACCAATCAAGGGACGTCTATCATTAACGAATAAATTAAAATCTTGCCGTCATGGGTACAACGTAGTACTTCTGGATGTAGTCACTAAACTGCGTGCAGTCGCTTCATGTGGCTGTACAATGTCTCTATGGGTGGTTGCAATACAGTGTGGACCTGTTTGCATTGAGGACTTACTTGAGGGGAGTCTACCACGCTGTCCTGATGTTGGCATCATTGTATTGTTTTTTCTAACCGTGTTCTGGACACACTCCGTTGGATTTGTACACAACCAATAGGCATACATTGGAATCCTACGATGGTTCAGGGTATTCGTTAAAACGAATGTACGTTCTAATAGGTTTTTTTGTAAAAGGCATTGGATTGGGGTAAGTTACACATCAACGTGTACCTTATGAAATTTGTTAGTCCGAAAAACACAATTTTAAAACTGTGACGTCATCACGTGATAATTTATGATAATTAGAAGCTTTAATGAGTTTTTCTTTGCAGCACTATATCTCAAGAAGTGAACGGCCGATTTCAAAGTTTTTTTCAGTAATATACTCCTGAGGCATGATAGATTTGCATTGGGTAACCGTGACCCCGATTTGACCTCTACTTCCGGGTCAACCGGAAGTGGGACCATATCTCAAGAATTACACAACCGATTTATTTTTTTTCTTCAGTTAAAGACTGCTTAGGCATTAAATTTTGTTTAGGAAAATTCGTGACCCCATTTTGACCTCTTCTTCCGGGTCAACCGGAAGTGGGACCATATCTCAAGAACTACACAACCTATTTTCAAACTTTTTTCAGTTATAGACTCCTTAGGCATTAAATATTAACTTTGAAAACCATGACCCCCAAGTTGACCTTTTCTTCCGGGTCAACCGAAAGTGGGACCATATCTTAAGAACTACACAACCGATTTTCAATCTTTTTCAGTTTTAGACTCTTTAGGCATTCAAAATCGAACTTGATTTACCGTGACCCAGTACAGGTGTATTGACCTTTACTTCCCGTAAGTTGGATCATATCTCAAGAACTACACAACCGATTTTTTAACATTAATTAAATTTATTTCAAATAATGACCATGATGCCATGTTGACCTTTAATTCTAATTTAAAAGCTTATTTCGATTCAGTATGAGATAAAAGACAAGGTAATCACATTTCATAAAGCTGTTATGTGTGGGTTTTATTAAAGCATAGAATACTTTTCTTAACAAAACATTCTGGAACAGCTTTGTGATTGTTCACAATCTCTAGTTATTATTATTATTATTATTATTATTATTATTTATTTATCTACCTGATAAATTTCTTTGTCTTTCAGGCTGTTATACCCATGTCCAATCCTCTCTGCTTTAAGTAAGTCAACAGCTTCCTTGACGTGTTTAACGGGACCAGATTCTCCAGCATGTACAGTTCGATGAATACCACATCGTTCTGCTTCCTAATTGTACCAATCATACTCAAAATTACTTCAATTAATTGCCAAACCTTTTGACGTAAATGTTGCCACCTTAAAGCTTCCCAAATTCTATTAATTTTGTTTGCACAACTCCTCTGCACAACAAACCCCTGCCCGGAACTGGTTCCTTTAGTACCATACTTAAAGACACTGGACACTATTGGTAATTGTCAAAGACCAGTCTTCCCACTTGGTGTATCTCAACATATGCATAAAATAACAAAGCTCTGAAAATTTTAGCTTGATTGGTCATCGGAGTTGAAAGATAACTATGAAAGAAAAAAACACCCTTGCCACACAAAGTTGTGCGCTATCAGATGCTTGATTTCAAGACCTCAAATTCTAAACTTAAGGTCTCAAACTCAAATTCGTGGAAAATTACTTCTTTCTCAAAAACTCTGTCACTGCAGAGGGAGCTGTTTCCCACAATGTTTTATAATACCAACCTCTCCCCATTACTCGACACCACGAAAGGTTTTATGATAATAATTTTTGAGTAACTTTGAGTAATTACCAATAGTGTCCGCTGCCTTTAATACAATTGTAAGGTCCAATTCTTTATTTTGTGTTAATTTGAGTCCTTATCGTTTATTATTATTATTATTATTATTATTTATTTGACCTCAACAAATACAAGTACATCAAAAAGCACAGCAAAAGTTAAACGAAAAGCAACGAACCAATCAAAATAATAACGAAAACAATAAATATACAAGCAAAAAGCACACAATAAATATAAAAATATAAAAATAAAAAACCCAGAACAGAACATGACAGGAGGGCAACTTATTGTCAACTGCGTGTCTCCAACGGTGCAAAGATACTTTTGAATGCTGTCTTGAGGAATATGAATGAAGTAAACTATACACAAACTTGTAATGCATACAACTGAAAAGGTTAAGAACTCTTCAAGCGCAACATATTACACTCATGAGATGCATTAAACTCTGTTGCTTTCAAAACACATTTGAGCAGAGTTTGACATCTAGAACTTTCTCTTTCACATAAGCAGAACAAAAGTTATATTTCGTCTTTTTATATGAGTTATATTTCGTCTTTTTTAATGAAATATTTGACATTTTGCAAGCAATGTACATGTATGTTTCTGGAATTAAGGGCATCCGTTATCTCAACTAAACATGCAAAATAAAGAAGCTAATTTGGGGTCAGTTAATTGTCTTGAGATGTTGACAAACTTTACCTGGAAGACTCTGATGATTTCAGGGTCAAGTGGGAGTTCTTCTTCACCTCCTATATCAATACCTACAGCAAAGTTGCTGAATTCCTTGCACAATTGAAGACACTCAGCAGCCCATGCTGGAAAACAAAGATTTAAAACTTGTCACAAAACTATAGTCGCATAAGAATTGTACATCTTGTTGCCTCTTTTTGAGTCTCTATCTAATGACATTGGGGTCAAGGCACAATTTCATGGCTCTGCTTACCGTCTAATGCTCATACCATACAGCCTATAGAGTCATGGTATTTAGAGAGCGCTGTAAGCGCAGAATTTTGTGGTTAGCAGAGCAAGGAATTAGGACCAAGTCTCAATCTATAGACCATGTGAACTCTGGTTACAATAAGTGTGACCTTTGTACATTCTTTGAGTGATCTGGCAGGCAAGATACTACACTAGTCATATTATGGGAAAGTTGAAATTTTGTGTTATAACTTTCACATAAATCTAAGAGTTATGAAAGAAAATGCTGGACAAGTTTTGAGATGTGCCCCTTTTCATCATACCAATAGTAGATAAAAATTGGACAGTGCAATCTCCATAAAATAAAATATAAGATTTCATGTTTTCTTCCAATAGGCTGTGTACAAATCGTGCCTGCAGGAAGTCCATGCTCTTTGGCTCTTTTGTAAACATTTGATGTCACAGGTCCGACTTCTATACTACCTTAAAGGCAGTGGACACTATTGGTAATGTTCAAAGACTAGCCTTCACAGTTGGTGTACATGTATCTCAACATATGCATAAAATAACAAACACGCAAATATTTGAGCTCAATCGGACACCGAAGTTGCGAGATAATAATGAAAGAAAAATAACCCTAGTCACACGAAGTTGTGTGCGTTTAGATGGTTGATTTCGATACCTTAAGTTCTAAACTTGCTCGTCTCGAAATCAAATTCGTGGAAAATTACTTCTTTCTCGAAAACTATGGCACTTCAGCAGGAGCCATTTCTCACAATATTTTATACCATCAACTTCTCCCCATTACTTGTCACCAAGAAAGGTTTTATGCAAATAATTACTTGGAGTAATTACCAATAGTGTCCACTGCCTTTAAACTCTGGCAACATTGTGGCAAGCCCTGCAACGATTGTATTGAATCATGGCGTGTTGTATGGCAGATGGTTTAGTGTATCGTACTCTACTCATATTCTGGTAGTTATGCTATCAGGATGTGGGTTTGAATTACGGGCATGACACTTCTGTCCTTGAGCATAATAGAGCAACCTTGAGCATGTTGAGCAACACACTCAACTACATGTACAACTGCTTGTACTTGTGATGGCAGCTAAATAATAATAATAATAATAATAACAAATTCTTATATAGCGCATTTCACAATAAACCGTATCAATGCGCTTTACATTTGGTCCCCTGGTCATTGGGCCAATAAACATCTCTTTAATCTTTCTCAGCTCCTATTAGGGAGTATACAGCCGCGAGCTGCTGTGGCGCTCCGAAAGCTTCTTCATTCACAATATCACCCTCTTCCCTCGCAGGTACCCATTTATACCCCTGGGTGATGAAGAGAAGCAATTATAGTAAAGTATCTTGCTCAAGGACACAAGTGTCACGACCGGGATTTGAACCCACACTCCGGTGACTGCACCAGAACTTGAATTTGATGCTCTTAACCCCTCGGCCGCGACACTCTAGAGATGGTTCATGCATTGATTTAGCTACATACTTGGCAGCACGGCAGGCTGTATACTCCCATGGAGCTGAGATGGTTTAAGGAATGAAATAAGTGGCCCAGTAACCGGGGGCCGATTTTAGAAAGCAATAAAATCCATCGCAAGACAAATTGTCTGTATCACCATAGTGATTTGTGTTGTTACATCACACTTTTACTAAGCAACTTCGATTGAGTTGCAGTTAAGATTGGATCAATCTTAGCTCTTTGTGAAATCGGCCCCTGTGGTAATAATGTTGGAGCACCATGATTGTCAGCTTGAGACAAATTTTATCACTATTACGCATTATTACTACCAAAAAATAACTAATATTTTTGTTTTATTCATGGATTCCTTATACACTGCTTCTAGTCTCACTGTCTCACAAAACCAAGGTTTCCATGATGAAAAAACACCTCCCCATATCCTAATTTACTTCTTTACTCATATCAAGGAGTCTTGGATATTTTTCAAACTTACAGGGTTCTTGTTTGACCATACACAAAATAAGTCTAGTCTTGATCTTGAAGTCTCTCTGTCCAGCCTCGATACCTTCCACAACACACTGCATCACCTCCCGTATTGTCAGTGTGTTCTTCATTTTCAAATTCAGCCATGATGCGCCACAGTTAGCCAGAATGTGCGGGCTAAAGCGCGCCTCTAAGTAGACAACTCCTTCTTTAGCTTTGTCTTCACACAACTCATAAGAAATTCTACGAATTGCCTCCTTGTCAGCTCTGCAGAAAAAAAAACATTTTTACTTTCAGGTTTAAACAGTTGACCACAAAAGTATCTATTTCAGGAATTCAGTAAATGTGCTAGTTACATGTATGCATAGGGGGCCTAATGTATAAGTGTTCGGTGTTTTATGGGTTTGTATTTATTAATGAAGCTCTAAAGTAATAAATAGTTTTGTACCCCCATTTTAGATAAAGTTGCCATGTTCCATTTACTATAACTAGACTGTGTCTATCTGTTCCAGTTTACAATGTGAAACACAATTTGTTTGTATTAATGGACCTTATTCCATCTTTCCCTTTTCCCTGTAAAGTAGTGTTTATAAATTGTGCTCCAAGACGTCAATATGAATCAGCAGTAAGCATCGATGACTAAAGACCAAAAGCAACAACAACCATGTCGATGGCAATCAACTGTGGAAGCCAATATGTACTTTTACAAAGTATCTTTTTCAAAGAGGAAGTTAGTGTTTATTGTGTTTGCAAAACACAGGCCACGGAGGCTACTTTCAGTTTTGCTTTAAAGGCATGGACACTATTGGTAATAACTCAAAATAATTGTTAGCATAAAATTTTACTTGATAATGAGCAATAGCATAAAACATTGTGAGAAGCGGCTCCGTTTGAAGTGGAACATGAATAGTTTTTGAGAAAGAGTTAATTTTTCACCCAAATAATAAAAGACTTCAGCTGGCAAAGCCTTTTATTGTGCATCTTAAGACATAGGGTTGTTTTTTCTTTCATTTCTCTTTTTGCAACATCAATGACCAATCGAGCCAAATTTTCACAGGTTTGTTATTTTATTCATTATGTTAGAAAACATCAAGAGAGAATACTGGTCATTGACAATTACCAAATGTGTCAATGCCTTAAAACAAAGTACTTTTGTGTCACTTGGCTTCCACAATCTGAGCCAGACCTCAAGCCATATCCAAGTCAAAGACAGATAAAACCTCAGGTTGCTGTTACTGCTTCAATTGAAGAGGGTTTCCAACAATATCCAGTTTGTGGTGCAAAGAAAATGGTGGAAAATACTTACAAGTCTCTAACCTCACAAGAAAAATGGTGTAATATATATATGCAAATGAAGTTTGCAATTATTTTTGCCCTTCCAGTGCAAAATTTCTGTCAACATCCCAAAACATCCAAGGATGTAATAATTTTAATACATTGGTCTGTGCACTTCTGCACAGGAGCTTTTGGGGTTTATATTACTCCTGTCTTACAATAATATTCAGATAAAACACAATTGGAAAGTCTTCAGTTTAGGTTGGAGACTTGTAATTTTCTTTTCACTTTCATGAAGCATTCATTGGAAAATGATTACAATACGAAAATGAAATAGACTGTTAAAGGCATGGACACTATTGGTAATTACTCAAAATAATTATTAGCATAAAACCTTTCTTGGTGACGAGTAATGGGAGAGGTTGATGGTATAAAACATTGTGAGAAACGGCTCCCTCTGAAGTGACGTATTTTTCCACAAATTTGATTTCGAGACCTCAGATTTAGAATCTTAGGTCCCGATTTCAAGCATCTGAAAGCACACAACTTGACGTGACAAGGTGTTTTTTCTTTCATTATTTATATCTTTTGAGCTCAAATTTTCAGAGGGTTGTTATTTTATGCATATTCTGAGATACACCAAGTGAGAAGACTGGTCTTTGACAATTACCAATTGTGTCCACTGTCTTTAAACATTTCACAGAGACTTACATCAAGACAGGCATAAAGATGTTAAATGCTTGCAGGAATTTGAAGAGACTCCCCATCTCAAAATTTCTGATGTTGCTAGCCAACTCCTCAGCACTGCTCCCTGGCATATCAACACCACTTTTCCTGAAAAGCAAACGCATCAATATCATCCAAACGCTGTCAATGTAACTCACTACTTCGTAAAAGAAGCAGCTTGTAAAAAAAACAGGAAATGACAAAGCATCTAAGCCTGTACACGACTTTGTAAGCTGTACAGTGTTTCCAGTTGTCTCTGATTCCAGAACTTAATTATATTTTAGAAAGAAAAAAAATAGCTAATTAGCTCAAACATGTGTGTGTCTTGATTAAACAGAAATTGCTCAGAAACTGTAATCCATACACCTCAGCATACATGTCCACCAGACTGTGTTCTAATGAGCTCACGATGCTTCATCAGCCCTGGGGCCAATTTTATAGAGCTGCTTAAGCAAAATATTTGCTTAAGCACGAAAATAACTCGCTTATTTTACACATGTTACTGGCCACAATTTCATGACATATACATTCCCTGTGACTGGTATTTAGCTGTTGTTAAACTTAGCATAACAATTGAGCGGAGTCTTGGCCGGTAATCTGATTTTACTAAGCAAGGATTTTTTTGCTTAAAAAGCAAAACTTTGTGCTTAAGCAGCTCTATGAAATTAGGCCCAGGAGTTCAATTCCTTGGAGCAACAGATCATTTTATGCAGCATCAGCTCATGGAACCAACTCCCCCTATGTCAAATCATCTTCATTAATCACAAAAAACATCATAATATGTTGTTTACTCAAGCGCCTCCAGCACCTTTTTAGGCAAACACCCGCACTAATGAGTTAACATTCTTTGTTGTTCTTATAATATTTTTATTTTTATTATTATATTTGACTTACTTGGCAAGATCCCATACTGTTGATGGTCTGACTGCTCCATCAAGATGAATGTGAAGCTCCACCTAAAAAAACCAATGTTTGAAATAATTATGAACACTCTAGAATCAATTGAGTTAAAGACACTCGACACTATTGGTAATTTTCAAAGACCAGTCTTTAAATTTTGTGTATCTCAACATTATGCATAAAATAAAAAACATGTGAAAATTTGAGCTATTGGTTGTCAAACTTGCAAAATAATAATGAAGAAAAAAAGACACCCTTGTCACACGAAGGTGTGTGCTTTCAGATGCTTGATTAGACCTCAAAATCTAATTCTTAGGTCGTGGAAAATTACTTCTTTCTTGAAAACTACAGTACTGCGAGGGAGCCAATTATCACAATTTTTTATGCTATCATGGAGGAAGAAACGTGTCCCCATTACTCATTACCAAAATATGGTTGTATGCTTATATAGTTATTTTGAACATAACTACCAATAGTGTCCGCTGCATTTACGATAGGCCCCCTTCAGCTTAATCTCTCTTTAAAAATAAATTCTAAACAAAAGTAACTCTTTCTTTTCCTCAGTCCCTCACTGAAGGGAAATCTTTCCTGGAATCTGACCACTTAACCACTAGCCGCCTGTCTGAATGACCATTCCTTAAAACAAATTCACTTCTTAAAAGTTTAGCGAAGTCTTGGTACAGCGAATCTTCAAAACACCACATCAATTAATTTACCAGGAAAATAAAGAATCTCCCCCCCCCCCCCCCATTAGGGGAATTGGCCTAATATAATTCTCAGTATTACTATTAGAAATTAAATTAGAAGTTAAAATGAACTACATGTATCCAATAAAAGTTAAGGATGATGTTGGTATAAATTTTAAATAAAATGTTTAAATTCCTTAATAAAATAATACGAAAAGTTCCACCAAGTTTCCAGTTTACCGAGTCTAAAAGTTGCTTTAGACTCTAAAGCAACTTTTATTAATTATAAGGTCTAATTTAATTTAACCATACTAAACGTGAGTTTAAAATCAAACCTTGGGTTGTTTCGCTGTTGAAGAAGCTGCCTGCATTTTCCGTGTGTGCTCCATTTCTCATGTTTTCAACAGGGGCGTATATAGCGTTCATTTAGTGATGAGAACATGTTACACAGGAAGTACCGTGATGATGATTCACTGTACATAATGATTATTTCTAGCCCCGTGCCCGGCCTAATCATCGACCCCAACAATGAAAGCTAACATTATAGTTATACGGACATCATGGCCATGAACGCTATGCATCAAAAAGCATAGACAATCGCATCAAACACACAGCCATTGTCACACACAATTACGTCTAACGATGTAAACAAACTGTTAAGTGTGAGCGCCCTCAATTGGCAATCTATTGTGAATAAAAATATAACTCAAGTCTTCGCTCGGCCCCAGCGGCCAGTCTATCCAGTAACGGGCGAAACTCAAGGCTTGCAAACCATGTACCAAGACTATCAATTTGAATGATGTAGAAACTGATGAGTGGATCTGGACCGTGCGTGTTGAAAGTTTATATTATCTCCCAACCCATGGGTGCGTTCGTTTAGCTTCTCTGGGTCGACCCCGGTGTGTGGCGGTTTTTTTTCCCAGGACGAGTGTGTGCAGATAATTACCCACGTTCGTCCTAGTAAAAAAAAAACGCCACGCACCGGGGTCGACCCAGGGGAGCTAAACGAACGCACCCACACATGTTGCAAAGAATGGTTCGCTCAGGGCCCAATTTCATGGCTCTGCTTACCGTAAGCACAGAGTCGGCGCTTACGGAAGCAGGAAATTCTGTGCTTACGGCAAGCGTATTTCACGGGTTAGCGGCGAAATTTGGCTTCTGCGCGTGCGTACTATACGTTTCTAGGCATTCTACGCTTACTACACGGCTAGCGCAGAAATTCGGCGCTTGCACGTAAGCGGGGAATCGCGATCGTAATCGCAGAATTCGGCGGTAAGCAGAGCCATGAAATTGGGCTCTGGGTGTTCTACAGGGCATTGCATGCGCGTCCTCCTCACAATTTTGAAGTTGCTTCCTAAATTAAAAGACACCCCTTGTTGATGGTCGTTGAGCTTACTTTGAAAAACACTTTGCCTTTATCCAGTGCGCTCACTTAACTGGCAATTTCTTCCTCCATTGGTAAGACACACCCTCGTTTAGAGGAATAGAGCAAGGACCCTCTATGGAGAAACACAATCTACCACCCACCTTGGTCGCCGTAGTGCCCGGTACAACAGAGTAGCCGCTCAGCAAATCCGGGTGTTTCTGATCACTGCGACTTTATTTAATTGGCCATAAATAATTCATTAATTAATGAAAATACCTCTGGCAACATTAATAAAACCTCTTTTAAATAACATAATTATGTTTTCATAGAAATAAATGCTGATAATATTGATTGATTGATTAGGCTACTTTAATTCGTTTAAAGTCACCTGGAAGTGGTATTTTGTCAAAATAAAGCTTTTGTCACTAAACGATTGTTTTGATGAGTGGAATACGAATAAACATTTAACTAAGGTTCTAAAAAAAAAGATAGTTTCTATTTTATTTACAAATTTAAAAGTAGGCCCGACCGAGAGGGCGCTGTTCGTGACGTCAATCGAGGCGCGATATTTAAGTCTTTCGCCTTTCAGGTACCTTCTTCGACTTCCCACTAGCTGTAAAAATTGTTGGGATGGCGTCATGTTTTAGAAGAAAAAAAACATTTCTCTTCATGTCAAAATGTGTGGTGTATTCCGGATTCTCGAAGCACGAGTGCACGACGGCCTCGAAGTGTTTGCTGACGTCGGACCGGACCACTTTGCAAACTGACCCCATCTTTAGTTGTTTTGCTGCATCCAGCAGCAATACACCTGGTCGACATTGCCGGAAAAATGCAAGAGAAAAAAACCTTTTCGAAACACACAAACTCACGCTTAGGACTTGATACTTGCACGTACGTGAGTTCGATGTTCGATGGAGGCAAAGTCTGCCTCGATTGACGTCACAAAAGGGGTAGGCTGAGTCACCCCAAGCAACTTTGTCTATTATTAAACATATAAATCGTTTAAAACAAATCTCTGTCAAATCGATTCTTAATATAGGAGATCAAGCTGGGTCAAAAAGAATATTACTGAAATTTAGCAACGATCCAATCTTTCATTATTCCTTGTCATGGTGTCTGCTCCAGTAATTCTCCAACAAAGCGATGCACAGGGTATGGTTGCAATCGTCCTTGATGTCTCATGTAGGACTCCGTATAAATACAAACTGATCCAGTCATGATTATTTTTAATCAGCTACTATTCACTCAGAATGACGTAGGTCAGTTGGGCTTATCGTCGTTCAAAGATCACATCATAACTTGAGGCACAACACATAAAGCCAGTACATGTATACTGCTTACACTAAGAAGGCATTGTTCCGAGCTTGTGTGTTGGGACTACACCGACAACAGAAGGTGGGTAAATTATGCATCATTCATAATTATTTATAAATTGATAAAAATTATCTCGTTATTGATTTATAAGATAATAATATCTCCATTTATGATGTAGTTGTGAAGGCACTTGACACCTTCGGAAATTGTCAAAGACAAGTCTTTTCACTTACCTCAACATGTATGCATAAAATAACAAACCTGTGAAAATTTGATATAAATTGGTCGTCGAAGTTGCGAGAGAATACTGGAAGAAAAAAACACCCTTGTTGCACGTCACAAGAGTGTGTGCTTTCAGTAAAAATTACTGCTTTCTCAAAAAACTACGTTACTTAAGATGGGGCCGTTTCTCACAAAATATTGTTTACTATCAACAGCTCTCCATTGCTTGAAACCAAGTAAGTTTTTATGCTAACAATTATTTTAGGAATTAACAATAGTGTCTAGTACCTTTAAGTTTCGGCAAAACAATTTTACGGATATTGCATGGGTCTTGATGTGGTTGGTCGCACTCCAATTAAAGGCAGTGGACACTATTGGTAATTGTCAAAGACTAGTCTTCACAGTTGGTGTATCTGAACATATGCATAAAATAACTAACCTGTGAAAATTTGAGCTCAATCGGTCATCGAAGTTGCGAGATAATAATGAAAGGAAAAAAAACACCCTTGTCACACGAAGGTGTGTGCGTTTAGATGGTTGATTTCGAGACCTCAAGTTCTAAATCTGAGGTCTCGAAATCAAATTCGTGGAAAATTACTTCTTTCTCGAAAACTATGGCCTTTCAGAGGGAGCCGTTTCTCACAATGTTTTTTATACCATTAACCTCTCCCCATTACTCGTCACCAAGAAAGGTTTTTATGCAAATAATTATTTTGAGTAATTACCAATAGTGTCCACTGCCTTTAACGTGCTTAGTTATAAAACGGACAATGAAAACAGTCCGATACTGTGTAAAAGCGCGTGATATTGTTTTGTGGTCACCAAGAAAGGTTTTTATGCTAATAATTATTTTGAGTAATTACCAATAGTGTCCACTGCCTTTAACGTGCTTAGTTATAAAACGGACAGTGAAACAGTCCGATACTGTGTAAAAGCGCGTGATATTGTTTTGTGGTGTCATGCAGGAAAATATTAATTTTAGTTCGATCTTTAAAATTAATTTTTTGAAATAATGGCAGGCCGAATCATACCACAAGTGTCAGCAAATAGAAACCACATCATTCATGGTGTTTGTTGTGTTAAGCGAATCACCCAATGATGTGCAATAACCGGTCTTTTGTATTTTGAAGGAAGTCCAGTGAAAGAAGGAAGACAAGTTAAAGGGAAGGTACACGTTTGGTAATTATACTCAAAACAGATATTAACTTAAAAACTGACTTGGTAACAAGCATTGGAGAGCTGTTGATAGTATAAAACATTGTGGGAAACGACTCCCTCTGAAGTAAAGTAATTTTTGATAACGAGGTAATTTCTCACTAAAATAATAAAATACTTCTAGCTAGAAGTCTTTTATTCCCATCTGCACACCAATTCGTCCAACAGTTTTTTTTTGTTTCATACTTTTCTCGCAACTTCAAAGACCAGTTGGATGAGCCCAAATTTTCACAGGCTTGTTATTTTATGGTTATGATGGGATACACCAAGTGAGAACACTGGTCTTTGACAATTACCAAACGTGTACAGTGTCTTTAAGGGGAAAAACACGCCATAATGTCATGCATTGTGTGAAACATACCGCTGTACATAGTTCATATCCTGTCACCTGCTGGCCTTTAAAGGCAGTAGACACTAATGGTGATTGTCAAAGACCTGTCTTCTCACTTGCTGTATCTCAACATTTTATGCACAAAACAACCAACCTGTGAAAATTTGAGCTCAATCGGTTATCGAAGTTGCGAGATATTAATGAAAGAAAAAACACCCTTGTCACACGAAGTTGTGTGCTTTCAGATGCTTGATTTCGAGACCTCAAATTCTAAATCTGAGGTCTCGAAATCAAATTCGTGGAAAATTACTTCTTTCTCGAAAACTACTCCACTTCAGAGGGAACCGTTTCTCACAATGTTTTATACCATCAACCTCCCCCGTTACTCATAATTAAATAAGTGGTTATGCTCATAATAAGTTTGAGTAATTACCAATAGTGTCCATTGCCTTTAAGGCACAATTTGATTGTTATAATAAAATGCATGGAGCCATAAAAATGTGCAAATAGAAACCTGTGAAAATCACTTTTGGGATACCGCTGAAAATCTGGAGCGGTTAACCGTACAGGAAGTTTAACATGTTAGGCTAGGATAACAAAATCTGAGAAACGTTTTAAGCAAAAACGTTTCTCAATTTGAAATGTTTCTGAATCCTTCTCTCTAAAACCTCATTCCCTTAAAGGAATTGCTTTTTAAAATGTTATAGATTAGCCGTAGGAGTGCTTCCTACCGAGTAAGTTTTTATGGTCACTAATTAGGTATGCCCTCCCTTTAAATACTAACAGTCATCAAGCTTAAGCCGTGGTTACCAAGTGTTTGTGACAAGTTCAACATGACGTCATACCATAGAGACGGATTACTGTAAGCCACCAGTGCAAGTGACCGAAGATGTGAATGATTGACACGTATTGCAATTGTCTTCGTAGATTTCAGTATATAACGAGAGTACACTGACAACAATATTACACGGTGCGCGAGCTCTCTGGTCGTACTGTCGTTAGACTTGTGGACAAGTCGTCAAGTCTGTCGCCCTTTAGCGTTCTGACTCTCTCCGTGTGATTCCGAATCTCCTCGCGGTTGCCGCGGTATTCTCGCGCATTAGTCGCGCAACCAGCAGATCCCGCGGGGCCGCTGCAACTCGACATAAACAAACTAAAACAACTTAGATAATCAACTCGACTATCTCACCGCGTGGGACCATAAACAACTTGTCAACAAGTCTAGGTTTTTAGATAAGTAATCTTGAGAATGAAGCCATGGGGACTTCATTGAAATCAACGTATGAGTAATACTCCAACTGGCAGCAGGCCATAAACCCTAATGATGTTTAAAAGTAAGCGGGCAAAAATATAAGCTATTCACTCAGGACTGCACAATTTTGCATAAGGAACAACGAATAGTGTAAGACCATGGTAAGACATAGTCGACTCCAATGGTTGTATCAGTGGATAATCATGAATTATTAAATAAATCTGACGACAGGTGGCGCTATTGTCAGCAGTTTCGAGACGTTATTTCGGTGTGAGCAGGGCCCATATAATCATGGAACCGTTAACCCCACACAATTCTTAAGCAAAACAAAATTATGCTAACCGAAATAAGGTTACCAGCCAAAATACCATATCACATGTACATATTGTGACTGGTTAACTAACTGCTCATTGCTAAGCAGTAACTGTATTTTCTGCTATAGCAGCTCTATGAAATTGGGCTCATGTCCTTATATGGGGAGTTCAGTTAACTTGCTTGGATTGACCAGTGGTCATTTCTCTGTGGAATAACCATAGGGAACAGATAAAGGACCACATAACACACACAATCCAAACAGTTTTTAGTTGTTAGTTCACTTAAAATTAAATTCACAGTCTGATAATGAAACTATATAAAAACGGGGGGGGGGGGGGGGCGAAAAAACTACAACCCGATACCCTTTCCCTTTCATATAGGCCTATACTGCTGGCAATTCTTTGCAAAACTGCAGTCAGTTCTGTCTCCTTAACATCGAAAAGAGTTTCCCGCCCCATTATGACCGATGGAAAAAATGAAGTGGAATAATAATTGTGCAATAATGACAGTCGTTATAATGATTATGCGTCTCTTTGGGAAAAAAACTTCTAACTAAACTATTTAAGTTGAATTCGCGACCTCAGCAGCTAGTTGATGAAGTCTCGAATTAAAGGCATTTAAAGGTACACTTTTGCGACAAAGGTGTTTTTTGTTCCATTAATCTCTCGCAACTTCGACGACCAATTTGAGTTCAAATTTTCCCAGGTTTGTTATTTTATGTACATGGTGAGAAGACCGATCTTTGACACAAACTTTCACTTTGTAAGTTAATCAAGAATGAAATTTACCATCCTGGCCAGCTGGCCTCCTGTTGGTGTTGGGTTTTACCCCAGTTAGAGTTTGCCTCCCACATCGAAAGTTTGATTTTCTATTTAAATTTTTGTTTTGACCCATCCATCCACCATTCGAGAGGGGAAAAAAATCGATTTTTTTTTTAACATGGACATTACTGAGTCAATTAAGCTTCTCATGTGCCAATCCACAATGTACATTGCAGACAACATCCTGACAATGTACCTCCTTTATGTTCCAACAAGACGATGATGCTGCTGACTCCGTCAGCTTTTGTTTGTATGGATAAGGGATAAACACCGCAGACCTTGGGGTCACCGAGACACGTTGGTCTCCACTCTACAAGACACGTACAGCCAAAATAGGCTTATAAATCAGCCGCACTTCACGATTCAAGCTTCTAGTAGACGTGGATGAATTACATGTGAACCACTCTCTATAGTGCATCGCCTTGCAAACAAGCCAAACAAAGCTCAATCCTGCCCGTAATTTAAACCAACCAACCAACCTATGACATTCTCTTGTTTAAACAGTCCCTGAGAGTGATTGTACAAATAAGTGACTAGTGTTCGTCGTAGTTTGTTGGCTCCATGCTGTGGCAGCGTAAGTCCATATCACAGACCACCAAGACAATCTCAACTAAACGTGGAATTAACACCATTCGGCGCCGCAGAGCCTGTTCAGATACCCGCATTCTCTGATCCACTACAGTGCAGGTAAGTCTGGTTGGGAGATTATGGTCGCAAAAGTATTATTTTAAACCTTCTGTCTGGATTTTCAATTGTTTAAAGTGAAAGTGGAATGACAATTTTGAGCATAGACCAGCCCTTGCTCCATGGGCAAGTTGAGTTGCATGATGTTTGTAATAAAACCCATGTGGGAAAAACGGTAAGGATGGAGCATGATAGAGCAAAGACGTACAGCGGTACATTTTGGTGAGTAGTGCTGTAGCTCTTTACTTATCTTGATGGGTTGCTCCAGGTGCTGAATATTTGATGTAGCTGTTGCTTTAATAATGTATTCTGTTACTGCGTGTTGTTACGGATGGGTTCGCTGGCTAACCTTTTGCCAAGAATAAATTACGATCCTGAGAAGACCTAGTTTGAATCTCGCACATACGGACTACGGATCGTCGGAGAATTTGAACAGTGTTCTAGACTATGAAGATGATGTGTCCTGAAGTATAAGAAGATCATTGTGCACAGATAAAACATGGATATAGATTGCTCCGATTTACGAAAGGATATTGAGTTGTATTTATACAAGAATCGAGCACAAGCCCAGCCTCCTGTACATGGCTAGACCATGGCTAGACCATGGAGGTAGGAATCTTCAGCAGGGCTAGACCACGGATCCACATCAGTGCAACCTCAGTTTTGTTTGAACGTTTGAATTCCTTGGCTATGGTTTTATCTATGGTTATAGCAAGCTTCCTCTCTTAATAGACATGTAGTTCCTAGTATATTGATATACCTATCTACTTTCCACCATCCCGAAGTTGTCAGATTACCACCTATCTCCTAATGATCATTAGGGTCCCAGGATAGATTATCTTGTTTACCAATTAGAAGAGATTGCCTATGTCAGGGTCCCATTCAACTCTTTGCCTCACGGGGTAAACGTCTTCAAGTACCCCCTTTATAGTAACGCTAGCCACTTTCTTAATGAGCAGTGTGGTTTTAAGCCAGTGGTGTGTCTTTGTGTGCGTTTATATAGGCCTAAACCTTCGAGAGGAGAGTAGAGCCACAATTTCTGTATGGTCCAACCGTAAAGCAAGGACTTGCTTAGTAGTATAACAAAGTCCCTATACAACACAGAAGAGACCTCTACTTGTTGTGATGATGCCATCATACATAATCTTACTTGTTGGAGTCTTGCAGCGTTGGTTGCCCAGCATGGATACTGCAATACAAAACCGTTTAACCGTAAGCAATAAGTCGGCTTGCCCACAAACACCCCTTTCAGTCAAACTAAATCCTTTCTTAATAGTCTGTGCTGTTGCAAGATTTCTTCAGACAGGCATATAGTTGCAAGTAGACCTATTAAGAAGGAGTCGTACAAAATTCAAAGTAAATCGACCAATCTATAGTGACCAAAGCAATGATACCTTAACAGACAATGGACACTATTGGTAATTGTCTTCTCACTTGCTGTATCTCAACATATGCAAAAAATAACAAACCTGTGAAAATTTGAGCTCGATTGGTCGTTGGAGTTGCGTGATAACTATGAAAGAAAAAACACCCTTGTCACACGAACTTGTGTGCTTTCAGATGCTTGATTTCGAGACCTCATATTCTAAACTTGAGGTCTCGAAATCAAATTCGTGGAAAATTACTTCTTTCTAGAAAACTATGTCACTTCAGAGGGAGCCGTTTCTCACAGTGTTTTATACCATTAACCTCTCCCCACTACTCGTCACCAAGAAAGGTCTTATGCCAATATTTATTTTGAGTAATTACCAATAGTGTCCACCTTGAAAATAGCGAACGCCATACTTCAATCTTGAAGCTATACCATTCACACATACACCGACTCTAGATAACCGCGAAGAGAACTCATGAATCACATCGATAACTATAATGAATATTTCATCATGAGATGGGTGATTGATCATCGGTTTTTATTTTTGAAACGGTGCATTTTCTCGTTGAACCCTGTATTTTACATCAACCCATTATTTATTCAATCTTTTAGTCATGTTTCTGAGAAGAAGCCTATCATATTTCTGATCAGGAAATTTGTGCTCATGTGTTTATTTCGATTGATGAAATCGAAAGAACAATTAAATATTTAGGGCTTTTGACTGATTCCTGACAGGCAGTTTATCAAATAGATATATGTCTCAAAAAAATATATTATAAGAAAAGAACACGCTTCTCGATAACAGTCGAATTCATTTGATTTACCGATCCAGGATTCCTAATCAAGGGTGTATTGTTACTTCAACCACAAATCTTCTCGTAATCAACCAAGCCAAAACATAAAAACTAAAAATATGTTTTCAGATAGAACAAGCGTATCACAGACCTCTATTTTTCAGCGAAGATTTTCTCTTTAAAAAATGACCTGGATGCCTCCGTTATAAAGACGAAGAATGAACAGAATATTAAAGGAACACGTTGCCTTGGATCGGACGAGTTGGTCTATACAAAAGAATTTGTAACCGTTTTTTATAGAATGCATATTTTTTTAGACAGATGTTTAAAAAGTAGAATACAATGATCCACACAAATTTGCCTCGAAATTGCGTGGTTTTCCTTTTACTTTGCAAACTAATACGGTCAAACGTTTATGGGAGTCAACAATTTGACTCCCATAAATGGCCGACCGTATTTGTCGACGATGTAAGAGGACAACCGTGCAATTTTGAGGCATGTTTGTGTGGATCATTGTATTCTACTTTTTCAACATCTTTCTCACCATATGCATTTTATAACAAACGGTTACAAAATTTGTAACTCGACCGATCCAAGGCAACGTGTTCCTTTAAAGCAAAGTTGTATGATTTTACACCATGTCGCTTTTGGGTTCACGCATCATACAGTCTTGGTCTTAGATCAGTAATTTCACTTGATAGACCTGTTGAGGAAGACCTACAAGGTTGCTCGAAAACGTCTGGCTGGTTTGGTTTTCATAAACTTTTTATTGAGAAAGGCAACGCCCATTCGTGAAGAGCGCGCCATAGCTCTCAGGACGGAAAACAAGGTGTATATAAAAGAGGACAGACTTTGGGATTAAAGCCATTGGACACCTTCAGAACAGAAATTATATATCTCTTTTATTTTAATACACAACCATTTTTAGTAAATATTTTATCTATTGCCCAGTCTCACTCATGCATAATGTCCATGTCCCTTTTGTTTGTTAGTGTTCGTTTTTGTGTAAATTGTCCTTGTCTTTAGGGAAGAGGAAAACAAGCTTTTGCTTCTTCCTTTTCCTACATGTTAACGTCAAGCTATTTTCTATTTATTGTTAATTAACTGGATTAAGTTTTCTTTAGTACAAGTTATTATATGTTTTCTGAACAATGTTATTACAATGTATTGATTGATGTTGACATGAAATAACTGTATCTGAAATGAAATAACTGTATCTGAAATGAAATAAATGTATCTGAAATGAAATAAATGTATCTGAAATGAAATGGGAAAAAAGCTCACAGATTTACAAATTACTTACAGGGTTTACAGACCGTAATGGTGAAAGACTTCTCTTGAAATATTATTCGATGAAATGCTTTACTTTTTGAGAAAACCTTAAAACAATTATCACTTCTCGATAGCGAGATTAACGCGGATTGATTTTAAACACATGTCATGACACGGCGAAACGTGATGAAACAAGGTGGGTTTTTCCGTTATTTTCTCCCGACTCCGATGACCGATTGATCCTAAATGTTCACAGGTTTGTTATTTTATATAAAAGTTGTGATACACGAAGTGTGGGCCTTTAGACAATACTGTTTACCGAAAGTGTCCAATGGCTTTTAAACAATTTAAATTATAGGTAATTATATTGTCTACAGTTTTACTTGTTTATAGGCTAGCCTTGAGCTATGCTGTTTGAAGAATTGGAGTCAACGGACAAGTACATACAACCAGTTATGATTTTTTTTACATGCTTCACAAGTTTCTCCACGACATACTATTAATTAACTTTAAAGGAACACGTTGCTTTGGATCGGTCGAGTTGGTCTTTGAAAAACGTTTGTATTCGTTTTTTATAAAATGCATATGGGTAGAAAGATGTTGTAAAAGTAGAATACAATGATCCACACAAACATGCCTCGAAGTTGCACGGTTTTCCTTTTACGTCGTCGACCAACACGGTCGGCCATTTATGGGAGTCACATTTGACTCCCATAAATGGCCGACCGTGTTAGTTCGCACAGTAAAAGGAAAACCACGCAATTTCGAGGCAAACTTGTGTGGATCATTGTACTCCTACTTTTAAAACATCTTTCCAACCATATATGCATTTTATAAAAAAGGGTTACAAACGCTTTTTATAGACCAACTCGTCCGATCCAAGGCAACGTGTTCCTTTTAAACAAAAAAACTTTTTGATGCCCATTCGTAGGGTTGACGTTGGCATAATCGCCATCTTATACTATTACTAGTCTCTGTCGTGTATTCTGTTAGTCTAGTCTGTCGTGTGTATACGTGTTCTGTCTTCTGTGTAGTATTTTTTGTTGTTTGTCTGCCAATAGTATAAGACACAAAAGCCTCTGCTTCACCTTAACCTTATTATTGTCCTACTTTAAGCTTCTTCTAAATTAATACTATTCAATTAACTTTTTTAAAAATAAAGATGATCGTACCTTGTCATAAAATTCGTGAACTCATTCACCATGGCTGGTATACTACACTTCATGTGCATCGCAATAAAGTGCTTAGGTATTTTTTTCCCGTGGTTTGAGGCAAAATGGACTTAATTTGTTGAGCAATATGACTTGAGTAGTGAGCTCAGTGCTGATGGATTGACATCATGCTGGGAACACCGTGATATCCCAAGAAACCAATGGTGTGAACTGAGTGCATTATTAGATCAATCTTGTCCACAGTGGGTCGTCTCTTACTCAATGTCCCACCATAATGCTATCTTGTCGAGCTTTACGTGCTTGCGGTGAAGTTGATGCCAAGGGACCTATTTCTATTAATACAACAATCAGTAGTTCAGTAGGGCCCTCTTTTTCTGCCCAAGGTTTTGGGACTAGAAATTTTGTGACGTATACATGGCCAATGTTCGTCCTTTTAATTTATGCCAACGGTTTGCAAAACTTTTGAACAAGAATGTTGTTTCTCTAAGAAATGTGTCGAAGGAAATAAAAGTTGTGTCTGCATTGATACACATTAAAGGGAAGGTATACACGTTTGGTAATTACTCAAAACACATAATAACTTAAAAACTGACTTGGTTGGGGAGCTGTTGGAAGTATAAAACATTGTGGGAAACGACTCCCTCTGAATATAACGTAGTTTTTCAAAAAAAGGTTATTTCTCACTAAAATGACTTCTAGCTAGAAGTTTTTATTCCTATCTGAAAGCACACAAATTCGTCCAACATGGGTGTTTTTTCTTTCATCATATTCTCGCAACGCCGATGACCAATTGAGCTCAAATTTCCACAGGCTTGTTATTTTATGCTTATGATGGGATACACTGAGTGGGGACACTGGTCTTTGACAATATTACCATACGTGAACATTCCCTTTACTTCATTCTTTATTAACCAGAACAGTATATTGTAATAAAGGTTACTTCACCAATTATATGATTATAGTTTCTTCCATTTCTCTTTGTTCAGGATGCTGTCTGGAGGCGTTGTGAATCTGCTGGTGGTCGTTCTGGTTGTGACGTCATTATCGACGGGGGCATTGGCCAATAAGCATCTTCAAACTGATAAAGTAACTCTCCGTAGTCACCACCATCATCATAATCACCGTCACCATGGAAACACTGTCGCAGACGATAGTCACGAGAAAGATGTGTTTTCCGAAGAGCAAGACACCGATATTCAAACAAGGTATGTCGATGGTCAATGTGGTTTGATATGTCATCAAGACACGTTTGGTAGTTGTTATAGACATGGGCCCAATTTCATAGAGCTGCTTATCACAAAATTTTGCTTAAGCAAAAAATTAATTGCTTAGTAAAATCAGATTACCGGCCAAGACTCCACTCAATTGTTATGCTAAGTAAACAGCAGCTAAATACTAGTCATAAGCAATGTATATGGCATGAAATTTTGGCCAGTAACATGTGTAAATAAGCAAGCTATTTTCGTGCTTAAGCATTTTTTTTGCTTAAGCAGCTCTATGAAATAGGCCCCAGTCTTCTCACTTGATGTTATCCTAATATACGGTATACCATAAAACAACAAACGTGAAAATCGAAGTTGCAACAGAATAATGAAAGAAAAAACACACTTGTTGCACAATTTTTTTTTCTTCTTCTTTTTTCCTAGATGCCTAAAACATATTAAAATCTGTCAAGCCTGAAGCTTTTTAATATTTGAGTAAGAAATTACTGCTTTCTCATAAAATTACGTTTAACTTATGGGGTGACCTCAGTGGCAATGGTGTTGTTTTTGCCCCTATGAAATACCGCCATTTTCAATAGTGTAGGTGTTGTTCTGCTGTTTAGGTCATTTGAATTGTAAGGCACTAAAAGCAAAACCTGTGCAGAATAAGAATTCGTCAGAAAAACAATGTAGTATCTTTTAAATTTCAGATTTTTACGGAAATGTCTGACACTTAGGTGTGTTTTAAAGGGAAGGTACACGTTTGGTAATTACTCAAAACAAATATTAACTTAAAAACTGACTTGGTAACAGCATTGGAGAGCTGTTGATAGTATAAAACATTGTGGGAAACGACTCTCTCTGAAGTAACGTAGTTTTTGAGAAAGAGGTAATTTTTCACGAATAAAATACTTGACGCTAGAAGTCTTTTATTCTTATCTGAAAGCACACAGATTCGTCCAACAAGGTTTTTTTTCTTTCGTCATTTTCTCGCAACTTCGATGACCATTTGAGCCCAAATTTTCACAGGTTTGTTATTTTATGCTTATGATGGGATACACCAAGTGAGAAGACTGGTCTTTGACAAATACCAAACGTGTACCCTCCCTTTAAAATCCTTGAAAACTCAAAGATTGAATGAGTGTTGTGGTATTATGTCAAAATCTATGCAATTATTCACACATTGCCTTATAAATATCCCCAAATAGACGGGGGTTTCCATCGGCTTGATTGTGAAACTGGGTTATTGTTATCACAACTTGAACTTTGAAATTTGGCCTTTCTCCCCCGTTTAACTGATCAGTATAAACGAAGAATTACTGCCAACTTTAATCTTTGGAAAAGAATCGCAACATATATGATTTATGATTTCACATCAATTAATTATAAATGTCAGTACATTTTCTGTTACAAATACGGATCATTGTATTGCGGTGCGATGTGAATTGTCACATTTGACATTAAAGGCAGTGGACACTATTGATAATTACTCAAAATAATTATCATCATAAAACCTTTCTTGATTACGACTAATGGGGAGAGGTTGATAGTCAAAAACTATGTGAGAAATGGCTCCCTCTGAAGTGACGTAGTTTTCGAGAAAGAGGTAATTTTCCACGAATTTGATTTTGAGACCTCAAGTTTAGAAGTTGAGGTCTCGAAATCAAGCATCAAAAAGCACACAACTTCGTGTGACAAGGGTGTTTTTTCTTTCAGTATTATCTCGCAACTTCGACGACCGATTGAGCTCATATTTTCACAGGTTTGTTATTTTATGCATATGTTCAGATACACCAACTGTGAAGACTAGTCTTTGACAATTACCAATAGTGTCCACTGTCTTTAACAGATATGTATGAACGAAGAATTACTGCCAACTTTAATCTTTGGAAAAGAATCGCAACATGTATGATTTATGATTTCACATCAATTAATTATAAATGTCAGTACATTTTCTGTTACAAATACGGATCATTGTATTGCGGTGCGATGTGAATTGTCACATTTGACATTAAAGGCAGTGGACACTATTGGTAATTACTCAAAATATTTATCATCATAAAACCTTTATTGATTACAAGTAATGGGGAGAGATGGATGGTATAAAACCTTGTGAGAAACGAGAAACGGTTCCCTCTCAAGTGACGTAGTTTTCGAGAAAGAAGTAATTTTCCACGAACTTGATTTCGAGACCTCAAGTTTAGAATTTGAGGTCTCGAAATCAAGCATTAGAAAGCACACAAATTCGTGTGACAAGGTTTTGTTTTTTCTTTCATTATTATCTCGCAAATTCGACGACCGCTTGAGCTCAAATTTTCACAGGTTTGTTATTTTATGCATATGTTGAGATACACCAACTGTGAAGACTAGTCTTTGACAATTACCAATAGTATCCACTGTCTTTAAGTAACCCTCGGTCCCGGACCGTGTGCGTCTTGTGAAGTATAGACCCACACGACTCGTGAAACAACAAGCTCATAATTTACTGCTCATATTTTTGGCCGCCAAAAAGAGCAAAGGTCGGTACCGTGTGGTGTAAGTTTATGAAAGACCGGCTTGTCCACAAAGACGTTGCATGGTTTATTTTTATTCCAAAAACTTCTTTCTAACGACCTAGCCTCGTATTTCATGATTGCCCGATATACCGTTCGCCTTCGCGACTTTAATCGCAGTATGAGAATATGATTTATGCAAGTTAGTTATATAAACATAACTCAGTGCGTTATGATGTTATGACCTTAGGCCAGCTCTAATATTATCATAACAGCCATGCAAGTATGTTTGTATTGTTTATGAAAAGGATTACATGCGGGGAGTGTTTTTATAATCTGTAGCCAGACATGGTCTGGCTAGACTTCATAAGAAAACAAATAGGCCTAGGCCTATCATTCGACATAGCCAAAAATAAATAGGATTGGTTTATTTTAGGAGGTACATTAAAGGCAGTGGACACACTATTGGTAATTACTCAAAATAATTATTAGCATAAAACCTTAATTGGTAACTAGTAATAGGGAGAGGTCGATAGTATAAAACTTTGTGAGAAACGGCTCCCTCTGAAGTGATGTAGTTTTCAAGAAAGAAGTAATTTTCCACGAATTTGATTTCGAAACCTCAAGTTCAGAACTTGAGGTCTCGAAATCAACCATCTAAACGCACACAACTTCGTGGGACAAGGGTGTTTTTTTTTTCTTTCATAGTTATCTCACAACTCCGACGACCGATTGAGCTCAAATTTTCACAGGTTTGTTATTTTATGTACATGTTGAGATACACCAAGTGAGAAGACTGGATTTCGACAATCACTAATAGTGTCCACTGCCTTTAATAGAAGTCAGAATATTTTTGTTCTTTAGAATGTGTTCATTACATGACTCATAAGTACACTTTTTGTCATGAAACCATCTAATGTGCTAGAAAAGCATCCCTCAATGGTACAACCTATAGCAACCAATTTATCACAAACTTACAACGTAGAGCTTTTGTCATTTGCTGGTGGACGTGGAGTGCTAGAGGACTACCACTAGAGGCTTCCTGGTTTGCTAAACATTCAAAATTACTCAAAAACTATTTCAAAGTCTCTCAGCCTCTTGAAAGCACTTATTTCTACAGTGATTATCTAAATTTCATTTTTTTTCCTTTTCAAAGTATGAGAGATAAGCCGCGAGCTAGGCTCATCTCTAAAAAACACATCATCAAACGAGTATTCAAGTTGGCCATGACTCCATCTTGGAAAAATTACCCCACACCTTAATTGCAAAACAGGGCCATTTTTAGAGGGCTGGTGTACCCGAAAGGCTCCAGGTTATGAGTAAACAACCCATGGGGCCAATATTGGACCAGTTTCCATCCACCCATAAAAAGCCATAACTTAAATCAAACAACTTTTTTTTCTGAAACAGTTGCTGTTGACATTTTACTCGCGATGCTTTATGTATGAGTTTACACAAAAATGTATAGAGTGCACTAATATCTACAATAATTATTCAATATTCCCTCGTTCACGAAGCCTTAGGATTTCCTCAACATGAAAAACAATTGTGATCTTTCCAATCATGGTGTGGTGACTGCACTACATTCCGATACGTCTGTATTCCGACAACCCTCTTCCGACAAAATAATCACGATTTACACGATAGGGTTACCGGGTCGGGAAAAAGATAATACTGGGCGGAACGAAGGGGTGCATTGCTTATTTCCCCACTACAAGACGTTGAAGGATCATTACACCCCTTCGCATTCCCTCGTGGTTGATAAATGTAGGTCAAAAAGGAGTGCTTGATGTGTTTTGAGGCTTGCTCGCTCAGAATTGGATTGCACCATTCTTAAAAGTAGTTCAAGGTCACCTGTGCGAAATAGATCCAAGATGCAAGTGTGAATGTTTGCATATTTTTTATTGATAATAATATATTGATAAATGTAGGTCAAAAAGGGGTGCTTGATGTGTTTTGAGGCTTGTTTGCTTATAGAATTGGATTGCGCCATTCCTAAAAGTAGTTCAAGGTCACCTGTGCGAAATAGATCCAAGATGCAAGTGTGAATGTTTGCATATTTTTATTGATAATAATATATTGATAAATCTAGGTCAAAAAGGAGTGCTTGATGTGTTTTGAGGCTTGCTCGCTCAGAATTGGATTGCACCATTCCTAAAAGTAGTTCAAGGTCACCTGTGCGAAATAGTTCCAAGATGCAAATGTGAATGTTTGCATATATTTTATTTATTCAGTCTTCTATTGTGTGTTTCTATTCCACAGCCAGCGGCATGAGAACGAGGACGATGAAGAGGTATTCTACGATGATTATTCCTCAAGACGGGAGCTATTTCAGTTGACTGACCGAGACGGAGATGGTTTCGTGACCCGGGATGAATACGTGCTTCATAATGGTAACATCTCGGCTGTAGTGGATCAGGTCTTTATGGCTTATGATGGAGACGGTGATGGGCGGTTCTCGGAGGAGGAATTTCTCCAGCAGAGCTCACCGTTGGAAGTTCATGCCGGTATGCCAAAAAAATAGTATACAGTAATGTAGATTCCAAGTTAAACCTATTCACAGGTGTACACCGATAATGTATTTCTTCGCAGGGGTTTGTTTTATAACACATCTAAAGGAATTGGTCTCCTGAGAAGTTATCGGTTCGTCTCATTATACCTGGGGTTTTTTTCTCGAAAACTTTAAATGTGTTTATTATACAATTGTATTTTCGACATGATGGTGACATTTAAAGTAAAACAACTTTGCAGTATTTGTTATTTTTTTTATCGTCATTCAAAGAATTTTGTTTATAAGTTAAGTCGTGGGATTGAAACTGCTTGAGCAAAATACTAAACCCTATTCCGAGTCTACATTCTGTAGTCTGCAAACTGAGGTAAAATCGATTTTTGTTTTTTAGTTTTTTAGTAGATAACGTTTTACAGGGTAAGGTGTGTAATTTCTGGAAAGTGACAGTGCCTTCATTAAAATGATTTATTGAAACTTTTGTATATTTAAATGCTTATAAGTATTTTTTTTTTGTAATTTGTGCTTTTCATTATAATACATCAACTTAAAGACAGTTGACACTATTGGTAATTGTCAAAGACTACTCTTCACAGTTAGTGTATCTTAACATTATGCATAAAATAACAAAGCTGTGAAAATTTGAGCTCAATCGGTCATCGAAGTTTCGAGATAACAATGAAAGGAAAAAACACCCTTGTCACACAATGTTGTGTGCTTTCAGATGCTTGATTTTGAGACCTCAAATTCTAAGTCTGGGGTCTTGAAAACAAATTCTTTGAAAATAACTTCTTTCTCGAAAACTACATTACTTCAGAGGGAGCCGTTGATGTTTTGTAGTATCAACCTCTCCCCATTACTTGTAATCAAGTAAGGTTTTATGAAGAATTTTTTTTGAGTAATTACCAATAGTGTCCACTGCCTTTAATCAATGCCAATAAAATGCTGGCATAAAAAACTGAAGCTTACTTTACAATTCGGTCATTTCACCCTTTTCTCCCCTCATTTTTAAATTCGCATGAATGTAGATCAAACCACTCCTATTGAATCAAACATAATGTCTTTCTATGTCAACTTAAACACATAAATCAGTGCATTCCAGCTCAAGAGTTAGGCCTGTAGTGTAAATTGGATCATATGTTTTGTTTATCTATTTAATCTATCACATCAGAACTGTAAGAGCATTACAATGTTTCTGTTTCTTAATAAATAAATGGCCGGGAAAGGTTCGCGTGTTTTATAGCAAGTTCTGGCAAATTTCAGCAGAAATCCATTCAATTTTACTAACACGCAGTCAAATTAACGCTTTTGCTTATAATCCACTCAAACTCTTTTTCGCTTTTCATTGATTCACTGTCGTGTTCGTGCACATATGATTTTGTTTTTCTCAATCAGATTCGTCTCAATCATTCTATTTCATATAGTCATTAAATGCACTATTCTATTGGTATTACTACAAATAGTTGTTAGCATAAAACTTACTTGGTAGCGAGCAGTGGAGAGCTTTTCTCACTGAAATATGATTTGAATTGAATTCGAGACCTCAGCTGAGGTCTCGAATTCAAGCATCTGAAACCACACAACTTGTGCACCAAGTGTGTTGTTTATTCTTCCACCATTCTCTCGCGCTTTCGTCGACCAATTGAGTTCAAAATTTGCACAAGTTTGTTATTTTATACATATGTTGAGATACACCAAGTGAGAAGACTGGTCTTTGACTAGTACCAAAGGTATCCATTATTTGAAATACCACTTTGATCATTTCTTTGTACTAGTAGTTTAAAACGGTTGGCCAGCTCTTGGTGCTGGCTTTTACGAAATTGAATGAGTCTTGATGCTTTATGAAATTGAATTATCTTGGTTCACCAATGAATGCTAAACTGGTGAAATTGAATTATACTCTTTCTGACCGTCGAATGCTGATTCAACGGAGCATTCATTTGGAAAGGAGATTAAATGGGTGTTAACATGAATGGATTTAATGTTGAAATTGGCCGGGAAATCTTTTTTTTCTCTAAAAGAATCATGCAGAAGCACTGTGCAAAATAGATGATGATTATGTAATAATTAAATGATCTCGAGACCAAGGGCTCGATGCACAGTTTACCGACTAAACATAGAGTTATCCACTGGTTACACCACACAGAGTAACACTCGAAGCATAGAACTTGTTTTAAAGGATACTTTTAAATGGCGAGTATTATGTTGATTATGCAAAACTATGGAGGTAGGGCAAAGCTAATTACCCATTTTCAATGCCAGACACGAACTGTATGTTGACTGTAATATATGACATAATGTTGCAAATAAGAATTTCTGTCTGGCCACATTGGTCCAATCAAAGCCGTCCATTGCTCCGTAGGGGTCCATTTTGCATCAATTGATTCAATAAGAAGCAAATAGCGATGGTAATTTGATGCAAGTGAATGGTTTAATAGTCACTTCGGTCTGGCGGCGAACACCCCGGCACCTCAGCTGTCATCATAGTCGGTATCATTGTGGAGATGGTGTGTGTGTGTGCATGAATGCTGGAACCAACCGCAACGTCAGTGGGGTGCAGACTACCATGGTGCTGTTCCACATACCACCTTTTTTCTTCCAAAAAAATCAAGTCCCATTTTTTTGAAGACATCATTTCGAATTAACTAAAAACATCGATTAATACGAGAAAGGTTTTAACAAAAACACATGCTGCAAAGAAGTAATTTTCCACGAACTTGATTCCGAGACCTCTAACTTAGAATGAAGGTCTCGAAATCAAGCATCTGAAAGCACACGACTTCGTGTGGCCATGGTGCGACAAGGGTTTTTTCTTTCAATGATATCTCGCAACTTCGACTACCGATTGAGTCCAAATTTTCACATGTTTGTTATTTCATGCATATGTTGAGATACACCAACTGAGAAGACTAGTCTTTGACAATTACCAATAGTGTCCAGTGTCTTTAATTACAAAGTTCATACCAGTAGTAGTAGTATACTAAATAAAGGAGTTAATTACGTTAAAGACAAGAAAAGAAACCATTTGATGAAGCCCACCCAATTACCAGTTTGCCATTCGTCGCTTCAAATGTGGATTGGTCTTCATTATTGACGATCGAGTATAAATTCTACGGGGTTTTTTTTGTTGCAAATTTCTGTTGTAAGTATAGACCTATCCCCGATGCAAATTTAACATCTATTATAAGCCTATACATGTTTTTTTTTCACTGTATCATCGGAAGACTGTGTTTTAATACCCTCATAATTTTGGTTGTGGTGGCCGAAACATATTGACAGAGTTGATGGGTAGGGGTTAGAGTTATTACGGTTCTGTTGGAATGTCTCCTTAAAGGAACACGTTGCCTTGGATCGGTCGAGTTGGTCTATAAAAAGCGTCTGTAACCGTTTGTTATAAAATGCATATGATTGGAAAGATGTTTTAAAAGTAGAATAGAATGATCCACACATATTTACCTCGAAATTGCGAGGTTTTCCTTTTACTTTGCGAACTAACACGGTCGGCCATTTATGGCCGACCGTGTTAGTCGACGAGGTAAAAGGAAAACAAACACATGTTTGTGTGGATCATGGTATTCTACTTTTACAACATCTTTCTACCCATGCATTTTATAAAAGACGGTTACAAACGCTTTTTAAAGACCAACTCGACCGATCCAAGGCAACGTGTTCCTTTAACAGCGTTGTTTATAAATTATACAGAGTGTATTCACGTTGCCTTGGATCGGGCGAGTTGGTTTATGAAAATCGTTTGAAAACCGATTGTTCTAAAATGCACATGGAAGTGGTTTTGAAAGTAGAATACAGCGATCCACACAAATATGGCTCGAAATTGCATGGTTTTCCTTATTCGTCGTGAACTAACGCGGCACATCATTTCGTAAGTCAAATAATATTTTTGTCAACACAAAATGGCCGACTGTGTCAGTTCGCAAAATAAAAGGGACACCACGCAATAGCCATATTTGTGTATATCATTTTTTTACTTTTGAAATATAATTATAGTTCAAACCATGTGCATTTTATAACAAACGGTTTCAAACATTCCATAAACCAACACACCCGATCCAAGGCAACGTTCCCTTTAAGACGTAAGTCGAGGTTTATTTTATATTTAGATGTACCAACTCTCACTTGTAACCAAGATATGCCTTAACTTTAAGATTGTTGTCATAAATCTTTATCCAGAAACATTAAATGTTTGCTTCTTTAATGTAAACGATCAAAAATATTTCGTTCAGAAAATGATGTAGGTATATCCATGATTCTTTAAGATCTGTACATGTTTTCTTATGTTTAATTTGTGACTTTCCCTGGGAAATATTTAGTTTCAAGTTTTACGTTAAACAATTTACTCGCACTGAATATTACCCTCCTTTTTCGTCAACAATACTCAAAGCATTGCTACCGTTTATTACTATTTCTTCTGATAATCTATGAAGAAAGGGCACAAAAGTTGTTCACAAACAAATAAAGAAAGTCAGACACAAACAAATACAGAAAGTAAATAAAACATTCACTCGAGAAAGCAAGTTCCAAGCAAACCTATAAACTGATCTGCTGGTTCTAATCTGTGTATGTTTTTATACTTGGATATCCTAATAGTTGAATTTTCATGAATATGAAAAATAGTACATTTATATGGAACTAATTATAGCAAAGTTGGCACTGCCGCGGCGTCCTGACAAACCCACACCCATCTGGATTGGACCATGTAGAACGTAGCTTGGAGGAATAAGTGGGTAGTCACTTGGGCTGGCGGTAAATAAGAACACGTGAGCAATCTCAGAAAATCAATTATGCTAATAGAAAGCATGGTTTGTCTATGAAAGTGCACCTTTGTTCAACGCAGCAATTCATACAATAAGTGAACAAAAAAAAATTAACTCAAAATCTACCTCGTCATTACAAAACAAAAATTCATTGCCGGGGTTAGCTGTCGCTTGCTTGATTTGTTTGTGATGTCATATTATTATCGTTTGTTTTTTGTGCTTTTAAAATTGTTTTTGTTTTACAGAGTGTGAGGAACAAATTATACAAACCTGTGACAAATTGTATCTGGAATTCAAGAGCACGGAGTTCATATCGAACACACTAAGCAGACCAGCCTGTAATGCCGTACAGGTAAAAAAGCACATTAAAGATGAAGGTTAAATTATGATAGAGGGCGCCCTTTACATTACTAAAATAGTTACCACTAATCTACTGAACGACCGTGTCGCCGCAATTGTGTGGAATTATAATAAGAATGTCTGCTTTAAATGGCTGTATTGTGGGAAATATATTAACACACACTGAAAGCAGTTTGTTGACCGTCACATGTGTGACATCATGTACTGTTGATCAAGAACTTTGAAATGAGGGAGGGGGGGGGGGACACACACGCATGTTTTGTGTGTGAACGTTTTTTTATTTTAAGAAACCGTAGGCAAGAAGTATAATAGGCTACATGACACCATGATGCCAGTCGTACTTCTTTTGATGAATGCAACACTATTTTCCCCGGTGGATACAGGGTTGATACGGCAAGGTGGAGACGGCATTTTCATTACCTAGTCCAACGAGCTAAAATTAATATGAATTCTTCTGAGACATGATAATTAAGTTGGGTTCGCCTGGACATCTTCCCGTCTCTGAATTGGCTCTTACAATGTACACTTTGTACAATGCATGTTATTGTAATGGAACACTTTAATATGGCTGAGATGGTTGTTTTTTGATCGATATATATGTTTTAGCAACATCCAACAGCGCAAGCGCCAATGACAGGATGTATAAAAACATCAAACACTTAAAATAGCACAATAAAAAAAATTAAACAGACAAAACAGACAGATATTAAAAAATGCGAAAAATCCTACATTTTAAAAGCTTTCCTATCCGGTAGCAATTTCTGGAATCTGGCCACGTAATTTCTCCAGCAACACAAATCGAATCTAGTACTGGAAACTCCGACCCTTCCATTTTCTTACAATTGTATCGGAAAGTTACGAATTTGCTGTGATTTTGCCTGTAATACGATTTTAGGGAGCACTATAATCAACCATCATGGTCCTTTCCCGCCCTCGGGTTACGTAATACCATTGTAAAGTGAATACCGAGATTAGGCCTATCGTTTGGGGTTTGATACGCGTTTCTCTTTTACTACTGAAGTTGACTTTACTTTTCTGTATGTTTGAACCGTTTCTCACGTTGTCCCTTTTTGTTGTGTTTCTTTTGTAGTACTTAGTAGACTGTGTGGCAGGGTTTGATACAGATTGTGACATCACTAGTTATGCACAGGCAATCGCCTCCAGGGCCGAGGCATATCTGGATTCAGGCGCATGCCCCCTCTTGGATCTTCACAATCTACTTCAGATAACTGGACCTGATGGAAATGAAAAGAAAGCACGGTATGCCAGATCTGTCGATAACGGTGGGTTTTAAACATACTCAGTTTTTCAGTCATGGAGTTTTTCTGTTGCAATAACCTTTACTTATTATAGGCACATAACGCAAAGCTGCAGACTTAAACATTGTCACCATGCTGTCTTAAAAAAAGTAAAAAGCACTCGGGTCTGTCTGCCATACCGATCTTGCATAGCCTCATGGCAGACAACTCTTGAGTGACAGTCTGGTCCTTCAACTCGATTTAGAGTGAAGTTCGTTCCAATTTCACTCAAAAAGAGTGACAAAGATTGACTTTCATTCTCAAACGAGGGAAACTGAAGCCCACAACTTCCGAAAAAAATCCCATAACGTCGATCTCGCTTGATCGACCCTACAGTTTGCTCACATGATGAACCCTGGCAGGACTCTGTGTTAAAGGCAGTGGACACTATTGGTAATTACTCAAAATAATTATTATCATAAAACCTTTCTTGAATACGACTAATGGGGAGAGGTTGATAGTCAAAAACATTCTGAGAAACAGCTCCCTCTGCAGTGACGTAGTTTTCGAGAAAGAAGTAGTTTTCCACGAATTTGATTTCGAGACCTCAAGTTTAGAATTTGAGGTCTTGAAATCAAGCATCAGAAAACACACAACTTCGTGTGACAAGGGTGTTTTTTTTTCTTTCATTATTATCTCGCAACTTCGTCGACCGATTGAGCTCAAATGTTCACAGGATTGCTATTTTGTGCATATGTTGAGATACATTGTGTTTGACAATTACCAATAGTGTCCAGTGTCTTTAAGCTTCGGAAATCACTGCTGCTTGAGAAACATACTATATACAGTTCATCACTCTTCTGAGACACACTCTCATCTTTGTCACTCACGTAATCACTTGTCTAACACAGGCAACACCATTGCATAAGAATAATTACCCAAGGATAAGTCTGGAGACTTAATCAGATCGATTTAATCCCGAAGCAACTGCTGAGAGAGGACGGGCCGGAGGTCCATGAGAATCTAAAAACTTAATGTCATTCCTTGATAGTGAACAATTCTCACTTTTGGATACAAATATTATTATTACATGTTAAGATGACGTTTTTGCAACCAAATGTCTCACTTTATAGAGCATGCAACAGACAAGGAACAAGGATTGTCATTTTCAGACTCAAATCCGAATACAACAAGAGTGCCACTTGTTTATCCGGGCAAAAGTATCAAGTGTGCACAGTATTGCGATGTTTATAATAAGTAACTATTCGATCTTTTGTTTACAGACGTTGAAATAACGACTGCTTCGGACAAAGACTTGTTCGGCAAACACTGTCCTGGCGATTTCATCAACCATTGCGCCAAGAAGTTTGAACAAAATCTCAACAAAGATTCGCAGACGATGTACTGTCCAATACTCGCCAGCTACGCCCATTGTCTCAAGAAACGCTCACGACACTGTGCTGCAGATGTAAACAGCCCCCTCTTGCGAAATAATATGGCCAGGCTGAGAACCTTGGAAAGCAGAGCGAAGTCTTGTCACAAGACCTACCGATCTTTTAAGAAGTGGTAGATTTTCCGTCTTTGCATTCCTGTTTGTATCGTTAACTAATCATATCCGGTCAGTCATGGCGTCCCTTACCAGTGGTTTGGGAAAGACAGTGCTTCGAATTTTGTCAAATTTCTCTCAAAGAGTTGAAACTATTAAAGGCGCTTTCTAAATGTTCACGCTGATAATGGTAATTGTTTAAGTTATTGTCTTAAAGGCTAATCATATTTTGGTACTGATTGCAAATTTTAGTTAAAGGCAGTGGACACTATTAGTAATTGTCAAACCCTAGCCTTCATAGTTAGTGTATCTCAACATTATGCATAAAATAACTAACCTGTGAAAATTTAAGCTCAATCGGTCATCGAAGTTGCGAGACAATGACAGAAAAAAAATACCTTGTCATACGAAGTTGTGTGCGTTAAGATGGTTGATTTCGAGACCTCATCTTCTAAATTTGAGGTCTCGAAATCAAATTCGTGGAAAATTACTTCATCAACCTCTCCACATTACTCGTCACCAAGAAAGGTGTTATGCTAATAATTATTTTGAGTAATTACCAAAAGTGTCCACTGCCAAGGAAAGTTAACTTAAACACTACTTTAAATTAATTTTGTTTAACGTCTAAAAAATCATTGGAAATATTTTCGTGATTTCCATAGTATACTTATTTGGTCGTGGTATAGGGTTTAGAATTACTTCCTCGCAAGACAAACACATTCACAACTGAAAGGCTGGGAAATAAATCAGACATTTTTTAATAACAACCAGTGGGATGGATTTAATGCACATTCTCAAGAAGCTCATTTCAATTGTGTGGCAATCAAAGTAGCAGCTGTGATTTGTGGGGTCGTCAATTATTATTTCTTAACTTCAGTTTGTCTGTCAGCAGAAGAAATTACTTCTCTGCAAGGTTGTTGAACTTTGCTATCTGTGAGCTTTGGATAATTGGCATTAATGTACTATGTCTGTAAAGCCATTGGACACTTTCGGTAAACAGTATTGTCCAAAGGCCCACACTTCGTGTATCACAACTTCTATATAAAATAACAAACCGGTGAAAATTAAGGCTCAATCGGTCGTCGGAGTCGGGAGAAAATAACGAGAAAACCCACTCTTGTTTCTGCTGCACGTTGCACCGTGTCATGACATGTGTTTAAAATAAATCCGTTATTTATTGATGAGAATTGATATTATTTTAATGTTTTCTCAAAAAGTAAAGCATTTCATGAAAAAATATTTCAAGAGAAGTCTTTCACCATTACCTTCTGTTCCGAAAGTGTCCAATGGCTTTAATAGTAAAAACAAAACAAAAACGTAATGGCTGTTTATTGTATTCGACTATCATCTAATGATGTTACTAATACTTTAACCCTAACACCGATGTCTGTTTTAAAGGGAGCGAACTCGTTTGGTAAATGTCAAAGACCAGTCTTCTCACTTGGTGTATCCCATCATACCATAACAAGCCTGTGAAAATTTGGGTTCAATTGGTCATCGAAGTTGCAAGGAAATGATGAAAGAAAAAACACCATTGTTGGACGAATTTGTGTGCTTTATTTCAGATAAGAATAAAAGACTTCATAGCTAGAAGTTTTTTATTATTTTAGTGAGGAATTGCCTCTTTCTCAAAAACTACGTTACTTCAGATGGAGTCGTTTCCCACAATGTTTTATACTAACAGCAGCTCTCCAATGCTCATTACCAAGTCAGTTTTTAAGTTAATATTTGTTTTGAGTAATTACCAAACGCGTACATTCCCTTTAGAGCACTGTTTACTCATTACTTTCCCGATTTCTGTTAACAAAATCAACAGGCAAATTACTCGGGTGGGATTCGAAACCACGACCTTTACATTGCATAGCAGAAGTCCATCTAATGTTAAAGGAACACGTTGCCTTGGATCGGACGAGCTGGTCTATAAAAAGTGTTTGTAACTTTTGTTTTTAATGCATATGGTTGAATATGCTTCGAAATTGCGAGGTTTGCCTATTACTGTGCGAACTAACACGGTCGGCCATTTATGGGAGTCAAACATTTGACTCCCATAAATGGCCGACCGTGTTAATCGACAAGGTAAAAGGAAAACCGTGCAATTTTGAGGCATGTTTGTGTGGATCATATATATATTCTACTTTTACAACATCTTTCTACCCATGTGCATTTTATAACAAACGGTTACAAATGTTGTTCAAAGACAACTTAACCGATCCAAGGCAACGCGTTCCTTTAAAGCCATTATACACTTTCGGAACAGAAAAAATCAATAAAAGTTCACAGTTTTACAAATAACTTACAGGGTTTACAGAAGGTAATGGTAAAATACTTCTCTTGTAATATTAGTACATGAAATGCTTTACTTTTTGAGAAAACATTAGAACAATTTAAAGGAACACGTTGCCTTGGATCGGTCGAGTTGGTCTTTGAAAATCGTTCTGTAACCGTTTGTTGTAAAATGTATATGGTTAGAAAGATATTGTAAAAGTAGAATACAATGATCTACCCAAATATGCTTCGAAATTGCGTGGTTTTCTTTTTACCCTGTCGACTAACACGGTCAGCCATTTATGGGAGTCAAAATTTTGACTCCCATAAATGGCCGACCGTGATAGTTCGCGACTTAAACGGAAAACCGTGCAGTTTCGAGTGATACTTGTGTGGATCATTATATTCTACTTTTAAAACATCTTTCATCTTTGTCATTTCATAACAAACGGTTTCAAACGCTTTTAATAGACCAACTCGTCCGATCCAAGGCAACGTGTTCCTTTAAAGACACTGGACACTAATGGTAATTGTCAAAGACCAGTCTTCTCACTTGGTGTATCTCAACATATGCATAAAATAACAAACCTGTGAAAATTTGAACTCAATTGGTCGTCGAAGTTGCGAGATAATATGAAAGAAAGAAAAAATCATTGTCACACGAAATTGTGTGCTTTTAGATGCTTGATTTCGAGACCTCAAAATCTAAATCTGAGGTCTCGAAATCAAACTCGTGGAAAATGACTTCTTTCTCGGAAACTACATCACCTCGGAGGGAGCCGTTTCTCAAAATGTTTTATACTATCAATCTCTCCCCATTACTCGTTACCAATTAAGGTTTTTTGCAAATAATTATTTTGAGTTTTTTTTACAAATAGTGTCCACTGTCTTTAAGGGACGTAAGATCTTTGTTGTGAGTAGCTTGTATTGACAGAAGGTGTTATGTATTGTGAGGCTGATTATAATTAAACCTTATTGTTAATAACAATAAATGCACCAGCTGCTATGTGTTATTGTAATTACAAATCATGATTGTAGTAAAGAAACTGCTGCTTCAGTTCAGTGGCATTACAAATTCAGGTTACTGACCCACTGGGAGCATTTAGAGGTTCTTCATTGAAGAAGGATGTGGGGGGGGGGGGGGCTTCATGATAATATGGCCCATTACATTATGAGATACTACTACCCGCTATTAAAGGCAGTGGACACTATTGGTAATTACTCAAAATAATTATTAGCAAAAAAAACTTTCTTGATTACGAGTAATGGGGAGAGGTTGATGGTATAAAACATTGTGGGAAACGGCGCCCTCTGAAGTGGAGTAGTTTTCGAGAAAGAAGTAATTTTCCACGAATTTGATCTCGAAACCTCAAGTTTAGAATTTGAGGTCTCGAAATCAAGCATCTGAAAGCACACAACTTCGTGTTACAAGGGTATTTTTTCTTTCATTTTTATCTCGCAAATTTGACGGCCGATTGAGCTCAAATTTTCACAGGTTTGTTATTTTATGCATATGTTGAGATACACCAACTGTGGAGACTAGTCGTTGACAATTACCAACATTGTCCAGTGTCTTTTATTTTGTAAGAAGACGTACGTTCAGCATAAAATAATAACGATTTTAATTTGATAATATTTAGACTGTTTTGAATAGTAAATTTGCTGTTTGTTCATTGGTCACGTTTATTGTTGTAAGAAGATGCTTCTGTTTTTGTCTGTCGACAACACATTTAACCGATGAAGATGAAATAGTCGATGGTTTAGTTAAATAATTTCAAAACCCCTACACAGTGTCCCAACTTGAACGTGCGTGGTCGAAAAAATCAGTCTTTTTTCCATTTTTGGTTTCATTATTTAATTTTCTAAGATAATGCACATTAAAAAAAATATGTACGATTTTTTGAACCATGTAGGCCTAAGGTCATAGCTTTATTTATTTATTCGCCGTTGGCTCGAAAACAAATGCAAAAGCGTATTGTGATTAACTTTGGCATTTATTACTTGTTTTATTGTAATATTATATACACTTTGGGCTGAAAGTTATGTCTTTCAAACATATTATGTTAGCCAATAATGTTAATAGCCATTAACGTATAGCCATTAAACTATTAGCCTTAAACTTTGTAGCCATTAGTATGTTAATCATTAACAGAACAGTCATTAGGCCTAGGCTATTTGCAATTAATCTTTTTTGACAGATGGCTTTGTTCAACGTGGCTTGGTTCATTAATGCTAATGATCCAAAACGAGAGTGGCGTGTATAGGCGATGTTTCACGCAGGGGTTCGTGATTTTTACTCTCATTTTTTGTGTGAAGATTTAATTAAACCTTACAAAAAAATTAATGCAACAATGTGTTGTCATTTTCTTCATTGGTTAAAGGCAGTGGACTCTATTGGTAATTACTCAAAATAAATGTTAGCATAAAACCTTACTTTGTGACGAGTAATGGGGAGAGGTTGATGGTATAAAACATTGTGAGAAACGGCTCCCTCTGAAGTGCCATAGTTTTCGAGAAAAAAGTGATTTTCCATCAATTTGATTTCGAGACCTCAGATTTAGAGCTTGAGGTCTCGAAATCAACATCTAAACCCACACAATATCGTTTGACAAGGGTGGTTTTTTCTTTCATTATTATATCGCAACTTCGATGACCGATTGAGCTCAAAATTTCACAGGTTTGTTATTTTATGCATATGTTGAGATACATTAACTGTGAAGGCTAGTCTTTGACAGTTACCAATAGTGTCCACCGTCTGTAAACCTTACAAAAAAATGAAGGCAACAATGTGTTCTCATTTGCTTCATTGGTTAACCGAGAGTTTTGATGATGACACCAATGTTAAATTGTATTGTAGATAGTGCTAACTGTTTTGAAATTCCTCGATGGAATTAAAGATCTAGATAAACATGAAGACAAATTACTTCCTTGATAAATTATTCGTTACTAATCGATCCCCTGTAACATCCCATCGATTATTATGACGTCTCTTTATGGCACATTATTTGACAATAATCAGCTGTCCATATTATATTCCAATTATGTCAACATGTAAGGTGATTTATTGAGCATCCCCAGTGAATCATGAGGCATCCCCAGTGAATCATGGAACATCCCAGTGAATCATGGACCATCCCCGGTGAATCTTGGAGCATCCCCAGTGAATCATGGACCATCCCAGAGAGTTATGGAACATCCCAGTGAATCATGGACCATCCCCAGTGAATCTTGGAGCACCCCCAGTGAATCTTGGAGCATCCCCAGTGAATCACTGAGCATCCTCAGTGAATCTTATATTCCAATTATTTCAACATGTAAGGTGATTTATTGAGCATCCCCAGTGAATCATGGACCATTCCAGTGAGTTATGGAACATCCCAGTGAATCATGGACCATCCCCAGTGAATCTTGGATCATCCTCAGTGAATCATTGAGCATGCCAGTGAATCATGAGGCATCCCCAGTGAATCATGGAACATCCCAGTGAATCATGGACCATCCCCGGTGAATCTTGGAGCATCCCCAGTGAATCATGGACCATCCCAGTGAGTTATGGAACATCCCAGTGAATCATGGACCATCCCCAGTGAATCTTGGAGCATCCCCAGTGAATCATGGAGCATCCCCAGTGAATCTTGGAGCATCCCCAGTGAATCACTGAGCATCCTCAGTGAATCTTGGAGCATCCAGTGAATCATGGACCATCCCCAGTGAATCATGTACCATCCCCAGTGAATCTTGGAGCATCCCAGTGAATCATGGAGCATCCCCAGTGAATCTTAGAGCATTCCCAGTGAATCATGGACCATCCCCAGTGAATCATGGAACATTCCAGTGAATCATGGACCATCCCCAGTGAATCTTGGAGCATCCTCAGTGAATCATTGAGCATGCCAATGAATCATAAACCATCCTCAGTGAATCAAGGGAGCATCCCCAGTGAATCATGGAGCATCCCCGTTGAATCATGGACCATCCCCAGTGAATCATTGAACATCCCAATGAATTAAGGACCATCCCCAGTGAATCTTGGAGCATCCCCAGTGAATCATGGAGCATCCCCAGTGAATCTTGGAGCATCCCCAGTGAATCATGGACCATCCCCAGTGAATCATGGACCATCCTCGTCAATCATGGACCATCTTCAGTGAATTATGGACCATCCCCAGTATTATGGGCATCATCACCAGTGAATCATGGAGCATGCCAGTGAATTATGGAACATCCCAGTGAGTCATGGACCATCCTAGTGAATTATGGACCATCCCCAGTACAGACCTACCAAGTCTCACGCATTAGGCGTGAGACTCAAGCATTTGAGCTCTGTCTCACGCTCACACGCACAGCAACCATTTTCTCACGCATTGGGGCCAAATAAAAATAACGACAATGCATTGCAAAATCGCGCTCGACTGACAAAAAACGCAATCTACAATGTTTGCACAATCTTCAGATTGCACGCAGTTTATTAGAACCATCAACTTGACCTGCCGTACAAACAGAGCGCAAGTTTGCAGATTGCGCACGCTTTTGCTCTCCCAGCAGGTTCAGCTAAAATTGTATATTGTTATTCTACGGAGCCCAAGAGGGGACAGTGGAAGAAAATATATGCAGGGGCTAATTCGTTCGCAAGGTTTAGTAATCCGTTCGAACGGTTTAGTAATCCGTTCGAACGAATTAATAATCCGTTCAAACGGTTTAGTAATCCGTTCACATTGATTAATAATCCGTTCGAACGGTTTAGTAATCCGTTCGAACGAATTAATAACCCGTTCGCATGGTTCAGTAATCCGTTCGAACGAAATAGTAATCCGTTCGCACGGATTACTAATCCGTTCAAACGAATTAGCAATCCGTTCGAACGAATTAGTAATCCGTTCTCACAATTTAGTAATCCGTTCGAATGAAATAGTAAATCGTTCGCACGGATTAATAATCCGTTCAAACGAATTAGCAATCCGTTCGAATGAATTAGTAATCCGTTTGCACGGTTTAGCCAAGGCATGAAATTGGGCTCATTCGTTCGAACGGATTATTAAACCGTGCGAACGGATTACTAATTCGTTCAAACGGATTGCTAATTCGTTCGAACGGATAACTAAACCATGCAAACAGATTAATAACTAAACCGTGGGAACGGATTATTAATTCGTTTGAACGGATTCCTAATTCGTTCGAACGACCTAATTCGTTCGAACGAATTAGCCCCTGCATATTTTTTTCTTACCACTGTCCCTTCCCGGACTTAGTATTATTCCTCTTCTCGAAGTTCTGTTGTCATCTTCAAACATTATTACGACGAAACAATTCCATCGAACCCGCGGTTGTTTCGTACAGAGCGCTGGAAATCGACCAACGCTTGGAACGATCAAGGTGATGTACACCAGTGTACACCACTTTTCATGTTACCCGGCCAGTCGAGCCATGTAACATGCGTTTTTGTTGCGCGTCACGTGATTGGTTCTCGACCAACCAAACTTCACAGTTTGTTGCCGAGGTATAACAAGCGTTTTTGTTGCACTGCACGTGATTGGTTCTCGACCAATCAAACTTCGCAATTTGTACAGAGGTATAACAATGAATTATGGAACATTCCAGTTAGTCATGGAGCATCCCCAGTGAATCTTGGAGCACCCTCAGTGAATTATGTAACACTGCCCAGTGAATCATGGAGCATATACCCAGTGATTTATGGACCATCCCCAGTGATTTATGGACCATCCTCTTGAATCGTAGATCAACCTCGTGAATTATGGAGCATCTCAATAAATAAAGTATCAAATCCGCTATTTATATGGAAGTAGCAGACGGGATCGTGGTCACATGGAATGGGGATGCATGGTGCCTCAATAAGTTCACCAAAAAACACACATTAAAAATGAAGACGGAAACAAAGACAAATCATTGCATTTTGCTTTAATTTCGCCACAATGCAAAAACAGCAACATCTCAGTTAACTTCATCATGTTTTTTGTTTTATTCGAATAACATAATTATGTAAACAAAGTCATTCTTAAAACACACGAAAGACTTAGGCGAGTTTTTATTAAACTCTTTATTTCGTTAATCATTAGTGTTGCGTAATTTCTTTTTTTGTTTTTTGTTACTTTGATACAATTAATTTAAATATGTTGTACGGTGTAACACAATGGGGGTCGAGTTCACCATAAGGTGGACCAAGGACTTTTATGTCATAGGAAGTGCAATATCTTTATAGCAAACCAGTACACTCATTGTTTCTAAAACCTTTTGATAAAGTCTTTGAGTCCACCCGACTGAAAACTCTCAAAAATACCTCGGGAACAATTTGTTTAAGTGTAATAAATATCTCTATAACCAATATTACTCAATGCTTACTTATAATTTATTTCAGACGGTTATAAAGAATGCTTTAAAGCGTTGTGTGCAGTTTTACATTGATTCATTATTGACCAATCAGCAGGCACATACATTAATGTTAAGTGGAATGGTTTGAACGGTACCCTTAAGGTTTAAATTGCTCACAACTAGTGTATACAGATGCGGGAACCACGACAGACCACACTACACAATATTAGAGTCAATAACAGCTTACAATGTCTTGTTATTTAAATGGCAATAACTTCTGCTGATCACAAGCGCCACCCTGAATTTCGAACACGTTTTGAAAAGACATCGTCCAAAATGGGAACTAGGCGGGACTCGAACTAAAACCTTCTTAAAAGAGCGTGGTGCCTCAACATCGGCTAAGATCAATATGTAACGTTGTTAAAGTTTCCAAATACGAATCACATCAATTGAAGCAATGACGTTTCAATTTATTTTCATGTTGAAATTCTAAGTAATGATGAACCTTTGATTAACAGTTTTTATGTTATTATATACTTTATCAACCTTCTTGATGTCACAATGTCAAACTCAAAGTGTGCTTGCCCCTTAGTCTGAAAAACTTTAACTTATTATGTTAATTTGTTAATTGATGTTTGCAAAAAAATTACTGTTGAAACACCGATGTCAGTTTTTAGAAGTTTGTTAGAACAAACAAAGTTTATTATTATTTTAATTTATTCTACAAATTTCCAAGACCCTTAAAGAGCTGTATAGACGAATGCAACACCATTGAAATAAAGCATTTCTTTTTACATGGGCCCAATTTCATAGAGCTGCTAAGCACCAAAATTTGCTTAGCATGAAATTTCTTCCTTGATAAAAACAGGATTACCAACAAAATTTCCATTTTTTGCATATTGTTTGTTACTGGTATTCAGCTGTTGTTTGCTTTTCCTGAAGAACATGTGAACATTTTGTTGTTAATCTTGTTTTTATCAAGGAAGAAATTCCTTGATTTGCTAAGCAAATTTTTGTGCATAACATAGCTATGAAATTGGGCCCAGAACACTCCAGAAGCCCTACATTGTTGCCACAGTGCAGTCAGATAACAGGGAGGTTTTTTACAGACTTTACAGAAACTGTACATCCAACCTTATTATTCTTAATCAAATTAACTGCTGACACCCCACACTTAGTTCAAATTTTGTAATCATCCAAAGTGTTTAAGGTTATTAAGACTCTCTGCTTTCCAAAGCACTAATACTTTAGCTTTGCTGTCACGGATTGTGACTTCGAAAATAGGTTTCCCGTTTATATTTAAAATTGCCTTTTTCTCTTTAATCAGAAGGTATTTCGTACGGTACCATTACAGAATACCTTTGAAAAGATTATTTGTACATCATTTACTTTTTAAAAGTAATTTATTTAATTCCATTCACTTATAAGCACTCGGTGCCGAGATATGCGTCATATTCAGTCTTATTGTTTTCGTTATTTAATATAGTCAGCTACTTTCGTATACTCTGATTACACTATAATGTTTTGTATCTACATTTTGAAACCTTCCTTTTATTATACAGAATTTATACAAACATTTGTTAAAAATGTATACTCCATGTTGATGTTTTTCTTGTTGTTTTTTTGAACCAAAAATGTGCACATTACTGTTCCGATATTTCCAAACAATGGGATGAATTCTGGAATACTCCTCTCATTGTAGATCCGACCACGGTTTGATAGGCCGTGTCCGAAACGGCGACTTCGGCTACAGCTACGGCTAGATCGCCCGCGTCTACCTATTCTTCAACACTGGTAGACGCGCTGATCTAGACGTAGCTGTAGCCGAAGTAGTCGTTTCGGACACGGCCATAGAATCAATGCACTCCTGACTTCAGGTTCCGGAAATCCGGGTATCTTTTTAGGACCCACGTCTGGGTTAGGCTGGTTGAAAATAATATGTGATTTGACACGGATTAGTAACGTCAGTTTGACATCACTTTCAGTTAGGCGGGATCCGAATTGGCGGCTACGGCTACGGCTACGGCCGGATCACCGCGTCATCATGCATTGAAGTATAGGACGCCCTCAGCAACACCCCTGGCAACGGTCGTAGCCGCAGCCATAGCCACCAATTTGGAAACGGCCTTAGTTTGACACAGAGGCTCCGGATTAAACTGGGTCAGTTCCGACCGAGAGTTTTTTTGTAAGCTCAGTCATTAACCGATTTCACTTCAGCAGCACTGAATGAATAGAGTTGGATATTACAATGACTTATTGAAGGGTTGAAATCGATCATCATGGAATATGCATCTTTAAGGTATGATTTCGGAAGACCCTGATTATCGTATAATTATAATGTCAACGTTTCCCATTTATCAATACTTAACTTTTACTCTGAACAGTTGCAATATTTTCTTCGGCAACCATGTCCACTATTGACTGAAAACTCGTTAAGTATAGTTTTAAGAGTTTCCCATTCGCGAATGGTTCCATTGGAAGCTTAAAGCGTTGATGGCGTAGATTTATGAGAGTCATTCGCACATGAATCTCCATCCAGTCCAAGTTACATTGACTCTACGTCTTTAAAAATATATGTTGCTGGGTTTCGAGTGGCGTCAAAAAAAGGGGGGAAGGTCTTTGATGGATTAAAGATGCTATGTCAGAATTTTGGCCGATTTGACCCCAAAATTTTGATTTACAATTCAATAGGTATTTTGATAGGGGTCGAGAAAGTTACAAGCTTTCATTTGAGCCATTGCTCGAAAAAGTCCGCCAGTTATTAGTAGCAGTGAAATAAAGTGCACAAAATTAGTTTTTGTCGGGAACCCGACAATATATCACGTGACCAATTCTTATGTGTTTTATAAGAAACGTTTTACATTTTTGTCATGGTTCCTGACCATTAAAATAAAAGTTAAACTTTTTTTTTCGTTAGGGCGGGTGATACTCTTTGAAATACCATTCACTCAAAAAATCTATTTTTTAATGTTTGGGGCCAAAAATCTGACATAACATCTTTAACGAACAGTATGAAATAATTGTAAACACCAAAACATCCAACCATAACAATTTCCCCGTACATGTTTATGGAGGGAAAGTTGGCAATTTCTGCCTATATTTAGTTTTTATTTGATAATCAAATTTTAAATACCGTTGATAGTTAGTGAAACCATTTTGTATGATTGTCTACCACTGGGCCACGGTGGCAACATTTGAGGAATAATTATACAGAAATAAGCCTGGGTGTAATACTGTTTATCTCATCAATTTGGAATAAAACAAATGATGATGAATTCCATAACTCCCAAACACCTTGAACAAAATACGAGGAACTGCGCGGGGTGTATCGCAAAAACAAAAATGCTGAATACAAATAACAAAATATTTCTTTGAAGTACAAATCTTAACCATAAACCCCAAACGCAGCGACTATTCACACCGTGATCAAAATCAAAACAGTCAACGTGAGTGTTTTGTTTATTGAAATTCGGGTATTTTTTTCACCGCCTCAATCATCCAACTAAATTTATGCAATAGGTGAACTTTTTTCACCAACATTCATTTTGAGTTCTTGAAGGGAAGTGCTCCGGAAAAATGACCGTAGCCCATATAGAAAATATTCAAGAATTCGGATTAGTGTACACTCTCCTTTTACTGTTGCCAGTATACTCTGGAGTTAAAAATCTGTTGAATATTTCAGTTTTTGAATCAGCCAGTGTCTGTGGACATGTGATTTATTAATGTAACGGTATGCTTTGATGTACTCATGGCCGCCTGTAATTCGTATGCAGCCAGTAGCCATAAGGGATTGGCGTATGTTTTCCTCTGAAAATAATCCTCGTTAATAACATTCTAAATAATAAAATGCGGATTTATAATCCATTAACACGGCTTATGAAATCCTTCTAGACGTAATGGGTTTATGGATGAATAAAGAAAAGAAGTTTTACCCGCTTTACTATATAAATCCGTTACTACGATTTCACATAAGTTCGGTAATATCTTATAATGAACCGCTTTTAGATATTGAGCTCGTTTACATTTTTTTATGGACAACTTAATATTGGTAAACTTATAATACTTCAATAACACACAGGAAAATTGGGTCAAGCTCATCTCTTCCAAGAGGTTTAAATTACCATCCATTCCAAGTTGATGACGCCCAAAATGACGCTAGATCACCCACAGCGGGCGCTGATTTAACAGTTTGCATTGTTAAAATTTATGTCAAAGTTGTAGTTGCAGACTGCAACTTGCAGTCAAACCTCTCGATACACACCACACACAATCTACAGTTCTCGAGCTACTCATCACTTGATGCATGATATCTCATTCGAGAATCCATACAAAATCCCACCTGAGCGCAGCCCCCTCCCAGCCCTTCCTCGACTCGCCCCGTACTCTGACCCAACCAAGTTGATACAACACAATTAGGGTTTGCATTTATCTATACACTTCAAATTGCATATTTTTTGTTAAAAACACAAAATAAGAAAATTAATATTCAAATACATATTTGTACAAAATGCACTTTTGCGGTGAATAAAAATGGCAAGCAACTTGTTCCAAATCTCAATTAAATAAACGTATAAATATAAGGCCCTGAATTAGATTTACAAAAAGGGTTCATAAATACACAAAACTCTGAGCTATTTTTTCGGAACTTTTCGAGAAAAAAAAATACAAACAAATAACTTCAAACCAAAACACAAGATTAACCAAAATCTAAGGAAGATCATAATGGTGTTCAAATTTTACATCAATAAATCAGACAATTTAAGTGGGTATAGTTATGAAAAATGCAAATTACATTCTACAATAGTTTGGTCTCAAAACATCTTCTTCAAAACAACAATTACTATTGACAACTGTGTAAACATATTAATAATTGATCAGCAATAGAAATCTTCATGGAAAGTGTGCAGGGCTCTTTTTTGACGTTGTTCCATAAAGAAGTTACTTTCGCGATTGTTTCCATGATTAAATGAACACATTGCTAATGCTGGAAAGAAATTGCTCTTATGTATGTTGAGGGCGCACCTATCCTACAATGTCAACGAAAGGGCAAATTGCACATAGCAGTAGGGATGGAGTATCTAAATTACCATAATAAAATGAGTTTCAAGGATTGAGCAATTCGTCCTCACGATTTACAAACAAGTTTACACGAAGTGTTGACGCAAGTTTACACCAAGTGTTGACGCGTTTTCACAAGTTGCTTATTCATGAGAGGCCGCTTTATTCTTTCCCGGCCCATGCTATAGGTTTTTACCGACTTTGTTCGAATAATTTCTCCGGATTACTCGAACCAATTGTTCTGTATGGAGAGAATGTTTAAAAGGAGTTCGGTCCGGATTTTTGAATGAAGAAAACTTGTACAGAATTTAAAGAAAAGGTGGGTATAATATTAATTAAACATAAAATGTAATGCCATTTTCAAAAACTGGTATTTGGCCTCCCTCTTTGGTCACTGCATGGCTATCTCCTCCAGTCCAATTTTCGTTCCTTATTTATACAGCTACTTATTCAAAGTTACATTGCAAAGTGCACCTCTCAACATTTCGTGTTCATACGAAACCATGTTTTTTAACAATCAAAATATGTCTACCTAATAAATGTTATTCATTCTTTTTGTCAGTTATTGCCTGCGGTTAACCATGTTAAAGACTTCATTCTACTGCTTTTCAAAACTGGAATGTTGACATGAAATTTGAACTTAAACCTTAAGTCATACTTCTGAACTAACTAATGACAATACCAGTATGGTTTAGTTTAATGATTTATTTAAAACTTTTAATTTAATTTGTCTCGCTGCATTCGAACCAATACAAAGACAAGGTAAAACATTTTGGTGAAGGACAAGTAGGTTATCAATATTGTTATGTAATACAACAGGAACTTGAATGATGTCAGCTTTTAAAAATAATACTTTTAGTAATTTTCTGTATTAAAACGTCATAGGTCAACCGAAGAAGAGTTTGGTTTGAATGTCTACATGTGCGAACACTACACCACAATTCACAAGGTTACTGGTGTCCAAAGCAATGCACCACACCACGAGGTGCCGGTAAGCATTGAGACACTATTTTTGAAAGGCATCATGTTGCGATGGACAAGTTGGAAATGCCAATGACACGAGACTTACAATACTTTTATTGCAAGTGCATAATCGGGGCCCAATTTCATTGCTCTGCTTACCGTAAGCACATAATCGGCGCTTACGGAAGCAGGGAATTCTGTGCTTACGGCAAGCGTATTTCACGGGTTAGAATCGAATTTTGGCTTCTGCGCGTGCGTACTCCACGTTACTAGGCATTCTACGCTTACAAGGCTAGCACACACATTCGGCGCTTGCACGTAAGCGGGGAATCGTGCTCGTAAACACAGAATTCGACGGTAAGCAAGAAGCCATGAAGTTGGGCCCTGATGTCACACTTCGAGGTTCCTGAATAATGGCCGGCAGATACCTGCCTGGCCGGATGCTGCCAGATGTACCTTTGACCTTTACATTCATTTCACGTCTTGCAGCCGTACATACTTGCAGCCGTACGTACAAACCTGACGAGAGCTAAACGAACGATCACACTCGCCCTCTCGTGGTGACGGCATGCAACTCAAGTCACCCCCAAGTGACCCACTCCAAAAGCAGGGCACTGGGGGGGGGGGGGGGGGAGGGGGGCTTACCCGGGTGAGCCCCGTCAAAGCTATTCGAACCAACCGGGGCAGACCGGGGTGACCAAGCGAAGCTAAACGATGGCACCCTATGCTTGGGGCAAGTTCGATCAGCGACCATTTTGTAGAAACCACTACAGTCTACCCGCAACCCATGCGTTTTAATGAGGTTTGCTCGATTTTATCTGCAGTGTTTGGTGTGGTTTTTCATGCGTGACCTAGGTTTGAATAATAGTGAACTTATGCCCTACATCCAACTTGCTCTTAGTTAATGTTTTACCTTGTCTTTGAATCTAACTCTGCTCTCTTGTGTTGACAGATTATTTTGTTACAATTTTTTTCTGCAATCGACAACAATGCAACACGTAGTTTTTTGGTTACAGGTAATATACGTTTATATAACTGCACACAACACATGGGTTCGTATTAAGTGCGTGACATAAAACAACACGCCTCGTTACATATTATGTAATATTTTTCCTTTATACTTGTCATTTTTAATCATTTTTGGTTGCTGCTTTACGTGTTCACAATACCAAACATTATTTTATGTGTTTTTTCACGATGGGCAGTGCATTAGAATACATACACACTATACAACGCATTGACGTCACATTCCATAGATAGAACAAGGCAATAGTTGTTAAGCTCATGACGCTATAGGGCTCAATATTTCCTCTAAATTGTTTAGCATTTTTAGTTACATCTCTACCGGTATATGATATATAATGAACGGTACACCTGCGTTTGATAACCATCAATAAGGGCTTAATGTTCTTAATTATTATTTGTTTTAATTTACAAATAAGAATAATCTTCCGAACAAATTGTTAAAGTACAAAAATAATGTTAATTTCATTAAAAGCATTTTAAAGAAATTACCTACTATAATAAATCATTATTAATGTTGGACAATTCAAATTGTTAAAATAATAAAGCACCAAAAATAATACTCTAACTACACGTGCCCAACTGGCCCGGGTGCCCTTGCTGCCCGACCGGCAAACATTGCATTAGCTGTGACGTGTCTGCCTCCTGTCTCTGCAGGTACTGTGGGACGTACCTTGATTGGTGGAGTCCCACCACAATGCAGTGCTACAAAGATAATGGTGAAGATGACGGCACCTGACATCAGTATACCGAATGCCTCGGTTCGCTTACTTCTCACTAGTTTGTCAGCTAGATATAAAAAATATAAAAAGAAGAGTGTTATTGACCATAAACATGAGCAGTTCGTTAAGAATGATGACAGACGGCGCCACGCATGAAGTGATGTTTGATTTATTGAAAATAATATCCACATTCTCAAGCTCCCTAATGCTCACACAAAATTTATTGCAAATTTATGGCAGGCTGCAAATCCTGCATTCATTGGGATACGGAGAAATGCGCATTGCCGAATGTGGGCCCTTAAACCATAACCATTATGGTTGCCATTATGATGGTTAAAGGAACACGTTGCCTTGGATCTAGCCTTGCTCAAGGCAGTCGAACTATTCACTCCGAAAAAAGACCGCCGCTGTGTACAAACCCACCCGTATTCACTGTGCGTAAAACCCACCCGTATTCACTGTGCGTAACATCGCACGACACGATGCCCCCGTACACTATCCGCATGCGGAGGCCGTCAGGCCGACAGCCTTGTAGGATCTGTGTTGAAGCCACTGACCTCATTACTATAATAAGCGAAGAGTTCCCACGGTCAGCTCATTACCATAATGCCCGCGAAAGACGAGACATGTTTACCTCACACACCACCACCACGGACGCATGATAGGGTCCAAAAGGTCGTGATAAGGGAAGTGCGTGATTGGTCGTCAAAATGAATAATTCATTTGTCTCACATCCTGTGTTGTCTGATAGGTCTGACGAACGATATACATATTCATGAGCTGCATACTAGCATATCCTCGAGCCCCCCCCCCCCCCAATTTCGTCCACTATTGGAATTTTTTCAATACAACACATTAAACCCGGAAGATACAGATCCTTCAAGGCTGTCGGCCTGACGGCCTCCGCATGCGGATAGTGTACGGGGGCATCGTGTCGTGCGATGTTACGCACAGTGAATACGGGTGGGTTACACAGCGGCGGTCTTTTTTCGGAGTGAATAATTCGACTGCCTTGAGCAAGGGCGTTTGAAACCGTTTGTTATGAAATGTATATGGTTAGAAAGATGTTTGAAAAGTAGAATATAATGATCCACACAAGTATCACTCGAAATTGCACGGTTTTCCTTTTACGTCGCGGACTATCACGGTCGGCCATTTATGGGAGTCAAAATTTTGACTCCCATAAATGGCCGACCGTGTTAGTCGACAGGGTAAAAAGAAAACCACGCAATTTCGAGGCATATTTGTGTAGATCATCGTATTCTACTTTTACAATATCTTTCTAACCATATACATTTTACAACAAACGGTTACAGAACGCTTTTCAAAGACCAACTCGACCAATCCAAGGCAACGTGTTCCTTCAAAGGGACACGTTGCCTTATATCGGTCGAGTTGGTCTTTGAAAAGTAGAATATAATGATCCACACAAGTATTAATCGAAATTGCGAGGTTTTCCTTTTACCTCGTCGACTAACGCAATCGGCCATTTGTGTGAGTCAAATTTTTGACTCCCATAAATGGCCGACCGTGTTAGTTCGCAAAGTAAAAGGAAAAACACGCAATTGCGAGGCAAATTTGTGTGAATCATTGTTTAAGTTTCTACTTTGAAATCATCTTTCTAATCGTATGCATTTTATAACAAACGGTTACAAACGCTTTTTAAAGACCAACTCGACCGATCCAAGGCAACGTGTTCCTTTAAGCTGATCTCATCGGTTAATTCCCATAACGGCTGGTGGATAGACCCAACGGATACGTATTCAACAGACCGCTTGCTGAATTAACCGTCTTTCTTTAGTCTATGCATATCACCCTCATTTTGAAAATCACAACGTTGGCTGTTAATTTGCTGTTGTTTTTTTCAAAAATGTCGTTCCAGATTAATAAGAAAAAGTTTTCCTTAAAATCGGCACAAAAACAACTTTAAGAGTGATGAGGTTGGAAAGGGCAAATGCTTATTGAAGACTAAAGAATTGGAGTAGGCAGTCTTCCTGAAAGAGGGTGCTGCAGTTAAAGCCGTCCGGTCCCAAATAGACCCATCAATTGTAGCCCGAGCTATGAATAGAACCGAAGATGGTAGTGAAAGAGAATGGATTATCTGCTAAATGTCATTTCAAGCTAATGAAACAGTTTTAATTTCCGCCGTCATAATTCAATGAAGTTAATACTGTGACATGATTGTATAAGGCATTGAACAACAAAGTAATTATTGCCACACCGGCAAGAATTTTAACGTATTTTAAAGACACTAGACACTGTTGGTAATTGTCAATGACTATATTTCTCACAGTTGGTGTATCTCAACATGTGCATAAGTTGTGAAGATGAGCTCAATCGGTCGTCGAAGTTGCGAGATATTAATGAAAGAAAAAAACACCCTTGTCGCACATGGTCACACGAAGTTGTGTGCTATCAGATGCTTGATTTCGAGACCTCAAATTCTAAACTTGAGGTCTCGAAATCAAATTCCTGGAAAATCACTTCATTCTCGAATGTACTTTGTCACTTCAAGGGCTCATTACCAGTAACGCACAATGTTTTAGTATACTAATGCCAAGCTTTCTTTCTACAGTAACTCATTGACAATAAGGAAGTGTTTTAGGTAATATTTGGTGATATTTACCATTGTGCCCTCTGAGCTTTTAATGTTGAGTGTTGGTGTTGACTGCTATCTTTTGATCTATACGCAATGTTTGAGTTGATATGTCTGTAGAACCATGAAGTAAGACTTGTATGTAGACTGCTTATTACTTTTTTCAGACACTTTGCTATCCAACAGTGTACTTTATTTGTGTTGACTACTTTATTGGTTGATGCTTTAGAGTTAAAACAGAGAAATTAAACATCTCCTCAAATAATATCATGGATTATGCAAGTCTAATATTGTTGGTTTATATGCACCCTTCCAATCTAAATCCACTTCGGATTTGTTTTTAAGCCCATAGTGCTTCTGCAAATAGTTTTCAATTCAATAAAAGGTGTATTCAATACTCTTGTTGAAAAAAGAAAACAATTGTGAGAATTAAACAGTACAGAGAAATGTAATAAATCTAAAGTGCATTAAATTATACCCCCAAAAAACAATATAATATAAAACCAAATAATAAATTAATAACTAGGAATTAACTATGTACACGACAGGAGCGAGAGCATGAGGCTGTTAGATAAGCCGTGGCTTGCAGACAACAGCCTTTATACAGACAAGTAAACACACAAACAAATAAACAAACAAACAAACAAACAAACAAACAAACAAACAAACAAACAAACAAACAAACAAACAAACAAACAAACAAACAAACAAACAAACAAACAAACAAACAAACAAACAAACAAACAAACAAACAAACAAACAAACAAACAAACAAACAAACAAACAAACAAACAAACAAACAAACAAACAAACAAACAAACAAACAAACAAACAAACAAACAAACAAACAAACAAACAAACAAACAAACAAACAAACAAACAAACAAACAAAAAAACAAACAAACAAACAAACAAACAAACAAACATACAAACAAACAAACAAACAAACAAACAAACAAACAAACAAACAAACAAACAAACAAACAAACAAACAAACAAACAAACAAACAAACAAACAAACAAACAAACAAACAAACAAACAAACAAACAAACAAACAAACAAACAAACAAACAAACAAACAAACAAACAAACAAACAAACAAACAAACAAACAAACAAACAAACAAACAAACAAACAAACAAACAAACAAACAAACAAACAAACAAACAAACAAACATCAAAGAAGAAACAACAAAGAAGAAACAAGGAGAAGACAATTACACAATGACAATACAAAATACTGACGACAAAATACAAAGAATATTAAACCAGGCTAACTGAAGACGACAAAAGAAAATAAATAAGTGGAGAGAAAAGCTATGTTACATAGTGGGAGAGGAGGACTCTTTTGTAAGAGATCTTAAATCGACCCACTGAACGTCATAATTTCTTTATCCCTTCGTGACATTCACACATAAATCACTATTTTTTACCGGGTTACAGAGAACTCAAGTACTTTCATAGCCTCAGTGTATGCACCCCATGAGTAAAATGAAATGTCCTATGAATGGTATGGGGTCTAGTGATTTCAAGATGAGGCAGTTACCACATAAAACACAGTTGAAAGGGTTTGATTTATCTATACCCTGACTTTTGTTAAAGCCATTACACACTTTCGGTAAACAGTATTGTCCAAGTCCCACACTTCGTGTATCAAAACTTATACATAAAATAACAAACCTGTGAAAATTTAGGCTCAATCGGTCATCGGAGTCGGGAGAAAATAACGGGAAAACCCACTCTTGTTTCCGCACGTTTCGCCGTGTCATGACATGTGTTTAAAATAAATCCGTAATTCTCGCTATCGAGAATTGATATTGTTTTACTGTTTTCTCAAAAAGTAAAGCAGTTCATGGACTAATATTTCAAGAGAAGTCTTTCACTATTACCTTCTGTAAACCCTGTAAATTATTTGTAAATCTGTGGCTTTAACAAAATAAATTTTTAGACAAAATAACCACTTCCAAGTTGTTCAAATTCTAAATTATTATATGCCAAATTTACTGTTTGTTTTGATTTCTTGGTTCGGTTACGTAAAACCTTTTAAAGGAAGCTTTCGTTATACGGATTTAGTTTTAAACAAAATGCAAATGGTTCATTGTGTGCGTTGGTCTCGAACATGAAAAAAGCAAATGTGTTTATAATGATAATGAACCGGGGGAAAGGATCACGATAACTCTATATTTAGATTCACTTTTCCGTCGGGGACTGAGTGACATTTTCTGTCTGATCATGGGACATAGAAATGATCATATATCATTGATAACGACCCTAGACAATACACTACGGACATCCTACAATCCCCAACCATGAACCGTAGCAACACTCACTTTTTCACTTTCAACTTGAAGTGTCAGTCAAGATTTGTTTCTATTTCTAGCCCGGATTGCAGAATACTTCATTTTGTTTCGTTTTGATCAGCTCTTTATGCTTGAAAGGCCGTCCACTATGGGGATTTAGTTTTGCATTCGTCCTTCAATTCTTTACTCGGTCTTCTCCAGTTCTGTTTCAGCCAATTGTGGTTTAAAACAAATTTGTGTGTTTTCTTTATTTATGTAATGGTTGCTTTACCGAAGAGTGACCGGTTGAATCAGTACTACACTCCTTAATCACTGTGAGAAAACTTTGGAAATTGCAATTTTTGATTAATCTTAACACCTGAAGTGACACAAAAGAAGAATACAATCAGGTTTTTTACCATGTCTTTTCAGGCAATCACAATCGCATTACCCACGGTTAGCAATTATCTTTCCCGCAAAAAATGTTGCTTTGGAATTGTTTTCAAAAAGAAGGTTTTTGTCAAAAATATTGCCGAACAGTGCTGACTCTTCATAATATGCACGGTACATTGGAAGGCATGCAGAAAAACCGCATTTTTGTTTTACTTAAAGGAACACGTTGCCTTGGATTGGACGAGTTGGTCATGTGGCGGCAGTACGCTACTATTGTCTGTCATGTATTCATGTTTTCAACTGAAGCTATTATTGGGTGTTTTTAGAGACTGCAAGATTCGTGGCCTAGTAACATAACGACAAAAGCAATGCCTTTGTAGTTTCGTTAACTAAATTCAACAACTTGAGATGTGACGACTTGAAAATAGACTATAAGACGAGTTAGAAACAGACCTAAGCGCTGTGTAGTCGAGTTTGATATAATGTCTGTGATTTGGCGGGAGCGATTTGAGCAATGATTTAACTCTGTTACTATTAACAGGAAAGGGGTCCCATTATGGGCTTCACTACGTCAATTCGTGTGAACTGCGCAGAGGGGAATTCAAATATCAACTAGCCAATACTTAATTGGAGGTAAACGTACTTCTTACCAACAAATAAATTGCGATTGCATGAGCTATTGCTTTATTTGCTATCTAATAATAACAGTAAAATTAAACTTTCATTCATTTTTCAACTTGAGTATAGAGTTAATTAAGGATGAAACACCGATCCCTAAAACAGCACCAAAACACCTCCAAGAACTCAAACACAACAACGCCTAAACATCAAATAAATAAATTGACAAATAAATTTACACTGTGTTAAGATCTGCTTCCCCCATCAATGTGCCAGCTAGTGTTGGACATCATCTAACTCAAAAAAATTCAACCAAGCCACTGTTCAACCACTAAAACGATTCGACAAGACTGAAAATAATGTTAATGAATTAATAATTGATTCCAAGCCAGAAGGTTAAACAATAATTGCATTTTTTAGTTTCGTATCGCATGATTCTTACCATTACCCAGTGACTGCACAAATTCTTTGCTGCATTAATCATTGGACTCTGGATTCAGTCCGTAGGCGTTTTACAGAGTTAGGTGGACTGAAGTGGACTATTGACCAATGTAAAGTAAGTGAATTTACAGACTCTCTACGTCTTGCATAAACACACATCAATTATGGTGGTCCATTATTTGTGTTTATTTATACCTGATGCAAAACATGAATGTACAAATCATAGAAGAGAAGCGTGGTGTTGTGTTATGTTTGTAAACAGCCTGCTGGGGTTTGTCCTTTTAACAATCGTTGCACATCACTCTTACAGTATTGATCTAGCATGCCTTATGACAGTAACATAACCAAATTAAAAGCCTTAATGGTTCCTGTCGTGTACACTCTGCTGTTACCCTCAAGCCCATACTGACGTACATCATCTTCACTTCAACACCGAGCTGTTCTTTCAGGAACACTATTTTCTACTCCGCATGTAAATCAGCCTGGAGACTTTACACTCCTTGAATGTGTTCCCTTTTTCTGGATTTCAAAATTACCCCGCTTGTTGAAGTAAATGATGCCTTGCTGAAAATTTTCAGCAAGTTTCAGACTGAGTGTGGGCCCTATGGGTACATGTGTACTTAATGTACATGCGTCATTATTCACCCATCGGTCTGTAGTGAAACTCATTTGCAGTGCCTTGCCAAACACAGACACAATCACATCTCCTTACTCAATATTAAACAACTCTTAGCTACAAGTATGAAGAGATGACCGAAGGGATTACACTTCGGACTGAGGGTATTTGCGTACGCAGCGGGATTATATGAATTTTAGAGTCGAAAACCACTCCCATATTCTGCTTCGGGGGTGTTCGGAAATAACCCAAACGTACAGTCGTACTTCTAACTTAACTCGCATTATTATCAAAACACTTAAAAACACATCCATAGAAAGCCTGGAGTCATTATTGACAATAAATTAATTTAGAACAGCAATTTGTTTGTTGAGCTATACTTTGTTAATGAATACAAACATTTAACTTTCTTCCGAATACACGCATACCCTTCGTTCTTGAATCGGTTCATTTCATGTAAAGACGTACATTGGAATAATATAATTGGTTATAAATGTGTAAACAAATTAATTTCATAATTGTTGAAGGCAATGTTCACTACACAAGAGCTATGGAAGACACTGATGTTACACTTCCTCCCTCGTCAAAAGGAACAAGGATCAGTAAACTAGTTGAATTTGGATATGGGAACGGGAGGGAGAGAGAAAACAACAAAAACCGCACAAAATTTGAGTTTTTTGTTAGTTGTATACAATATTAATTTTGGTTTTTACCCATACACCGATGTGCGTTAGCACTGTATACTCAGTACTTTCCCAAGTCCTGTGAAAAAAGTACCGAGTATACAGTGCTTACACACATCGGTGTATGGGTAAAAACCAAAATTAATAATCTTTATCCCCGATGCAAATTCAACACATATTATAGTCGTATACAATTATATTTACTTTAGTTTGTACAATTCCTAGTCAAGGTAACTAGTGCTCTTATGAAGTTTGATTGTAAGGTTTTTGTCAAAATGAGTAAATGAGAGGGCATAATAGCACAAACTACTAAATGAAATTGTGCGTTTGGCGGGGGGGGGGGGGGATGACAGCTATCATGATTACCTTCGGCCAGAAGTTCAGAAATCGGTATGAACTTTAAAGACTAATTATTATTCATTTCAACTCCAATAGGTGAGAGCATCTTTGGTTAAACATTTTGAAATTGAATGGTTGACTAGCTCTTGCTGTTGGCTTTAGCGAAGTAAAATTCGTCTTGGGGCCTAATGGAATAGACTGTGCAAGTCTCGCGAGAAATTGAACTTCCGGGACCATTGTGGTCCCAACCTAATGGTGTTTTACGTTGGGGAGATTTTGTTCTGTCAGTAATTTTAGTTTAACATAAGTTATGACTCTAAAAAGTGAATATGTTCTTGGGAATGTAAAAATAAGTGATTAAAAACAGAAAAGTAAAATCAATTCAACAAATTAACGAAGAAAACTAAAGAAAAAAACTTGACCTCCAGTTTCCGGTTTACTCCAAACAATTAAGAATATTACCCAATTGACGTTCCCATTATCGCTGAACCTTTGTGATGATCGCACCAATTGGACGTGATTCACAAACGGGGTTTATTAGAAAAACCATCCAGGTCGATGTCGAACAGCGATCCTCGTCCCGATAAATGTATAATTTTTACGTTAATTTAAACAAAACAATTATTATGTACACGAATTAAAATAATAATTATACAAAAAGTACGTTAAAAATAATAATCTTTAAGAATTTTTTGACAAATAACAATTTCAATACAATTTGGTTTCGTACAAAAATGTACTTTTTTTCGAATTAAGTTCTCGTTTTCGCTACGTGCGAGACTTGCACAGTCTATTGAATGGACTTATTTTGACCAGTGAATGCTAATTAGTGAAATTAAATTACTTCTTTTGGCTATTGATTGCTGATTCAACGGAGCATTCATTTTGGAAACGAAACTGATTGTGCTGAGTGCAAAATTGAAACCTGACAGAAATACCTGAATAAAGGAAAAGTTTCCAATTAATTAGTTTCAGAACTCAATTGGTGTAACGTCTTAATCTACATTTATACATCAACAACTGTTGTCAGTTTACAAATAACCTTCGACGTGCAGCAATTCTATCAACACATTTACTCCACTGAGAGTAATGCACCTACATGTATGGTATGTACCCACCCTATACCACAATCGTGGGCTACTTTGTCAATATTTTCCAGACGCAAGTCACGTACTTGAACGTCTCGCAGTAAATCCTTCATGAAATGGACTGGAGTGGAGGGCAGTGGAACGTTTCGGAGGCTGGACGTGTTTCTGATTTCAGAATTTTCCAAAATCTAAAAGCTGCATTTTGCTTAAAAGGCAAGGCCTAGTTGAGACCATCTTTAAGTAAACATTGTTTTGTCAATTGCTCAAGTTACTTTCACTTTGAAGAAGACATTGGTCATCCATCTTTGTTCTTGTGAAAGCAGATGCCAACATTTACTTTTATTGACTGGTTTATCGTTTTGAGTCAAGGTGATCTCGCCTTTTTCCAACGTTATAGCGATACATGTACGCAAGAAACCCAAGTTTATATTTAAAAACCAATGCAATATAAGTGGAAATCGGCCGCAATGGAAGGATTACGTGGAAACCGGGAAATAACTTAAAGCCATACACTTTCGGTACAGAAAGACTTCTTTTGAAATATTGTTATATGAATTGCTTTACTCTCTGAGAAAACATTAAAACAATATCAATTCTCGATAGCGAGAATACCGGATTTATTTTAAACACAATCATGTCATGACACGGCGAAACGTGCGGAAACAAGAGTGGGTTTTCCCGTTATTTTCTCCCGACTCCGATGACCGATTGAGCCTAAATTTTCACAGGTTTGTTATTGTATATATAAGTTGTGATACACGAAGTGTGGGACTTGGACAATACTGTTTACCGAAAGTGTATAATGGCTTTAAAGCATATAGTGCGGGTAAACCAGGGTAAAACCTGACAATAATACGTGGAAACCGGGCAATAAGGCAACATGCGTGGAAAGGGAAATATACTTGAAACCACTGATGGCAATATACGTGAAACCAGGGCAATAATAAGGATTATATACCTCATGTAGAGAATCCTCTAATCATCTGATTGGTTAAAAATGTAGTCATGGAAATAGCTATGCCCCATTTTTCTACCAAGATGACGTCATAGTGACTATGCCCGGGGCATAGTCAATTGACTATGCTATGCCCGCTCTAAAAATAACGCAACTTTGTTATGTAGAATGTACGACTATATAGCGTTCCGTGTGGCGACCTTTCTTCGCAGACGACCTTTCACCGTATAGTTAGAGTGTTGTTGATTAGACGAATCTTTATTCGGTATATAAAAGAAATATTGACTGCTTGGTAATCGGGGAACAGTTAAAACTATAGGCCCTCGGTGATGTCAAAACCATGGTTATTCCCTCAGCTTCGCTTCGGGCATAGTCATGGTTTTGACATCACCTTGGGCCTATAATTTTAACTATGCCCCCCATAGCAGTCAATATTCCCATACTATACGTGAAAAACCAGGGCAATATACGTGAAAATCAGGCCAATATAACGTGGAAACCTAAATGCACAATGGAAACCAGGGCAGTATAACCAAAAGGCAATATGGGTGGAAACCGGGCAGTACCGTGAAACCAAGGCAATATACATGTACGTGGACCAATATACGTGGGGAAGCAAATGTTCCCAATTTCCGAATCAGCACACGTTCACCACACTGAAGTATAGGTTTTCTCAGTCAAATTCGGCAAATAAGCAGCCAATTTCATTTTCATGCGTTCGAATAAAAGCTATTTTGCCTCTCCGGTTTTTACTGCGTTTCAAATTCAGATATCGGCCATTCAATTTCGTTTTGAGTCGAGTCAAATTCCTTTAGCTCTCTGTTCAATTTAGCGAATCGTCATTCTTTTTCGTGACACACACGCCTCAAGAAGCGTCTGCGAATTTGAATGCTGCTTTGATGAACTGTTAATGTGAATGATTATTTTGTTAAATCGAATAACGCAACATTACATTTGACTTGTCATAAAACGAAATCGAATGACCCTTTTCAGTAGCATTCGATTTCATGCGAAATAGAATAGGCTGGTGGTTAAATTGGCTGCTCATTTTCCGAAATTGATCGAGAAAACCTATATTAAGAATGCGATTAACCGTTCGTAAATAATTGTATTTGATATTGAAAAGTATGTGATCAATACTCTTCTAACCATGCACACTCTTAAAGCCACTGGACACTTTCGGTACAGAAAAACAAAGTTCACAGATTTACAAATAATTCACAGGGTTTACAGAAGAAGGTAATGATGAAAGACTATTCTTGAAATATTATTCCATGCAAACATTAAAACAATATCAATTCTCGATAGCGAGAATTACGGATTTACTTTAAACACATGTCATGACACGGCGCAACATGCAGAAACAAACAAGAGTGGGTTGTCCCGTTGTTTTCTCCCGACTCCGATGACTGATTGAGCCTAAATTTTCACAGGTAGGTTTGTTATATTATAAATAAGATGTGATACACGAAGTTTGGGACTTGGACAATACTGTTTACCGAAAGTGTACAATGGCTTTAAAGCCTAAGACAACTGCCTGATGACTTCTTGATGATCTTTCAGTTTCTACATAAGACGGTAAATTGACTAATAAGGTTAACACTGTAATTTTCAACACTTAATCAAAGAATTGACCTTCATCTTTCTATATTACAAAGAAAATAGATTGTTTAGCAACCCCCGTCTTAAGGCCTCTAATTACGCATGCCCACGTACACCCAAGTCTGTCTAGCAATCTATACCACACAAACACACTAAAATCAATACAGACAACCGCATACAGCCGCGTGTACATCGGAGTATAGTGTGGTGCCGGTGGCCTTCTAACCCTATATTCGCCCACCAAGCGTCCTGATTCCGCTCATGAATTTTGATTTCAAGAAATCTGGCTTGTCTGTTTTCAGACGGCGTGTTTCACACTGGTGCAGTATTAACAGTGTTGAGCACTTCAAGTCTAGGCGCGACCTTTCATACTGTAACAGATGAAATCTTTTCTGTACACAGCTGTTGGCGAACCTGATCTTGTGTTGGCAAATTGCACTTGCCACGTGGGACGAGCGCGCTGACACTTTCACATACTTCATATTTTGTTATGTCTCTGAAGACCTTTAGGGATGTTGCTCCAAGATAAGATGAAACCACCATGAGGTTCTAGGGAATTTGAAATGCACGATGAGCAGAGATGGCTTCAGATCTAAAATGAGCTTGTATAATGTGTCTTCATTTTGTAAAAAGAAACACACAAAACTAGTTTAAACAAAAAGACGTAGGGCCTATCTAAGAGTAATTTTCTTTTATTCTGTTTTTTTTTTAACCTTTACGTATTCTATTGTAATACATCAAATGTCTCAGAACACAATAACGAAGTATCTTCTCCCATTTTCATGGCAGTTGTTGTCATCAATAACACTTGTCCTATAAGGGCATGGGTCCATGTTTGTACCAGTGCCAGTCCAGACGCACTTGACCTCTCTATGCATGCAGACGTCCAACGAAACCTTTAACAGAAATCTCTCTGAATGTTCGCTTTCTTCACGAGTCACAAACATTTCCTCTGAATGTAAAAATAGTTCCAATAAGCAAGCAAAATTCAATGTAGATGACTATAGACCGATGTTGTATGTTTGCAATGACAACCCCTGTTTAATTGGTTAAGTGAATTGCGTTTAGTTGCATATGGAGCTGCCTTCAGTAGTTAATGTTTAAAGACACTCGACACTATTGGTAAGTGTCAAAGACTAGCATTCACAGTTGGTGTATCTCAACATATGCATAAACAAAACTGTGAACATTTGAGCTCAATCGGTCGTCGAAGTTGCGAGAAAATAATGAAAGAAAAAACACCCTTATCACACGAAGTTATGTGCTTTCAGATGCTTGATTTCAAGACCTCAAATTCTAAATCTGAGGTCTCGAAATCAAATTCGTGGAAAATTACTTCTTTCTCGAAAACTACATTACTTCAGAGGGAGCCGTTTCTCACAGTGTTTTGCATCAAGAGCTCCCCATTACTCGTTACCAAGTAAGTTTTTTTGCTAATGGTTATTTTAAGTAATTACCAATAGTGTCCACTGCCTTTAATGTCAGATTATTTTTAACCGATGAATGTCATGAGTATTCACACCGTTACTTCGTTATCCAACTGTGGTTGGACTGACTAGCAGAGATCAAGCTTCATGGAGCGCAATATAACTTAAATGCACTGGAAACATTCAGTAATAATACATACGCCTCTCTTTAAAATTCATGCATGACGTCACCATTGTAACCTAAAATGAGGCCACACGTCACGCTACCGCCAATACCAGCCACTCGAACCTAGTTGCAGTCAAAGACCATGCGTCCTAACCAATGCATAAAATTACAAAACTGTAAAAATTCAGACTCAATTGGTCATCGAAGTTGCAAGAGAATAATGAAAGAACAATGTGTGCTTTTTATGCATAATGAAAAGCTTCAGACCTGAAGTCTTTTAATATTTGAGTTAGAAATTACCCCTTTCTCAAAAACTACGTTAGGAGGAGGGAGCCGTTTCTCACAATGTTTATAAGATCAACAGCTCTCAATTGCTCGTTACCAATAGCTTACATTTATGTTTAGTAGTTACCGAATAGTGTTCATTGCCTTGAAACAGGTTTCTGCATTTACGGTCGGCAAAATCGGTTTGTGCTAAACACAATTCCCCATACCGACTGCCAATCATGCCTTAGCATAGTAATTTAGTCCTCCTGAATTGTTTTGTTCAGAGGGGTACCAAAGCGAACTTCTCAGCCATGAGCTTTCGAAGCTCAGACACGTACTAACTGACCCAGTTTACAAAATTCGATTAATAAATAATTTCATGAATTACCAGTGTGATTAATTGTCAATATGTATATAGTCCTGTTATGCATGGGGTCCCTCAAATAAGAATGCTCCCACAAGGATTCATGTGTAAAACTTGTACCCGGAGAGAAGGGAAAAAATGTATCACTAGCAGTGGCAGTGTCACGGCCGAGCGGTTAAAGAGCACCGGATTCAAGCACTGGTGTTTGATCAGCAGGGTGTGGGTTCGGATCCCGGTCGTGACACTTGCTGCATAACATTGGGGAGGTAGTGCTTTCTTGATGATACCCCAGCCTACATTTGTATGGACTGTAACCATGTTTCAGCCCTAGGAGTAGGTGGCAACTGCCTCTGGAAACAAAAATTGTAGCCCACACCTTGAATTGTGTGTCAGGCGACTTGCATAAGAAAAAAAGAAGAAAAAAGAGCAAGACTCAACCAAATCGCGTTCAAATGTTGGGTGAGTTTGTGTACATGTTGACTGGTCACTAAAATTGAGCATTTGAATCTTATATCAAGTTGTGTACACTGAGAATGGTATAATAATATGAGAACGTGTCTTTTACGGGTGCCGTCGCGTGGCCACAATTGTTTTTGCCTGTCTGCACTACGAAATTGGCCTTGTCGTAAATGCGTTTCATTTCATGTATTTTTTATAAATTGATTCAAAAGGGAATAACTAAGAAAGCTATTAATTTTTGAGGATCGTAATTCTCAAAGGAACACGTTGCCTTGGATCGGTCGAGTTGGTCTTTGTAACCGTTTGTTACAAAATGCATATGGTTAAAAAGATGTTTAAAAAGTAGAATACAATGATCCACACACATCTGCCTCGAAATCGCGTGAGTTTCCTTCTACTTTGCGAAGTAACACGGTCGGCCATGATTTCCGGTCGGCCATTTATAAATGGCCGACCGTGTGTGACGACGAGGTTAAAGGAAAACCACGCAATTTCAAGTGATACTTGTGTGGATCATTATATTCTACTTTTAAAATATCTTTCTAATCATATGCACTTTATAACAAACGGTTACAAACGCTTTTCAAAGACCAACTCGACCGACCCAAGGGAATGTGTTCCTTTTAAGTGCAGGAAAAATTTGTTGCCCGGTCGTGGCTCCGGCAGAGTCTCCGTGCCATATATTGTCGCTGTCGAGCAAAACAAGTTTCAGGTTTACCAATCGCTGATTACGCTGTTTCAAAAACATTCAAATACTCCATAATATGAGGTGATACGTACCATATTCAGATAGACATGTTCCCTTGACCACAGCATCAATACCCGTACAGTTGGGCATTAGCCCCTCACACACACTATTCTCCGACTCCCGGGTATGGTTTTCACGGCACATATGGCAAATTTCTGTGGATATGAAACAAGAAAAAAAATGACACTTGAGAATTGTTTCAAAGAAAATCAAAAACAATACTGATTTTGAGTATTGGCTAAACTAGAACTGTCACTAGTTTGGAACACTGATAAACACGGCCGACTGATGAGCAAAGAGAAAATCCAGTCTTGCGATTCGTCTAAAAAAAATATTCACTGGACTTGTTTCAAATTCATAAACGACTTTTGTAGCTCAAATATGTTGCCTGTTTGTGATTATTTAAGGCCTATCTGGTAACGCCTCCTCTAAAATTTATGCTTCAAACATGTTTCCTTAAACAATTATGTGTGCCAAAAATAAACATTCAAATTCAGTAAATCTTTGTGAGATCCCCAAAAGGTTCAAGGTCGGCGATTGTGAAACTAATAATAATCAAAGGTTTCACAGATTTTGTTTTCCCAAAATACTTCAACAGAGAAAAACCTGACGTGGTGTTCTTTTTTTCTGAAAGCGTGTGCGGTGAACTATGTAATCCGAGGTCACGGCGCGTTAGACGGTATGTATTTTACTGCCACTCGGTCAATGTCAAGATGAGGTAATTTGTGTCCCACGCCGCCTGAAATCAATGCAGATCACATTAGGAATCAGCTGGAATCTACTTGGGATGAAGTTCAGTCCATTTTCTGTTGTTGTACAGTTTGAAAACAAATTGTTGTTGAGATGTGGTTAGGAAGATGATCTGCATGTGAACTGGACCGACATACAAGAAAGGTCCCGAGCTGTCAGATGTCTGGCATAAAAACAAAAAAATAAAATGAAAAAGGTATCAAGATGACTTTAACGGACTACCCTGTATTGCGTAACTATGTTATTTGTCTTGTTCTGCTATAATGCATCAGTATAAAGATGGGCAAAGAAACAAAAGTAGAAATTGTTTTTATCGCATTTTTTTTTTCCATTTAGTTTTTTCCTGCATTTGTCGAGCTTGAACTTTTTCTGAGAACAAAACAGATTAATGTGAATGGATATAATACGAGGATTTGTACTAAGTTAATGTTTTTGTTGGTAGCAAAGCATTATTGAAGCCACACAATAAAGATTCTGTTTCAAAGAAGCACATAATTAGAAGTTCAATTAAAGGGTGTGTGTGTGTGTGTACTTTTTGTAGGACGAAAAACACAACGTCCACAGATTTACACTAAACTTACACAGTTTGAAGATAATTATAGTAGAAAGCTTCACTGAAAATATTACGTGCTGAGGTGCTGTAGTTTTTGGGAAATGAGTAAAACAATGTCATGAAAATAATTATGGTCTCATGAGACCAAAATTATTTTAAGCATTTACAAACGTATTTTCATGACATTGTTTTACTCGGTTCTAAAAAAACTACAGCACCTCAGTAAGTAATATTTGAAGGGAAGCTTTCCACTATCATTATCTTCAAACCCTGTAAGTTTAATGTAAATCTGTGGACATTTTGAAAAAGTACCCCAATCCTTTAAATCAACCGCCATGATTGAGGTTGTTAGTTTGTGATTGTCTATGTATATTTGGTTTGCGGTAACACCATGTGTGTATCTACTTGCCAGGTATAGTTGTTATAGAGAACTGTCTCGCTTTATTCTACTGCCGCGGAGTAGATAATCGGAGGTTCAGGAGACTTCTCAGTTCTGAAAAGAACTGTCCTGCTTTTTAACTATTACCAGGGCGGGTGGTATAGCATATAGACTGGACTTCAACTTTAGCTTATAGGATCGTAATTAACTGTACTGTCGCGGAGTCAGTTCTGAATTGGTCTCAACGTCTGGACTAGCTTGCTCTAGTCATAGTCAGGAGACTGTTTGTGATTGTCAATATCAACATCAACCTCCCACGGCTGATCCGCCATCCTGACCGTGTGATCATGCACTCCTGCGGTATCAAATGAGGTCAACCATTCAGGATTCAAAATCGATGGATGTAGAAAGAGTACGGTGAAATAAATCACATTTGGTTTATATTAGTTGTTGAACTTGAAGATGAAACTTAATGTTTATGCGAAAAGTTCTTCTGACAACGTTGCTGGAGCTTACCGTGGCACGTGTATCAGACTTAAAATTCACGACAATCAGACTTCAAATTCACGACACGTGAATTATTGACATCAACACATCACGGAGCGTGTGAAGGACATGTCCCCAGACGATGGCAAGTGGTGTCAGCTTAGATCCAATGACTCACCTACGAACAACACTATACTTTTCAAAAATCAACATATTCATGTGTCGATGTGACGCTCCTAGGTGCATTTAGCGCACCGTCGTTTAATTGCCTGACAGCATAAATCAGCTATACAATCCTCATCGTAGAATTCATTGACACCTTATTATGATTTGATTGTAACCAAATATAATTTGATACTCTTCTTGATCACTGTGGGTTTATAGGAAGAGCAATGACTACTGTGCGCTAAGCGGCTGTTAAAGCCATTGGACACTTTCGGTAAACAGTATTGTCCAAGTCACACACTTCGTGTATCACAACTTATAATATATCAAATAACAAACCTGTGAAAATTTAGGCTCAGTCGGTCATCGGAGTCGGGAGAAAATAACGGGAAAACCCACTCTTGTTTCCGCACGTTCCACCGTGTCATGACATGTGTTTAAAATAAATCCGCAATTCTCGCTATCGAGAACTGATATTGTTTTAATGTTTTCTCAAAAAGTAAAGCATTTCAAGGAATAATTCTTCAGGAGAATTCTTTCACCATTACCTTCTGTAAACCCTGTAAATTATTTGTAAATCTGTGATTTTTTTTTCTGTACCAAAAGTGTCCAATGGCTTTAATGCAGCAAAAGGTAGCAAGAAATTGCACGAAAAGGCCCGGTCCTAACGAGACAATTTTGACAGGAAACTTGGAAGCAACCAACTAAAGTCACTCTATAAAGAACAATACTACTTTTGTAGCACAAGAGTACTTCTCCAAATGTATTCTCTTCTTTGGTATTGGCTGGTTGCAAGTTTGCCTCATGTAACGGCCTAAAACTCATGTTATTATTATAGTGCGTGGAACACCGAAAATCCATCAAGTTTGCTGAGAATATTTCAGTGCATATCTCGATACAATGCTGAACACACAATGAAAACGGCAGTCGTTAAGACGTTAAGGCCGTTCACTATGGAGTTCCTTAAGGGACATGTGAAGAAAAGCAAACAGAACAGTTTAACAAAGAAAAGAAAACGTTGCGTTCCCTGGAAATGTTTTGTTCCCTGGAAATCATTTCGTACACTCGAAGCATTATTTCAAGGGAGCAAGGTACATGTCCTTGTCATGTAATTGTTCTTTTTCTTTACACGTCCCTTTGGGGACTCTGTAGTTCTCAGTCCCAGGTCATTGTCTGCACAATCCCTGGGAGGTCTAGTAGCTACACTCACGTGTTAACATTTTATGGATAAAATCTCAAAATTTGATGTAAAATTTGTCGGCTCAGAGAGAAAGTCACAGAAACATGAAATTTTGCACGAAATTTTCGGGGAGAAATTTTTGTATAGAAATGACGTCAGTGTTTTTGTCATTGGTATCTATTCGGGGTCTTCAAGTAAATCGGTGATAAGGAACAAAGTTAAAGGTATCGTTTCCAACTATAAAATAGCGTTCAGCGAATTCTCAGCTGCGATTAGGCCCGGGACGCTATAAGAAACGTTTCCAGTGAATAACACTCAAATTTTAAATGTTGCTTAACAAACCTCGTAGAGCGAACAAAATTAATGGGTGATCATTTTCTATTCTTAAAGGCAGTGGACACTATTTTTAATTACTCAAAATAATTATTAGCATAAAACCTCACATGGTAACGAGTAATTGGGAGAGGTTGATGATATAAAACATTGTGAGAAACGGAGAAAGAAGTAATTTTCCACGACTTTGATTTCGAGACCTCGGGTTTAGAACTTAAGGTCTCGAAATCAACCATCTAAAACGCACACAACTTCATGTGACAAGGGTGTGTGTTCTTCCATTGTTATCTCGCAACTTCGACGACCAATTGAGTTCAAATTTTCACAGGTTTAATTATTTTGTGCACATGTTGAGATAAACCAAGTGAGAAGACTAGTCTTTGACAATTACCAACAGTGTCCAGTGTCTTTATGACAACTATAATGTGCAATAGGCCCAAACATCAACTCCACATCTTCAAGTTATTTCTTTTGAATGTTATACTTTTTACAAACCTTGAAGTAAGTGTTCCTCTTGGTCGAAGACCCTGTAGTACAGTGTAAACACAACCCTTTTTTCCCCAAGGGCTACGCCCCTTTTCTTCTCCAGCACCATACTAAATTCCCGGCCACTCGTCATGAAAGACCGGAATTTGGAATGAGGAACGGAAGAATTAGTGTTTTTGGTACAAATACCACCGATGCTGAGTTCATGCTTTGTGGAGTAAGTTCTGCCGTCATACACATGCAACGAAAACCCATGACAGTCCTCAGGGTCGGAGACCAGTCTAAGGAAGACTTGATTTCTGTAATAGGGGGCAGCAAAAACCAGAGCACATTGTCGAAAGTACGTGATCTCAGAAAAGTTGAGTTTCAATTCACCAGATCGATCGTCCAAGATGGTACACCCTGGCTGGGGGCAGTACTCGACAAAAGGAACTGTGGAAAGAAAAAGAACTTGAAATTATTATTATGAAATGATAGTTATACAGTGTAGATTATTAACCTCCGTTTGCGTTGTACCAAGATGAAACTTATTGATGCTAAAGGCGTCAGTGTCACCCCGGGGGTATCCTGATTGGAAATAATATAGCCCCATTGGGAGAATGTGGTTCCAATTAGGGTAGAAGTATATCAACATGGAGGGATGGTTTTATCATGGAGGAAGAAAATTCCATGGTTTAATAATAATAAGAAGAAGAAGAAATGCTTATACAGCGCATTACTGCAAGTACTCACAATGCGCTTTACAAAACAAATAAACACATTTATACAATAGAAAGCAACAGATAAACTAAACAATACAATATTACAAAAAAGATTGAGTGAACAAGTGAGTTTTGAGATGGGATTTGAAGAGGTCCGGTTTTATCTGGGAACGGAGGGTAGCAAAGTATGTGAGAAATAAGCATTCAGCGGGTTTTTTTTTCTCCAGTATTTAACGTTTTCTATAATAAAAATTTTTTCAAGCTGAAAATGTAAATTGAATCTGACCTGGAACAAAATGACAAAGATTTTATTCTTATTGGCTACAAATTGTCAATGTTTACAGAAGGGCTATACAAGATCATTTTCCGATAGTTTAGTCAAGGTGAAAACTTCACCACGTTAAAGTGATATACAATACCACTGTGTTTGATACCCTTCAAATTTATGCAGAAGTTTTAGTTGATCTTTGACGCTATTCAAGACAAAGTGTCATTAAAGATGCTATGTCAGATTTTTGGCCGATTTGACCAAATTAATGTTGATTTAAAATTCAATATGTATTTGGATGGGGGTCGAGAAAGTTACAAGCTTTCATTTGAGCCATTGCTCAAAAAAGTCCGCCAAGCAGTGAAATAAAGTGCTCAAAATTAGTTTTTGTCGGGATCCCGACAATATATCACGTGACCAATTCTTATGTGTTTTATAAGAAACGTTTTAAATTTTTGTCATGGTTCCTGACCATTAAAAGTAAAAGTTAAACTTTTTTTCGTTAGAGCGGGTGATACTCTTTGAAATACCATTCACTCAAATAAATCTATTTTTTAATGTTTGGGGCCAAAAAATCTGACATAGCATCTTTAAACTCAACCTTTTTGACGGGCACAAATTGTCTTTGGAAAGTATATAGACAACGTTCAAAGACTTAATGTTTTGAATTACGCGCAGAAAAGGTATAAACTAACTACAGATTCATTTTACACCATTATGTAAAGTAGAGACTTGTATAAGTGTTTCCACGTTTGCATGAGATCTCTATTAGAAGATCAGAAACTCGTAGTCGTCAATTGCTTATCAGAGCATGATATCCCTATGGCTCGTGCATCAAGTAACTATTCAAGAAAACCATCACATAATAATTTATTGTTCACGAGAACAGACAAACAATATTTTTAAAGTTGAAACCGTAACTCAATTCATTGAAGGCAATGGACACCTTTGGTAATTGTCAAAGACCAGTTTTCTCATTTATTGTAGTACAACATTATGCATCAAATAACAAACCTGTGGAAATTTGAACTTAAGTGGTCGTCGAAAAAATTTAAAAAACACCCTTGTCACACAAGATGTGTGCCTTTTTGAATTCTAGACCACAGCTGAGGTCTCGAATTCGGCTCAAATATTTTAGTGAGACATTACTTCTTTCTTTAGAGGGAGCCGTTACTCACAATGTTTTATACTATCAACAGCTCTCAATTGTTCGTTACCAAGTAAGTTTTTATGCTAATAATTATTTTGAGTAATTACCAATAGTGTCCACTGCCTTTAAGAGAAAAGAAAATGCTGAGAAACTGCAATTACAAGACGTTTGTTCGGTTTCTTGTTAACAATCCGTGAATGGTGAATAACTCATTGTTTGGTCTTTCAGTGAATTTCGCTCTAAGCGTTTCGCAATAACCTTTATGTTCGTCAAATCCTCACACTCAAAAGCAGCAACAAAGGCACTCATATTGCTTGTCATTGACTGTAACTCAATATCATCTGCCCTCTTATTTGCAAATAGGGCACATGTTAACAAATATAGCGTATTCGTAGAGAAGAAAGAACGAACTTGACTCATGTCGCCAAGGGCTTCCTATTCAATGTAGTGAAATAATATCTGGTTTTAAAATCAACATTCTATTTAAACGTATTGCATTTTCTTTTGTAGATCGGGTGACGTAACACAATACAGCCTTCATCTTAAGCCCTGTTCGCATTGGACTTAAAGGCAGTGGTCACTATTGGGAGTTACTCAAAATAATTATCATCATAAAACCTTTCGTGATTACAAGTAATGGGGAGAGGTTGATTGTATAAAACATTGTGAGAAACAGCTCCCTCTGAAATGACGTAGTTTTCGAGAAAGAAGTAACTTTCCACGAATTTGATTTCGAGACCTCAAGTTTAGAATTTGAGGTCTCGAAATCAAGCATCAGAAAGCACACAACTTCGTGTGACAAGGGTGTTTTTTCTTTCATTATTATCTCGCAAATTCGACGACCGATTGAGCTCATATTTTCACAGGTTTGTTATTTTATGCATTGGTTGAGATACACCAACTGTGAAGACTAGTCTTTGACAATTACCAATAGTGTCCACTGTCTTTAATTTGGGTAAACTAACCGAGCCAATGGGTAACTTACCCATTTTAAGTCCAATGTGAACAGCCCAGGAAGTTTTCCTCCCAGGTAACTAACCCGACCCGAATGGGTAGTTTAACCGAGCCAAATGCGCCCAGGAGGACTGACCAGGTCAATTTAACCGAGCCAGAAAGTCCAATGCGGTTAAATCTCCCATCCGTCAGTGACCCGAAGAAACTGACATGTATTGTCTCGGAAGAATAAGATTTTCGTGATTATCGAACTATTCAACGTTACGCAGGGGGCCAGCTCGGATAGTTTACCCACGGTCTCGGTAAGTTTACCCGAGTCAAATAAATAAAAGTGCTGACGGTGGGAAAGTTAACCCGTCGGAATGTTACCCTGTGCGTCATGGTTAAGTTACCCAAAATATTAATCCAGTGCGAATACGGCTTAAAGCCATTGGACACTTTCGGTAAACAGTGTTGCCCAAGGCCCACACTTCGTGTACCACAACTTATATACAAGATAACAAACCTGTGAAAATTTAGGCTCAATCGGTCATCGGAGTCGGGAGAAAATAACGGGAAAACCCACCCTTGTTTCCCCTCGTTTCGCCGTGTCATGACATGTGTTTATAATAAATCCGTAATTCTCGCTATCGAGAATTGATATTGTTTTAATGTTTTCTCGAAAAGTAAAGTATTTCATGGAATAATAATTCAAGATAAGTCTTTCACCATTACCTTCTGTAAACCCTGTAAATTATTTGTAAATCTGTGAACTTTTTTTTTTTCTGTACCGAAAGTGTATATGGCTTTAAGAGAAAGGACAGTGAGAAAAAATTGGCTGTACAAACAAACAATTTCAAGAACTATTTGTTCCATGTTCGCTGATCCTCACGATGAGCTAAATGAATCTCTGTCAATACACCAGATGACAAAACCATCAAGCTACTAGAAATCCATTTCAAATCTGGAAACGTTGGTTGGTAAGGATTTTCTTTGGTCAATTACTGGTAAATGATTTTTAGCTTCCCCACTTAAAATGAGGACTGCCTCTAGGCCATTGCTAAATCGCATACCATCACAAATTGATTTTGTTTAATGATTTGCGTTTGGTTCACAACTTAATATGAGATATGTTAAAATTGCATCGGGGATAAAGAATATAATTTTTTCGTTTTTTAACCCATACACCGATGTGTGTTAACACTGTATACTTAGTACTTTCCCGAGTCCTGTGAATAAAAGGGAATTGGGGAAAGTACTGAGTATACAGTGTTAAAACACATCAGTGTATGGGTAAAAACCAAAATGAATACTCACAACTTAAAGGCAGTGGACACTGTACGTAATTACTCAAAATAACTATTCCCATAAAACCTTTCTTGGTGACGAGTTATGGGGAGATGTTGATGGTATAAAGCATTGTGAGAAACGGCTCCCTCTGAAGTGCCATAGTTTTCGAGAAAGAAGTAATTTTCCATGAATTTGATTTCGAGACCTCAGATTTAGAACTTGAGGTCTCGAAATCAACCATCTAAACGCACACAACTTCGTGTGACAAGGGTGTTTTTTTCTTTCATTATTATCTCGCAAGTTCGATGACCGATTGAGCTCAAATTTTCACAGGTTTGTTATCTTATACAAATGTTGAGATACACCAAATGTGAAGGCTAGTCTTTGACAATTACCAATAGTGTCCACTGTCTTTAATGTTAACTTAATTATGATCATTCTAAAGATGTACCGCTAGTATTAATTTGTACCCCCCAACCCCAACCCCCCACCCCCCACCCCGATGGAACAGTTGAATCTTTCATCATTTTATTCATGTACTTGTGTGACATTACTTTTGCGCATTCGTGCCATTACTGATGTTATAAAAACAAATTATGCTGACCAATAAAGACTTCTACATACAGAGACAGGCCAAGAAATGTAAATGTTGTTTTTCGGGGCAACCGTTTCAGAGAGGTAGACATGTACGTAGATGATGTTGTTGTTTTAAGCAGAGCAGTGAGTATGAATTGAATATTCCATCAGTAGATCTTCCCTTGACTGTTCATCCAGACGAGGCTTCGATCATGCATAAACGACAACATCTTTGCAACGGCACGAAACCTGTTCATACAAATAACATCTGCACATTTTTATCATCCAAAACATTCAGCTTTTAAAGGTGTGACCTGAAGAAGAAGAAAAGTATAGTGGAATCCCTTTTAATCTGTGAATATATTGGCAAGGGAGTTAGCCGCGTTGTCAGCTCCAAAAAGGCTATAGGCCCCTATTTATATATGAAAGAAAATTCATGAACCTAGAATCCATGGCTAAATTATTTATGGTTGGATAATTTGCAAGGAATTCCGGGTCTCCGAGGTAGGCCTAACGTAAAAGGTCATGATGTACATATACGGCAATATGAAAACAACATGGGCTATCATCATAAAACCACCAAAACGAAACCAAGGATAATTCCTAACACAGCAGAAGGTGCTGGTGGGCCTATTCCAGAAACACAATAATAACAAAAATAAAAACCAAAGAGGGTGAACTTAAAATAATTGTCTGTTGATTAAAAAGCCTATTTTTGTTTCAGGTCATTACATGAAATAATCAAAACTGTTCCCACATGACGTGATTTTTATCAATTTATGAAGTGAAACAAGGAAGGTCAACAGTTTTAAATCTTGCTTTAAAGGCAGTGAGTAAATGGGGAGCTGTTGATAGTATAAAACATTGTGAGAAACGGCTCCCTTTAAAGTGACACAGTTTTCGAGAAAGAAGTAATTTTCGACGGCTATGATTTCGAGACCTCAGATTTAGAACCTGAGGTCTCGAAATCAATCATCTGAAAGCACACACCTTCGTGACAAGGGTGTTTTTTCTTTCATTGTTATCTCGCAACTCCGACGACCGATTTAGCTCAAATTTTTACAGGTTTGTTATTTTATGCAAATGTTGAGATACACCAAGTGGGAAGACTGGTCTTTGACAATTACCAATAGTATCCAGCGTCTTTAAAGATGAACTTAATGTATAAGCTAGGACATGACACTTATCCGCTGTCTCAGAAGCTTAGGGTATGTTATTGTGCTTTTTTCAACACCTTTTTTACACTTGATTACGTGGCTATGGCCTAAAGAAAGTTCGCTGCAAATGGCAAACAATTTTCCTTTGCATGAAACGTTTTAAAAGGCATTAATGCCTCCGTGTTAAGAAAACCAAATCAAGATCACTCTCTGGTTGGATGCATTGAATCAAACATGTTCAAACCTCTTCTGACTGAGTTTGTTCGTTCATATTTCATCATGTAAAGTGTTTCATTTACGTCTAACTCCTTAAATGTCACAGGTTACTGTAAAAATTAGAATATTATTTCATACTTGCCTTTCTTATTTTAAAAACCTATTTACATTTCTGTGTTTACCAGTTTGATTTTCTGAGTAGAGTTTACGTCGTTGGGTTTTGATTGATTAAGACGTAGGCATACGCTTAAAAAAAACTACATTTCAACCGAAAGACCAAGCAGATTAGCAGTCGAAACCTTTTTGAATTTTCGAACACGCAGTTGGATTATATGAGCTCTTTGAAAACTAATTTTATTTTCAACCATGGAGTTTGAACTATACAATATAGTCCTACAAATAGAACTCTTCAAGATTCGAGTCACCTTCTAAATTTTCTCAGCGATGCAGACGGGGTCCCAGTCTGTCTCCCGAAGTGCTTACCTTACAGGCTCGCGTTTTCAAGCTTACAAAACACCGTAACCCAAAACGCCTTATAGCACCTTTCGTAAGACGGCTTTCAACACATGGCGAGATTTGCTGTCAGCAACCCCTAGTGTTTAGATTACTTCGCTGATGTGTAATTATCAGTCAGTAATTATATAGGACACCTACGATTGTTTGTAGCAGCGCATGTGTTTCTCTATTATTCAGGGAACATCTACATCTTCCTTTCTTTTTCTTTTCTATCTTTCTATTTGTTTGTTTGAGCCGATTAGTTGTTTACAAACTTCCATATGCCAAAATGCTTAGCAGAATCAACTATACAACAAGTTGTATAATTACATTTTGGAATAATAACAAAGCTTAATTATTGATTATTATGGTGTAGATTATTGAGATAATTGTATTTTGAAACCAAAATATATGTGTCTAGCTAGAATTAAATTTTAACTATTGAATTTCCACCGTACAATTCAATCTTGACGGAAATTAAAAATGCCTTCTATGAATTTAAGTTGTTCCATTGTTTTCTCAGGGTGTCGGCATCACCTAAAACTAAAACCTGCATGATAATCAAGGTATTTTTGTACTGGAGAAGCTAGGGCCAAATTACATGACACAGTCTGTTGTTTCAGAAAGGAAAATACATAATCACAATTAAAGGATTCGGGTACTTTTTCAAAATGTCCACAGATTTACATTAAACTTACCGGGTTTGAAGATAATGATAGTGGAAAGCTTCAGTTCAAATATTACTAACTAATGTTGTGTAGTTTTTGAGAAATGAGTAAAACAAGTCACAAAATAATGTTGGTCTCTTGAGACCAAAATTATTTTAGCATGTAAAATCCCCTTAACCAGTTATGATATTACACCAAACCATAGCATAACTGGTTAATACGTTTTTACATGCTAAAACTGAGACGTAAATTATTACTTTTACTCATTTCTCAAAAACTACAGTTCCTCAGTAAGTAATATTTTCAGGGAAGCTTTCTACTATCATAATCTTCAAACTGTGTCAGTTTAATGTAAATCTGTGGGCATTGTGTTTTTTGTTAGGAAAAAGTACATCCCCTTTAAATCATTGTTAACTGATGTTCTTTGTACTGCTTGTGACTAATATTTACATAATTCACCATCGAGCTAACTCGGGCATTTCAGACAATGGCTCTCCACTGGTTTCGCTCCATAACAGACTTGAATTCCGAAAGAAAATAAAAACCCTGCAACTTCTGCAACTCCGAAAATTAGATCTAGTTGTGACGAACCCTTTAAACACAGCGTAACATAGGGACAGTTGCAGCCACAAACTCCAAGATAACCAAAAGTATATTGAGTCACGCGTCACTATTCCAATGAGTTTTCCTGTTTTTCCCGAAGCATCCAATTCCCACGAGCCCAGAGTGTGTCTGACGGACAATTTCATGTCAAGCCATATAAATCAATCCTCGTTCCTCATCTACGAAGTTCACCTTAATTATTCAGTGTAATTTCCACGCTTCATTCCTTATCATCAGTATAATATGGAAGAACTTCGATGTCAACAGATACTAACAAGGGTAGTCATGATCATCTTAGATAGGCACGCTCCAAGCTGGGCACGCTCGTGTTTCTCTCTTCAATTTCACCCATACAAACATTCAATTTCTGCATTATCTTGTAAGTTCTCGACCGAATGGGCAAATGAAAACAATATATTACAAATTGTCAAGGAAAAACCAACCAACATGGATATGTTTCAATTGTTAATCAAAATCTACGTCGAGTGAAATTACAATACTAAATCAGTAAAAGTTATTTGGGACAAGAGTAATTTGCAAGGAGGTATAGCTTGAGACACAATTAAGCCGCGTCTGGATTGGCGACAATGGATGCGGCTTTGGCTGTTGGATGATATGGATGCTGAGTTCAACGCGTGTTAACTCAGTAAGCTAGCCAAAGCCACGGCAGCTAATTCGGAAACGGTATAAGACTCATTTAAAGGGAAAGTGTATCTTGATTTGAACTGTTTTGTTTGGTTTAAAGACACTGGACACTATTGGTAATTGTAAAAGACTAGCTTTCACAGTTGGTGTATCTCAACATATGCATAACATAACAAACCTGTGAAAATTTGAGCTCAATCGGCCGTCGAAGTTGCGATACAATAATGAAAGAAGAAAACACTCTTGTCACACGAAGTTGTGTGCTTTCAGATGCTCGATTTCGAAACCTTTAATTCTAAACCTGAGGTCTCGAAATCAAATTCGTGGGTCATTACTTATTTCTCGAAACTACATGACTTCAGAGGGAGCCGTTTCTTACAAAATTGTATACTATCAACCTCTCCCCATTACTCGTTACCAAGAAAGGTTTTATGCTATTTATTATTTTGAGTAATTGCCAATAGTGTCCACTGCCTTTAATCCTAAAAAAACTAAAACAAAAAGTAACCTGTGAAAATAGTTGCCTCGTTTTTTAGATACCGGCGACAATCTGGAGCGACTAATCCACCGATGGAGAATAATCCGTACTTGGAATACCCAATCTGAGAAACGTTTCTGACAATTTATTTTCTCAGATTCAAATGGTGTATTTCTCCTTAACCACATTACTTTGAAGAACGTGAATATTATTCTCAAAATGTTTTACACTAGCGAAAGCTGCTGTACTTCTAACCAAGTAAAATTTATTAGCAATAATTTGTTAGAGTGATTACCAGACTTATACAGACCCTTTAAGGTATGATTGGAAACAATAAATGTTAGCTCAATACGTCTTGATCTTACGTCTGGCTAAAATAAGATAGCTGGCGGCACAGACTTAGCCGCAATATTAAAGGCAGTGGACACTATTGGTAATTGTCAAAGACTAGCCTTCACAGTTGTGTCTCTCAACATATGCATAAAATGACAAACCTGTGAAAATTTGAGCTCAATCGGTCATCGAACTTGCGAGATAATAACGAAAGAAAAATAACCCTTACAACACAAAGTTGTGTGCGTTTAGATGGTTGATTTCGAGACCTCAAGTTCTAAACTTGAGGTCTCGAAATCAAATTCGTGGAAATTTACTTCTTTCTCGAAAACTATAGCACTTCAGAGGGAGCCGTTTCTCACAATGTTTTATACCATCAACCTCTCCCCATTACTCGTCACCAAGAAAGGTTTTATGCCAATAATTATTTTGAGTAATTACCAATAGTGTCCACTGCCTTTAAAACGAAGCAGTTTATATGTTTGTCTTGTTTTTATGGTTAGGCCTAAGTGTTTCTGATGTATAATGTTAAAATACGCCAAGCTCGTTTGAAAGCTGCTACCATACTGGGCCCAATTTCATAGCGCTGCTAAGCACAACAATTTGCTTAGCATGAAATTTCTTCCATGATAAAACGGGATTACCAACCAAAATTCTTTGTATGTTTAACAAGTTGGCTATTGTCTATTGTCTATAATAGCGCCCTCTGACGGTTCATCATCACTTCTTCAGGGTCGTCAGTGTATAAGTGTATAACATCAAGGCATGCTTGTCACGGTATAGTCCTCGGCTAATGCAACAAATTTTTCCCGATCGATAAAATGGCTGCCGAATTTCCTGTGGCTAACTGTTGCTGACATAGCAAGACGCTGGAAAACATCGGATGTCTTAGAAATGAGACAATTCACAGTATTAGCCCGTCAGCTGGCGGGGCGAGATGACCGATTTACCCGGGCGGTGTTTGGGCACAGGGGTCCCATCATGTACAATGATTAAGTGTGTGGGTAGATACAGAATCATATTATGCGAATGAAGTTCAGACGGGCTGTGAGTAGGCCACAAGTAATTCGTTGTCGTGTTGTTTTAGACTGGTGCACGGAGGCATGTATTGTGTCTCGTTGAGAAAGATGATTAACTTGTAATGTTACGGCTTATATTCGTGTGTCACATTCTCCAGTTTATGCTGTTTTCACAGTTTAGCATTTTGATTAAAACATCGAACCTTGATTTAAAACCCTGTTTTGTAACCCTTGCAAAAGAGATATTATGTGAAAGAGCAATGACGGGTTCTAAAGATCTGAGCTTTGATACTCAACATATTTGTTAGAATAGATGTTTGTTCTTATCTCCGTGTTTTTTATACTTATTAATCTTAAGGGGTTTAATCATTTCCACAATCCTGATGCTAGAGTACTTGCTATACCACAAAACAATTAAAACAAATTAACGATTCTCGCTGCCAACAATGTCGACTAGTCAAACACTATGTTAGATATCAACAACACAATCAGCAACAACATCTTCATCATATCTAGCTACAGCAGTACCGCATGCCGCTTTAGCACCATGGAGCACCACAATCAACTCAGATACAGCAGAAACAACAGCTTCATCAGCAGCAGCTATGAGCAGGGCCCAGTTTCATAGAGCTGCTAAGCATAAACATTTGCTTAGCATGAAATGTTTGCCTTGATACAAACAGGATTACCAACCAAATTTTCACGGGATTTTTAGGATAATCAAACAACAGCTGAATATCAAACTAACAAGCAGTATGCAACAAATGAAAATTTGGTTGGTAATCCTGTTTTTACCAAGGAAGAAATTTCTTGCTAAGGAAATTGTTGTGCTTAGCAGCTCTATGAAATTGGGCCCTGGCAGTAACTTTAACAGCAGGTACAGCTATACACACAGATACAGCCATCATAGAAGTCATAAACAGCAGCAGCAACACCAGCCAATCATAGCATAGCATCAAACAGCAACATCAGCACAGCAATAGGAACGGCAATATCAGCAGCGTTAGAAAATCCACAACAACACAAGCAGCTGCAACAAAAACAACAACAGCAGCAACAACAACTGCAGCAAGGCACGATCAACAGGAACAACATACAAACCAGCACCAGAATAAACATGAGAACCAAACAGCAGAGACATAACTATCGCATTATCAATTTTAATCCATAACACAATCCTTCTCATTTTCACCATAGCGTGCCACCACAACATTAAAGGGTCTATGTAATGAGTAAAACAATGTCATGAAAATAATTTTCGTCTCATGAGACGAAAATTATTTTAATAATTTACAAACGTGTTTTCATGACATTGTTTTACTCATTTGTCAAAAACTACAGCACCTCAGTAAGGAACATTTGATGGGAAACTTTCCACAATCATTATCTTCAAACTGTGTAAGTTTAATGTAAATCTATGGACATTTTGAAAAAATACCAAAATCCTTATTTTTTCAATATTTGGTAATTTTTTAATTTTTTTTTATCATAAATGATCACTGGATGCTGTTGATGTTTTCTAAATGTTACATTAATGCAAATTTTCAGTTACTTTTTTAAAACCACTTAAAACCTATCGATTTTTCCCCCAATATTCTTAGACTGAAATATTGCGGGTAGTAATTATCCTAATGTTCTGGGAAACCCGTCTGTGGGCCTCCTATGATAAACCCATGCACTGATTACAGCATCATTCTCAATTCTCGTCCATAATTCTAAATACATGCAGGAGACTGATGCAACAGACCTCAGCAAAATCATAAATTCTCGTCTCCGTTTTTCTGCTGATGCGTACCATTTGCCTACAGCCTGGATTGTGTCTAAGTTCAGATGATGGGCGACATATTATTATTGAGGCCTAGTTAAGGTACATTGTGTCTAGACCTATCATTTGTTTTTCTTAAAATTATTATCAATATCAAGCATGATAATGTTGATAATGTTGATGAGGAATGATGATTGTGGTGAAAGAAGAGGAATTGTATTATTTATGGTGGGTTTATAATGGTGAGATTATGGTGATATGACGAGTGGTGATATTGATTCGAGTGATATCGATGACTATGATAACAGTGAGCATAATATGATAATAGTGAGACTGGTTTTAGTGGTGATTTTGGTGGTCGTGATAACAGTGGGGCTGATTACTACATGATAACGGTGATCCTGATAGTGGTGATCATGACGTTGGTTGGTTGGCTGTTGATGGTGATCATTAAGGGTGATTTTGACAACTGCAATTACAGTGATGATGATTGTTGAGCATGGTGGTGATGCTGATGAATTATCGGTGATCTTGTTAACTGGTGAGATTATGGTGATATGACGGGTGGTGATATTGATTCTGGTGATATCGATGACTATGATAACGATGAGCATATGGCATATACAATAGTGACTGATTAGTGGTGATTTGGGTGGTCGTGATAACAGTGGGAATGATTACTGTATGATAACGGTGATCTTGATAGTGGTGACCATGACATTGGTAGTATTGGTTGATCATAAAGGGTGATTTTGACAACTGCAATTTCGGTGATAATTATTGTTGAGCACGGTGGTGATGGTAATGATATCGGTGAGCTTGTTAATGTTGAGATTATGGTGATATGACGAGTGGTGATATTGATTCTGGTGATATTGATAACCATGATAACGATGAGCATAAAGCATACAATGATAATAGTGAGACTGTTATAGTGTTGACTTTGGTGGTCGTGGTAACAGTGGGAATGATTCCTATGATAACGGTGATCCTGATAGAGGTTACCATGACAACGGTAGTATTGTTTGGTGTTGTTGATGGTCATCATGACAACGGTAGTATTGGTTGGTTGTTGATGGTCATCATGACACCGGTAGTATTGTTTGGTGTTGTTGATGGTCATCATGACAACAGTAGTATTGTTTGGTGTTGTTGATGGTCATCATGACAACGGTAGTATTGGTTGGTTGTTGATGGTCATCATGACAACGGTAGTATTGTTTGGTGTTGTTGATGGTCATCATGACAACGGTAGTATTGGTTGGTTGTTGATGGTCATCATGACAACGGTAGTATTGTTTGGTGTTGTTGATGGTCATCATGACAACGGTAGTATTGTTTGGTGTGGTTGATGGTCATCATGACAACGGAAGCATTTTTTGGTGTTGTTGATGGTCATCATGAAAACGGTAGTATTGTTTGGTGTTGTTGATGGTCATCATGACAACGGTAGTATTGTTTGGTGTTGTTGATGGTCATCATGACAACGGTAGTATTTTTTGGTGTTGTTGATGGTCATCATGACAACGGTAGTATTGTTTGGTGTTGTTGATGGTCATCATGACAACGGTAGTATTGTTTGGTGTTGTTGATGGTCATCATGACAACGGTAGTATTGTTTGGTGTTGTTGATGGTCATGTGGTGATATTTAAAACTGCAGTATAACGGTGATATGACACTGGTGATATCGATGCTCTTAATCTCTTAATAACAATGTTACTAATAACAATGAACGGTGATACCGATTGCTCCGATAATGATGATTATGATAATAATGATGTCGGTGATCATTAAGAGTGAATGAGGATACAGGTGGCAGTGATAGGGATTAAGATGATATTGGTAAATGTGACGGTGATTTATGGAGATGATAATGATGGTTGGGTGATGATGATAGTGTTATGAATGGATACGTAAATATATTTGTGATCGTGCCTATGAAGGTGGTGTTTGGGAAGGTGGGTGAATTTGTGGGAATGTGGAGAATATGGTACCGTGGGATGGCAATGAGTCTGTGTGGTTCATGTATATGATGTTGATGTTGGTTATGTTATGATGATACTAAGTGAGAATCATGAGTCAAGTGGATGAAGAGGTCGCGGTGATTGGGATCATTATCAGTGGTGATTGGAATATAGAGATTTAAAATTATGATCATGGGATGATTATAACAATGACAACCACATTGATAATACATATATTGACGAGGTTAATCTAAACCTATTGTTAGACCAGGGTTTGAGCTATAACGGGACTTTAACACCAACGAAAAGACAAACACAATGACTTCGCGTATATAGGGATAAATTAGTACACAGCATTGTAGATTTATGCGGCCTTTTTTGCATATGCGGCCGATCTAATTCATGCTAAAGTTGAGCCGGAGGGAAAGCTGAAATCTGCCAGTCAGACTGTTATACGGTACTCACATGTCTGACCCCGGTACAGACGGCACAAGCAGACATTTATGCAAATGCTTCTGAGACAAACGTCTGTTCAGTCAAATCAAGGCGAAGACAGGTTTGCAGGCAATTGGATGTATGCTGCACTGTGTGTGCTTCACCGCTTGCCCAACTCACTGGCTCATGTTCCAGCTTCCCGTCAACGGCACTGACAATGTTTTGCATTAAAGCCTACATTATATATTCACAAGGAATTTTTTCAACATGCGTAATCAAAAAAATAAAAAAATTTGCTCTAATGAAAGTTACAATACAACTTAGGAATGATTTAGTTTTATTAATATATTCATTAATTACATGCGTTCCATAAATGTCGATAAATGACTTCCATGAATAATCGTAGAGCGTCGCGGCAGTTTACATGGCAAAATAAAGGTTAACACGTGACGTGTGTTGTCACCAATCAAATTACTAGGATCTGTGTGTATTATGTAACACCATCTATCTAGTGGATTATATACTGTAACACAAACTTATGCTTCATAGCCGACCATTTTGCTTATAGTGCTATCTAGCTACAAAGTTCTCAATGAGAATACGGTTTGTTAATCAGTAGTCTGATCAGGCTTAGGGGAAAGAAACAAAAGAAGAAAAATATTTTAATAATAAATTACAAAACAAAATTAGTCTTGATGTGTACGAATCGGGGCTTTTGACTGCGGAGACCGTACGATAAACTTCTGGTAATCTCATGATAATCGCAGCTTAAAATAACTTACAGGGTAGCCTATAGTTCGTATTCATGCAAACTCGAAATTGAGACTGGCCGAATTTAAAATGAGATGTGATTCATTTTATTTACAGATACGAAGTAGAACTAACAACATAATTTTCATTTGCCTACTTCACTAAACTTGGTTAAAAGTGCAAGATGGTGCCCCTTCAAAAAAACTTGTTTGTACTACAAGATTGTTCGGGATATCATATCAACATCTGTCCTAAAAGGTTGTCAATTGATCTGCCGCATAAAATAATAAGCATGTTCAAACCTCAATGTTTAAGTACCGCACTTGGGCACAAAGGGTGACCAGTCAATGGATCTTTTAGACGCCGTTTGCAGTTGGTAATACATTGTGAGTAATAATCGGTATAATAAACATTCACGCAGCAAGAACCAGTCAATTGAGATCCTCATTTCTCTATATACAGTTATTTACGGGAGAAAGCTTTAAAGTCACCTGGAAGTGGTATTTTTTCAAAATAAAGCTTTTGTCACTAAGTGTTTTGATGAGTGGAATGTGAATAAACAGTTAACTAAGGTTTTAAAAAATCAGTTCTTATGTTATTTACAAATTTAAGAGTAGACCCCGACCCGAGAGGGCGCTGTTCGTGACGTCAATCGAGGCAGACTTGGATGTACATGTACTTTGCACGCGTGTTTACTATACGCATTGCAGGCAAAGTCTGCCTCGATTGACGTCACAAAAGGGGAAGCCCCCAAACAACTTTATATATTTTTTAAACATATAAATCGTGACAAACAATTACTAAAACAATTGTGTTAATGTTCGTAAGCATATACTCTTATGTTTGAAAGAAAAAAAATTATATTTCCAGGTGACTTTAAAAACATTTAAGTGGGTTGGATTTGAGAAAGATGTGTCAAAACAAGTTGTTGCTAAAAGCAGCTGTCTACCCCCGCAATGTCATCTTCATCACTATCGGTAACCTTCAACATTACAAGGTAAATTAGCTTTGAGGGGAGATAAACCTCAACAATATCTAAGCCACAGTGTCAATTCTACAATTTCCTTTGGGGGTGCGGAGAATGGTCTTGATTAGTTAGCTTCAGACACTTGAAATAATCCAAGTGCAGGTTTAATGTGCTGCTCTGTAGATGTTCCTCTATAGTGAACTCAATGTGATGTAAATTAGTTATCACCAGGGACCTATACATCACTCATGTCGGTCTATAATGGTGGCATTATTATGCAAGGCCTTTGCAAGTTATCATCTGACGAAGGTTGATCGAAGCTTATATGTTGTATGAAAAGTAGTTCTATTTTGGTTACTAATCATCAATATAGACTGCTCACAAAAAGTAAGGAAACTTTTTTTCAATCCAGTATATTTTGTCATTATTTAATACTCTCTTTGTACATGGTATAATATCAATGCAAAGCTGATCTGTTCCTCTTTAAAATGATACCACATTTACAATGATTACATGTTGCTGGACTTGACCAAGCTTTGCATTGATATATACGATATTAAAAAATTCCTTACTTTTTGTGAGCAGTTTAGTTTGTACTTGAAAGCTGATAATTTAAAGGATATCATCTCAAACACTAGAACACTAGATTTGTTTATATTTTTGTTTATTTTTTATTTGATTTTAAATTTATTTCCCTTGTCTTTTATCGTTTATTCTATTTTATAACTTAATGTAGGCTTTTGCTTTTAAAATTTATTTTAAATATACTTTCACAGTCGTTCATGGTGGTCTGTTTCTGTTCCCTATTTTATTCTATTTAATCTTCAATGTATGCTTTAATTTTCTTTCCTAAGATGATTCTATTTTAAATTAATTGTTAACTTTCTACATATCAGATTGTTTTTATATAAGCTATATGAATATTTCTAATTGTTTTGTATCCTTTCCTGTAACTGGCGGCTCGTCCGCTGTTGGTTTGGTCAATAAATATAATAGAAATAGTTTTTTAACGCTTTAATGCTTTGTACGGCATTTCGGAATTATAGAATTTTTTTTTACATTTCAGCCAGAAATTAGTATGTAGCCTAATAACGTATGATCGTTAAAATCGACGCTTTACTCTTTCCGTAACAAATCCAAAGGAATTGGCTTAAAAGAGCAGAGTAAATAACCGTTTTCAAAGACACAATCGTTTTCAAAGCAAGTTTATTTCATTTTTTCCGGATTAGAATGGTTCACAAAAGGTTCATAAAGCATACAAATGGTGCGTTAATTTTTCATGCAAAAAAAATGCCTTGTTTTGTTTCCTTTCTATTTTCTCTTTAAGTTGAATATCTAAGAAACACATTGTAACACCTTCGGAGGCGCTCTTGTCAAAAACTACACCACAAGCATAATTCTTGGAGTTTGTGGCTTTATCTTATGAGATAACCGATTCAACATTTATCCATCTGCACCTTGAGGTTATAAAAACAAATAACGTACATTACGATTGCATTTGTTTGAGAGATTAAAGACAAAAGGAATAAAAACTTGTTCCTTTAATTGTCCCAGGTCGACATTTCAAATTTAATAATGTGTAATAAAACAAAGTTGAATTGAAGGGCACGGTTGCAGGTCGAATTTAAAAAAGAACATGACAACCGTTGCTGTCCATTATTTGTTTGTTTATATATTTATTCAAGTAGTTGTTTAGTTGTGAGTAGGCTAGTTGGTTAATTAGTTTGTAAGTTAGTTGTTATAGCTATGTATTCATTTATTTATTTATTTATTTATTTATTTTTGTAGTACGTTCATAAGTATTCATTCAGTCTGTAGTGAAAACAACAGCCCTTGCTGTGCGTTATTTATTTATTAATTAACTCAGATTGCTGTTTAGCTGTTCGTATCGGTAAAGCTAGTTAGTAAGTAAGTAAGTTAGTTAGAAAGTTATTTAGTTGGTTATATTAGTTAGTTAGTTGATCGGTTGAGTTAGTTTGTTAATTTTAGTAAGTGTGTACCTTTTTATTCATTTGTCTGTTTTTTTTTAGAAAGATCATAACGTCTTTAATGTCTGTAGTGAAAATGTTTTCACCACATGCGCCCAGTTTCCCCTTCTGAACGTTGGAAGCATTGCATGCGTGCCAAGAACATCTGCAAAATTAACCCAAAGATAATGTGCCAAGCAATTCGAAAAATGCTTTAGCTATTTTCCCTAATGCATATGAATCACAGATGATTTCCTCCATGGACAGTTATTCCACCAACCAAAATAATGACATACTCGTTTGACGCAGAACGATAGTAAATTGTATTTGATGAGCTTTAGTGTAATGTGAGAGTTGGCTGAAATATCGAAATTAATATTTGCGATTTCTTTGCTCTGCCTTGGGGCGATTTGTCGCTCCAGCTACATATAAATGAAGTCGCCATGGCACAATTATTTGCTGAATACTCAAGATCAACTTGCTCAATAATGACTTTCTTTAATAGAGGCAATATTAGCCCAATGATGCATTGTGTGTTTAGAAAGGTGTTATGGTGAGCGAGGGGACTTCATTATAACAGTTTAGCATTCACAGTGTATCGTTGTTACAGGTTAGCTGATTTGTTCCACACTATTTCAATGCATTAAATATGTATTTAAAGACAGTGGACACTATTGGTAATTGTCAAAGACCAGTCTTCTCACTTGGTGTATCTCAACATATGCATGAAATAACAAACCTGTGAAAATTTGAGCTCAATTGGTCGTCGAAGTTGCGAGATAATAATGAAAGAAAAAACACCCTTGTCACACGAAGTTGTGTGCTTTCTGATGCTTGATTTCGAGACCTCAAATTCTAAACTTGAGGTCTCGAAATCAAATTCGTGGAAAGTTACTTCTTTCTCGAAAACTACGTCATTTCAGAGGGGGCTGTTTCTCACAATGTTTTATACAATCAACCTCTCCCCATTACTTGTAATCACGACAGGTTTTATGATGATAATTATTTTGAGTAACTCCCAATAGTGACCACTGCCTTTAAGTCCAATGCGAACAGGGCTACCAATAGTGTCCACTGCCTTTAAATAAGCTGTACTCCACAACGGAATGACCCTGATTTTCTTTTTGTAACAGAAAAGCAGTGGATATCAGTTAACATTATAAAACCTTGTTTAATGAAAATTCACCCTTTGAACTTTTGTAGCTTTAGAGAAAGAGGTAACTTTCCAACAAAGAATTGGGATTTCTCATTATAACAGTTTAGCATTCACAGTGTATTGTTACAGGTTAACTGATCACTACCATTGTTCCACAATATTTCAGCGATCATTATGTGGTACACAAAGTAATACCAGTTCTGCCTGCTGCTGAAATTGTGTTATTTCCCCCTTTTCTTTCAACCTTGGTTGAGAATAATTTGTGTCCGTTCCGAATTCCTCAGTAATTGTACATTATTGTATGGATACTTAATGTCGTGTTGCCATATCGTCAAACATACAACGGCTGAGTATTTCCCCATGACATAAACCCTTATTTTAAATACAACTCATAATGTTATTCCTAATATGCTCATTAGTATGAAAACATTATTGCCGTCTCAAATGTAACGACAAGCATAGAGTTCATCACAAAGGAAATTAAAGCATAGTTTAGACCTAGAAATAATGTCAGAAATAACTGGCTGCGTTCTCTTCATGTACTTCTAAAATGTCAAACAATTAAATACTTAAAGAGAATGAAGGAACCAGCATGCCATGCCAAACAGCTTTCATGTACACTCGGCATGTTGAAACCTCAGCACGGAAAGCGTGGGAGGAATGTTGTTTGTTAACCGCAGATGGGAAACTAGCTCAAAATGTCCATGGTCTACAATCATGCATAATGCGTTTCAGATTTCATGCAGAATGCTCCAAACCCATGTCTCAATAACACTGCTACTTTTGCAAAACTAATGTTATCAAACTTATCAAATCTTCGATTTGTTATGTTGACAAACAACTTAATCAATATAAAAACAATATTGTTGATATTACTTCTAAACAAATATCTTTGATTCAAGATAATGTACGGTGTTGGTGATGTTGACAGAATTGTGCCTCAATTTGAACCCTCCGTAAATCAAGTAAAGGTACACCGTGGCATGTTGTGGTGCGTCATCTTATTTGATCAAGAAATGGCGCAGTATGTCAAACTGCTGCTCGTAAAAATCAAACAGGAAACTAAGGCAATTTTCAACTTGCTCTTCTTAACACAATTATATGCATTATGTTTGGTCTTTTTTTATGTAATAATCATGTCTACATTTAGAAAGAAATGCGTAGTTTGTTATAGTTTTCAGACACTATTTGGCTTGAATCAAGACAAGGTACATGGGTGCCTGTGATGATGGCTTCTAATACATCCTCCATGAATTAAGATAAGGTACATAGTTGCATACGATGATGGTTGTAATAAAACCTCATTGAATCACGATAAGGTACACAATGGCATACGATGATGGGTTCTAATAAAACCTCATTGAATCAAGATAAGGTACACAGTGGCATACGATGATAGGTTCTAATAAAACCTCATTGAATCAAGATAAGGCACACATTGGCATACGAGTATGGTTGTAATAAAACCTCCTTGAATCACGATAAGGTACACAGTGGCATACAATGGTGGTTCTAATAAAACCTCCTTGAATCAAGATAAGGTACACAGTGGCATACGATGATGGGTTCTAATAAAACCTCCTTGAATCAAGATAAGGTACACAGTGGCATACGATGATGGGTTCTAATAAAACCTCCTTGAATCAAGATAAGGTACACAGTGGCATACGATGATGGGTTCTAATAAAACCTCCTTGAATCAAGATAAGGTACACAGTGGCATACGATGATGGGTTCTAATAAAACCTCCTTGAATCAAGATAAGGTACACAGTGGCATACGATGATGGGTTCTAATAAAACCTCCTTGAATCAAGATAAGGTACACAGTGGCATACGATGATGGGTTCTAATAAAACCTCCTTGAATCAAGATAAGGTACACAGTGGCTTACGATGATGGGTTCTAATAAAACCTCCTTGAATCAAGATAAGGTACACAGTGGCATACGATGATGGGTTCTAATAAAACCTCCTTGAATCAAGATAAGGTACACAATGGCATACGATGATGGGTTCTAATAAAACCTCCTTGAATCAAGATAAGGTACACAGTGGCATACGATGATGGGTTCTAACAAAACCTCATCGAATCAAAATAAGGTACACAGTGGCATAAGATGATGGGTTCTAATAAAACCTCATTGAATCACGATAAGGTACACATTGGCATAAGATGATGGGTTCTAATAAAACCTCCTTGAATCAAGATAAGGTACACAGTGGCATACGATGATGGGTTCTAATAAAACCTCCTTGAATCAAGATAAGGTACACAGTGGCATACGATGATGGGTTCTAATAAAACCCCATTGAATCAAGCTAAGGTACACAGTGGCATACGATGGTGGTTCTAATAAAACCTCCTTGAATCAAGATAAGGTACACAGTGGCATACGATGATGGGTTCTAATAAAACCTCCTTGAATCAAGATAAGGTACACAGTGGCATACGATGATGGGTTCTAATAAAACCTCCTTGAATCAAGATAAGGTACACAGTGGCATACGATGATGGGTTCTAATAAAACCTCCTTGAATCAAGATAAGGTACACAGTGGCATACGATGATGGGTTCTAATAAAACCTCCTTGAATCAAGATAAGGTACACAGTGGCATACGATGATGGGTTCTAATAAAACCTCCTTGAATCAAGATAAGGTACACAGTGGCATACGATGATGGGTTCTATATGATGATAATGTCCATAAAAATCGTATCATGAAACTAAGGCAACTTTCGAAAGTTGCTCTTCTTAAAGCCATTGGACCCTTTCGGAACAGAAAAAAAAAAAAAGTTCACAGATTTACAAATAATTTACAGGGTTTACAGAAGGTAATGGTGAAAGACTTCTCTTGAAATATTAGTCCATGAAATGCTTTACTTTTTGAGAAAACGGTAAAACAATATAAATTCTCGTTAACGAGAATTACGGATTTGTTATAAACACATGTCATGACACGGCGAAACGCGCGAAAACAGGAGTGGGTTTTCCCGTTATTTTCTCCCGACTCCGATGTCCGATTGAGCCTAAATTTCCACAGGATTGTTATGTTATATATAAGTTGTGATACACGAAGTGTGGGACTTGGACAATACTGTTTACCGAAAGTGTATAATGGCTTTAACATAATTATATGCGTGTTTTTGGTCTTCTTTATGTAATAATCATGCCTCCATGTAGAAAGAAGTCCGTAGTTTGTTAAAGTTTTCAGACACTATGTGTCTTGCATCAAGACAAGGTACATAACGGCATACGATGATGGCTTCTAATACACCCTCCATGAATCAAGATAAGGTACATAGTGGCCTCTGGTTATGGCTTCTATACATCCTCCATAAATAAAGATAAGGTACAAGGTGGCCTGTGATGATGGCATCTAACACATCCTCCATGAATCAAATAAGATACAAAGTGGCCTGGGGTTATGGCTTCTAATCATCCTCCTTGAATCAAGATAATGTTCATTGTGGCCTGTGATGATGACTTCATCCTACATGAAGCAAGATAAGGTACAAAGTAGCTTGTGCTGACGTCTTCTAATACATCCTCCATGAATCAAGATAAGGTACATCGTGGCCTGTGATGATGGCTTCTAATATACTCCTTGAATCAAGATAAGGTACATAATAGCCTGTGATGATGGCTTCTAATACATCCTACATGAATCAAGATAATATACATAGTGGCATGTGATGATGGCTCCTATACATCCTCTTTGAATCAAGATAAGGTACATAGTGGCCTGTGATGATGGCTTCTAATACATCCTCCTTGAATCAAGATAATATACATAGTGGCATGTGATAATAGCTTCTAATATATACTCCTTGAATCAAGATAAGGTACATAGTGGCGTATGATGATGGCTTCTAATAAATCCTTCTTGAATCAAGATAAAGGCCCGGTCACACAGGCCCCGATAACGAGAACGAAAACGAGAACGATAAAAATGCACGCTCGCGATTGGTTGAATTGCTCCACGCAGAATACGCCCACGCCCATTCAACCAATCGAGGGCGTGCATTTTTATCGTTATCGTTTTCGTTCTCGTTATCGGGGCCTGTGTGACCGGGCCTTAAGGCTCATTGTGGCGTATGATGATGGCTTCTAATAAATCCTCCATGAATCAAGATATGGTATATCATGGCATACGATGATGGCTTCTAATAAATCCTTATTGAATCAAGATAAGGTACACAGTGGCGTATGATGATGGCTTCTAATAAATCCTTATTGAATCAAGATAAGGCTCATTGTGGCGTATGATGATGGCTTCTAATACATTCTCCATGAATCAAGATATGGAGTATCGTGGCATACGATGATGGTTTCTAATAAAACCTCATTGAATCAAGATAAGACATATTTACATTGATCAAGAAATGACGCAGTTTGTGAAACTGCTGCTGCTATACAAATAACTTACAGGGTTTACAGAAGGTGATGGTGAAAGACTTCCCTTGAAATATTTTTCCATGAAATACTTTGCTTTTTAAAAAAACATTAAAACAGTTATCAATTCTCGATATCGTGAATAATAACGGATTAATTTTAAACACATTTCATGACACGGCAAAACGTGCGGAAACAAGGGTGGGTTTTCCCGTTATTTCTCCCGACTCGGATGACCGATTGAGCCTAAATTTTCACAGGTTTGTTATTTTATATATAAGTTGTGATACACGAAGTGTGGGCCTTTGAACAATACTGTATACCGAAAGTGTCCAATGGCTTTAAACACAGTCATGTGTGGCATTTGGACAATGTGGGCATTTGGACAATACTGTGCGATTGCTTTAAGGGTGGAGATGGGGATGATCAGGATAATGGTGATTTAATGATCACGCCTACATTTCGAAAAAATAAAAAAGTTTTTGTCCCCCCTATTTTTTTTGATGTGGTAGCTGACTTTACGAGTCAACCACGCTGGTTTCGATGTATCTTGGTCTTGGTGCAAAGGGCATGTTTGCTGACGTGCTCGTTGGTGCAACTTGACACCACACCTTATTAGTCATTGGCTGAACTTGTACACGACATTATAGGACTTAAGATATGATACTAGCATTTTAATGTCAAATCAATCATGAAATCCGTGGGTGATACATTTATTATCCCCAACGCTCCTCTTGATCATTACCATTACCCAAATAAGTTACCCTCATCACCCTGTTCATACCCATCACCATCCTCTATATCATCAGTCTTATCAACCCCTCACCTCCCTGGTTATCGTCACCTTTATCATCAATACTTACCCTGGTCATCCCTATCATCTCGTTTCCCTGATCGCCGCCATCCTTTGCAACCACCGTAACCCTTCCTTGTCATCAATCAACATTCCGATTATCATAATCATCCCCATCGCCCTGATCATCTGCTACCATCACTAATTAGTGATCATTAATCAGCAACCCGATCATTCCCCTCATAATTATCCAACATCGACCTAATAATCTTCTTCATAATCACCCTCATCAACCTGACTATCGTCATAAATTAATCAACCATTACACCTTCTGTCATCAATCTGATCCCCGCCCCGATCATCCTCGATCGTCCTAATCATCCTCATCATAATCACCCCCATCCCCGTCACTACCACCCTGATCACCACCCTGACCCTCCCATCACCATCCTGATCATCCCAATCATCACACTGCTCATCCCAATCATCATCATCCTGATCATCTCATCATCACCCTTATAATCACACTCACCACCCTGATCACCCCATCACAACCCTGATCACCCCATCACCACCCTACTCATCCCAATCATCACCCTGCTCATCCCAATCATCACCCTGATCATCCCATCACCACCCCGATCATCCCATCACCATCCCGATCATCCCAACACCACCCCGATCATCCCATCACCACCCCGATCACCCCATCACCATCCTGATCATCCCATCACCACCCCGATCATCCCAATCACCACCCTGATCATCCCATCACCACCCTGATCATCCCAACCACCACCCCGATCATCCCATCACCACCCTGATCACCCCATCACCACCCTGATCATCCCATCACCACGCTGATAATCCCATCACCACCCTGATATTCCCAATCATCCCTAACCATCCCATCACCACCTTGATCATCCCATCACCACCCTGATCATCCCAATCATAACCCTGATGATCCCATCACCACCCCGATCATCCCAATCACCACTCTGATCATCCCATCACCACCCTGATCATCCCAAGCACCACCCCGATCATCCCATCACCACCCTGATCACCCCATCACCACCCTGATCATCCCATCACCACCCTGATCATCCCAATCACCACCCTGATAATCCCATCACCACCCTAATCATCCCAATCATCCCTAATCATCCCATCACCACCCTGATCATCCCATCACTACCCCGATCATCCCATCACCACCCTGATCATCCCAATCATAACCCTGATCATCCCATCATCACCCCGATCATCACATTCAACACCCTGATCATCCCATCATCACCCCGATCATCACATTCACCACCCTGATCATCCCATCATCACCCTGATCATCCCAATCATCCCTAATAATCCCATCACCACCCTGATAATCCCATCACCACCCTGATCATCCCAATCATCCCTAATCATCCCATCACCACCCTGATCATCCCATCACCACCCCGATCATCACATTCACCACCCTAATCATCCCATCACTACCCCGATCATCCCATCACCACCCTGATCATCCCATCACTACCCCGATCATCCCATCACCACCCTGATCATCCCAATCATAACCCCGATCATCCCATCACCACCCTGATCATCCCAATCACCACCCTGATAATCCCATCACCACCCTAATCATCCCAATCATCCCTAATCATCCCATCACCACCCTGATCATCCCATCACTACCCCGATCATCCCATCACCACCCTGATCATCCCAATCATAACCCTGATCATCCCATCATCACCCCGATCATCACATTCAACACCCTGATCATCCCATCATCACCCCGATCATCACATTCACCACCCTGATCATCCCATCATCACCCTGATCATCCCAATCATCCCTAATAATCCCATCACCACCCTGATAATCCCATCACCACCCTGATCATCCCAATCATCCCTAATCATCCCATCACCACCCTGATCATCCCATCACCACCCCGATCATCACATTCACCACCCTAATCATCCCATCACTACCCCGATCATCCCATCACCACCCTGATCATCCCAATCATAACCCTGATCATCCCATCATCACCCCGATCATCACATTCACCACCCTGATCATCCCATCATCACCCTGATCATCCCAATCATCCCTAATAATCCCATCACCACCCTGATAATCCCATCACCACCCTGATCATCCCAATCATCCCTAACCATCCCATCACCACCCTGATCATCCCATCATCACCCCGATCATCACATTCACCACCCTGATCATCCCATCATCACCCCGATCATCACATTCACCACCCTAATCATCCCATCACCCTGATCATCCCAATCATCCCCAACCATCCCATCACCACCCTGATCATCCCATCACCACCCTGATCATCCCATCACCACCCTGATCATCCAAATCATAACCCTGATCATCCCATCATCACCCCGATCATCACATTCACCACCCTGATCATCCCATCACCACCCTGATCATCCCATCACCACCCCGATCATCACATTCACCACCCTAATCATCCCATCACCACCCTAATCATCCCATCACCACCCTGATCATCCCATCACCACCCTGATCATCCCAATCATAACCCTGATCATCCCATCATCACCCCGATCATCCCAATCACCACCCTGATCATCCCATCACCACCCTGATCATCCCAATCATAACCCTGATCATCCCAATCATCCCTAACCATCCCATCACCACCCTGATCATCCCATCACCACCCTGATCATCCCAATCATAACCCTGATCATCCCATCATCACCCCGATCATCACATTCACCACCCTAATCATCCCATCACCACCCTGATCATCACATTCACCACCCTGATCATCCCATCACCACCCTGATCATCACATTCACCACCCTGATCATCCCATCACCACCCTGATCATCACATTCACCACCCTGATCATCCCATCACCACCCTGATCATCCCATCACCACCCTGATCATCCCATCACCACCCTAATCATCCCTTCACCACCCTGATCATCCCATCACCACCCTGATCATCACATTCACCACCCTGATCATCCCATCACCACCCTGGTCATCACATTCACCACCCTGATCATCCCATCACCACCCTGATCATCACATTCACCACCCTGATCATCCCATCACCACCCTGGTCATCCCAATCATAACCCTGATTATTCCATGGACATAATTATACAGGTACACGTTTGGTAATTGTCAAAGACCAGTGTTCTTTCTTGGTTTATCCCATCCTAAGCATAAAATAACAAGCCTGTGAAAATTTGGGCTCAAATTGTTCATCGAAGTTGCGAGAAAACGATGAAACAAAAACCACATTGTTGGCTGAATATGTGTGCCTACAGATAGGAATACAAGTTTTCTAGCTAGAAATTACTTATTTGTCAAAAAACTACATTACTTTAGAGGGAGTCGTTTCTCACAATGTTGTATACTATCAACAGCTCTCCAATGCTCGTTACCAAGTCAGTTTTTAAGTTAATATTTGTTTTCATAGTAATAACCAAACGTGTACCTTCCCTTTAAAAGATTTATTGCATTTGTTGTTGTTGACGTGTTAGAAAAATGGAGAAGTGCATTAGCAGCGTATTATCATAGCAGCATGGTTAACAATATGGCAAGGCGATGTACGGCTAATAAAGCTCTTAGCACAATACAGTACCTTGGAAACTGTTTATAATGCCGCAAAATTACACTGTAAGCTTCAGATGCCCTAGTTTGGTTTTACTATTGTGGCAATATTCGCTTTTAATTCAATAACACCGTATGGCGCTTTCGACTACATACAACTCATTTTTTCATAACGACTGCAATGTTTTTAAAAGAATAGTTTCAGTAGGTTATGAAAAAGGTTTGCGGTAACATCATGTAATGGGGGTGGTTCTGAAAAGAACCGTTGGTTTCAACTCGACGTTTCGATCAGTATGTTCTGGTCGTCTTCTGGAGTTTCAGTAGGCTTAAAGGAATACGTTGTCTTGGATCGGACGAGTTGGTCTACAAAAAGCGTTCGTAACCGTTTGTTATAAAATGCATATGGGAGTAAAGATGTTGTGTAGGTAGAATACAATGATCTACACAAATACACCTCAAAATTGCGTGGTTTTCCTTTTACATCGTCGACTAACACGGTCGGCCATTTATGGGCCGACCGTGTTTTGTTTTTTGCAACGTTAAAGGAAAACCGTGCAACTCCGAGATATGTTTGTGCTATCCATATGCAATTCGTAACAAACGGTTTCAAACGCTTTTCAAAGACCAACTCGACCGATCCAAGGCAACGTGTTCCTTCAACGGAAGTTACACAAATAAAACATAACAGAAATACATGTTTGTGAAAAAAGACAAACATGAAAAATCTCCATACATTTTTCGTTTGGTTTTGAAATAACATAAAAATGTAATCGGACATTTTGTTTGGTTTTTTTGATCATATTAATTTGTCAATGGGAGTTGTGTTTCTACTCAATTAATGCAATGAATAAATTTAAAGGAACACGTTTGCCTTGGACCGGCGCGGTCGAGTTGCTCTTTAAAAAGCGTTTTTAACCGTTTGTTATAAAGTGCATATATGGTTGGAAAGATGTTGTTAAAGTAGAAAACAATGATCCACACAAATATGCCTCAAAAATGCGTGGTTTTCCTTTTACCTCGTCGACTAACACGGTCGGTCACTTATTTTTGACTCCCATAAATGGCCGACCGTGTTAGTTCACAAAGCAAAAGGAAAACCACGCAATTTCGAGGCATGTTTGTGTGGATCATTGTATTCTACTTTTACAACATCTTTCCAACCAATATGCATTTTATAACAAACGGTTTCAAACGCTTGTTTTAGACCACCTCGTCCGATCCAAGGCAACGTGTTTCTTTAACTGCCGTGACGAGGTCTTTAGGAATCAAAGATTCAATTAAAATTAGTTAAATAAACGTAGATTGCATGTGGTAATATCACTGTTAATAAATTCAAATCGTATTTGTCGTACAGACGTGTGACATCATAACTTTTTAAGTGTTTGATTGCGACAAGGTATTAATATGTTGTATATGTTGACAATTATATATGGTGTTTTAATTGACATCCTATACATAGTTACGCTCATTAGTTTACTCTTCCATAAACGATGACGTACTTTGCAGTTTAAAGGCACTGGGCACTACTGGTTATTGTAAAAGACCAGCCTTCTCACTAAGTGAATCTCAAATGCATAAAATAACAAACCTGTGAAAATTTGAGCTCAATTGGTCGTCGAAGTTGCGAGACAATAATGAAAGAAAAAACACCCTTGTCACACGAAGTTGTGTGCGTTTAGATGGTTGATTTCGAGACCTCAAGTTCTAAATCTGAGGTCTCGAAATCAAATTCGTGGAAAATTACTTCTTTCTCGGAAACTATGTCACTTCAGAGGGAACCGTTCGTCACAATGTTTTATACCATCAACCTCTCCCCATTACTCATCACCAAGTAAGGTTTTATGCTATGATTATTTTGAGCAATTACCAATAGTGTCCACTGCCTTTAATAAAGACTGATGATTGCGTACGTTTTGTAAAAACTCATAATTAACGACAATAAAAAACTGAGCAACTTAACTCACTTGGTACAGCAGCTTTCGAAAATATAAAACAATATTATAGAATTATTACCTCATACGTAATGTGGTTATGGAACAAGATATCAGTTTTTGTCCCGAACAATTTTTAATCTGAGAAACGTTACTGTCAGAAACGTTTCTCAGATTGTGTAGGCCTACTCCAATTACGGATTATTCGTCCAGCGTAGAATTAACCTCTCCGGGTTTCCAATGATATCTCAAAAAGCTTCCTATTACTCAAAAGCTTCCTTATATATAACTATCTAAATCATTGTAAACTTTCATATCCTAAGATACTAAGTAAAACTGTAAACTACTCATAATTTGAATATATTTATAAAACTTTGTAAAAAGTGTAAGTTTAAATGTAGGGCAGCAATAAAATAAATGTGTGCAAATGCAAATACAAATAATAAAAAAACGCTACTACCTTTTGAAATGAAACTTAATGATAATAATAGTAATAATAATAATAATAATAATAATAATAATAATATTTAAAATTTATATTGCGCCCCTTACATACAAACTGATCAGAGGCGCACAACACATGTTGAAAATCACAGAGTGGAAGATAAAGACAAAGAAAAAAGACTGGTCACCAGGCCAGTGCCCAAACAAAAGTATGGGGATACGTCTGTCCCACCAACAGAGAACTAATTAATTACTTATTACATAGGCCTATCTCTGCTGGCATCGGTAATGTTTTGACCTTTTCGGGAGACAGATGCCTCTAACCCTATTCTAAACTAACTGGCAAGGTGACCATAGAAGAAGACATTAAAAAGCGGTTTTAAAAATATAGTTTTTTAAAATTACATTTACCTGAATTTCCACAGGTTCGGTTTTTGTATATAAAATATCTACATTCATAAAAAAAAACCAGTCGAACTGTTGCAAAAAGGCATGGGCTACGTTCCCTCTAAGTTTGAAGACTATACCAACTGCGGACTGCCTCTTTCACAAATTTGTTTTTACAAGAATATAAATATGTATATGTCAACACACATTTTGTTTAAGTTTTGAATTGCCATCTAAAACTTGCGATACCAAACGTCCGATGGGTTGTATTCTGTTACGTGTGTTCTGTCTGAGAAACGTCGACTACATGGGCGTATTAGAAATGGATTACCAGTGAATCCATTTTGATTATAGAACGAATTAAAACGAGATGAGGTAACCGGAAAACAGTTTCAGTTGCCATGGCAATAATCTGATTTATGTCTATCTATACACCGACAATAATCCTATATAGGAGAAGCAGACAGCATTTTGTTCTTCGTAAACATTTCAAAAACCTTGTCGTACAATCAACTTTAACAGCCTAAATAATATCTGTCGCGGGCAATAAAAATGGGGTTTCAAGATCTCAAAAACCACAATGTGAAACTCAAACATTATTGAGTTAAAAAACATTATTTTCAAAAATGATTATTTAAAGACAGTATACACTATTGGTAATTGTCAAAGACCAGTCTTCTCACCTGGTGTATCTCAACATATGCATAGAATAACAAACCTGTGAAAATTTGAGCTCAATCGGTCATCAAAATTGGGAGATAATAATGATAGAAAAAAACACCCTTGTCACACAAAGTTGTGCGCGTTTAGATGGTTGATTTCGAGACCTCAAGTTCTAAATCTGAGGTCTCGAAATCAAATTCGTGGAAAATTACTTCTTTCTCGAAAACTATGGCACTTTGGAGGAGGCCGTTTCTCACAATGTTTTATCTTTTATTTTTTAACCTCTCCCCATTACTCGTCAGCAAGAAAGGTTTTATGCTAATAATTATTTTGAGTAATTACCAATAGTGTCAACTGCCTTTAATGTGAGAAGAACATTACCTGCCTTGTGTGTTTGTACACAAAATGATACCCCTCCCCCCCTCCTCATAATCACCACCACACCCCCATCCCCGACACATCCCTTCTCTAGCCGGCCCTAACAACAACATCGGCAAATACCTACACACCAAAATGATGTAAGAATTGTATCGCAATATTTGCCAACATTCTTGGGAAAACAGTGTATCTGGCTGTTTTATTCTGGATGAAGTCTGACTGCAATCAGCTAAAGTGGACAGTAACTCAACGATTAAAAGCTCTCAAGCAAAAACACCAAACAAATTACTTATGATTAAAGGGTCTGTTAATTAAGTTTGGTATAAAGACTCTGCAAACTAATGGCATAACAAGTTAAGTGTGTTGAAAGTACAGCAGACCTGGAGAGTATAGTGCATTTTAAAGAGACATTTGACTTCGAAGTACTGCGGTTATGGAAAAAGATTTGAAAATTTCTCAGATTGTGTATCCCTGGCCCAATTTCATAGAGCTGCTTAAGCACAAAAATTTGCTTAAGCAAAAAATTCCTTGCTTAGTAAAGTCAGACTACCGGCCAAGACTCAACTGAATTGTTATGCTAAGCAAACAACAGCTAAATACCAGTCACAAGTAATGTATATGGCATGAAATTTTTGCCAGTAACCTGTGTAAAATAAGCGAGCTATTTTCGTGCTTCAGCAAATTTTTTGCTTATAAGCAGCTCTATGAAATTGGCCCCCTGTCAGGAATCATTCTTCCTGGTTGGACATATAGGACACTGCCCCAGATTCTCTGCGATATCTACAAAACTTGACCACCTTTTGAAATGAAATGTCCACATGTTTAGTTTTGATGTACAGATCGAAACTGTTCCAAAACAAAGGTATACTCTTGTCTTTTAAAGGGAAGGTACATGTTTGGTAATTGTCAAAGACCGGTCTTCTCACTTGGTGTATCCAAACATAAGCATAAAATAACAAGCCTGTGACAATTTTAGCTTAATTGGTCATCGAAGTTGCGAACAAATGATGAGAGAAACACAGCCATGTTGGACGAATTTGTGTCCTTTGAGATGGGAATAAAATACTTCTGGCTCGAAGTTTTTTTGTGTTTTTTTTTAGTGAGAAATTACCTCTTTCTCAAAATCTATGCTACTTCAGAGGGAGCCGTTTCTCACAATGTTTTATACTATCAACAGCTCTCCAATGCTCGTTACCAACTCAGTTTTTAAGGTAATGTTTGTATATACTCAGCGCCTTGAGTACCTTGTTTGGTAGATACATGCGCCATATAAGACTTCGATATTATTATTTGTTTTGAGTAATTACCAAACGTGTACCTTCTCTTTAAGGGGAAGTGCATGACTGTTTTGCGAGTCAAATTCGTTCCAATCCTTTAGTATCTCAAGAAACTTATTGTACATTTAGGACTACATGAGAAAATGGATAAAACATTGCATGTTCATTAAGACATTAGTTGTAAATTCGTGCGGGATGATACAGGCGACTCTAATATGAGCATTTTTAAAACACCTTTCTGACAAAATTTATTATATAATATAGAAAGGTTTGCGGTAACACCATGGGCCAATTTCATAGAGCTGCTTAAGCAAACAATTTGCTTAAGCACGAAAATAGCTCGCTTATTTTACACATGTTACTGGCCAAAGTTTCCTGCCATATACATTGCTTATATGACTAGTGTTAAGCTGTTGTTTACTTAGCATTACAATTGAGTGGAGTCTTGGCCGGTAATCTAATTTTACTAAGCAATGAATTTTTTGCTTAAGCAAAATTTTTTGCTTAAGCAGCTCTATGAAATTGGGCCCATGTCATGACTATCTCTAATGAGTTAGGGTGGTTCTGAAAAGAACCGTTGGTTTCAACTCGACGTTTCGATCAGTATGCTCTGATCGTCTTCTGGAGAAAGCTGGACTCTGAGAAATTTATTATCATATATTTAGTTATATCAACAACAAAAATGTGTCAAATGAGTGTTGGTCCTTTATGTGAGCTAGCGGATTTTGAAATAGTTGGTTAGAAGTTTAAAAAAAATCCAAACCGACGATAAGATAGTATGGTCGAAATTTTTAAGTTTGACTGTCGGCCAATTAATGAACAGATATTTAATGAATGTATATTGTTCGATTTAATATAGCTGTGGTGTTTTTTCATTTGTGGGTTGCTGCTTGCTTGCTATAAGTCAATTCGATAACTGGCTTATTTCAAGGCAGTGGACAGTGGACACTATTGGTAATTACTCAAAATAATTATTAGCATAAAACCTTACCGAGTAACGAGTAATGGGAGAGGTTGATAGTATAAAGCATTGTGAGAAACAGCTCCCTCTGAAGTGGAGTAGTTTTCGAGAAAGAAGTAATTTTCCACAAATTTTATTTCAAGACCTCAGATTTAGAATTTGAGGTCTCGAAATCAAGCATCTGAAAGCACACAACTTTGTGTGACAAGGGTATTTTTTTTCTTTCATTATTATCTTGCAACTTCGATAACCAATTGAGCTCAAATTCTCACAGGTTTGTTATTTTATGCATATGGTGAGACACACCAAGTGAGAAGACTTGTCTTTGACATTTACCAATAGTGTCCATTGTCTTTAAAGTGAAACGAGGTTTTGTTTTCATCACAAGTTGAATTATAATTTAGTGGCATAAGACTTTTGCCATTTTGACTCCTGTACCACTGACACTTTTGATGCTGTTCGCTGAGTGCATGTTTTTTTCTTCTGAGCGTGTAACCAAGAACGATTGAAGAAATAGAAATTGACTATATTATGCTGTGACTTGAAGCCTGTGGCGTGCAGCTTACATTAAGCCAGCACATCTACAGGTCATCTCTTACCCTGCCACACTAAACGACAATGTACATCCCTTAATTCGCTGAATTACATTAGCAGGAATTGAGTTTCATGATCACAACACGGGTTCCCATTAAATATGAACACTGCATATATGTAACACTGCGGGCTCTAATTACCGTTTGGTACAATAAAGTTCTTCACCCGTAAGCAATGACCCAACTGAGACGGCCACAAGTTAAAACAAAAAAACGAAAATGAAACTTACTGATGCGGTACGTAGAAATAGCAGGCAAACAAAATATGGCAAGGAAAGTGATTAACATCAGTGGAGAAAGACGCATAATTCCCCGCCGTGGACTGAGTTATTGAGTCGCACGCTACATCATGCCTTGTCACCAGCAGACTTCCCGCGTGTACTGGATGCATGTAGCTCACACCATCTCAGTGCCTTGCCAACACAGCCGCCTTAGTCCACGAATAATGCATTCTCATGTCTGGAAGATCACGGCCGAATCTTAGGATGTTAGTACCTCTTCACACACTCCCATACAATGAAGGTGTCCACGCCAGACTCGTTGGCTTTTCACAATCATGGGTGAGGGTTGTTACGGAGCCGACTGAGGTAACCCTGGTTCACACTGCCGGCCGGCCTCTAGCTTTCTATCCCACTCTCTCTCTCTATGCTACATGCATTGATTAGTGCTCAAACTCCAATAGGCATCTTGTATTTGAAGTATAGTGAGCAATCTCTACGTGTACACTCAGATTGCACCTGCATGATTCAAAAATTCTGTCTTTTACTGTCTTTCAACACAGCCAAAATGTGCAGTTCCTAAACCCTATATCACTCAATAAGAAAATTCTGAAGCTCAGCCCAATAATTTTAAGAAGTTAAATATTAATTCACATTGTTATTTATACAGGATATGAATTATGGAGTGTGACTTTAAGATACGGTGACGGACGGTATTCATACCCCCCCCCCCGTGAGTAGAATCGTGATTTATCAGACATTATTCCTCCATTTGCATTTTAAAGGTGTATACAACAGCTTGACTAACAATCTCATGTTATACACAGACGATCACGTGGTCAGTGCATCCGCCACGTTTCAAGTTGCACTTCTTCTTCTTCTTTCTTCTTCTTTTTTTTTTGTTTGGGGGGGGGGGGGTGGCGGACGACAAAATGCGAATTACTCGAAATTATTATTAGCATGGGAGAGGTTGATATGCGTCACTGTAGAGGGAGCAGTTTCTCACAATGTTTTATTTTATACTAGTATAAAACATTGTGAGAAACTGCTCCCTCTTCAGTGACGCAGTTTTCGAGAAAGAAGTAATTTTCCACAAATTTGATTTCGAGACCTCATAATTAGATTTTGAAATCAAGCATCTGAAAGCACACAACTTCGTATGACAAGGATGTTTTTTCTTTCATTATTATCTCACAACTTCGACCATCAGTTGAGCTCAAATTTTCACAGGTTTGTTATTTTATGCTAAAATTTAACAAATTATTAAATAAAAAGTTTAAAATGCTTTCCAAAACTAATCAAAATTGATTGCATGTGTTCTGAGACATGCAGAATGAGCACATGCGGGGAATGAGAATGAGTATGCGGGGGATGTGTAGTTTCAATGATTCCTGAAGCCTGACCACATTCATTATGTAAGATTTCGATCATGAGAATGAGTATGCGGGGGATGTGTAGTTCCAATGATTCCTGAAGCTTGACAACATTCATTATGTAAGATCCGATCATGAGGAACGGTCTTTCAGTTTAGTCAAGCCGTGTCCGTATTAGCGTCTATGGCTACGGCTTAATCATCACGTCAGCATGCCATGAAGCATTGGTGGCAGTAGGAACACCCCAACGGCCGTAGCCGTAGCCGCAGCCGCAGCCGCAAGTGAAAATCAGGCCTCCCACCACAATGGACTCGATGTAAGATCCTAAAGTTAATGGAACTGTAATAGTGACACTAAAGTTCCACTCTTTTTCTTTCGTTAAAGGAACACGTTGCCTTGGATCGGTCGAGTTGGTCTTTGAAAATCGTTTGTAACCGTTTGTTATCAAATGCATATGGGTAGAAAGGTAAAAGTAGAATACAATGATCCACATAAACATGCCTCCAAATTGCACGGTTTTCCTTTTACCTTGTTGACTAACACGGTCGGCCATTAATGGGAGTCAAATTGTTGACTCCCATAAAATGGCCGACCGTGTTAGTTCTTACAGTAAAAGGAAAACCACGCAATTTCGAGGCAAACTTGTGTGGATCATTAATTGTATTCTACTTTTAAAACATCTTTCCAACCATATGCATTTTATAAAAAACGGTTACAAACGCTTTTTACAGACCAACTCGTCCGATCCAAGGCAACGTGTTCCTTTAAACTTAGAAAATTGTAAAAGTTGTATGTGAAATAGATCACCTCGGAAACAGCCGTAGGCTATTGTGTACTTTTGCGTAAAATTGTATTAGATCTATAATCCCTTATTAGTGGCACTTCTTCGCCGTTGCTTTCATATCTCCGATTATAACCCCTTTCAACAAAATTACAAGAATGCAACCCCGATGGTGATTAAACAATGAGATTCATCACATAATAGTTTCACATGGAAAGCAAACAGCACAGTTCACGCAGTTCAAATAATGGATGTTGGCACGTGCCCGGTGAGTGGGGTGGAGCCTGCCTCTCGCGCCTTTAAAGTCACCTGGAAGTGGTATTTTTTCAAAATAAAGCTTTTGTCACTAATATATGTGCTTTGATGAGTGGAATGTGGTTTTAAAAAATCAGTTCTTATGTTATTTACAAATTTAAGAGTAGACCCCGACCCGAGAGGGCGCTGTTCGTGACGTCAATTGAGGCAGACTTTGCCTGTAATGCGTAGAGTAAACACAATTGCAAAGTACATGTACGGACCAAGTCGTGAGTTTGTACGTTTCAACAAAAGAAAAAAAAAAAATTGTTTTTTCCGGCAATGCCGACCAGGTGTATTGCTGCTGAATGCAGAAAAACACTTTTTGAAATGTACTTTGCATGTGTGTTCACTATACGCATTGCAGGCAAAGTCTGCCTCGATTGACGTCACAAAAGGGGTAAGCGGAGTCAGCCCCCAAACAACTTTATATATCTTTTAAACATATAAATCGTGACAAACAATTACTACAAAAATTGTTTTATTGTTCGTAAGAATATACTCTTATGTTTGAAAGAAAAAAAAATTATATTTCCAGGTGACTTTAATATCGACAGCGCCGAGCCCTCAGGAATACAAGAGTTTGAATCCTGCCAACCAAACCATTTGGAATTATTATTTTTATGATATCAGGGAAATCAGTAAGAATTGAAAAAAATAAAATCAAAATCAAGCTGTCATATAAAGGGACAAGATAGACATTGGTGTAACTGCCGTTTCCTTTAAGTGTCTGTTTTACTCAGACGCGGTCAGGGACCGATTTTCAATATAGTGATCTAACAATGTACAATCCCTTTAAAGTTTTATGCAAAGTTGTTGTGTTGATGTTGCACTTCAAAAAGAGACAGGGAACTAACCGCTTAACGTGTATTTGTCGGGAGCTAGAGTATATAGTGTTACCATCGACTGTGTTTACAGCCATTGGACACTTTCGGTATACAGTATTGTTCAAAGGCCCACACTTCGTGTATCACAACTTATATATAAAATAACAAACCTGTGAAAACTTAAGCTCAATCGGTCATCGGAGTCGGGAGAAAATAACGGGAAAACCCACTCTTGTTTCCGCACGTTTCGCCGTGCCATGACATTGTGTTTAAAATAAATCCGTAATTCTCGTTGTCGAGAATTGATGATTTGTTTTAATGTCTTCTCAAAAAGTAAAGCATTTCATGGAATAATATTTCAAGAGAAGTCTTTCACCATTACCTTCTGTATACCCTGTAAGTTATTTGTAAATCTGTGAACTTTTATTATTTTTTTCTGTTCCGTAAGTGTACAATGGCTTTAAAGATGCATAGTCGGGAAACCAAACATGGAGTCATGTATACGCCACAATGTACGTCACACCTACTAGCTTAAATCCGTGCTTTAGACGATGGGGTGATTTTGAAAATTGCCGTCTACCCTATTTCCCTTTATCCCCAGGATTTTCTTCAGTGGTCACATCACAAAAGATTAATATCAATCAGTGCCATAGGGGATTTTGTCACCCTGGTGTGCGTGTCTCCCACACCGAGTGTGCCACCGAAGATGATTCAAGAGAGGGCGCTATTTCATTTTATTTTGAAACGCCACGCCGGCTTCGTACCAAATTACAACAGTTAGTTTGTTTTTACAAGTCAATTTTGTTGTTATTCGTACGCGTATCCAAGATAAACTCAACTGGGCCGTCATTACAACACGAAATCCGCAAAATAATCGACCTGAATAATAATGGTTTCTTGAAACCGTGATTAGCTAATTTTTTCTTTTACAGAAGTCTGTTTCAGATTGTTTTTCCTTAAGCTTAGGTATTAAATATTTTTTATTATATCATGCTGGATATAACTTAAAAACAAAGTTTAAAAGGTTGGCCGCAGCAGAGTAGAACAAGTTTTTGCCCTAAGACTTCTCATCCAACACCGATTGGAGAAACAAGGTGGAAAGGTGTTTGCCGTGTTTGTCGACTACAAAAAGGCATCCGACCATGTATGACATTTGGTTTGTTCACTGTCTTGCAACAATTATGGCGTCCATGGAAAATGATCAACTGACCACGTTTCGCTGGTGCACAAGTCCGCTGATACTATATTTTGGACTTCATTGTTGGTTTCGATTGCCGGTAACCAGTACAGGGCGGGAAATTTTCAAAAAACGAAGAATCGAGGTACAATTTTTGTGGTAAAAAAATTGCAGCAACATTATTTGGAGAAAAACATGACCACAACAATGAATTGATAGCTGAACAACATAAACAAGATCCGATAGAGGTTTTAATGTGGGAGTACCATTCTTGCTCGTCTTTAAGGATCTGTAGGCTACAGCAAGGCTAAGAGCTACATCAGAGTTTTACCTCCACGCATAGACCAAGGACGAGACTACTGGAGAAGTACTGGAGAAGTTGAGCGGGTGTGCCCATGTTTGCCGGATGAGGGCGCTATACAAGTTTTGGTGATAATCATCGACTAGTCGATCGATTTTGAAGTGTGGTTGTTTCAAAGTGGTAGGCCTTTTGCGGACACTGATATCAAGAAACATGGAAACTAGCCAATGTTACATAACCGATAACAACCTTGCCTGCCAGGAAATCCCATCACATGACCAGCCGTTTTTTGAACACGGTGACGTTGTCTATATTATACACGCCGAAGCCCAGTCAGCATACTAGTTTTGAGCTTAGGCTAGGCCTATAGTTTTAAATCAGTTTAGGATTGATGTAAGCTACTATGGATGAAGCTGATGGGTGTGAGTGTAAGGCCTAGTTTAGGCCTACATAATTTATTAAGGGTGAGCGAGGCTGGGAAAAGTGCCGTTACTTTGCACCCTCTCTTGAACTACTACCCGCTAACGAAACGCTACAACATTTTCATCAAATTGTGATAGCGCCCTTTCGGTTGGCTTATTGTCCGACAATAAGTTGCACCCAAGCGGCGCGGGCGGGGTTGGTAGATATGGTTTTAAAAGGGGCATGCAGTTTTCATTTAAAGTTGACTAAAAACTGGTGGTCATTAAGAATAACTCTCCCCGCCCTCTAAATGGGATCGAATAATTCCCAAGTTAATGTCCAATAATACATCAAACAAAGCACCCACGGAATGTCACACATGGTCCCCGGTGATTCTGGACCCCCAACCCAAGCCACACGCGTGTTTTGAGCGAGTGGTGAACGACAGCGGTTGAAGAAGGGGATGGGAGGAGACCGCTCACAAGCTTTTTTCTTCTAACCCGCCACACCGGCTAGTATCGCGTATAATCGTAACCATCACTTGCACTGCTGCTGCGTATAAATACGAAAGCGTCCAGTGGCATGGCATCCTTGTGGAATTCAACACGGTTGTGTCGTTTCAGACGTCGGGTTGCAAGTCTACAAAACCCTGACCGTCCGAACTCCCTCTTACGAGTTGTCTGATTGGCTTGTGTCACGAGCGATATCTCCTTACATGTGTGGTTGTCTGGTTTTGATATGGGCCACCTGTTGGTCTAAGAGGGGAAGCCATAGGCTGCACACAGGGCCACCTCGTTAGGCTTGAAGTGGGTGGCGACCTCGTACTTCCATTAAGGGTGCGTTCGTTTAGCTTCCCTGGGTCGACCCGGCGGTGCTCACTCGGGTGAGCCCCTGACAAGAGCTAATCGAACGATCACACCCGCCCTCTCGTGGTGACGGCATGCACCTCAGGTCACCCCCAAAACGAATGTACCCACACAGAATGCATACACGCAAAAGTTGAAACATTTTCAAAAAGAATACATTACTGATTCTTTTCATACTAAACATCCTTTGTCCTCGCCACTTCACTCCTATTGGTTCATAGCCACCAATATTGTTTCTGAAATAGAAACTTTGATTGGCTGTTATTTTCCCGCTTCTCTTTCTGGATCCTTTCCTTAATCCCTTTCCCCTCTCTTTTTCTATAAATGGATATGTATTTGTTTGTACTTTTTTATGCCTCTGAAGAAGGTCCGGATTATATCGAAAGCTAAGGGCTCATATCCTATTCATTATACTGATTCTTTTCATATTATATGTTTTGCCAGTTAAAACCATTTACGAACTTTGCGAAACATCAACGGCTGTTTGAAGCTATAAACGAACATTCTATTGGACAAATTTATGAAGCAACAAAATTGTTAGAACGCAGTTTTGTCAGGACTCAGTATGTGCATTTTGCTAAATCCGTTTTGTATTTATATAAGCAATCGGCCGTCGGGTTTTGTTAACGAAAGAGCCCTCATGTGCGGCTGAATCGGGTACTACATTTTTACGAATTTCTCCATACAAAATTAACCAAACTGGACGTACAAACTCTCAAAATAACAAGGCAAATGTTTTCTGAAAGTGAATTAAAGTGAGAGGATGTAGGAGTAGTCATTAAAGACCATAAAATTTACCGTTCTATTATTTTAGGGTGTATAGGGTTAGGGTTCCACATCAGATATGATAACATATAAAATTAGATTTTTTATTTTTTATTTTTTATTTTTTTCGTCACGCGGGGCGCGCGCCCCGCGGATGTTGACCAGAAGGTTTACATGAGAATTAATTGATATGAGAATAAACTAAAAAATTAATGAGGCCGACGCTCTGTTACTCCCATATAGCGGTGGTAAAAACAGCAGATGAGGACAAAAACACGGAGGCAAGTCACCTGGGCCCAATTTCACAAAGCCTGTTATATAAAGCACACAAACTTTCTATTACTAAGCAAAAAATGTTCTCAGTGATAAACAAATCACGTAAAGAAACATTCAAGAATCAAGCGATGTTCTCGACCCTACGGAAGTATATTTAGAACAATTAAAACACAAATCGCAGAGCTCCACTATATTCCGTCCGGGCGTGCGGATATCCCGGGCGGATTACTATTTTACCCTGGCGACCACTTCGGCGGCACAGTTGTGGGGCCCGATTTTTTTTTCAATTGTCGGTATGTCCTAAATACACTTACCGGCCAAACGTTTTGTTTTGGTTTTTTTGCAAGCTTTCAATTAATTTTAATACTATATCTCACAAGTGGTAGCTTTGTATTAAAAAATAAATGCACTGTTTATTGTGGAATAGTTGTGTGACGTTAAAAATTATGGCCATGTGTATAATTGTTTGGCATTGTTGGCAACAATTTAAAATTGTTGCCATACAATGCCAAACATAATTAACATGGCTTTTTTTAGCTGTGACTTGCGACAGACGGTCTTTCGTCGAACAGCCAGTGGGTGCGTTCGTTCAGCTTCCCCGGGTCGACCCCGGTGTGCGGCGTTTTTTTAATTTAATTACCCACGTTTGTACTGGAAAAAACCCCGTGACACACCAGGATCGACCCAGGGATGAGCACCAGACGTCACACACTGCGAAGCTCGCGAATCACGTAGTGCGCACCAGTCTATGTTCCTCTCGCCACATGAAAAGGGTGTTCTACTTCTAGCGCTGGGCTGGTTTACAAAAAACCGTTTATAGACTCTTTTTCTATGACTGAACAAAGAGAACATTTTGCAGTCGCCATCTTGTAAGATGGTAGGGACGTGGAACCTATGACGCAGTTCTAAATGACCAAGAAAAGGTAAATCTTTGTTTTGTTAAACTTCTTCTGTCGAAATTCGCGTCCGTACGTAAATTCACTGGCACTTTCCTTGAACGGTATCGTGGTTCGTCATGTATCGTATTCGTAGGATATGTCACCAAGGTGTCAAATCATGGAGAAAGAACGAGGCAAATTTTGTAGTGTTTTATAACCTGCCATGTCTGCGCGCGATGTAAACATGGCCATAGAATAGATGAATTTTGTGTGGTTTGACTTGCCAAGCAAAGAGTCTACTTGTAACTCTCCCTTGGCTAAAACACAGAGAAACACGTACATTTTGTAAGTAGCGAGTCTGTCAGTTTGTGTGTGAAAAGTAGCTGTGAATAACTCACCAATTGATAACGTTAACCTTGTCCAAATCAAACAAGGATTCAGTTTTCCAAAACAATATAGATTAATAAATCCATAGAAAACAAAATATCTTGGAACTACTTCTAGAAACTATAAGGCTCCCCTGTGAGCCTTATAGGGGTCACATATTTAGTTTTTTTTTAACGCTATACGTTTTTCGGAGTAACTATAGAATACAGGTCCACTCGGAGCTCTATCTGCGCCTCCGCGGAGGCGGAGTCGCGGTCACGTACGGTTTAAGTAACTTGGTCGTACTATATACTACTTGATTGTATTGAGTGCTATTGATGAATACAACAGATAAAATGTTAGGGTCGTAGGGAGTCAAAGTGTGACGTTAGTGGTGAGGTAGGTGAAGCAGTGGATAGAGGGCGTTTTAGGAAGACGTGCATTTGATGCAATCGTGAAGACGGTGAAGCTGGAGGCGGGGAGTCGCGGTGTTGCAATGGCCGATAGAGGGCGTTTTTAGGAAGAGGGGCATTTGATGCAATCGTGAAGACGGGAAAGGCAGAGGCGCGGAGTCGCGGTGTTGGCAATGGCCGATAGAGGGCGTTTTTAGGAAGACGTGCATATGATGCAATCGTGAAGGCTTCTTTCCCCTTTTGAAATAATCCTCTAATGGGGTGAAGTGTATTATGGTTATAATAATAATTGTACGGAATTCGGGCTTTCTTTCCTTTTTATAAATAATCCTCTAATGGGGTCAAGTGTATGAGAGCAATGTTAATAATTGTACGGAATTCGGGCTTTCTTTCCCTTTTTCAAATAATCCTCTAATGAGGTCAAGTGTATGAGGGCAATATTAATAATAGTACGGAATTCGGGCTTTCTTTCCCTTTTTTAAATAATCCTCTAATGGGGTCAAGTGTATGAGGGTAAGCTTGGGCGATATCACGATATTATCGAATATCGCGATATTAATTTGGAAACGATTTCGATATTGGATGGATTTGGTTTTAATCGAAATATCGATATATTTCGATATCGATTAAATATCGCGATGTATTTGCTAGCTGAGACATCTTGCACCCCATAGGTTTGGAGTAAAACCAGAAGAATAGGTCATTAGAACACCTCTCTTATGCTATGACTGTCTCTTCTACAACTTTCACTTGGAGTTTGAAGACTGATCAGGGGTTTCCCTTAACTTTTTTTTTCAATCGCCCGCCGGGCGAGTCAACCAAAATTCTTGATCGCCCGCAGGTTTTTCACTAGCCCACATGTAATTATACACAAAATTTTCAAAACGAAAAAAAAAAAAAAAAAAAAAAAAAACACGAAAGTGAAGCCCTTAAAATTGCTTTTTTTGAGGATTTTATATCTGAATTTTTACCTTAAACTATCCCTTTTCCATCAACAACAACTTTAATGACTTTGTGGTTAGGGGGTCGGTTGATTTGAACATGTTTTGAACTCCGTTTGCAACAAAGTCTTCATGAATCAACGATCAGTCAACAACGCACATCGAGAAATAATTAATGAATTGCCCCGTAACGCCCTCTGTTGGCAAAAGTTGTCCATGTTATTGGTTGTCCAAGGCTGTACATTGTGCACAGTCTGCAGTCATTATGCACAACGTGCGGCAATTCTTTACTCCGTTCATGAACATGTACTGCATTGAAGTCTAGTCAAGAACATAATGAATATGGAATTTATTAACAGCCATCAACGGCCAATCACAGCGTGCAGAGATTTGGTCAGAATTGACTTTGGACGACTGTGTGCGTTGTGTATGTGCTGTGCACACTGCATGGATGTACCACCAGTGGGCGACCGTGTACTGTGAGGATACTCGGCACCATGTGGTTTGTGCATCGTGTTTTCAATTGATTGTACGTGTTTTCTGATACGAACGACAGCAATTCCGGTCCCGATCATGACAAAATTAAATCTAGCAAGTTTCTAGAATTGTCAAACTTACTAATTTAAAAGCTTTAGTAGAAGTTTTCTGTGGGATTTTGCCACTGAACCCTCATTTATATGTGAAAAGGAATAATTATTTGACTCGCCCGGCGGGCTAGTGAGAAATGGTTTTCAGTCGCCCGCCGCTATTTTCACTCGCATTTGGCAATCGGGCGACCGCTAATTTCGAACCCTGAGATGTCAAATTTAATTAATCGCGATTATATCGAATATCGTGATATATTGTCGGCGATATATCGTGAATAAAATAAATCGATATCGCCCAAGCTTATATGAGGGCAATATTAATAATTGTACGGAATTCGGGCTTTCTTTCCTTTTTTAAATAATCCTCTAATGGGGTCAAGTGTATTAGGGCAATGTTAATAATTGTACGGAATTCGGACTGTCTTTCCCTTTTTTAAATAATCCTCTAATGGGGTCAAGTGTATTAGGGCAATGTTAATAATTGTACGGAATTCGCGCTTTCTTTCCCTTTTTTAAATAATCCTCTAATGGGATTAATTAGGGCAATAATAATAATTGTACGGAATTCGGGCTTTCTTTCCCTTTTTAAAATAATCCTCTATTGGGGTCAAGTGTATTAGGGCAATATTAATTATTGTACGGAATTCGGGCTTTCTTTCCCTTTTTTAAATAATCCTCTATTCTAATGGGGTCAAGTGTATGAGGGCAATATTAATAATTGTACAGAATTCAGGCTTTTTTCCCTTTTTTAAATAATCCTCTAATGTATTATGATTCGGCCTTTAATTATTATCCTTTTGGAAATAATCCTCTTTTGGGGTAATATGTAGTACGGCAATATTAATAGTTATTAATTATTTGTACGGAGTTCCCATAATTATTGAAATAATCATCTAATGGTCTTGTGAGTTATCGTATAAAATAAATTGACAACACAGCTGCGCATTAGCTATAGCGCAGTTGTGTATTTTCGAGCCTAATGAGGGCGCTGTTGTGCATCTTTCAGAGTGCCCCCTAGGTTGCCAAATATTTATAGTTAAGCAACAGAGCGCGACCTCAACTCCGGGGTACTGTGTACGTATGAACGTCACCGCAACTCCGTCTCCGCGGAGGCGCAGTCGAAGCTTCGAAGTGTACCTGCATTCTATAGTTGTACCCGTTTTTCAAATCAGCGTTGATGGGTGAAAGTTTTGCGACCGTTAGCCAGCCAGAACTGAAGTTTCCTGTGTACTGTACACCTAAAGCATTCCCCATCCTACTCAATATACATTCATAATGCTTGTATTTCCCTTTTGTTGAGTTACGTTCAATAATTTTTTCAAAAAAGGCAATTTTCTACTCAGTACTCACTTTTTTTCCCTGCAGAATTGGTTTTGCTTGCGAAAACAGTTGCTGGCAGTGTAAGCACTTTATGTAATCCACCATTGACAAACCTGTAGAAGTTTGAGAACGATCGGCCGTCTGGGTCACGAGAGAATAGTGAAAAACCGATTACAAACTTTGCATTGCTTCGATGCCAAAACAAAAATGAATAAAACGCTCCCTGAGCGATAAACTCCAAACGCAAATTTAGACTATTTGTTTTTCATCAAATATTATATGCAATTTCAGACAGAAATATTTCAAGGGATGTTTTCTACTATCATCATCATTAGACCGTGTAAGTTTTATGTAAATCTGTGATCTTCACAATTTTTGTTTCTTACCAATTCTGTATTGTTCCTTTAAGTTTACTTTTGCGTTTTCGGGACCAGATATTGACGCGTCTAAATTTCTGACTTTCTTTCTCGCGCCTATGGCGGGGAGTGAAAAACTATCAAAATTGCCGCTACTCGTTTTACGTATAGTAACTTGCCATAACTTGTGAACTGCGCCGCGCAGTTGCCTGGATCAAACGGCTTCTTGAAGCTGGACAGTTTATCTGTCCATTCATGTAACAATTTTGATGACTGGCTAACTGTAACCTGTTGCCCTAGAACGGAACATACTCTGTCCATTGGTCTTGTAGCATAACCCTTTCCTAGCCCACCTTGTTGTTCTAAATTTCTGCCTGTCCATTTTGTCGACTGCCACAAGAAGGATTATTTTCACGAATACTGGAGGGTGCTCTTTCTTTCATGATTATGTGAGAAACCAAAGCACATGATGTACTTATAGAAATTTGTCAGCTTTCCAAAAGTACTATTTTGAATTAATTCATGTGAATAAAAATGTGATTTTTGCCCAGTTTTTCGAACACATGAAATACGGACATATTGTGTTGATTTTTCTCAGACTGAAAATGCTGAAAATATTGTAATGATCTCAGCAAAAACAATCTGAATGTCTTGTCTGAATGCCTTGACCAAAATGTTTCATTAATGTTTTGTGTGTTTCAGCAGTCGAAAAAACAATGGCTATTTGACATTTTAACAAAGAATGGCGGCCATCCTGAAATAAAAAATAAAAAGCCCCTACTCCTTCCTTTTTTGAGAAACCCGGACGCTAAACATGTTTCTTTTTTTAATCGGCCTTAATGTGACAAGTGTAAAAAAAATTTAAATAATAAAAAATAAAAATCAAACTACAGGATTGAAATTGTTGGTGTAACATAGTCACTATTTAGTTATGAAACGGTTATTTAAAATAGGCCAACCTCTCAATTCCATTGTTGCTTCAAAGGAGAAGAAATGGTCTAAGCAGTCTTTTTCGCTGGCCATTTTGCTGTAGTAAATTTCTCTGTAGTGCATCTGACCATTATAGCTCCATGATCTGACTAAGTTGTGTTAACGGAGCTATTGATCTGCGTTCAGACCACAACGTATTAAACAGAACTCTGTGACTTTCTGCACTCTCTGTAACCGCAAAACCACAACATACATTTACCGCCAATACGATTGCGCGCACGTTTCCATGCATTTTTCATGACTGCGTTATAGTCCACATACTGATATAAATAAAAGTTCTCCTTTTTACGGCAGCATTTTATGCAGCCCTAAACGTTTTATATATTAGGGCTTATAAGAATATACTTTTCTGTGATTTCATATGGGGGGGCAAGAGGGCGAGGGCAAGGGTTCTGAGGGGGGGCGCAGGCCCCCCCTGCCCCCCCTCTGGTTACGCCACTGTACGCACGGCAAAAACTGTACACGCTTGTAATGAATGAATGTAGCGGGCGCTCTGTTTTTCTAATTTCCGGATCCCACCAAGACTATCCGATACACACCGTGTCTCCGCAAAAGGCCATCTCAATGGTCGTGTCCCCTGACTTCAAAATGGTGTATCAGCAAGCGTTGCTGCGTGAATGTGGACACCAGTCTGTTAAAGGGCGGCCATTGTAAGGTCCAGCTTATTAGCTGATCAGCGGAACCGCGGAGGAACGCAGGTGGTTAACAATGGTTTTACCTTTGCTTATATTAAAAAGCAAAGTAAGGGTGGATGTGTAACTAAAAGCCATTTCCTCCAATCTTGGTTGGGCCTACATGCCATGTGAATTGTAGAAATGGTTTTCTTTATTCCCGGCTTCGACTGAAAAAAGTTTCAGGCTACGTGCAAGCTCCATTCCAAGTGGGCGTCAGAGTAGCAGTGACGGGGGACAATTTAAAATTTATATTATCTTTTGCAACGATCATGATTAGCATAAAACTACATACATACATGTATAGTTATACGGGAAAATGGAACGGGAATGTGTTTATTTACAGGACATGGTTACAGGACGGAACAAGACAGGAATGAGTTTATAAACGTGATACGACGGGATTTGAACAAGTTATACCGACACTGCGGGACCGGGATGAGATAAATTTGGGAATTTGTTTTTTAATAAGGGAAGATTTATGGGAACGGGTAGTGTTTATTATCGGGAATATCTTGGAACATTATGGCAATGATATATTTGTCATAGGGGAAGACAGGACATGTATGATGCAATTAGTAGCAAACTGAAAATTGCCTACCAATCATAATTTTTGCAAATATGGTTCATCCAATGTATGAGGGGAGAAAGCCACAGTCTCAGAGACACGTGTTTCTATTGGCTGTTGAATTTTCATATAGTGCGTAACGAATGTTTTCATTGGTCGATTTTGCCCTATATCCAGAGCGGTGTGTAAAAGTATTCAACATCACGGAAGAAAACGTTAGTCGTCGGCGGTGATTTCAATTTAGCATCGTTTTTCTTGCGGGAAAATTGATTAAATTTGAATGGTTTCAAATAAAAAATCTATATTTTTGCATCAAGCATAAATGTTGCTAAATATGCATCGCAAATTGGATCGCAACATTTGCGCTGCACTTTTTAGAATTGCAAAGCAAATCATCCAAATTGCATCACAAATTGCGATGCGATACTGGCGAAATCGTTCCCTGATTTATGAAGTGTGCGATTATCTTATGCACTGGAGGGTCGGCTGGCACACCCAACATTATGGTGTAATTGTCTTGTCGGTGCGGCCTGTCCGCTTCCAGAACGATGGTATTCATGAGTTGAAAATGTATTATTCTGGCAGGGCACGGCCGGTCCGCGTCCAAGCCGCTGATATTCATGACCTGAAAATACAACTTGTTTATTCATAAGACTTATTGTTATAGCAACAATAGCGCCCGGCATGTACAGCTCATTAACTTCGCTGCGCTTCACACACATGGCCGTTCTTCCGCGGACTGTCCGAGGTTCTTAGCAACGGCGGTATTTGCTGTCCAGTCAGCGGACTGTCAGCAGAGGAACGCTCGGGAGGTTTTGACAAGGCGCCTTAATCAGTAAAAAATTGACAGACTCAAAACGTCCCTCTGCCATGTTTAAATGAGAATAGCTTCCCGATTATACAAGCTATTGAAATAAAATAAACAACTTTGGTTTGCTCTTTCCATCCTCCTCGTAAGGCCTACTCCAGCGCGGCCACTGGTTTAGTTGCACTTATGAAAAAGTTTTTGTATTTTTGCTAAGGTTGTCCCCCTGGTGGAAGAGCCCATTATGAGTGCATACTTATGTTTATCTCTCATTTTGCTTCTTATGCCCTTGTTTGTTCATCACAGAAATTTAAAATCACAACTTGCCCATTCAATTGAAGTTCTCATACTTTATTTCCAGACGTGGTTGAACCATAACAAGATGCATGACTTTACGGCTTCTTGTTTGATGGGAAATCAAGCATTATCAATGTTTGTGTCGAGGTCAGTTCTACACTTAAGCTTGCAAGAAGAAGAATGGAACCAGGTCAGTACAGATTGCATCAATTTTGTAAATCTATGCAAAGGCACCCTTTTTTTGTGTAACCACAGTGCCAAATGTTACTTCTTATGTTATCACAAACAGCGTTGAAATTTTTAAATGATGCTGCATAAGTCATGCAGCATAACTTTTTGTGTCCTTCCAAGAGGAATTGCCCATTTTCATTGTTTGCGTATGTTTCAGTGATGTTTTTAGAATGGACCATGCAATTACTACGGAAAACGCAGTATCAAAGATCAAGTGTGTAAGGAAGACCAGAATGAAACCCACTAGAAACGTGTATATCAAACGAGTAATTGATTTAAAGAAATGTTACTTTAAAAATGTAAAGTATTAACAAAAAAGTAATATACGAGATACCATCGCGACCCAGCAGTTTGCTCATAATAGTAATAATAATAATAACTAAACACATTTATAAAGTGCCAAATCCATTAAAAATGCTCCCAAGCGCTTAACAACACTAAAAACTATCATTTAACCACAAAAAGCAAAATCATTAGAAGGTGAAAATAACATCCCAATAATATGATCATAAAACAATAAAGGTACAAGTACAAGAAAACAGAGGGAAGATGCAAGGGGCTTGGGATGACAGTAGATAGTTGGGATGATGGCTTGCCTGGCGATCTTGCATTTTTGTGGTGGGAATAGGGTTTCTTGGTAGGCGTCTGTTAGTGTTGGTCGACAGAATGTCAGTCACCTCATGGTTCTAGTCTTGGTGGATATGACCACAGTGGCCGACATGATATAGATTGATTGGTCTTGAGGTATAGCTTAGATGGTGGCATTAGTTTGCTTTGGTTGTGTCTTGGTAGCTTAGTGTTTTTTAGGTTTGCAGGATCAGGATGTGGACTTGAGTTAGGGTTAGAGTTAGTTCAGTGTTAGGGTTGTGGTTGATTGTGGACTGTGGTCCTGTCCACCTCTTCTATCCCTGTCATTGAATGCAGAATCACCAAGCAGCTCTGATGTTTCCGTCAGGCTCAAGCCATCGCACACCCAAAAACTGTCATTGTTTTTTCAGTCAACCCAAGATACACAATCCTGATTTCCCTTCCGCCCATCAAGAGATATTTATAGATAAGTAAATTATTGAATGTAAAGAGATATTTATAGATAAACAAATAAATAAATAAATATTGATAAACAAACAAGTAGATAAATGAATAAATAACAAAACGAATAAAGAAATAAAAACAGTTTTATGAGCAAACTGCTGGGTCCCACTGGGATTTCCTCTGTACCTACTTTTACTAATATTTTACTTCTAAAAACTATTTCTCAATAGGCCTACCAATTACACTTTTACTGGCAATGATTGTGAAAGAAACTTTCAAACCACAAGTCTTCCTCATTCACACTGATCAGTACATGCTGCTTATAGGTTTTATTGGTCTTGAAGTATTTGTTTGGCTAAATAAAACAACTCAAGTCTACTTCACTCTACTTCTCGGTAGAGTCAAATTACTAATTTTCGGCTGCGTAAGCCGGTGGACCCACCGATCAAAGAGGGGATGCTTTCTCTCTCTCTCTCCGGTCAGTGTGCGTTGGTCAACCAAATCAAAGGTCGAAGTACGGCAAGGCCTAGAAAACCATTGCCGGGGCAACAACCAAGAGAGGCAGGGCAAAGAGTGGCTCCATTCCAATGGGCACCGCCCGCTCCCCAGCACCGCCTCGGGTCTCTGAAGCCAAAGGGCATCCCCCCTCCAAAGGGCTCAGGGAACCCGGCCCGCACCGACCATGGGGATTCCCCCACGATGGTCGGTGACGGTATTTACGAGTTTATCCAACCCGAACGGCACCCGCCAACGCCATAGGCTGTGGGGCGCTTGCCATGGGGAAGAGGATTAATGGTCCAGAGTCCCGCAGAATACCCCACTCACAGGGCCCGCCCTCGTCTTAGGGTTTCACCCGTTGCCCGGATATCCCTGTAACTCGGGCTTCCTCTGAGAGGGCCTCGGACTCGTCCTGGACCGGGTATCAGACAAGAGGCAGAAGCCCAGAAAGGACCATCATTTGCATCATTTGCACGAATTCCTGGGCCGTACACCAAGCCCGACCACTCCAGTCATGGCTGGGTGCACTCAGATCGGAGCGGCCTGCCATGCACAGTCAGCCGGGCACTGGCCTCCTCTGCCAGCCACCATCCCACAACCACCGCACAGGGGTGTTGTGGAACAGAGTGGTGTGTGGTCACGCACGGGTGCACGCGCACAATCCCAGACAGGGATCAGCATACACCCTTCAGGGTCTGATTGGGATGATGTTTGAGACTTTTGGGATGACTGAACTGCGCCTTGTCCAGAGGGACATGGCCTGGGTGCTGGACCTTACCGCCGAAAAAATGGATGACTCCCCCGTTGAACGGCAATTGTTTAAGAGGAGGACAGGCCCTGCTCCGAGGAGTGGGAACATTTTCTGGGCTATGCCACTCGACCGCGTATGTACTGATCGCGTGTCAGCTTCTTCGTGGATTGCTTACCCCAAGCGGGCTGATTCATATTATCGGTTCCCCAATGGGGATTTTGATAAATATTTTTCGACCCCGGTCCTGCCAGACTCCTCGTCAGACAAACTGGTCGCGGACAGGGTGTCAACCTCCCCAAAACTTCCCTTTGCCGACAAATCGCGGGGAAAAAGGGAGGAGGTAATTAGGAAAATGGACTCGGTGTCTTGCTTCGGCATACGCACATCGTCCTTCTTGCTTCTCTTGTCCGGATACCTCATTCTGGCTGGCAATGAGGACTCGACGATCCCGGCTTATATGATGGTGGCGTCCCTCCATTGTCTGGATATTGGGCTGCGCACTGTCCTGGATCAATTTACAAGAGTCTCCACCCTAGCAACTTTGGCCTGTAAGGACGTCCTGGATGCATTGTTCCTTCCACCCGTAGGCCCACGCAAGCGGCGTGATGCGCTCCACCTAATGGGACGGGACCTCTGCACCAGCGGCAAAGAAACACAAATAAGCCTCGTTTGTTATTCCTCGCCGACATCCACAGAGACCCGCCAGTGGTGGGTTTAGTGGGAACCTAAGGAGCAGCAAATACACGCACGCCCACCCAGGGCCTGCAGCAGGCCCAGATGGGACGCGACTTCTCTGCCACCAGGCGACCTCCCGCCGACGGACAGTAACGAGAATGGGAACGACAGCTGGGTTTTCACCAATCTACAGGCGTGTCGGCGAGTCCAGGGACGCTCTAGACGGCAATGCTGCCTCCACTGCACGCTGCACAGTTATGGGAACGAGAGGTGGGTTATACCAACCTACAGGAGCCAACAGCGAGTCCATCAGGGACACTCTAGATGGCAGTTCTTCCTCCTCCGCATGCTGCTCTATATTGGTTGAGTTGCAGTGGCGTCTTGATGTGGTGAAGTGGTGCTACAAGCTTTCTAGGTGTTGATGGCACAGTGGGTTCAAGTATTGTGGATGGCAGACTTGAAGTGTAGATAATGGAATGAAGGGTTGTATGGAAACCAGTCATTGTGTCTGCTTCCGGTGTAGTCTACTGTATGGACGAGGGTGCTATCTGCTTTTCTGGTGACTTGAACATCTATGTGTTGTTCTTCTCTTGTTCCATGGTGAATTTGATCAGTGGCTGCTGGTTTTTTAGGTGTTGGAGGAACTGCCTTGTAGCTGGGTCAAACCTCAAAGGTATCATCAACATAGAAGAGCAGAGGTGAATATCAACATTCTCGATGGAATCCAGTTGACAGTTGGAGCTTGATAAAAATGCACAGGTTATGAGAAGATTGTGGACTTGTTAAGAAGTGAGGCTTGTGCGGTCTGTCATGAAGGGATCCACTTTTAGGGCTTGTTTGGTGATAAGACATGCTTCTTACTTGGGTATGTTGGGAGGAGAGAGACTGTGTCAAAACTGACAAAAATGTTAGATTGACTGAGGTGAATTGTCTTTTAAGTAAGTGATGTTGCATTTGATGTCTGTGATGGGTTTTCTTGGTAGGGGTCTGCCTAACCCTAACTATAAACCTAACCCTCACTCTCACCTTCACCTTAATCCTCACCCTAACCTTTTAACCCTTACCCTAAACGTTACTCTAACCCTAACTCACTTACAACACTTACAGGCATCAACTGACACTTTCGGATACCTACCGAGAAACCCCATACCAGACATTGAATGCAAAATCACCAACCAGTTTTTGGTATCTTTTATTCTGTTTCTAAGCCATCATCAAATCAGAAGCTTATATACTGTCATCTTAAGCCCTCTGCATCATCCTGCCCTCGGATCTTTGGTCAACCCAAGATGATTGTTTGTTTTCTCTTCATTTTCTATCTTTGTGCCTAATGTTTGCTGTTTTGGTAACGGAACGGATGCTTGACGAATGCTATGGAAACGTGGGAAGGGTGTAGCTGCAAAGTCAGTCCAGTGTACAATTTGTAGGACATGGGTTCACAGGTGATGTAGTTGCATGAAAGGTAGTCTTCAGGCTGCTAGCATCACGTTCTTGACATGTTTGAGATGGTTGAGTCATTCTGCTACCTTGATGACATGATGGGTGCCGAGGGAGCTATTCAGATGCAGCATTGACATCTGGGGTGAGGAGTGGATGGAAGAAGTTCAGGGAGCTGGCCCCATTTTTTACATAGAAGGGGCCGTCCCTGAAGTTGAAGGGCCAGGTATACACCACATGTGTCCAAAGCTGCATGGTGTCAGCTGCGAGACATGGCCGGCCCAAAAGGGTGTGGCACCATCAATAGATGGAACGAGCAGAGATGAGAATGATTAGGGGGATGTGTGGGGTGTCTCTGTCTGACGGGATGTCAAGTGAGGAGCTGAGGAGGAGAGTCTGAGTGGAGGGGATCGGCACTGTATTGAGGAGGCACAGGCTGAGGTGGTTCGGTCATGTGGAGAGAAAGGAGGATACCAACTGGGTCATGAGTTGTACCAACGTAAATTGTGGATGGGGCCACACTTGTTGGCTGACCACACAAGACGTGGCAGAGCTCCATGTCCAGTGACATGCAACTGCTTGGCGTCAATGCAAGGGACCCGACGGACAGGGTTACTGGTGGAGGAAGCAGGCCCATGCAGACTGGACAACGGCCTTAAAACTTACATGATGATCTATGCCGGGTTGTCTCGTCGGTTCATAACACTGTTCAACTGATACCCAAATATGTTCAATGATTAAAACTGTCTTAACCACTTGTAAGAACTACGGCTACTCTAATGGCATGCTTCTAGTAGGCTTATAGGGATTGAGAGGTCTTTAAAACATCTGCCACATTGATGAGGCTACAGAGATGATTTTGGCATACATCAATTTCTGCAAAGCCATGATCATCCCAGAGAAGGTGCACACATTTTCTAACGAGAAAATACGGCGTTGATCCATGGTTCTAGTATTGCAACGACGGACGATGACGTAACGTGTGTGTGTAGGAATGTATCCGGCTGGGAGGTCGCTGCATGCAGATTATGCATTGTACACGTGCGAGTTCGTAAAGCTAGCAATTTGTTGATTGCGCTGCTCAATCTCGAGATTGCACAACAGATGTTGATTGAGCTACGTACGCTGCGGATATGCGCTTCGCCATCGTATTTGCACTGCCTGGAAATGCGCTAAAATTCACAGTGCCAAATGTTACTTCCTATGTTATCACAAACAGCGTTGAAATTTTTAAATAATTCTGCATAAGTCATGCAGCATCACTTTTTGTGTCCTTCCAAGAGGAATTGCCCATTTTCATTGTTTGCGTATGTTTCAGTGATGTTTTTAGAATGGACCATGCAATTACTACGGAAAACGCAGTATCAAAGATCAAGTGTGTAAGGAAGACCAGAATGAAACCCACTAGAAACGTGTATATCAAACGAGTAATTGATTGAAAGAAATAGTACTTTAAAAATGTAAAGTATTAACAAAATAGGAATATACGAGATACCATCGCGACCCAGCAGTTTGCTCATAATAGTAATAATAAGTAATAACTAAACACATTTATAAAGCGCCAAATCCATTAAAAATGCTCCCAAGCGCTTTACAACAATAAAAACTATCATTTAACCACAAAAAGCAAAATCATTAGAAGGTGAAAAAATAACATCCCAATAATATGATCATAAAACAATAAAGGTACAAGTACAAGTAAACAGAGGGAGGATGCAAGGGGCTTGGGATGACAGTAGATAGTTGTGATGATGGCTTGCCTGGCGATCTTGCATTTTTGTGGTGGGAATAGGGTTTGTTGGTAGGCGTCTGTTAGTGTTGGTCGACAGAATGTCAGTCACTTCATGGTTCTAGTCTTGGTGGATATGACCACAGTGGCCGACATGATATGGATTGATTGTTCTTGAGGTATAGCTTAGATGGTGGCATTAGTTTGCTTTGGTTGTGTCTTGGTAGCTTAGTGTTTTTTAGGTTTGCAGGATCAGGATGTGGACTTGAGGTAGGGTTAGAGTTAGGTTCAGTGTTAGGGTTGTGGTTGATTGTGGACTGTGGTCCTGTCCACCTCTTCTATCCCTGTCATTGAATGCAGAATCACCAAGCAGCTCTGATGTTTCCGTCAGGCTCAAGCCATCGCACACCCAAAAACTGTCATTGTTTTTTCAGTCAACCCAAGATACACAATCCTGATTTCCCTTCCGCCCATCAAGAGGTATTTATAGATAAATAAATTATTGAATGTAAAGAGATATTTATAGATAAATAAATTATTGAATGTAAAGAGATATTTATAGATAAACAAATAAATAATAAATAAATATTGTTAAACAAACAAGTAAATAAATGACTAAATAACAAAACGAATAAAGAAATAAAAACAGTTTTATGAGCAAACTGCTGGGTCCCACTGGGATTTCCTCTGTACCTACTTTTACTAATGTTTTACTTCTAAAAATTATTTCTCTATAGGCCTACCAATTACACTTTTACTGGCAATGATTGTGAAAGAAACTTTCAAACCACAAGTCCTCCTCATTCACACTGATCAGTACATGCTGCTGATAGGTTTTACTGGTCTTGAAGTGTTTATTTGGCTTAATAAAACAACTCAAGTCTACTTCACTCTACTTACCGGTAGAGTCAAACTACTAATTTGCATATTCCCTATGTCGCAAGGCAATGATGCTAAGACTTCCACAAACACACAATAGCCCCCTCCACTGCCTACCCACAACGCCCCCGGGACAGTCAGAGCTCTCTGAGGGCTGCGCTCGCGACACTCCGTTGCCTGGCTTGCAGCCCTTCAATCGGCCCCGCAGCCTCAGTCGGCAGCGTAAGCCGGTGGACCCACCGATCAAAGAGGGGATGCTTTCTCCCTCTCTCTTCGATCAGCGTGCGTTGGTCAACCCATTCGAAGGTCGAAGTCCGGAAAGGCCTAGAAAACCGGTGCCGGGGCAACAACCAAGAGAGGTAGGGCAAAGAGTGGCTCCATTCCAATGCGCACCGCCCGCTCCCCAGCACCGCCTCGGGTCTCTGAAGCCAAAGGGCATCCCCCCTCCAAAGGGCTCAGGGTACCCGACCCGCACCGACCATGCGGATTCCCCCACGAAGGTCGGTGAAGGTATTTTACGAACGGCACCTGCCAACGCCATAGGCTGTGGGGCGCTTGCCATGGGGAAGAGGATTAATGGTCCAGAGTTGGGTTCCTGGGATTCCCGCGGAATACCCCACTCACAGGGCCCGCCCTCGTCTTATGGTTTCACCTGTTACTCGGATATCCCTGTAACTCGGGCTTCCTTTGAGAGGACCTCGGACTCGTCCTGGACCGGGTATCAGACAAGAGGCAGAAGCCCAGAAAGGACCATCATTTGCGGTCACCTGACGTGTCTTTGCCTGATGCCCATAGGAAACGTCATCGGGGTAGCAAACTGCTATTTCGGGACAAATTCTTGATGGCATTCCAGACTTTAGCTGCCTCAATATCTCCAGGACTCTTCCCGAATTCCTGGGCTGTACACCCAGCCCAACCACTCCGGTCATGGCTGGCTGCACTCAGATCGGAGCAGCCTGCCATGCACAGTCAGCCGGGCACTGGCCTCCTCTGCCAGCCACCATCCCACAACCACCGCACAGGGGTGTTGTGGAACAGAGTGGTGTCTTGTCACGCGCGTGTGCACGCGCACAATCCCAGACAGGGATCAGCATACACCCTTTGGGGTCCTATGTTTCTGATTGGGATGTAGAGCAAAATGGCTTAGGCACAGCCCTGGCTTAGGCAACTCATCACCGGAAGAGCACGAGTTGGGCTCAAGTTTTCAACGGCTCTCAATTGTCGAGACTGAACTGCGCCTTGTCCAGAGGTACATGGCCCGGGTGCTGGACCTTACCGCCGAGAAAATGGATGACTCCCCCATTGAACGGCGATTGTTTAAGAGGAGGACAGGCCCTGCTCCGAGGAGTGGAAACATTTTCTGGGCTATGCCACTCGATCGCGTATGTACTGATCGCATCGAGGGCATTGTGTCAGCTTCTTCGTGGATTGCTTACCCCAAGCGGGCTGATTCATATTATCGGTTCCCCAATGGGGATTTTGATAAATGTTTTTCGACCCCGGTCCTGCCGGACTCCACGTCAGACAAACTGGCCGCGGACAGGGGGTCAACCTCCCCAAAACTTCCCTTTGCCGACAAATCGCGGGGAAAAATGGAGGAGGTAATCAGGAAAATGGACTCGGTGTCTCGCTTCGGCATACGCACATCGTCCTTCTTGCTTCTCTTGTCCAAAAACCTCACGCTGGCTGGCAATGAGGACTCGACGATCCCGGCTTATATGATGGTGGCGGTCCTCCATTGTCTGGATATTGGGCTGCGCACTGTCCTGGATCAATTTACAAGAGTCTCCACCCTAGCGACTTTGGCCTGTAAGGATGATCTGGATGCATTGTTCCTTCCACCCGTAGGCGCATGCAAGCGGCTTGATGCGCTCCACCTAACGGGACGGGACCTCTGCACCAGCAGCAAAGAAACACAAATAAGCCTCGTTTGTTATTCCCCGCCGACATCCACAGAGACCCGCCAGTGGTGGGTTTAGTGGGAACCTAAGGAGCAGCAAATACGCGCACGCCCACCCAGGGCCAGCAGCAGGCCCAGATGGGTCGCGACTTTCGTACATCTGCCCTGCGGTATCCTGGGATGTTGTGGAAGTGACTTCTCTGCCACCAGGCGACCTCTCGCCGACGGACAGTAACAGGAATGGGAACGACAGCTGGGTTTTCACAAATCTACAGGCGTGTCGGCGAGTGCAGGGACGCTCTAGATGGCAATGCTGCCTCCACTACACGCTGCACAGTTATGGGAACGAGAGGTGGGTTTTTACCAACCTACAGGAGCCAACAGCGAGTCCATCAGGGACACTCTAGATGGCAGTTCTTCCTCCTCCGCAGGCTGCTCTATATTGGTTGAGTTGCAGCGGTGTCTTGATGTGGTGAAGTGGTGCTACAAGCTTTCTAGGTGTTGATGGCACAGTGGGTTCAAGTGTTGTGGATGGCAGACTTGAAGTGTAGATAATGGAATGAAGGGTTGTATGGAAACCAGTCATTGTGTCTGCTTCCGGTGTAGTCTACTGTATGGACGAAGGTGCCATCTGCTTTTCTGGTGACTTGAACATCTATGTGTTGTTCTTCTCTTGTTCCATGGTGAATTTGATCAGTGGCTGCTGGTTTTTTAGGTGTTGGAGGAACTGCCTTGTAGCTGGGTCAAACCTCAAAGGAATCATCAACATAGAAGAGCAGAGGTGAATATTAACATTCTCGATGGAATCCAGTTGACAGTTGGAGCTTGATAAAAATGCACAGGTTATGAGAAGATTGTGGACTTGTTAAGAAGTGAGGCTTGTGCGGTCTGTCATGAAGGGATCCACTTATAGGGCTTGTTTGGTGATGAGACATGCTTCTTACTTGGGTATGTTGGGAGGAGAGAGACTGTGTCAAAACTGACAAAAATGTTAGATTGACTGAGGTGAATTGTCTTTTAAGTAAGTGATGTTGCATTTGATGTCTGTGATGGGTTTTCTAGGTAGGTGTCTGCCTAACCCTAACTATAAACCTAACCCTCACTCTCACCTTCACCTTAATCCTCACCCTAACCTTTTAACCCTTACCCTAAACGTTACTCTAACCCTAACTCACTTACAACACTTACAGGCATCAACTGACACTTTCGGATACCTACCGAGAAACCCCATACCAGACATTGAATGCAAAATCACCAACCAGTTTTTGGTATCTTTTATTCTGTCTCTAAGCCATCATCAAATCAGAAGCTCACATACTGTCATCTTAAGCCCTCTGCATCATCCTGCCCTCAGATATTTGGTCAACCCAAGATGATTGTTTGTTTTCTCTTCATTTTCTATCTTTGTGCCTAATGTTTGCTGTTTTGGTAACGGAACGGATGCTTGACGAATGCTATGGAAATGTGGGAAGGGTGTAGCTGCAAAGTCAGTCCAGTGTACAATTTGTAGGACATGGGTTCACAGGTGATGTAGTTGCATGAAAGGTAGTCTTCAGGCTGCTAGCATCACGTTCTTGACATGTTTGAGATGGTTGAGTCATTCTGCTACCTTGATGACATGATGGGTGCCGAGGGAGCTATCAGATGCAGCATTGACATCTGGCGTGAGGAGTGGATGGAAGAAGTTCAGGGAGCTGGCCCTTTTTTTTACATAGAAGGGGCCGTCCCTGAAGATGAAGGGCCAGGTATACACCACATGTGTCCAAAGCTGCATGGTGTCAGCTGCGAGACATGGCCGGCCCAAAAGGGTGTGGCACTTTCAGTAGATGGAACGAGCAGAGATGAGAATGATTAGGGGGATGTGTGGGGTGTCTCTGTCTGACGGGATGTCAAGTGAGGAGCTGAGGAGGAGAGTCGGAGTGGAGGGGATCGGCACCGTATTGAGGAGGCACAGGCTGAGGTGGTTCGGTCATGTGGAGAGAAAAGAGGATGCCAACTGGGTCATGAGTTGTACCAACATAAATTGTGGGTGGGGCCACACTTGTTGGCTCACCACACAAGACAGGGCAGAGCTCCATGTCCAGTGACATGCAACTGCTTGGCGTCAATGCAAGGGACCCGACGGACAGGGTTACTGGTGGAGGAAGCAGGCCCATCCAGACTGGACAACGGCCTTAAAACTTACATGATGATCTAGGCCGGGTTGTCTCGACGGTTCATAACACTGTTCAACTGATACCCAAATATGTTCAATGATTAAAACTGTCTTAACCACTTGTAAGAACTATGATACTCTACTGGCATGCTTCTAGTAGGCCTATAGGGATTGAGAGGTCTTTAAAACATCTGCCACATTGATGAGGCTACAGAGATGATTTTGGCATACATAAATTTCTGCAAAGCCATGATCATCCCAGAGAAGGTGTACACATTTTCTTACGAGAAAATACGGCGTTGATCCATGGTTCTAGTATTGCAACGACGGACGGACGACGTAACATGTGTGTGTAGGAATGTATCTGGCTGGGAGGTCGCTGCATGCAGATTATGCATTGTACACGTGCGAGTTCGTAAAGCTAGCAATTTGTTGATTGCGCTGCTCAATCTCGAGATTGCACAACAGATGTTGATTGAGCTACGTACGCTGAGGATATGCGCTTCGCCATCGTATTTGCGCTGCCTGGAAATGCGCTAAAATTCCCACGTGACACGTCGAGTCTCGTCTCATTGCGTTTATTGCTAGTTCGGGTAGATTTTACCAATAGAGGGCGTTTAATATCACGCTAGTGCGTTGTTCCAAAGCGTCCTCTAGCGTTAAATGTTTCTTTTATTTATTGTCGCACTCATAGTAACAACAACTACAGGCGTGAAATCTGCTTTTGTGTTCTAAGTAAAATACACCGTAATAATCGAGGAGGAGCACTGTCGATCGCGCACCTGAAGACGGTCCCAGGAGCACGGTAGGAGCGCAAGCGCGGTAGGAGCGCAAGCGCGATCGCTTTCCTCAAAAATGAAGGTCTGTTTGTTTAACTGTTTGTTAGCAGAGCGTTTGTCGCAGTAATGTTTACGGTTTTTGGGGTTTTACAAAGAAAAATTTACGCACCAATGACCTGTGTAGTACAGTGGTTCGTCTCATAACATCATAAAATCAAATGGTATTATCAAATCTGCTAGTAGGTTGCATGGTCTGTTTTATCCTGTGACATTATTAGGTTTTTCACTGTGTTTTGGACACTTGTTTTACTCATTAAGTAAGAAACCAGAAAGGAAACTGACTGGGTAGATCTAAAAAATGTTGGTTGAACAAGGCAAACTGACTGGAGCTGGACTTGCAAGTCCTGCTCCAGTAAATTTGTCCTCGTTCAAACCCCATTTCTTTTTTTAAATGCCCTTGCAGGAATCGTTTGGAACACATGTGTTGGAAGATGAGCAGGGAGGCATTCCATCAGGGCCTCATGCAATGGCTGCTTAAGTGGCTCAAGCCCCTCAAGTGCCATTTGATGCCATGAAGCTTTACTGTAGTGAAATTATTGCCATCATCCTTCAAGACAAGTTGCAGATAGAGACGCGGCCTGAATAGCATAGGAGAATGAGATGTTCAAAAACGTCTTCAACTGTTTGTGTTCTGCTCAGAGCAACAAGGGGCGCTCAGGTAATACTGCTAAGAATTATCATTACATTAGTAAAAATAAACCGAAAATTGAAAAAGGCACAAGTCTAGACAGACATGAGTCCAGATGAAACAGGAGAATTCGTACTTGGTATAAAGTAGCTTTTAGAAAGTAATAGGGTGTAAATAACAAATCTTTGATCATAATTTGTTGCATCAGCATTGTAACCTTGGCAGGTAGATGCTGCTAAGTAGCATCAAAGTGCTCTGAGTAAAATGGTTGTCAATTGTCCTTACATTTGCTATTAACATGTTTTATCCAGATCATCAATGGTGCTGCGTGCATAGGCAGACACCTACCAAGTTATGCTTTGTTACCCTCATAAGAATAAGGATAGAGGGTACTGAAAATCATGCTCAAAATCTCCCTTTTTCCCGGGGGTCACAGGCAAGCAACTACCTTGCTAAGCTTCATTTCTCTCAAACAAAGAGGGACAGATGGTACTGGAAATCATGCCCAATATCTCCTTTTTCCCTGGGGGATCAGAGGCAGGCACCTACTTATGCTAAGGTTGTCCCTCTGGTGGAAGAGTCCATTATGGGTGCATACTTATGTTTATCTCTCATTGTGGTTCTTATGCCTCTGTTTGTTCATCACAGAAAATTTAAAATCACAACTTGCCCATTCAATTGAAGTTCTCATACTTTATTTCCAGACGTGGTTGAACCATAACAAGATGCATGACTTTACGGCTTCTTGTTTGATGGGAAATCAAGCATTATCAATGTTTGTGTCAAGGTCGGTTCTACACTCAAGCTTGCAAGAAGAAGAATGGAATCAGGTCAGTACAGATTGCATCAATTTTGTAAATCTATGCAAAGGCACTTTTTTGTGTAACCACAGTGCCAAATGTTACTTCCTATGTTATCACAAACAGCGTTGAATTTTTAAATAATTCTGCATAAGTCATGCAGCATCACTTTTTGTGTCCTTCCAAGAGGAATTGCCCATTTTCATTGTTTGCGTATGTTTCAGTGATGTTTTTAGAATGGACCATGCAATTACTACGGAAAATGCAGTATCAAAGATCAAGTGTGTGAGGAAGACCAGAATGAAACCCACTAGAAACGCGTATATCAAACGAGTAATTGGTTTAAAGAAATGGTACCCAGCAGTTTGCTCATAATAGTAATAATAAGTAATAACTAAACACATTTATAAAGCGCCAAATCCATTCAAAATGCTCCCAAGCGCTTTACAACAATAATAACTATCATTTAACCACAAAAAGCAAAATCATTAGAAGGTGAAAAATAACATCCCAATAATATGATCATAAAACAATAAAGGTACAAGTACAAGTAAACAGAGGGAGGATGCAAGGGGCTTGGGATGACAGTAGATAGTTGTGATGATGGCTTGCCTGGTGATCTTGCATTTTTGTGGTGGGAATAGGGTTTCTTGGTAGGCGTCTGTTAGTGTTGGTGGACAGAATGTCAGTCACCTCATGGTTCTAGTCTTGGTGGATATGACCACAGTGGCCGACATGATATCGATTGATTGGTCTTGAGGTATAGCTTAGATGGTGGCATTAGTTTGCTTTGGTTGTGTCTTGGTAGCTTAGTGTTTTTTAGGTTTGCAGGATCAGGATGTGGACTTGAGTTAGGGTTAGAGTTAGGTTCAGTGTAAGGGTTGTGGTTGATTGTGGACTGTGGTCCTGTCCACCTCTTCTATCCCTGTCATTGAATGCAGAATCACCAAGCAGCTCTGATCTTTCCGTCAGGCTCAAGCCATCGCACAGCAAAAAACTGTCATTGTTTCTTCAGTCAACCCAAGATACACAATCCTGATTTCCCTTCTGCCCATCAAGAGATATTTCTAGATAAATAAATTATTGAATGTAAAGAAATATTTATAGATAAACAAATAAATAAATAAATAAATATTGATAAACAAACAAGTAAATAAATGAATAAATAACAAAACGAATAAAGAAATAAAAACAGTTTTAGGAGCAAACTTTTGGGTCCCACTGGGATTTCCTCTGTACCTACTTTTACTAATATTTTACTTCTGAAATTATTTCTCTATAGGCCTACCAATTACACTTTTACTGGCAATGATCGTGAAAGAAACTTTCAAACCACAAGTCCTCCTCATTCACACTGATCAGTACATGCTGCTTATAGGTTTTATTGGTCTTGAAGTATTTGTTTGGCTAAATAAAACAACTCAAGTCTACTTCACTCTACTTCTCGGTAGAGTCACATTACTAATTTTCGGCTGCGTAAGCCGGTGAACCCACCGATCAAAGAGGGGATGCTCTCTCTCTCTCTCTTCGGTCAGTGTGCGTTGGTCAACCAAATCAAAGGTCGAAGTACTGCAAGGCCTAGAAAACCAGTGCCGGGGCAACAACCAAGAGAGGCAGGGCAAAGAGTGGCTCCATTCCAATGCGCACTGCCCGCTCCCCAGCACCGCCTTAGGTCTCTGAAGCCAAAGGGCATCCCCCCTCCAAAGGGCTCAGGGAACCCGGCTCGCACCAATCATGGGGATTCCCCCAAGATGGTCGGTGACGGTATTTACGAGTTTATCCAACCCGAACGGCACCCGCCAACGCCATAGGCTGTGGGGCGCTTGCCATGGGGAAGAGGATTAATGGTCCAGAGTCGGGTTCCTGGGATTCCCGCAGAATACCCCACTCACAGGGCCCGCCCTCGTCTTAGGGTTTCACCCGTTGCCCGGATATCCCTGTAAGTGGGCTTCCTCTGAGAGGACCTCGGACTCGTCCTGGACCGGGTATCAGACAAGAGGCAGAAGCCCAGAAAGGACCATCATTTGCGGTCACTTGACGTGTCTTTGCCTGATGCCCATAGGAAACGTCATCAGGGTAGCAAACTGCTATTTCAGGACAAATTCTTGATGGCATTCCAGACATTAGCTGCCTCAATATCCGGCCGGCATGAAGTCCAGGACTCTGCCCAAACTCCTGGGCCGTACACCAAGCCCGACCACTCCAGTCATGGCTGGGTGCACTCAGATCGGAGCGGCCTGCCATGCACAGTCAGCCGGGCACTGGCCTCCTCCGCCAGCCACCATCCCACAACCACCGCACAGGGGTGTTGTGGAACAGAGTGGTGTGTGGTCACGCACGGGTGCACGCGCACAATCCCAGACAGGGATCAGCATACACCCTTCAGGGTGCTATGTTTCTGATTGGGATGTAGAGCAAAATGGCTTAGGCACAGCCCTGGCTTAGGCAACTCATCACCGGAAGAGGACGAGTTGGGCTCAAGTGTTCAACGGCTCTCAATTGTCGAGACTGAACTGCGCCTTGTCCAGAGGGACATGGCCTGGGTGCTGGACCTTACCGCCGAAAAAATGGATGACTCCCCCGTTGAACGGCAATTGTTTAAGAGGAGGACAGGCCCTGCTCCGAGGAGTGGGAACATTTTCTGGGCTATGCCACTCGACCGCGTATGTACTGATCGCGTGTCAGCTTCTTCGGGATTGCTTACCCCAAGCGGGCTGATTCATATTATCGGTTCCCCAATGGGGATTTTGATAAATATTTTTCGACCCCGGTCCTGCCAGACTCCGCGCTAGACAAACTGGTCGCGGACAGGGTGTCAACCTCCCCAAAACTTCCCTTTGCCGACAAATCGCGGGGAAAAATGGAGGAGGTAATTAGGAAAATGGACTCGGTGTCTTGCTTCGGCATACGCACATCGTCCTTCTTGCTTCTATTGTCCGGATACCTCACGCTGGCTGGCAATGAGGACTCGACGATCCCGGCTTATATGATGGTGGCGTCCCTCCATTGTCTGGATATTGGGCTGCGCACTGTCCTGGATCAATATACAAGAGTCTCCACCCTAGCGACTTTGGCCTGTAAGGACGTCCTGGATGCATTGTTCCTTCCACCCGTAGGCCCACGCAAGCGGCGTGATGCGCTCCACCTTATGGGACGGGACCTCTGCACCAGCGGCAAAGAAACACAAATAAGCCTCGTTTGTTATTCCTCGCCGACATCCACAGAGACCCGCCAGTGGTGGGTTTAGTGGGAACCTAAGGAGCAGCAAATACACGCATGCCCACCCAGGGCCTGCAGCAGGCCCAGATGGGACGCGACTTCTCTGCCACCAGGCGACCTCCCGCCGACGGACAGTAACGGGAATGGGAACGACAGCTGGGTTTTCACCAATCTACAGGCGTGTCGGCGAGTCCAGGGACGCTCTAGACGGCAATGCTGCCTCCACTGCACGCTGCACAGTTATGGGAACGAGAGGTGGGTTTTTACCAACCTACAGGAGCCAACAGCGAGTCCATCAGGGACACTCTAGATGGCAGTTCTTCCTCCTCCGCATGCTGCTCTATATTGGTTGAGTTGCAGTGGCGTCTTGATGTGGTGAAGTGGTGCTACAAGCTTTCTAGGTGTTGATGGCACAGTGGGTTCAAGTATTGTGGATGGCAGACTTGAAGTGTAGATAATGGAATGAAGGGTTGTATGGAAACCAGTCATTGTGTCTGCTTCCGGTGTAGTGTACTGTATGGACGAGGGTGCCATCTGCTTTTCTGGTGACTTGAACATCTATGTGTTGTTCTTCTCTTGTTCCATGGTGAATTTGATCAGTGGCTGCTGGTTTTTTAGGTGTTGGAGGAACTGCCTTGTAGCTGGGTCAAACTTCAAAGGTATCATCAACATAGAAGAGCAGAGGTGAATATCAACATTCTCGATGGAATCCAGTTGACAGTTGGAGCTTGATAAAAATGCACAGGTTATGAGAAGATTGTTGACTTGTTAAGAAGTGAGGCTTGTGCGGTCTGTCATGAAGGGATCCACTTTTAGGGCTTGTTTGGTGATGAGACATGCTTCTTACTTGGGTATGTAGGGAGGAGAGAGACTGTGTCAAAACTGACAAAAATGTTAGATTGACTGAGGTGAATTGTCTTTTAAGTAAGTGATGTTGCATTTGATGTCTGTGATGGGTTTTCTAGGTAGGGGTCTGCCTAACCCTAACTATAAACCTAACCCTCACTCTCACCTTCACCTTAATCCTCACCCTAACCCTTTACCCTTACCCTAAACGTTACTCTAACCCTAACTCACTTACAACACTTACAGGCATCAACTGACACTTGAGGATACCTACTGAGAAACCCCATACCAGACATTGAATGCAAAATCACCAACCAGTTTTTGGTATCTTTTATTCTGTTTCTAAGCCATCATCAAATCAGAAGCTTACATACTGTCATCTTAAGCCCTCTGCATCATCCGGCCCTCGGATCTTTGGTCAACCCAAGATGATTGTTTGTTTTCTCTTCATTTTCTATCTTTGTGCCTAATGTTTGCTGTTTTGGTAACGGAACGGATGCTTGACGAATGCTATGGAAACGTGGGAAGGGTGTAGCTGCAAAGTCAGTCCAGTGTACAATTTGTAGGACATGGGTTCACATGTGATGTAGTTGCGTGAAAGGTAGTCTTCAGGCTGCTAGCATCACGTTCTTGACATGTTTGAGATGGTTGAGTCATTCTGCTACCTTGATGACATGATGGGTGCCGAGGGAGCTATTCAGATGCAGCATTGACATCTGGGGTGAGGAGTGGATGGAAGAAGTTCAGGGAGCTGGCCCCATTTTTTACATAGAAGGGGCCGTCCCTGAAGTTGAAGGGCCAGGTATACACCACATGTGTCCAAAGCTGCATGGTGTCAGCTGCGAGACATGGCCGGCCCAAAAGGGTGTGGCACCATCAATAGATGGAACGAGCAGAGATGAGAATGATTAGGGGGATGTGTGGGGTGTCTCTGTCTGACGGGATGTCAAGTGAGGAGCTGAGGAGGAGAGTCTGAGTGGAGGGGATCGGCACTGTATTGAGGAGGCACAGGCTGAGGTGGTTCGGTCATGTGGAGAGAAAGGAGGATGCCAACTGGGTCATGAGTTGTACCAACGTAAATTGTGGGTGGGGCCACACTTGTTGGCTGACCACACAAGACGTGGCAGAGCTCCATGTCCAGTGACATGCAACTGCTTGGCGTCAATGCAAGGGACCCGACGGACAGGGTTACTGGTGGACGAAGCAGGCCCATCCAGACTGGACAACGGCCTTAAAACTTACATGATGATCTATGCCGGGTTGTCTCGTCGGTTCATAACACTGTTCAACTGATACCCAAATATGTTCAATGATTAAAACTGTCTTAACCACTTGTAAGAACTACGGCTACTCTAATGGCATGCTTCTAGTAGGCCTATAGGGATTGAGAGGTCTTTAAAACATCTGCCACATTGATGAGGCTACAGAGATGATTTTGGCATACATCAATTTCTGCAAAGCCATGATCATCCCACAGAAGGTGTACACATTTTCTAACGAGAAAATACGGCGTTGATCCATGGTTCTAGTATTGCATCGACGGACGACGACGTAATGTGTGTGTGTAGGAATGTATCTGGCTGGGAGGTCGCTGCATGCAGATTATGCATTGTACACGTGCGAGTTCGTAAAGCTAGCAATTTGTTGATTGCGCTGCTCAATCTCGAGATTGCACAACAGATGTTAATTGAGCTACGTACGCTGAGGATATGCGCTTCGCCATCGTATTTGCACTGCCTGGAAATGCGCTAAAATTCCCACGTGACACGTCTAATCTTGTCTCAATGCGTTTATTGCTGGTTCGCGTAGATTTTACCAATAGAGGGCGTTTAATATCACGCTAGTTCATTGTTCCAAAGCGTCCTCTAGCGTTCAATGTTTCTTTTATTTATTGTCGCACGCAAAGTAACAACAACTACAGGCGTGAAATCTGCTTTTGTGTTCTGAATAAAATACACCGTAATGATCGAGGAGGAGCGCTGTCGATCGCGCACCTGAAGACAGCCCCAAGAGCACGGTAGGAGCGCAAACGCGGTAGGAGCGCAAGCGCGATCGCGCTCCTGAAAAATGAAGATCTGTTTGTTTAACTGTTCGATAGCAGAGCGTTTGTCACAGTAATGTTTACGGTTTTGGGGGTTTTACAAAAATTTATGCACCAATGACCTGTGTAGTACAGTGGTTCGTCTCATAACATCATAAAATCAAATGGTATTATCAAATCTGCTAGTAGGTTGCATGGTCTATTTTATCCTGTGACTTTATTAGGTTTTTCATTGTGTTTTGGACACTTGTTTTACTCATTAAGTAAGAAACCAGAAAGGAAACTGACTGGGTAGATCTAAAAAATAAACCGAAAATTGAAAAAGGCACAAGTCTAGACAGACATGAGTCTAGATGAAACAGGAGAATTCATACTTGTGTATAAAGTAGCTTATAGAAAGTAATAGGGTGTAAATAACAAATCTTTGATCATATTTTGTTGCATCAGCAATGTCACCTTGGCAGGTAGATGCTGCTAAGTAGCATTAAAGTGCTCTGAGTAAAATGGTTGTAAATTGTCCTTACATTCGCTATTAACATGTTTTATCCAGATCATCAATGGTGCTGCGTGCATAGGCAGACACCTACCAAGCTATGCTTTGTTACCCTCATAAGAATAAGGATAGAGGGTACTGAAAATCATGCTCAAAATCTCCCTTTTTCCCGGGGGTCACAGGCAAGCAACTACCTTGCTAAGCTTCATTTCTCTCAAACAAAGAGGGACAGATGGTACTGGAAATCATGCCCAATATCCCTTGGGATCAGAGGCAGGCACCTACTTTTGCTAAGGTTGTCCCCCTGGTGGAAGAGCCCATTATGGGTGCATACTTATGTTTATCTCTCATTGTGGTTCTTATGCCTCTGTTTGTTCATCACAGAAATTAAAAATCACAACTTGCCCATTCAATTGAAGTTCTCATACTTTATTTCCAGACGTGGTTGAACCATAACAAGATGCATGACTTTACGGCTTCTTGTTTGATGGGAAATCAAGCATTATCAATGTTTGTGTCAAGGTCGGTTCTACACTCAAGCTTGCAAGAAGAAGAATGGAATCAGGTCAGTACAGATTGCATCAATTTTGTAAATCTATGCAAAGGCACTTTTTTGTGTAACCACAGTGCCAAATGTTACTTCCTATGTTATCACAAACAGCGTTGAAAGTTTTAAATAATTCTGCATAAGTCATGCAGCATCACTTTTTGTGTCCTTCCAAGTTTCAGTGATGTTTTTAGAATGGACCATGCAATTACTACAGAAAACGCAGTATCAAAGATCAAGTGTGTAAGGAAGACCAGAATGAAACCCACTAGAAACGTGTATATCAAGAAATGGTACTTTAAAAATGTAAAGTATTAACAAAAAAGTAATATACGAGATACCATTGCGACCCAGCAGTTTGCTCATAATAGTAATAATAAGTAATAACTAAACACATTTATAAAGCGCCAAATCCGTTAAAAATGCTCCCAAGCGCTTAACAACAATAAAAACTATCATTTAACCACAAAAAGCAAAATCATTAGAAGGTGAAAATAACATCCCAATAATATGATCATAAAACAATAAAGGTACAAGTACAAGTAAACAGAGGGAGGATGCAAGGGGCTTGGTATGACAGTAGATAGTTGTGATGATGGCTTGCCTGGTGATCTTGCATTTTTGTGGTGGGAATAGGGTTTGTTGGTAGGCGTCTGTTAGTGTTGGTCGACAGAATGTCAGTCACTTCATGGTTCTAGTCTTGGTGGATATGACCACAGTGGCCGACATGATATGGATTGATTGGTCTTGAGGTATAGCTTAGATGGTGGCATTAGTTTGCTTTGGTTGTGTCTTGGTAGCTTAGTGTTTTTTAGGTTTGCAGGATCAGGATGTGGACTTGAGTTAGGGTTAGAGTTAGGTTCAGTGTAAGGGTTGTGGTTGATTGTGGACTGTGGTCCTGTCCACCTCTTCTATCCCTGTCATTGAATGCAGAATCACCAAGCAGCTCTGATGTTTCCGTCAGGCTCAAGCCATCGCACACCCAAAAACTGTCATTGTTTTTTCAGTCAACCCAAGATACACAATCCTGATTTCCCTTCCGCCCATCAAGAGATATTTATAGATAAATAAATTATTGAATGTAAAGAGATATTTATAGATAAACAAATAAATAATAAATAAATATTGTTAAACAAACAAGTAGATAAATGAATAAATAACAAAACGAATAAAGAAATAAAAACAGTTTTATGAGCCAACTGCTGGGTCCCCATGGGATTTCCTCTGTACCTACTTTTACTAATATTTTACTTCTAAAAATTATTTCTCTATAGGCCTACCAATTACACTTTTACTGGCAATGATTGTGAAAGAAACTTTCAAACCACAAGTCCTCCTCATTCACACTGATCAGTACATGCTGCTTATAGGTTTTATTGGTCTTGAAGTGTTTGTTTGGCTAAATAAAACAACTCAAGTCTACTTCACTTTACTTACCGGTAGAGTCGAATAACTAATTTGCATATTCCCTATGCAGCAAGGCAAAAATGCTAAGACTTCCACAAACACACAATAGCGCCCTCCACTGCCTACCCACAACGCCCCCGGGACAGTCAGAGCTCTCTGAGGGCTGCGCTCGCGACACTCCGTTGCCTGGCTTGCAGCCCTTCAATTGGGTCGCAGCCTCAGTCGGCTGCGTAAGCCGGTGGACCCACCGATCAAAGAGGGGATGCTTTCTCCCCCTCTCTTCGATCAGCGTGCGTTGGTCAACCCAAACGAAGGTCGAAGTCCGGAAAGGCCTAGAAAACCGGTGCCGGGGCAACAACCAAGAGAGGCAGGGCAAAGAGTGGCTCCATTCCAATGCGCACCGCCCGCTCCCCAGCACCACCTCGGGTCTCTGAAGCCAAAGGGCATCCCCCCTCCAAAGGGCTCAGGGTACCCGACCCGCACCGACCATGCGGATTCCCCCACGAAGGTCGGTGACGGTATTTTACGAACGGCACCCGCCAACGCCATAGGCTGTGGGGCGCTTGCCATGGGGAAGAGGATTAATGGTCCAGAGTTGGGTTCCTGGGATTCCCGCGGAATACCCCACTCACAGGGCCCGCCCTCGTCTTATGGTTTCACCCGTTACTCGGATATCCCTGTAACTCGGGCTTCCTTTGAGAGGACCTCGGACTCGTCCTGGACCGGGTATCAGACAAGAGGCAGAAGCCCAGAAAGGACCATCATTTGCGGTCACCTGACGTGTCTTTGCCTGATGCCCATAGGAAACGTCATCGGGGTAGCAAACTGCTATTTCGGGACAAATTCTTGATGGCATTCCAGACTTTAGCTGCCTCAATATCTCCAGGACTCTGCCCGAATTCCTGGGCTGTACACCCAGCCTAACCACTCCGGTCATGGCTGGCTGCACTCAGATCGGAGCGGCCTGCCATGCACAGTCAGCCAGGCACTGGCCTCCTCTGCCAGCCACCATCCCACAACCACCGCACAGGGGTGTTGTGGAACAGAGTGGTGTCGTGTCACGCGCGTGTGCACGCGCACAATCCCAGACAGGGATCAGCATACACCCTTTGGGGTCCTATGTTTCTGATTGGGATGTAGAGCAAAATGGCTTAGGCACAGCCCTGGCTTAGGCAACTCATCACCGGAAGAGCACGAGTTGGGCTCAAGTGTTCAACGGCTCTCAGTTGTCGAGACTGATATGCGCCTTGTCCAGAGGTACATGGCCCGGGTGCTGGACCTTACCGCCGAGAAAATGGATGACTCCCCCGTTGAACGGCGATTGTTTAAGAGGAGGACAGGCCCTGCTCCGAGGAGCGGGAACATTTTCTGGGCTATGCCACTCGATCGTGTATGTACTGATCGCATCGAGGGCATTGTGTCAGCTTCTTCGTGGATTGCTTACCCCAAGCGGGCTGATTCATATTATCGGTTCCCCAATGGGGATTTTGATAAATGTTTTTCGACCCCGGTCCTGCCGGACTCCACGTCAGACAAACTGGCCACGGACAGGGGGTCAACCTCCCCGAAACTTCCCTGTGCCGACAAATCGCGGGGAAAAATGGAGGAGGTAATCAGGAAAATGGACTCGGTGTCTCGCTTCGGCATACGCACATCGTCCTTCTTGCTTCTCTTGTGCAAAAACCTCACGCTGGCTGGCAATGAGGACTCGACGATCCCGGCTTATATGATGGTGGCGGCCCTCCATTGTCTGGATATTGGGCTGCGCACTGTCCTGGATCAATTTACAAGAGTCTCCACCCTAGCGACTTTGGCCTGTAAGGATGATCTGGATGCATTGTTCCTTCCACCCGTAGGCGCATGCAAGCGGCTTGATGCGCTCCACCTAACTGGACGGGACCTCTGCACCAGCAGCAAAGAAACACAAATAAGCCTTGTTTGTTATTCCCCGCCGACATCCACAGAGACCCGCCAGTGGTGGGTTTAGTGGGAACCTAAGGAGCAGCAAATACACGCACGCCCACCCAGGGCCAGCAGCAGGCCCAGATGGGTTGCGACTTTCGTGCGTCTGCCCTGCGGTATCCTGGGGTGTTGTGGAAGTGACTTCTCTGCCACCAGGCAACCTCTCGTCGACGGACAGTAACGGGAATGGAACGACAGCTGGGTTTTCACAAATCTACAGGCGTGTCGGCGAGTCCGGGGACGCTCTAGATGGCAATGCTGCCTCCATTACACGCTGCACAGTTATGGGAACGAGAGGTGGGTTTTTACCAACCTACAGGAGCCAACAGCGAGTCCATCAGGGACACTCTAGATGGCAGTTCTTCCTCCTCCGCATGCTGCTCTATATTGGTTGAGTTGCAGCGGTGTCTTGATGTGGTGAAGTGGTGCTACAAGCTTTCTAGGTGTTGATGGCACAGTGGGTTCAAGTGTTGTGGATGGCAGACTTGAAGTGTAGATAATGGAATGAAGGGTTGTATGGAAACCAGTCATTGTGTCTGCTTCCGGTGTAGTCTACTGTATGGACGAAGGTGCCATCTGCTTTTCTGGTGACTTGAACATCTATGTGTTGTTCTTCTCTTGTTCCATGGTGAATTTGATCAGTGGCTGCTGGTTTTTTAAGTGTTGGAGGAACTGCCTTGTAGCTGGGTCAAACCTCAAAGGTATCATCAACATAGAAGAGCAGAGGTGAGTATCAACATTCTCGATGGAATCCAGTTGACAGTTGGAGCTTGATAAAAATGCACAGGTTATGAGAAGATTGTGGACTTGTTAAGAAGTGAGGCTTGTGCGGTCTGTCATGAAGGGATCCACTTTTAGGGCTTGTTTGGTGATGAGACATGCTTCTTACTTGGGTATGTTGGGAGGAGAGAGACTGTGTCAAAACTGACAAAAATGTTAGATTGACTGAGGTGAATTGTCTTTTAAGTAAGTGATGTTGCATTTGATGTCTGTGATGGGTTTTCTAGATAGGGGTCTGCCTAACCCTAACTATAAACCTAACCCTCACTCTCACCTTCACCTTAATCCTCACCCTAACCTTTTAACCCTTACCCTAAACGTTACTCTAACCCTAACTCACTTACAACACTTACAGGCATCAACTGACACTTGAGGATACCTACCGAGAAACCCCATACCAGACATTGAATGCAAAATCACCAACCAGTTTTTGGTATCTTTTATTCTGTTTCTAAGCCATCATCAAATCAGAAGCTTACATACTGTCATCTTAAGCCCTCTGCATCATTCTGCCCTCGGTTCTTTGGTCAACCCAAGATGATTGTTTGTTTTCTCTTCATTTTCTATCTTTGTGCCTAATGTTTGCTGTTTTGGTAACGGAACGGATGCTTGACGAATGCTATGGAAACGTGGGAAGGGTGTAGCTGCAAAGTCAGTCCAGTGTACAATTTGTAGGACATGGGTTCACATGTGATGTAGTTGCATGAAAGGTAGTCTTCAGGCTGCTAGCATCACGTTCTTGACATGTTTGAGATGGTTGAGTCATTCTGCTACCTTGATGACATGATGGGTGCCGAGGGAGCTATTCAGACGCAGCATTGACATCTGGGGTGAGGAGTGGATGGAAGAAGTTCAGGGAGCTGGCCCCATTTTTTACATAGAAGGGGCCGTCCCTGAAGTTGAAGGGCCAGGTATACACCACATGTGTCCAAAGCTGCATGGTGTCAGCTGCGAGACATGGCCGGCCCAAAAGGGTGTGGCACCATCAATAGATGGAACAAGCAGAGATGAGAATGATTAGGGGGATGTGTGGGGTGTCTCTGTCTGACGGGATGTCAAGTGAGGAGCTGAGGAGGAGAGTCTGAGTGGAGGGGATCGGCACTGTATTGAGGAGGCACAGGCTGAGGTGGTTCGGTCATGTGGAGAGAAAGGAGGATGCCAACTGGGTCATGAGTTGTACCAACGTAAATTGTGGGTGGGGCCACACTTGTTGGCTGACCACACAAGACAGGGCAGAGCTCCATGTCCAGTGACATGCAACTGCTTGGCGTCAATGCAAGGGACCCGACGGACAGGGTTACTGGTGGAGGAAGCAGGCCCATCCAGACTGGAACGGCCTTAAAACTTACATGATGATCTATGCCAGGTTGTCTCGTCGGTTCATAACACTGTTCAACTGATACCCAAATATGTTCAATGATTAAAACTGTCTTAACCGCTTGTAAGAACTACGGCTACTCTAATGGCATGCTTCTAGTAGGCCTATAGGGATTGAGAGGTCTTTAAAACATCTGCTACATTGATGAGGCTACAGAGATGATTGCGGCATACATCAATTTCTGCAAAGCCATGATCATCCCAGAGAAGGTGTACACATTTTCTAACGAGAAAATACGGCGTTGATCCATGGTTCTAGTATTGCAACGACGGACGACGACGTAACGTGTGTGTGTAGGAATGTATCCGGCTGGGAGGTCGCTGCATGCAGATTATGCATTGTACACGTGCGAGTTCGTAAAGCTAGCAATTTGTTGATTGCGCTGCTCAATCTCGAGATTGCACAACAGATGTTGATTGAGCTACGTACGCTGAGGATATGCGCTTCGCCATCGTATTTGCGCTGCCTGGAAATGTGCTAAAATTCCCACGTGACACGTCTAACCTTGTCTAAATGCGTTTATTGCTGGTTCGCGTAGATTTTACCAATAGAGGGCGTTTAATATCACGCTAGTTCATTGTTCCAAAGCGTCCTCTAGCGTTCAATGTTTCTTTTATTTATTGTCGCACGCAAAGTAACAACAACTACAGGCGTGAAATCTGCTTTTGTGTTCTGAATAAAATACACCGTAATGATCGAGGAGGTGCGCTGTCGATCGCGCACTTGAAGACAGCTCCAGGAGCGCAGTAGGAGCGCAAGCGCGATCGCGCTCCTAAAAAATTAAGGTCTGTTTGTTTAACTGTTCGATAGCAGAGCGCTTGTCGCAGTAATGTTTACGGTTTTGGGGGTTTTACAAAGAAAAATTTATGCACCAATGACCTGTGTAGTACAGTGGTTCGCCTCATAACATCAAAAAATCAAATGGTATTATCAAATCTGCTAGTAGGTTGCATGGTCTTTTTTATCCTGTGACATTATTAGGTTTTTCATTGTGTTTTGGACACTTGTTTTACTCATTAAGTAAGAAACCAGAAAGGAAACTGACTGGGTAGATCTAAAAAAATGTTGGTTGAACAAGGCAAACTGACTGGAGCTGGACTTGCAAGTCCTCCTCCCGTAAATTTGTTCTTGTTCAAACCCCATTTCTTTTTTTAAATGCCCTTGCAGGAATCGTTTGGAACACATGTCTTGGAAGATGTCCAGGGAGGCATTCCATCAGGGCCTCATGCAATGGCTGCTTAAGTGGCTCATGCCCCTAAAGTGCCATTTGATGCCATGAAGCTTTACTGTAGTGAAATTATTGCCAGCATCCTTCAAGACAAGTTGCAGATAGAGACGCGGCCTGAATAGCATAGGAGAATGAGATGTTCAAAAACGTCTTCAACTGTTTGTGTTCTGCTCAGTTGTTGTCTAGCAACAAGGGGCGCTCAGGTAATACTCCTAAGAATTATCATTACATTAGTAAAAAATAAACCGAAAAATGAAAAAGGCACAAGTCTAGACAGACATGAGTCTAGATGAAACAGGAGAATTCATACTTGTGTATAAAGTAGCTTATAGAAAGTAATAGGGTGTAAATAACAAATCTTTGATCATAATTTGTTGCATCAGCAATGTCACCTTGGCAGGTAGACGCTGCTAAGTAGCATCAAAGTGCTCTGAGTAAAATGGTTGTCAATTGTCCTTACATTCGCTATTAACATGTTTTATCCAGATCATCAATGGTGCTGCGTGCATAGGCAGACACCTACCAAGCTATGCTTTGTTACCCTCATAGGAATAAGGATAGAGGGTACTGAAAATCATTCTCAAAATCTCCCTTTTTCCCGGGGGTCACAGGCAAGCAACTACCTTGCTAAGCTTTATTTCTCTCAAACAAAGAGGGACAGATGGTACTGGAAATCATGCCCAATATCTCCTTTTTCCCTGGGGATCAGAGGCAGGCACCTACTTTTGCTAAGGTTGTCCCTCTGGTGGAAGAGCCCATTATGGGTGCATACTTATGTTTATCTCTCATTGTGGTTCTTATGCCTCTGTTTGTTCATCACAGAAAATTTAAAATCACAACTTGCCCATTCAATTGAAGTTCTCATACTTTATTTCCAGACGTGGTTGAACCATAACAAGATGCATGACTTGACGGCTTCTTGTTTGATGGGAAATCAAGCATTATCAATGTTTGTGTCAAGGTCGGTTCTACACTCAAGCTTGCAAGAAGAAGAATGGAATCAGGTCAGTACAGATTGCATCAATTTTGTAAATCTATGCAAAGGCACTTTTTTGTGTAACCACAGTGCCAAATGTTACTTCCTATGTTATCACAAACAGCGTTGAATTTTTAAATAATTCTGCATAAGTCATGCAGCATCACTTTTTGTGTCCTTCCAAGAGGAATTGCCCATTTTCATTGTTTGCGTATGTTTCAGTGATGTTTTTAGAATGGACCATGCAATTACTACGGAAAATGCAGTATCAAAGATCAAGTGTGTGAGGAAGACCAGAATGAAACCCACTAGAAACGCGTATATCAAACGAGTAATTGGTTTAAAGAAATGGTACCCAGCAGTTTGCTCATAATAGTAATAATAAGTAATAACTAAACACATTTATAAAGCGCCAAATCCATTCAAAATGCTCCCAAGCGCTTTACAACAATAATAACTATCATTTAACCATAAAAAGCAAAATCATTAGAAGGTGAAAAATAACATCCCAATAATATGATCATAAAACAATAAAGGTACAAGTACAAGTAAACAGAGGGAGGATGCAAGGGGCTTGGGATGACAGTAGATAGTTGTGATGATGGCTTGCCTGGTGATCTTGCATTTTTGTGGTGGGAATAGGGTTTCTTGGTAGGCGTCTGTTAGTGTTGGTGGACAGAATGTCAGTCACCTCATGGTTCTAGTCTTGGTGGATATGACCACAGTGGCCGACATGATATGGATTGATTGGTCTTGAGGTATAGCTTAGATGGTGGCATTAGTTTGCTTTGGTTGTGTCTTGGTAGCTTAGTGTTTTTTAGGTTTGCAGGATCAGGATGTGGACTTGAGTTAGGGTTAGAGTTAGGTTCAGTGTTAGGGTTGTGGTTGATTGTGGACTGTGGTCCTGTCCACCTCTTCTATCCCTGTCATTGAATGCAGAATCACCAAGCAGCTCTGATGTTTCCGTCAGGCTCAAGCCATCGCACAGCAAAAAACTGTCATTGTTTCTTCAGTCAACCCAAGATACACAATCCTGATTTCCCTTCTGCCCATCAAGAGATATTTATAGATAAATAAATTATTGAATGTAAAGAAATATTTATAGATAAACAAATAAATAAATAAATAAATATTGATAAACAAACAAGTAAATAAATGAATAAATAACAAAACGAATAAAGAAATAAAAACAGTTTTAGGAGCAAACTGCTGGGTCCCACTGGGATTTCCTCTGTACCTACTTTTACTAATATTTTACTTCTGAAATTATTTCTCTATAGGCCTACCAATTACACTTTTACTGGCAATGATCGTGAAAGAAACTTTCAAACCACAAGTCCTCCTCATTCACACTGATCAGTACATGCTGCTTATAGGTTTTATTGGTCTTGAAGTATTTGTTTGGCTAAATAAAACAACTCAAGTCTACTTCACTCTACTTACCGGTAAAGTCGAATAACTAATTTGCAATTCCCTATGCAGCAAGGCAATAATGCTAAGACTTCCAAACACACACAATAGCGCCCTCTACCATCCTACCCACAACGCCCTGGGACAGTCAGAGCTCTCTGAGGGCTGCGCTCGGGACACTCCGTCGCCTGGCTTCCAGCCCTTCAACCGGCCCCGCAGCCTCAGTCGGCTGCGTAAGCCGGTGGACCCACCGATCAAAGAGGGGATGCTTTCTCTCCCTCTCTTTGGTCAGCGTGCGTTGGTACACCCAATCGAAGGTCAAAGTCCGGCAAGGCCTAGAAAACCGGTGCCGGGGCAACAACCAAGAGAGGCAGGGCAAAGAGTGGCTCCATTCCAATGTGCACCGCCAGCTCCCCAGCACCGTCTCGGGTCTTTGAAGCCAAAGGGCATCCCCCCTCCAAAGGGCTCAGGGTACCCGGCCTGCACCGACCATGCGGATTCCCCCCTTCGGTCGGTGACGGTATTTTACGAGTTTATCCAACCTGATAGGCACCCGCCAACGCCATAGGCTGTGCGGCGCTTGCCATGGGGAAGAGGATTAATGGTCCAGAGTCGGGTTCCTGGGATTCCCGCGGAATACCCCACTCACAGGGCCCGCCCTCGTATTAGGGTTTCACCCGTTTCTCGGGTATTCCTGTAACTCGGGCTTCCTCTGAGAGGGCCTCGGACTCGTCCTGTGACCGGGTATCAGACAAGAGGCAGAAGCCCAGAAAGGACCATCATTTGCGGTCACCTGACGTGTCTTTGCCTGATGCCCATAGGAAACGTCATCGGGGTAGCAAACTGCTATTTCGGGACAAATTCTTGATGGCATTCCAGACTTTAGCTGCCTCAATATCTCCAGGACTCTGCCCGAATTCCTGGGCTGTACACCCAGCCTAACCACTCCGGTCATGGCTGGCTGCACTCAGATCGGAGCGGCCTGCCATGCACAGTCAGCCAGGCACTGGCCTCCTCTGCCAGCCACCATCCCACAACCACCGCACAGGGGTGTTGTGGAACAGAGTGGTGTCGTGTCACGCGCGTGTGCACGCGCACAATCCCAGACAGGGATCAGCATACACCCTTTGGGGTCCTATGTTTCTGATTGGGATGTAGAGCAAAATGGCTTAGGCACAGCCCTGGCTTAGGCAACTCATCACCGGAAGAGCACGAGTTGGGCTCAAGTGTTCAACGGCTCTCAGTTGTCGAGACTGATCTGCGCCTTGTCCAGAGGTACATGGCCCGGGTGCTGGACCTTACCGCCGAGAAAATGGATGACTCCCCCGTTGAACGGCGATTGTTTAAGAGGAGGACAGGCCCTGCTCCGAGGAGCGGGAACATTTTCTGGGCTATGCCACTCGATCGTGTATGTACTGATCGCATCGAGGGCATTGTGTCAGCTTCTTCGTGGATTGCTTACCCCAAGCGGGCTGATTCATATTATCGGTTCCCCAATGGGGATTTTGATAAATGTTTTTCGACCCCGGTCCTGCCGGACTCCACGTCAGACAAACTGGCCACGGACAGGGGGTCAACCTCCCCGAAACTTCCCTGTGCCGACAAATCGCGGGGAAAAATGGAGGAGGTAATCAGGAAAATGGACTCGGTGTCTCGCTTCGGCATACGCACATCGTCCTTCTTGCTTCTCTTGTGCAAAAACCTCACGCTGGCTGGCAATGAGGACTCGACGATCCCGGCTTATATGATGGTGGCGGCCCTCCATTGTCTGGATATTGGGCTGCGCACTGTCCTGGATCAATTTACAAGAGTCTCCACCCTAGCGACTTTGGCCTGTAAGGATGATCTGGATGCATTGTTCCTTCCACCCGTAGGCGCATGCAAGCGGCTTGATGCGCTCCACCTAACTGGACGGGACCTCTGCACCAGCAGCAAAGAAACACAAATAAGCCAGTGGTGGGTTTAGTGGGAACCTAAGGAGCAGCAAATACACGCACGCCCACCCAGGGCCAGCAGCAGGCCCAGATGGGTTGCGACTTTCGTGCGTCTGCCCTGCGGTATCCTGGGGTGTTGTGGAAGTGACTTCTCTGCCACCAGGCGACCTCTCGCCGACGGACAGTAACGGGAATGGGAACGACAGCTGGGTTTTCACAAATCTACAGGCGTGTCGGCGAGTCCGGGGACGCTCTAGATGGCAATGCTGCCTCCATTACACGCTGCACAGTTATGGGAACGAGAGGTGGGTTTTTACCAACCTACAGGAGCCAACAGCGAGTCCATCAGGGACACTCTAGATGGCAGTTCTTCCTCCTCCGCATGCTGCTCTATATTGGTTGAGTTGCAGCGGTGTCTTGATGTGGTGAAGTGGTGCTACAAGCTTTCTAGGTGTTGATGGCACAGTGGGTTCAAGTGTTGTGGATGGCAGACTTGAAGTGTAGATAATGGAATGAAGGGTTGTATGGAAACCAGTCATTGTGTCTGCTTCCGGTGTAGTCTACTGTATGGACGAAGGTGCCATCTGCTTTTCTGGTGACTTGAACATCTATGTGTTGTTCTTCTCTTGTTCCATGGTGAATTTGATCAGTGGCTGCTGGTTTTTTAAGTGTTGGAGGAACTGCCTTGTAGCTGGGTCAAACCTCAAAGGTATCATCAACATAGAAGAGCAGAGGTGAGTATCAACATTCTCGATGGAATCCAGTTGGCAGTTGGAGCTTGATAAAAATGCACAGGTTATGAGAAGATTGTGGACTTGTTAAGAAGTGAGGCTTGTGCGGTCTGTCATGAAGGGATCCACTTTTAGGGCTTGTTTGGTGATGAGACATGCTTCTTACTTGGGTATGTTGGGAGGAGAGAGACTGTGTCAAAACTGACAAAAATGTTAGATTGACTGAGGTGAATTGTCTTTTAAGTAAGTGATGTTGCATTTGATGTCTGTGATGGGTTTTCTAGATAGGGGTCTGCCTAACCCTAACTATAAACCTAACCCTCACTCTCACCTTCACCTTAATCCTCACCCTAACCTTTTAACCCTTACCCTAAACGTTACTCTAACCCTAACTCACTTACAACACTTACAGGCATCAACTGACACTTGAGGATACCTACCGAGAAACCCCATACCAGACATTGAATGCAAAATCACCAACCAGTTTTTGGTATCTTTTATTCTGTTTCTAAGCCATCATCAAATCAGAAGCTTACATACTGTCATCTTAAGCCCTCTGCATCATCCTGCCCTCGGTTCTTTGGTCAACCCAAGATGATTGTTCGTTTTCTCTTCATTTTCTATCTTTGTGCCTAATGTTTGCTGTTTTGGTAACGGAACGGATGCTTGACGAATGCTATGGAAACGTGGGAAGGGTGTAGCTGCAAAGTCAGTCCAGTGTACAATTTGTAGGACATGGGTTCACATGTGATGTAGTTGCATGAAAGGTAGTCTTCAGGCTGCTAGCATCACGTTCTTGACATGTTTGAGATGGTTGAGTCATTCTGCTACCTTGATGACATGATGGGTGCCGAGGGAGCTATTCAGACGCAGCATTGACATCTGGGGTGAGGAGTGGATGGAAGAAGTTCAGGGAGCTGGCCCCATTTTTTACATAGAAGGGGCCGTCCCTGAAGTTGAAGGGCCAGGTATACACCACATGTGTCCAAAGCTGCATGGTGTCAGCTGCGAGACATGGCCGGCCCAAAAGGGTGTGGCACCATCAATAGATGGAACAAGCAGAGATGAGAATGATTAGTGGGATGTGTGGGGTGTCTCTGTCTGACGGGATGTCAAGTGAGGAGCTGAGGAGGAGAGTCTGAGTGGAGGGGATCGGCACTGTATTGAGGAGGCACAGGCTGAGGTGGTTCGGTCATGTGGAGAGAAAGGAGGATGCCAACTGGGTCATGAGTTGTACCAACGTAAATTGTGGGTGGGGCCACACTTGTTGGCTGACCACACAAGACAGGGCAGAGCTCCATGTCCAGTGACATGCAACTGCTTGGCGTCAATGCAAGGGACCCGACGGACAGGGTTACTGGTGGAGGAAGCAGGCCCATCCAGACTGGAACGGCCTTAAAACTTACATGATGATCTATGCCAGGTTGTCTCGTCGGTTCATAACACTGTTCAACTGATACCCAAATATGTTCAATGATTAAAACTGTCTTAACCGCTTGTAAGAACTACGGCTACTCTAATGGCATGCTTCTAGTAGGCCTATAGGGATTGAGAGGTCTTTAAAACATCTGCTACATTGATGAGGCTACAGAGATGATTGCGGCATACATCAATTTCTGCAAAGCCATGATCATCCCAGAGAAGGTGTACACATTTTCTAACGAGAAAATACGGCGTTGATCCATGGTTCTAGTATTGCAACGACGGACGACGACGTAACGTGTGTGTGTAGGAATGTATCCGGCTGGGAGGTCGCTGCATGCAGATTATGCATTGTACACGTGCGAGTTCGTAAAGCTAGCAATTTGTTGATTGCGCTGCTCAATCTCGAGATTGCACAACAGATGTTGATTGAGCTACGTACGCTGAGGATATGCGCTTCGCCATCGTATTTGCGCTGCCTGGAAATGCGCTAAAATTCCCACGTGACACGTCTAACCTTGTCTAAATGCGTTTATTGCTGGTTCGCGTAGATTTTACCAATAGAGGGCGTTTAATATCACGCTAGTTCATTGTTCCAAAGCGTCCTCTAGCGTTCAATGTTTCTTTTATTTATTGTCGCACGCAAAGTAACAACAACTACAGGCGTGAAATCTGCTTTTGTGTTCTGAATAAAATACACCGTAATGATCGAGGAGGTGCGCTGTCGATCGCGCACTTGAAGACAGCCCCAGGAGCGCAGTAGGAGCGCAAGCGCGATCGCGCTCCTAAAAAATTAAGGTCTGTTTGTTTAACTGTTCGATAGCAGAGCGCTTGTCGCAGTAATGTTTACGGTTTTGGGGGTTTTACAAAGAAAAATTTATGCACCAATGACCTGTGTAGTACAGTGGTTCGCCTCATAACATCAAAAAATCAAATGGTATTATCAAATCTGCTAGTAGGTTGCATGGTCTTTTTTATCCTGTGACATTATTAGGTTTTTCATTGTGTTTTGGACACTTGTTTTACTCATTAAGTAAGAAACCAGAAAGGAAACTGACTGGGTAGATCTAAAAAAATGTTGGTTGAACAAGGCAAACTGACTGGAGCTGGACTTGCAAGTCCTCCTCCCGTAAATTTGTTCTTGTTCAAACCCCATTTCTTTTTTTAAATGCCCTTGCAGGAATCGTTTGGAACACATGTCTTGGAAGATGTCCAGGGAGGCATTCCATCAGGGCCTCATGCAATGGCTGCTTAAGTGGCTCATGCCCCTAAAGTGCCATTTGATGCCATGAAGCTTTACTGTAGTGAAATTATTGCCAGCATCCTTCAAGACAAGTTGCAGATAGAGACGCGGCCTGAATAGCATAGGAGAATGAGATGTTCAAAAACGTCTTCAACTGTTTGTGTTCTGCTCAGTTGTTGTCTAGCAACAAGGGGCGCTCAGGTAATACTCCTAAGAATTATCATTACATTAGTAAAAAATAAACCGAAAAATGAAAAAGGCACAAGTCTAGACAGACATGAGTCTAGATGAAACAGGAGAATTCATACTTGTGTATAAAGTAGCTTATAGAAAGTAATAGGGTGTAAATAACAAATCTTTGATCACAATTTGTTGCATCAGCAATGTCACCTTGGCAGGTAGACGCTGCTAAGTAGCATCAAAGTGCTCTGAGTAAAATGGTTGTCAATTGTCCTTACATTCGCTATTAACATGTTTTATGGCAGACACCTACCAAGCTATGCTTTGTTACCCTCATAGGAATAAGGATAGAGGGTACTGAAAATCATTCTCAAAATCTCCCTTTTTCCCGGGGGTCACAGGCAAGCAACTACCTTGCTAAGCTTTATTTCTCTCAAACAAAGAGGGACAGATGGTACTGGAAATCATGCCCAATATCTCCTTTTTCCCTGGGGATCAGAGGCAGGCACCTACTTTTGCTAAGGTTGTCCCTCTGGTGGAAGAGCCCATTATGGGTGCATACTTATGTTTATCTCTCATTGTGGTTCTTATGCCTCTGTTTGTTCATCACAGAAAATTTAAAATCACAACTTGCCCATTCAATTGAAGTTCTCATACTTTATTTCCAGACGTGGTTGAACCATAACAAGATGCATGACTTGACGGCTTCTTGTTTGATGGGAAATCAAGCATTATCAATGTTTGTGTCAAGGTCGGTTCTACACTCAAGCTTGCAAGAAGAAGAATGGAATCAGGTCAGTACAGATTGCATCAATTTTGTAAATCTATGCAAAGGCACTTTTTTGTGTAACCACAGTGCCAAATGTTACTTCCTATGTTATCACAAACAGCGTTGAATTTTTAAATAATTCTGCATAAGTCATGCAGCATCACTTTTTGTGTCCTTCCAAGAGGAATTGCCCATTTTCATTGTTTGCGTATGTTTCAGTGATGTTTTTAGAATGGACCATGCAATTACTACGGAAAATGCAGTATCAAAGATCAAGTGTGTGAGGAAGACCAGAATGAAACCCACTAGAAACGCGTATATCAAACGAGTAATTGGTTTAAAGAAATGGTACCCAGCAGTTTGCTCATAATAGTAATAATAAGTAATAACTAAACACATTTATAAAGCGCCAAATCCATTCAAAATGCTCCCAAGCGCTTTACAACAATAATAACTATCATTTAACCATAAAAAGCAAAATCATTAGAAGGTGAAAAATAACATCCCAATAATATGATCATAAAACAATAAAGGTACAAGTACAAGTAAACAGAGGGAGGATGCAAGGGGCTTGGGATGACAGTAGATAGTTGTGATGATGGCTTGCCTGGTGATCTTACATTTTTGTGGTGGGAATAGGGTTTGTTTGTAGGCGTCTGTTAGTGTTGGTCGACAGAATGTCAGTCACTTCATGGTTCTAGTCTTGGTGGATATGACCACAGTGGCCGACATGATATGGATTGATTGGTCTTGAGGTATAGCTTAGATGGTGGCATTAGTTTGCTTTGGTTGTGTCTTGGTAGCTTAGTGTTTTTTAGGTTTGCAGGATCAGGATGTGGACTTGAGTTAGGATTAGAGTTAGGTTCAGTGTTAGAGCTAGGGGTTGTGGTTGATTGTGGACTGTGGTCCTGTCCACCTCTTCTATCCCTGTCATTGAATGCAGAATCACCAAGCAGCTCTGATGTTTCCGTCAGGCTCAAGCCATCGCACACCCAAAAACTGTCATTGTTTTTTCAGTCAACCCAAGATACACAATCCTGATTTCCCTTCCGCCCATCAAGAAATATTTATAGATAAATAAATTATTGAATGTAAAGAGATATTTATAGATAAACAAATAAATGATAAATAAATATTGTTAAACAAACAAGTAAATAAATGAATAAATAACGAAACGAATAAAGAAATAAAAACAGTTTTGAGCAAACTGCTGGGTCCCACTGGAATTTCCTCTGTACCTACTTTTACTAATGTTTTACTTCTACAAATTATTTCTCTATATGCCTACCAATTACACTTTTACTGGCAATGATTGTGAAAGAAACTTTCAAACCACAAGTCCTCCTCATTCACACTGATCAGGTCTTGAAGTATTTGTTTGGCTAAATAAAACAACTCAAGTCTACTTCACTCTACTTCTCGGTAGAGTCAAATAACTATTTTCGGCTGCGTAAGCCGGTGGACCCACCGATCAAAGAGGGGATGCTTTCTCTCTCTCTCTCTTCGGTCAGCGTGCGTTGGTCAACCAAATCAAAGGTCGAAGTACGGCAAGGCCTAGAAAACCAGTGCCGGGGCAACAACCAAGAGAGGCAGGGCAAAGAGTGGCTCCATTCCAATGCGCACCGCCCGCTCCCCAGCACCGCCTCGGGTCTCTGAAGCCAAAGGGCATCCCCCCTCCAAAGGGCTCAGGGAACCCAGCCCGCACCGACCATGGGGATTCCCCCACGATGGTGGGTGACGGTATTTACGAGTTTATCCAACCCGAACGGCACCCGCCAACGCCATAGGCTGTGGGGCGCTTGCCATGGGGAAGAGGATTAATGGTCCAGCGTCGGGTTCCTGGGATTCCCACAGAATTCCCCACTCACAGGGCCCGCCCTCGTCTTAGGGTTTCACCCGTTGCCCGGATATCCCTGTAACTCGGGCTTCCTCTGAGAAGGCCTCGGACTCGTCCTGGACCAGGTATCAGACAAGAGGCAGAAGCCCAGAAAGGACCATCATTTGCGGTCACTTGACGTGTCTTTGCCTGATGCCCATAGGAAACGTCATCAGGGTAGCAAACTGCTATTTCAGGACAAATTCTTGATGGCATTGCAGACATTAGCTGCCTCAATATCCAGCCGGCGTGAAGTCCAGGACTCTGCCCGAATTCCTGGGCCGTACACCAAGCCCGACCACTCTAGTCATGGCTGGGTGCACTCAGATCGGAGCGGCCTACCATGCACAGTCAGCCGGGCACTGGCCTCCTCTGCCAGGCACCGTCCCACAACCACCGCACAGGGGTGTTGTGGAACAGAGTGGTGTGCGGTCACGCACGGGTGCACGCGCACAATCCCAGACAGGGATCAGCATACACCCTTCAGGGTCCTATGTTTCTGATTGGGATGTAGAGCAAAATGGCTTAGGCACAGCCCTGGCTTAGGCAACTCATCACCGGAAGAGGACGAGTTGGGCTCAAGTGTTCAACGGCTCTCAATTGTCGAGACTGAACTGCGCCTTGTCCAGAGGGACATGGCCTGGGTGCTGGACCTTACCGCCGAAAAAATGGATGACTCCCCCGTTGAACGGCAATTGTTTAAGAGGAGGACAGGCCCTGCTCCGAGGAGTGGGAACATTTTCTGGGCTATGCCACTCGACCGCGTATGTACTGATCGCGTGTCAGCTTCTTCGTGGATTGCTTACCCCAAGCGGGCTGATTCATATTATCGGTTCCCCTTTGGGGATTTTGATAAATATTTTTCGACCCCGGTCCTGCCGGACTCCGCGTCAGACAAACTGGTCGCGGACAGGGTGTCAACCTCCCCAAAACTTCCCTTTGCCGACAGATCGCGGGGAAAAATGGAGGAGGTAATTAGGAAAATGGACTCGGTGTCTTGCTTCGGCATACGCACATCGTCCTTCTTGCTTCTCTTGTCCGGATACCTCACGCTGGCAGGCAATGAGGACTCGACGATCCCGGCTTATATGATGGTGGCGTCCCTCCATTGTCTGGATATTGGGCTGCGCACTGTCCTGGATCAATTTACAAGAGTCTCCACCCTAGCGACTTTGGCCTGTAAGGACGTCCTGGATGCATTGTTCCTTCCACCCGTAGGCCCATGCAAGCGGCGTGATGCGCTCCACCTAACGGGACGGGACCTCTGCACCAGCGGCAAAGAAACACAAATAAGCCTCGTTTGTTATTCCCGCCGACATCCACAGAGACCCGCCAGTGGTGGGTTTAGTGGGAACCTAAGGAGCAGCAAATACACGCACGCCCACCCAGGGCCTGCAGCAGGCCCAGATTGGACGCGACTTCTCTGCCACCAGACGGCAATGCTGCCTCCACTGCACGCTGCACAGTTATGGGAACGAGAGGTGGGTTTTTACCAACCTACAGGAGCCAACAGCGAGTCCATCAGGGACACTCTAGATGGCAGTTCTTCCTCCTCCGCATGCTGCTCTATATTGGTTGAGTTGCAGCGGCGTCTTGATGTGGTGAAGTGGTGCTACAAGCTTTCTAGGTGTTGATGGCACAGTGGGTTCAAGTATTGTGGATGGCAGACTTGAAGTGTAGATAATGGAATGAAGGGTTGTATGGAAACCAGTCATTGTGTCTGCTTCCGGTGAAGTCTACTGTATGGACGAGGGTGCCATCTGCTTTTCTGGTAACTTGAACATCTATGTGTTGTTCTTCTCTTGTTCCATGGTGAATTTGATCAGTGGCTGCTGGTTTTTTAGGTGTTGGAGGAACTGCCTTGTAGCTGGGTCAAACCTCAAAGGTATCATCAACATAGAAGAGCAGAGGTGAATATCAACATTCTCGATGGAATCCAGTTGACAGTTGGAACAGAGTTCATACATGTTCGAGCAAATCCGCCAGGACCAGGGTGAGAGGAGCTCCAACAACGACCCAGCTTGATAAAAATACACTGGTTATGAGAAGATTGTGGACTTGTTGAGAAGTGAGGCTTGTGCGGTCTGTCATGAAGGGATCCACTTTTAGGGCTTGTTTGGTGATGAGACATGCTTCTTACTTGGGTATGTTGGGAGGAGAGAGACTGTGTCAAAACTGACAAAAATGTTGGATTGACTGAGGTGAATTGTCTTTTAAGTAAGTGATGTTGCATTTCATGTCTGTAATGGGTTTTCTAGGTAGCGGTCTGCCTAACCCTAACTATAAACCTAACCCTCACTCTCACCTTCACCTTAATCCTCACCCTAACCTTTTAACCCTTACCCTAAACGTTACTCTAACCTAAACTCACTTACAACACTTACAGGCATCAACTGACACTTGCGGATACCTACCGAGAAACCCCATACCAGACATTGAATGCAAAATCACCAACCAGTTTTTGGTATCTTTTATTCTGTCTCTAAGCCATCAGCAAATCAGAAACTCACATACTGTGATCTTAAGCCCTCTGCATCATTCTGCCCTCGGATCTTTGGTCAACCTAAGATGATTGTTTGTTTTCTCTTCATTTTCTGTCTTTGTGCCTAATGTTTGCTGTTTTGGTAACGGAACGGATGCTTGACGAATGCTATGGAAATGTGGGAAGCATGTAGCTGCAAAGTCAGTCCAGTGTATTTGTAGGACATGGGTTCACAGGTGATGTAGTTGCATGAAAGGTAGTCTTCAGGCTGCTAGCATCACGTTCTTGACATGTTTGAGATGGTTGAGTCATTCTGCTACCTTTATGACATGATGGGTGCCGAGGGAGCTATTCAGATGCAGCATTGACATCTGGGGTGAGGAGTGGATGGAAGAAGTTCAGGGAGCTGGCCCCATTTTTTACATAGAAGGGGCCGTGCCTGAAGATGAAGGGCCAGGTATACACCACATGTGTCCAAAGCTGCATGGTGTCAGCTGCGAGACATGGCCGGCCCAAAAGGGTGTGGCACCATCAATAGATGGAACGAGCAGAGATGAGAATGATTAGGGGGATGTGTGGGGGGTCTCTGTCTGACGGGATGTCAAGTGAGGAGCTGAGGAGGAGAGTCGGAGTGGAGGGGATCGGCACCGTATTGAGGAGGCACAGGCTGAGGTGGTTTGGTCATGTGGAGAGAAAGGAGGATGCCAACTGGGTCATGAGTTGTACCAACGTAAATTGTGGGTGGGGCCACACTTGTTGGCTCACCACACAAGACAGGGCAGAGCTCCATGTCCAGTGACATGCAACTGCTTGGCGTCAACGCAAGGGACCCGACGGACAGAGGAAGCAGGCCCATCCAGACTGGACAACGGCCTTAAAACTTACATGATGATCTAGGCCGGGTTGTCTCGTCGGTTCATAACTCTGTTCAACTGCTACCCAAGTATGTTCAATGATTAAAACCATCTTAACCACTTGTAAGAGGTACGGCTACTCTAATGGCATGCTTCTAGTAGGCCTATAGGGATTGAGAGGTCTTTAGAACATCTGCCACACTGATGAGGCTACAGAGATGATTTTGGCATACATCAATTTCTGCAAAGCCATGATCATCCCAGAGAAGGTGTACACCTTCTAACACATTTGCCCCAGTTTTTCACTCCCTATATCAATGGTCTTTGGATATTGGTCAGAAGGTATTGATATATCTTCTATGGTCAACTCTGATATCAAAAATGCCCAAACCAGTTGCTATGAACAATTATTGAACATGGCCCTTTGCAATTCCTATGAAGTGTTTTGAGCAGATTATTAAATGTATGTATTTGTCACAAACCAAAGATCGATCCATGAGCAAAACAAGGTGAAGGAGATGCTGTCTTTACTTTACTGCACAAAAAAATAGGCTCATCTTGAAACTATACAGCGTCTTACGCTAGAGTTCTCGTTTGTCGCAGTAATGTTTATGGTTTTGGGGGTTTAACAAAGAAAAAATTACGAACCAATGACCTGTGTAGTACAGTGGTTTGTCTCATAACATCATAAAATCAAATGGTATTATCAAATCTGCTAGTAGGTTGCATGGTCTGTTTTATTCCTGTGACATTATTAGGTTTTTCATTGTGTTTTGTACACTTGTTTTTACTCATTAAGTAAGAAACCAGAAAGGAAACTGACTGGGTAGATCTTAAAAATGTTGGTTGAACAAGTCAAATTTACTGGAGCTGGACTTGCAAGTCCTGCTCCTGTAAATTTGTCCTTGTTCAAACCCCATTTCTTTTTTTATATGCCCTTGCAGGAATCGTTCGGAATGAGACAACAGATGTGTTGGAAGATGTGCAGGGAGGCATTCCATCAGGGCATCAATGGCAGCTTTACTGTAGTAGAATCATTGCCATCATCCTTCAAGACAAGTTGCAGATAGAGATGCGGCCTGAAAAGCATAGGAGAATGAGATGTTCAAAAACGTCTTCAACTGTTTGTGTTCTGCTCAGATGTTGTCCAGCAACAAGAGACGCTCAGGTAATACTGCTAAGAATTCTCATTACATTAGTAAAAATAAAAGGCACAAGTCTAGACAGACATGAGTCCAGATGAAACAGGAGAATACATACTTGTGTATGAAGTAGCTTATAGAAAGTAATAGGGTGTTAATAACAAACCTTTGATCGTAATTTGTTGCATCAGCAATGTCACCTTGGCAGGTAGATGCTGCTAAGTAGCATCAAAGTGCTCTGAGTAAAATGGTTGTAATTCATCCTTACATTCGCTATTAACATGTTTTATCCAGATCATCAATTGTGCTGGGTTCCCTTCTTATTTCTGCTTAGTGTAAGTAAATAGCAAAGCACCTTTTTCTGCTTAACAGCTTTATGGAGTAGGGCCATGTAGTTGTACGGTCCACTTTGGCCCATAAATTAATTTAAACCTTTTTTCATAATACAGAGTTTGACATCTATTATCTCTGCTTTAAGTTGTTTTAGTTTTTTTATGAGTGTCTCTTTTTCCTATGTCTCTAGAGTGTCTTGACACATTCGCATTCTCGCGCCGTCTTGAAGATGTTCCAGGAAGCAGCGGCCGCAAAGAAAAGATTCAACGCCTTCATCACAGAGTCATTTCCTGATAGATCAGGGGGAGAAACTCGTCCGATCCAAGGCAGCGTGTTCGTTTAAGGGCTGTTCCACTACACACTATCTTGTTGAAATGTTAAATTTTATTGTTGAAGGACTGGATAAGCCCAACTTTGCACAATTGATTTTACTAAGGCCTTTGACCGTGTTAACCACACTATTGTTATTCAGAAACGTTTGAATCTCGGAGTCAGACCATTCATAGTTCCCATCATCTGCAGCTTTCTCAATGGTCGCACACACAATACTAAACTCATGGGTCATTTTTCATCCACCAAATCAATCTCATGTGGTGTTCCTCAAGGAACTAAATTGGGGCGAAAAATTGTCCTTGTTCTTGTCAACGATGCTTCAATAGATTGCTGTAGAAGATGGAAATATGTGGATGATCTGACTCTGGGGGAAATTGTCCAACATGGGCAACAGAAAAAACTGCAAAGTCACCTTAAAGGCAGTGGACAATTTTGGTAATGTTAAAGACTAGCCTTCACAGTTGGTGTATCTCAACATATGCACAAAATAACAAACCTGTGAAAATTTGAGCTCAATCAGTCATTGAACTTGCAAGATAATAATGAAAGAAAAAAAACATTTGTCACACGAAGTTGTGTGCTTTTAGATGGTTGATTTCGAGACTTCAAGGGACTTCTTTGTTGCATCTTCTGTAAGGTGCTTTGTATAACCTTGGGGAAAAGGCGCCTCATATAAATGCTGATTTGTATGTATGTATGTATGTATGTATGTATAAAGGCCAGCATTAACAAGTTTCGATAAGTTTAAGATCAGGCATGAGAATTTGCCCAAATCTCTATAAATAACCTTTTACTGGAAAAACACCATTTACTTGAACGGATTAATAAATGGTCAGAGAAAAGCACAATAGCGGGGTATTCAGGAGTATAACAATAGAGGCATGGACTCGCTGATCAATAGTTTCCACTTAGTCAAGTTTTTGATGGCGGCAGTGGCTATGATGAGGAAACAGCCAGCCTCTCCACGCCAGAGCTCCAGAGATTGGTACTTTTAGAGCAATTAAAGTATACAACAAATGTATAAGTGACATTTATAGTTGGATCTTTAGGCCAAGGGAAAAATAACCCTTTAAAGGAACACGTTGGCTTGGATCGGTCGAGTTGGTCTTTGAAAACTGTTTATAACCGTTTGTTATAAGATGCATATGGTTAAAGGATGTTTTAAAAGTAGAATAAAATGATCCACACAAATGTGCCTCGAAATTGCGTGGTTTTCCTTCTACGTTGCGAACTAACATGGTCAGCCATGTTTTATGGGAGTCAAAAATTTGACTCCCATAAATGGCAGACCGTGTTTGTCGACGAGGTAAAAGGAAAACCACGCAATTTCAAGTGATACTTGTTTGGATGATTACATTCTACTTTAAAAAAATCTTTCTAATCATATGCATTTTATAACAAACGGTTACACACGCTTTTCAAAGACCAACTCGTCCGATCCAAGGCAATGTGTTCCTTTAATACTGACCCAATACCGGGCCAATGTAACACTGTTGTGAAAGTAAAATCTCAATCCCGCGAGCAAAATGTTCATGCCTGATCTTTTACTTTTCAGTCTTCTTGCTAATGCTGGACCTTTAACTTGATAAGTAATTGCTAGTTTTTATTTATTCGGCCCATTGTCCCGCCCGCCTTCCCTTTTTATTTATTTCAACCACTGCGTTTCTGGTATTTACTTTGTATTGCTTTGGAATGTTTAGTGTGCCCTGGGTACCAACGAAGTGGGCGTTGGCTGCTTGGTAATTATATTCTTGCAGCGTACACCTTAGGCTCATTTCCTGATTCCGTTACGTTCTGTTTGAGTTTATTTTAGTTCTACACCTGTAAATTTTCCGTAGCCATATCCGTAAGTAACCTTATCTTGTTTTCAACTGTGTTATTTCTGTTAAGCATTTACTTCCCTTTATGTATAAATATCTTTATGTAAACCTTCGCAGACTAAACTTTCCTTGTGTAAATATATTCAGGAAGATGTAATTTTCTTGTTTTCCTGAATATAAATATTAATCGCCGTTTTGAGCCAATTCCCGCACTCGATCCCCCTTTTACGGTTCATAGCCTCTGGAGTATATTTCTCATGTAATTCATTTTCTTGCTATTGTTTCATTATTTATTTATTGCTTGGAATTATTTCTTAGTGTTTAAATCCCCCGTTGTTTCATGTGTAGTTATTGTTGGTCTATGTAATGTTTATATCGGAATACTTCAGAATTCCCCCGTTGTTTCAACTTGTATTCTTATCGTTGGTTCATGTAATATTTATACCAGAAAACCGCTGTATGCCCCAGAACACTGCTGTATCATTTACCATGTGCACGGACGAAGTATACGAGTTTCTCCCGGCAATGATGTAAGTTTATTATATATATATTGGTTATTTCTCTGTTGTAATTTAAACGCCGGATTTGTCTTTGTAGTGTCTTAAAGGCAGTGTACACTATTGGTAATTACTCAAAATAATTATTGGCATAAAACCTTACTTGGTAAAGAGTAATGGGGAGAGGTTGATAGTATAAAACATTGTGAGAAACGGCTCCCTCTGAAGTGACATAGTTTTGGAGAAAGAAGTAATTTTCCACGATTTTGATTTCGAGACCTCAAGTTTAGAACTTTTGAGGTCTCGAAATCAAGCATCTGAGAATTATCTCGCAACTCCGACGACCGATCGCGCTCAAATTTTCACAGGTTTGTTATTTTATGCATATGTTGAGATACACCAAGTGAGCAGACTAGTCTTTGACAATTACCAATAGTGTCCACTGGCTTTAATGTTCAAGTTTCACTCTATATCATTATCAGTCCTCAGCCATTGCTTGTTATATTGCTGCATTTCGTCTTGCATGTTGTTTTCATGGGACTGTTTCGATTCACCTTTGTCTCCCTTCTCTTATTGTTTAATATTATGTGCATTTTCATGTTGTTTAATAAATACATAAATATGTATTTGTTATTTATAGTTTCATTTGTGTAAGTATGTACACCTGACACTGAGTGCAAATAAATGGGAACAAAGCTCAAAAAGGTCTCCGCCGTCTCCTTTGTACTGTGTGTGCATGTGACAGTCTCTCTCAATGTAAAACCAAAACTTTAAAGGCAGTGATGGACACTATTGGTAATTGTAAAAGACTAGCCCCCACAGTTTCTGTATCTCAACATATGCATAAAATAACAAACCTTTGAGCTCAATCGATCATCTAACTTGCGAGATTATAGTGAAAGAAAAAACACCCTTGTCACACAAAGGTGTGTGCGTTTAGATGGTTGATTTCGAGACCTCAAGTTCTAAATCTGAGGTCTCGAAATCAAATTCGTGGAAAATTACTTCTTTCTCAAAAACTATGGCACTTCAGAGGGAGCCGTTTCTCACAATGTTTTATACCATCAACCTCTCCCCATTACTCGTCACCAAGAAAGGTTTTATGCTAATAATTGTTTTGAGTAATTACCAATAGTGTCCACTGCCTTTAAGAATTTCAACACACCATGAAGTGTAAGTGTTATTGTTAAAACATTGGATAGATGATTTGAAAAAAAAACCATTCAGTTTTTGATTGTGAACAGTTTTCCTGTTATCCTACTGAAAACACATGGAACCAGGATATACTAGAATCCTCCTCATCTATACTATTAAAAGCGCAACCCGCGCCATCTTGGTTTGAAAATAAGAAGGTCCAGTGGCATGGCATCCTTGTGGAACCCAACACGGTTGTATCGTTACAGACGTCGGGTTGCAAGTCTACAAAACCCTGAACCGAACTCCCTCTTACGCGTTGTCTGATTGGCTGGAGTCACGAGCAATGTCTCCTTACATGTGTGGTTGTCTGGTTTTGATATGGGCCACCTGTTGGTCGAAGGGGGAAGCCGTAGGCCGCGCACAGAGTCACCTCTGTGGTTGTCTGGTTTTGATATGGGCCACCTGTTGGTCTAGGGGGGGGGGGAAGCTGTAGGCTGCACACCTCTTTAGGTTTGAAGTGGGTGGCAACCTCGGACTCCCATTAACATTCCAGAGTGACTCATTGATGTTTCGCAGAGGGGTAAATGGCATTGTGTATAATATACCATTTTGTACAGGGGGTTTAATTTCGCGTGTTAAATAAAAAACATTAGGCTTTAATACATGCATCTGTTACATATGTGTTTATTACAATTAAGTCACTCATGTAGGCCTACCCAACTTTCCAACATTTTTTAAACGCATCAAACAGCAACCCATTGTTGTGAAACTTTATTTGTTCCATTTAACTCTGCACCATTAGTGGTACAGTCCATATGTCATCCCCCGCACACAGAACGTATACACGCAAAAGTTGAAACATTTTCAAAAAGAAAGTAAATGCATTACTGGTTCTTTTCATATACATTGTATACCCACAAAAGAGTACATGAAATCACCGTTTAAGAATAGTATGCTTTCATAGTTTCGAACTTTGTGAAACATCAACGGCTGTTTTGAAGCTGTGGACGAACATTCCATTCAAAGTTCTGAAGCAACAACATTGTTAGAACGCAGCCTGGTCAGGACTCAGGATGCAGATTTTGCCAAATCCTTTTTGTATTAGGCAATCGGCCGTCGTTTTTTTTTTACGAATTTTTCCATACAAAATTAACCAAACTGGCCTACAAACCCTTAAAACAGCAAGGCAAATGTTTTCTGAAAGTGAATTAAGTGAGAGGATGCAGGGGTAGCTGGCATACAAACCCTCAAAATAACTAGGCAAATGTTTTCTGAAAGTGAATTAAGTGAGAGAATGTAGGAGTAGTTTTTAAAGACCAATAAAATTACCGTTTCTATTATTTTAGTTTGTATAGGGTTCCACAGATAATTATGATAACTTATTATAAAATTAGATGTTTTATCAGGGGACTTCGTCACGCGGGTCGCGCGGGTCGCGCGCCCCGGCGGATGTTGACCAGAAAGTTTACATGAGAATTAATTGACATGACAATAAACTAAAAATTAATGATGCAGACGCTCTGTTACTCCCAAAAGCGGTGGTAAAAACAGTAGATTAGATGTTGCACAGCATGTTCCGAAAACTCGCTTTATTTGGTGCTCAGACAACTTTGTATGCGTCCTGGACGTACGCTCAAAAAATCACGATGAATGGGGCCTTAGATTCTAAAATCGTGTACACGTTATTGGAAACGAAGCAAAAATCATTCAACAGTTATAGCAACCAATCATTAAATATATTTATTTTCAATACAATTTGCAGAAATTTACTTTGTCGTTAAAGTCCATACCAACTGACGCGTTTTTTTTAATCTGCTGTATACCAGAACTTCTTCGAAGCTTCCTTTTCAGTCAGATAAACTCCGCGGCTATTAGTGGCTGTGATTATGAATTTTTTTTAAAAGAGGGTACCACTTTCATACAAGCCTTTTTAGTCGGATTTCTCCTGTGCTATTAGCAGCGGTGATTATTTTTGAGGGGGGAGACCAGACTTAGACCACTCAAATCCGTGTAACTGAATTATACCAAATGTGCTCAACACAATAAAATAAGTGTGTCATTGGAGCAGTGTACGTGCTATATTTTTAGTCGACTAAGCATTGTTACCCTTACAGTCATCTTAGCTGGGAAATACTCAGTGCAGTGGATAAAATTGACACAATGACAAAAGCCGATTGAATTAAAACTATGCGTAAATGAGGCGAAACTTAATCCACATTACGGATAATGCGTTGGCCCGCTCGATCAACACTAAAATATTACGAAATACCCTACATATCATGCCAAGTACCATCATTGCCAAGTATACCCATCCCCAATATTAAAGCTCAATTCCAGAAACGAACACCAATTCCTTGAGTTGGAGAACGCAAGAGAGAAGGTGAGGAGGGGAGGCGACGCGTCGCGACGTTTCACAACTAAGTTGTGCACGCTCAACAATTAATTTTTATCAAAATACAACATTAATGACAAATTTCCATACCGATTATAAATACAATTTCTAATCCAATCCTAAGAAATGATTATTATCTGTAAGAATACCTCCCTTGCCCCCACATTACCTTTTACAACATTTGTATACTAGAATCCTCCTCATCTAGCGGGGTGCCGCGCGAAGCGCGGCATCCCGCTAGTAAGACATAATCAGAGCCGTAATGGTAGCATGCTGCCCTCTGTTGCCAACAAAACTTTTGGGTTAGGCCGTGTCCGAATTGGTGGCTACGGATGCGGCTACGACTGTTGCCAGGGGTGTTGCTAAGGGCGTCCTATACTTCAATGCATGATGACGCGGCGATCCGGCCGTAGCCGCCAATTCGGATCCGGCCTTATAATGTGAAGTGAATCACAATCTGCTGCCCTCTGTTGCCAGCCATACATTTGCTGTCAAAAGTGTCAGACGTTTATTTTGACAGTCGCACATGGCCTTAAAATCGGTGAAGTGCACAGTGTACTCAAGTGCCATAAATTAACCCAAGTAGCTGGAAGGTTATGGCGATCATTGCACATTATAGTCACCCTGATATACTATTATGAAGACATGGAAGTACAGCCAAGGTAATGTAAAATTAAAGTGTGTCAGTTATAAAAATACACCTCCCTGCTGACGAGACGAGTGAGTGACTGATGGTCACACTCTAGCTGACACTTGACTGAGTCTGCAAAATAATGGTCCTTTTTATAGCATCATGATAAAAGTGGTAATAAGAATCCGTTCGATGGATCCTCAGCTACTAGGGTGGAGTCGTACCCCCCTAGTAGTAGTACTTTTATATAAGTTAGCCCAGGCCTGAATTATAATTGTGCAAGGATGATATTAACATGAAACATCAGTTTAGTTAGATATTGGAGGAAATGTAGCGGGCTTTTGCATAAGGTTTATCGCGAATAGCAAAATATCAATAGAGCGCGCTGTTGAACCCACACAAAGGTATAGGCGTTACGTGCGCGAGTCATAGAAACCGCCCCATATTCCTTCCCACAACGCATTGTGGTTCTGAATCGCGATAAACCTTTTACGATTGTTTTCGTTCATGATTATTAATATTATTGTCCATTGTTTGCTGCACCGTCGTTGACTGGTTTATTGTGGGATCGCTGCAGGAGAGGAAGGGGGGAAGATGGCTCATGTGAGCTGATCACATACTGTTCCTGTTGAATAAATCGTCTGTAATCGTCTTATTTTTATTGTTTAATCCTTTGTCTCCTTGATGGTAATCTGAATAGTTTAGAAATAGAGTTCCTGTTTTACACTACAAATAATGTTGTGCGTGTTGCTCTGATGGTGGCTCCCTTCAACGGGAGTTTGAGCTTTATTCTCATCGCCATGACCCCTGCATCCACAAAATAAATAATCCACCAATGGGCTTAAACGATTTTAAAGCTACAGAATGACCTGCATTGAATAATGCAATTGAAACAGTTTGAACATACTATCACAAATTTAGCGAGGAACAAATGTTTTGGTATTAATTGCCTTAAAGGGAAGGTACACATTTGGGAATTGTCAAAGACCAGTCTCCTCACTTGGTTTATCCCATCATAAGCATAAAATAACAAGCCTGTGAAAGTTTGGGCTCAATCGGTCATCGAAGTTGCGAGAAAATGATGAAAGAAAAAACACCCTTGTTGGACAAATTTGTGTGCTTTATTCAGATAGGAATAAAAGACTTCTAGCTAGAAGTCTTTTATTATTTTAGTGAGAAACTACGTTACTTCAGAGGGAGTTGTTTCCCACAATGTTTTATACTATCAACAGCTCTCCAATGCTCGTTACCAAGTCAGTTTTTAAGTTAAAATTATTTGGTTCTGAGTAATTACCAAACATGTACCTTCCCAAATGCCCTCGCTCGGTGATTGCCTTGGTGCCCCTTGAAGTGTGCATTTATAAGAAACTTGCCTCATAGAGGTTTTTTATAACTAGGAAAACTTCACCATTAAGCGAAATAAGATAACACACCTAAATTTACAGGCAAGTGTTGCTCACTATTAAGTCATGCTGTCCACCCGGGGAAATTGTAATTAAAGTTGTTGAGTATAAAATGTAATACAAAACAAAAAGGATTTGTTCACATCTTTGAACCAGCACTTCAGCAATGGCGACATGCATGCATGCAGCACTCCCCTGCGTAAAACTTGAAACCTATTCAATTCATTTAAAAAAAACTTTAATACTCCTTTGCAGGCAATTACCGCAGTAGACCAGCTCCATATAAAAATATTAGGAGAAAATATACAATTATACCTAAACTTGAAAATAAAATAAAACTAAATACTGATTGTGTTGGAATCCCAAAAAAAACTTTCTGAATTTTGTCAACTTCAAAGAATGTCACCTTTGACATCAAACTTTCTTGTCACCAGAGGGCGCAATACAACATAAAACACAGTTGAGTTCTACCAACCCTTGAACCCAAAAAATATTTTAAATCTTGTTGCTACAATAATTTCCATTGATTGGCCATCCATGCCAGAGTGTGACACGCTTAGTTCAAATCTAATTGCCGTTTACTATACATTTTTTTTCTGAACCTTTAATTATGAAAAGCACCCGCTTCACTACAAACTATGGTAAACTTAAAATGTAGGCCTGCTCAAATACTGTGAATTGTCTTTGGTAGGTGAAGCCTGTTTTTATGAATATTTAAAATGACACAAAAACATGCCAATAGCTCTAAATAACAATCCTTTATTTAAATTAATTAAATGCATTATATTTATAGTGGTGTTTTACTAGCCATTCCTATATGGACCATTTTAAAAGAGTAAGATGTAAATATTAATTTTTAATATTAAATTTAACATCTATTATATAGTAAGATGTAAGTTAAGTTTAAGCTGGCTCCCTGCAAATTGCATGTATTTTGTTTGAGTTAAAACAGTAGCAGACACAAAATAATGATGTATGGAAACAAAACCTAACACTTCTCAGATTCAAATTTTGGGGGTAAAAACTTTTTTTTTCATACCTTCAAATCAAAATGCTTTAGGCGGCCTATACTTTCAAAAGTCGCTGTTTACCAAGTAGGTTTTTATTGCGGTTAATTTTATTTGTGATTCATAAATACCTCAGACAGTTTCGCTATTCCTATTGCTGCAGAGCGCGGTGGGTGTGCATAAACCTTTTGTTAATGCACAGTAAAAAGTGTTAACAACATGGGTGGACACGCAACCTTATAAGACAGTTTCTTCATTGCTATTGGTCGAGAGCAACGGCTGAAACAGTTGTGCCACATCAAGCGATACGCGCGATGCGCACAGCATTCCCCTATAAGGAGTTGTTTACCTGTGGGCGGCGGAGGGCTTTACCGTTTCATATAGCTGGAGGGGTGTTGTGTTGAAAGAAATCACTGAACAATTATAATTTTTGCACTTATTTTACTTTTTAACCAAAGGTGTTGATGTTTTTTGACCGAAAAGGTATTTATGAATGGGAATCAAAGTGTGTTGAATCGGTTTTCAACTAGTGATTTAAACCTGCCGAGGCCTGGTTCTTTATAATTTACCTCAACTTCGTCTCGGTAAAATTATCAAGAACCAGGCCTTGTTGGGATTAAACCACTACTTGAAAACCTCTTAACCACACATTGATTCCCTTATTAAAAAAATTCAAATGTATATATCTTCCCATAGTCAGGTTTTATGCCTTGTTGGTGTTGTTTTGCAGACTTTACAAGGTTACTTTGACAAGTTAGTAGAGTGTTTGCCCAAGCTATTTATTTTGTCCAAAACAACCACTTGAGGAAGGGTATGTTAATCCGTATCACTTATGAGTTCAATTAAAAATGTTAAGATACGCGTATAGTATTAATCAGTCTGAATTTGACCCTTCCCATGTTGACCATCACTGGGGTGCAGTGAGTGTCTAAGATCAGCAGGGCGAGGAACTGAGGAAAGCTCTGGATTACTTGGGCTGGAATTGCTCTGACAGCCATGGATACAATTGTTCCTGTTTGGCTAAGTTTTCATGATTGGATTTGTGTGAGGTGACAGGTTCAATTTTAGAGAGACTATGGTCCTCTTTCGTCTAGGTTCTGTTGAGGATAAAAGGATTAGCGATTTGGTTGACATTCAGGGTGGCGATACATGGATCTGTCACAGTTCTGAGCCAGTCTGGCGGCAAGTTACCTCAAAATTTCAGAATATTAGATTGATCTTCATCAATGAGAGAAATTATTAATGCTGTAGGGAAAATTTGGCACCAATTCTAATCAAACCAGTTTCAAACAATTTTCATTAATTTCGTTCGTTTTGAGAAAACATTTGAGCGAACGTGTTATTCCCTTTTGTCGCTGAAAACATGTGAGGCCTACTCATTAAGAAGAAAGGCTCACAATGTGACAAGAAACTCCAAAGTTTAGTAAGATTTTTGCGACTTCATGTTCAGGCCCAGTAAGATGTAAAGTACAATATAACAAAACATTCTTAACTATTCTTGTCTTATAGGCCTAAATGGGATTATTTTGTTTGGTACTTTTTGAGAACATTCTTAATGGTACTTGTTTTATAAATGGGAAAATTTCGTTTGGTAATTTTTGAAAGTAGTTGGATTGGAATAGGGGATAGGGAGGGGGGATAACAATCCTTATCATTGTAAGCGAAAGAAATAATTGCTATTTCCCAATTTGTGAAATTGTGTAAAACAGATGTTGAGTCTTCAGTCAGACTGTCTACCCTTGAGCAAATGACGCATTCTAGCACCTTGCCACCACCTCTCACTCACCCTTATCTCATCCAGACATTGTTCCTTCCTCTCGGAACTCACCAGGGAGACCAATACTCCAGAGAGAAGATTATGTGGAGGCTAAACGAACCCATAGCCCACTCTAGAGGTCCTGGTGATGAACCAAGAGTGTTGACAAACTCAATCATAATTGCTACAGATTGATTTAAGATCATCTCATTCTCAGTCAACTCGTACAGAAGGCTTTATCGTTAGTTAAATTAGTTCATTGACTTAAAGAATGTGTCATTTCCACTGTGTGTGGTCTAATTGGTTGTTAATAAGCATTCATAAATACCCAAGACAGTTTCGCTATAATTCCTATTGGTGGAGTGCGGGGGTGTTTAAACATGTGTTTGTGATATAAACACGGCTAGAAGGGTCTCAACATAGGCGTGGTGCGCATACTTTACCCTTGGTGCTAATTTACGCTTAATGCATTTGAACACCCGTAATCAATGTAAAGTGCACCTGTACAGTGTTTTTTAGTAACATTAGTTGTTCCTGTTTGTTTGTTTGTTTGTTTGTTTGTTTGGTTGCTTGCTTGCTTGTTTGTTTGCTTGCTTGCTTGCTTGCTTGCTTGCTTGCTTGCTTGCTTGCTTGCTTGCTTGCTTGCTTGCTTGCTTGCTTGCTTGCTTGCTTGCTTGCTTGCGCGTTTGTTTGTTTGTTTGCTTGCTTGCTTCTGAGGTCTTAAAATCAAATTCGGAGAAAATAACTTCTTTCTTAAAAACTACGTCACTTCAGGGGAGCCGTTTCTCACAGTGTTTTATACTATCAACCTCTCCCCATAATACTCAATACCTAGTGAGGTTTTATGCTGATATTTATTTTTAGTAATTACCAATAGTATCGATTGCCTTTAAATAGGCGTACCTTCATGGATTTGTCTTTTTTTGTTAATTGTCCACCAGGCTTGTTTTTGTGCACTCCCGGAATCTGAACACCTTGTTTTTGTATCAACACAAGGAGAGGAAATAGTTTAAGTCGCATCATGATGAAATCATCAGGTGTCGAATTACAAGGGTTTTATGTTTAAAAAGTGACCATTCACTATTTGCTGTAGGTCTTTTTATTTGGCAGCTGATAGATCAAGACTGGGGCTACATTTAAAAAGTTAGCGCCAAGATTGTATGACCCCTACTTCAAAGTTTGCATCTGTATATTCTTCAAAAATAATTTTTTGGGCTTATCTACGACCATAAAAAGGGTCTGTTGAGATACACCAAGTGAGTGTCAACTGTCTTTAAATATTTTGGGGGAAAAAACGGATCTCCCGAATTACATCAGCCATTTTAAACGTTCTCTATGTCTTAGGAAATGGAAGGAAGTACTCTTATAATGAAAACAGTTAAACTGGGATTTGTTACAACCAAAAATTTAATGACATTCCGAACACCTTGTTTTTGTTCAGACAAAAACTTAAGTCTAGTTATGATAATACTTCCCAAATAACCTATTTGATATTTTAGACATTATGAAAGTTCAGTATTCAGAAAGTAGTTTGCAAACTAAGCAGGCTCTTTAGCGTGCTAATGAATTGCTGAAGTTCATGATTTTGCTCTTGAAAGATACCCTTTTCAATCAATCAAGATTATTTTTTTGACAACATATATGCATAAAATGATAAGTTATCATCCTTCATTTTCCGGAATAGCACACATTCATCATGAAGTTATTCATAAAAACAAACATCAATCCCTCTTCATTATGAATATCCTCAAATCTGTGGAAGTTGGCAGTAGGCTTTATATCAGACTCAATTCAAACAAATAATTTCCTGCGTCTAATCATATCTCATCATGTGTGTAGAGTATTAGCCAATGTTGTTTAGACCATACCGGCAAGCTGCGCTCCCATTACTGGGACCCTGTTTGCGCAAAGTTTGGTACACAAACATGTAAACATGTTTGTTTTTCTTTTGTTGTCATAGTCTTATGTAAAACACTCTGTTCTCCGTAGAGCGCTATATAAATGCTTCATATTATTAAAACATTGTTTTCTTGGGGTTTTTTTTAAGAATAAAGTGCCTTTTTCACTGTTTACACAATTCCCCTAATAGTTATTAGCATAAATCTTTCTTGGGTAATGGGGAGAGGTATATAAAACATTGTCCTGTATACTTTGCTGATATAATACAATAAAACCGACCATGCAGCCTGTACTGTTTGTCAGGATTGTTTTTTAGCTGCAGATATCAATGTTCTACATCTTTATGCCCTGTCTTGCCTGGGAAGTTGTGTTCAGCAGCATCGAGCAAGACACACATTTCATATATAAATTGAAAAAAACCAATGTTTTTTCATGTCTTTGCATAAAAACATTGAGCTGCCAGTAGTGTCGCGGCGCCAGTTCTTGCACCTTGGGCTAAACAAGATTGGTCTAGACCCTTGCTATATGTCTTTCCTTTTTGTAGAGTACAAATGCAAATAGCAAGCTGTGAATAAGATAGTGTTTTTTAATAATCTTGTTGATTAGTTTTTGTAGAAGTAGGATTTTAACTAATTTGTTTTCTTATCCACAGTTCCAAACCTGGAGTTCTGTACTATAAGACCTATCATCAATATGACAACTGTTCAATTATTGCTGAAGCCTACAGTGGAAATGCTAACAATGTGGACTATGCCTACACATGGGATAACAGGTGCACATTTTATACATTTCTCTCTGAACCTCTCTCAACCATAGACCCGTCTTGCTGTGTCCTCATTTCAATCATAGAAATCTGTGTTTAAAGGTAACTTCTCAGTTTCGTGTACCTGATGCAGTTAAAAAACACAAACTCCTTTAAAAAAATCAACATACAGATGTTTGAGGATAAACAAAATAAAATTTACTGAGCATGAACCTTTGTTTTAAAGCCATTATACACTTTCGGTAAAAGTATTGTCCAAGTCCCACACTTCGTGTATCACAACTTATATATAAAATAACAATCCTGTGGAAATTTAGGCTCAATCGGACATCGGAGTCGGGAGAAAATAACGGGAAAACCCACTCCTGTTTTCGCGCGTTTCGCCGTGTCATGACATGTGTTTATAACAACTCCGTAATTCTCGTTAACGAGAATTTATATTGTTTTACCGTTTTCTCAAAAAATGAAGCATTTCATGGACTAATATTTCAAGAGAAGTCTTTCACCATTACCTTCTGTAAACCCTGTAAATTATTTGTAAATCTGTGAACTTTTTTTTTTTTTCTGTACCGAAAGGGTCCAATGGCTTTAAAACAATAGCTTTGTTAAAGGCAGTGGACACTATTGGTAATTACTCAAAATAGTTATTAGCATAAAACCTTACCTGGTAGTAATGGGGAGAGGTTGATGGTATAAAACATTGTGAGAAGCGGCGCCCTCTGAAGTAACGTAGTTTTCGAGAAAGAAGTAATTTTCCACGAATTTGATTTTGAGACCTCAGATTTAGAATTTGAGGTCTCGAAATCAACCATCTAAGCACACACAACTTCGTGTGACAAGCGTGTTTTTTTCTTTCATTATTATCGCGCAACTTTAACGACCAATTGAGCTCAAATTTTCACAGGTTTGTTATTTTATGCATATGTTGAGATACACCAAGTGAGAAGACTGGTCTTTGACAATTGCTAATAGTGTCCATTGTCTTTAACAAAAAAAGGAGACCACCAACACCTTGTAGAAAGCTCAGTTGGTAGAGCGCTGGCGCATTAATCTGTTAATCCCGAGCATTCAAATCCTACTCTTGTAAATTTGTCTTTGCTCAATCCCAAATCGTTAAAACTAATTTACCCAGCCAGTTTCCCTTATGGTTTAATATTTGATAATAATTCTGAATTATGCCAAGGCTTAATATGCCTACCCCTCCCAAATCCTCAGAAATCTTATTCAGGAAGTTATATGATTTTGTTTTGTTTGGTGGTGTTGGCCAAAACAACAAGTTGTGTTCAATGGGCCAGGCATACCAGTGTTACATGTACCTGGTACCTAGGTGTTGAGCTACCATTTGGTGGAGGATTTTAAAGATTCAGGAGGGAACTCTTTCTATAGTACGACAGTGAGTTCAACTTAAACAAATATGACAAAACACTTGTTCTGTTTTATGTGTGGTTTTTGTAAGGTGACTTTGGTTGTTGTTTATTTTGTTAATTTTAATACGGGATTGTATTGTTACACCCTCATTGTCTCAACCCATCAAATCCCAAATGAAACTTTAAAAACTAGATGAGATTTTGATACAAGATGTAAAGTGTCTTTTATCATCAGAATCATCACCATGCCTAAAGTAGTATAGCGCCCTCTTTTGTTAGATTTAATAGTTTGTTTCAAGTGTTTGCAAAATACCAGTCACTCGATTGAGTCATTCGAATGTTTAATGGTATAACACACAAAAGCAGCTGCAAACCAATCTACCTGTTGTAACAGGTAGATTGTTATTAATAGATGTTAAATTTGCGTCGAGATAAAGAATATTAATTTTTTTTTAGTTTTTTTTTTAATTGTTATTGTTGATCAGCACTAACCCATAATAAGCAGGCAAGTGCAATCAATAACTCTTTGACTTGGCATTTCTGTGCCACTCATTTTTTTAATGTTTGCAAGCAGTAGCCAATACTGTGTAATGTACTATCTTCATTTATTTTATAATGGATACAAAATATGAAATGGCAGCCAAGGGCCGATTTGTGAATATGTGGGTTTTTTACATCCAGCTTTAATATATTAAAAGGTCTGTTGGCTAGATCTTAAATAGGCTTGTGGACAAGTCGTTAAATGTCTGTCGCGGTGATAGCGTTCCGAATCTACCCGCTATTCCCGCGGTGATCCCGTGAGACTGCTGGCCCCGCGAGACTACTGCTCTTATGATTATGGTATGGGGAGTAGAAGTCGGCCACCAGCAGTTCGCGCGAGCAATGATCTCGCGAGTTACAGTATTTAAAAAAACAAACACAGGAATTCTTGCAAACAAATAGAATGAAATAGAAATTGGCAACAATTTGAACAAGTAATTGGTCGGAGCTATTGGGCTAGCTTCACATACACCAAGTCAAAATAAGCAACAGATGTTTGGGGTCTTCAAATGCTATTTTCATGGTTTTGACAAAGTTTCTGTCAGATTGTGGTGTTTCTGTGGAGGATTGGTACTGATTGGACTTAATCAGTCAGATTTCAAATTAAAAATGTTATCACAGTGTTTTTGAATAAGTGTGAACTAGTTTTCACAATAACATGTATTTGAATACCAGGAGATAGACTTTGCAGAGACATGTTTTTATTATTTTTATTTATTATATACATTCTTACGAACAAGAGGACTCCATAAGACATACATGTACTAATTTCTATCTCTCACAACTTCCACAACTTTCTTGTGAAAGAAATGAACAAGCCTTATAAAGTTGTTACAAGATGTGATAATTTTGATATTGTTAGGCCACTTGCTAATACATATTGACATAATACACACTATATAATACATGTTTGTTGTAACTATATGTCTATATTTGTAATGCATCCTTAGTGTAGTTTTTTTCAATTTTCTAAACTATGTCAGTAGAAAATAAAGTCATAAGAAATGACAAATGATATTAGACTGCCAGTACTAATCAGGGGTGATAACATCACAGACACAACTCCAGCCAATTTGGCAACATCTTACTACTACCAGGAGCAAGTAAAGTGGAAAGACCCTTTAAGTAGCTTGGCTGTATCAGGTAACCAGTTTGGTAAATTCATCCACCCAGGCTAATTTGGCAGCAGACAGCTGCTCTAGTCAACTGATTATTGAGCAAGAACAGTCTTCACAACAAGCAGCAAGAGAGAGAGCCGAGAGAGAGCCGCTACATAGCTGTCATGTCCTCACTGTACTTGATTGATATGAAACAGGTGCCAGCGAGTCCAGCACTTGCTCTACATGCCATATTTCAGGACAGCAACTTGCTAATCGTCGTTGACATACTTTTTCCTGCTCAAAGACAAAAAGGTATTCCCCCACAGTCGCTCTTCTGTATCCCGTTTATGATGCATTTTCCATATTGCAACATATCATTACTCTGGAGAGAGAGTAACAGGGATATGAATGCCACATGTTTTAGAGGGAAGGGGGGGGGGGGTAGTAGCAGACAACTCCTAAATGAACTTGGCAGTTTTCTTCATGCCTTGTAGGGCAGATTTGCTGGCATTAGTTGAGAGCAAGACTAATCTACGTCAATTTGTCTTATGTTCCCATACGTCTGACTCAGACCTTGGGGCAGATGGCCATCCCAAATTGATTCTAATTTGAGCGGATTTATATTACAGCTGTCCTTTTTGTTGGGGTTGGGAGGAAGATATTGTAAGAATTCAACAGGACAATCACATTGCACCCTATACATACCATGACAAAAGACATTGTGAAGGCTTATTTTCCATTGGTTGTCATGCTATTTCTACCTCCATGGTAACACAGTCTCACAACATCCTTGCCCTTCCCACTCCTACCCCACAGTACTAACACACCCATTTAACCAAGTACACAAACGGGGCTGCTACAATGTACACTGATTTCATCTACCCATTTGTCTTGATAAATAGAGGAATCGAGAGAGAGATTAAAGGAAATATATAATGACCAGACTGATAATGACATCATTTCATTTGTTGAAGGCAGAGTGTGTTTTTTAAAGCCATTGGACACTTTCGGTAAACAGTATTGTCCAAGGGCCCACACTTCGTGTATGACAACTGATATAAAAAATAACAAACCTGTGAAAATTTAGGCTCAATTGGTCATCGGGGTCGGGAGAAAATAACGGGGAAAACTCACCCTTGTTTCCGCACTGTAGCATGTAGACCTTAAGATTAATCCTAAAGTTAGGACGAGTAACCCGTCCCAACTCGAGATAAGACGAGTCCTAACTCTTTGTGAAATTGACCCCAGGACACTTTTGGTAATTACTCAAAAAAATTGTTAGCATAATAACATGCTTGGTAATGTTTTAACAGAAGCATTAAAACAATTCTGTTAAGCAATAATTTCTGGATCCTAAGCAAGTTTTTCTGCTTGCAGGCTTTAAGAAATTGGGCCCTGTCCGTTTCACACTCCGGACCAAACCCCTGGAACTGCAATGATTTTAGCCCATAGTTGCAAATACATGTTAAAAACTGTTCAGCTTTCGATATTTACATTGAGTTCCCATTACTTCAAATAGTTTGGAAAGAGAGGGTCTTATGTACTGAAATACAACACCATATACTGCTGCACAAATAATTTAGCGTAAGCTTGGGCGATATCGATTTATTTTATTCACGATATATCGCCGACGATATATCGCCGACAATATATTGCGATATTCGACATCATCAGTCTTTAAACTTCCAGTGAAAGTTGTAGAAGAGACAGTCATAGCATAAGTGAGGTGTTCTAATGACCTATTCTTCTGGTTTTACTCCAAACCTATGGGGTGCAAGATGTCTGTCGCAGAGTGGACCTTTGCGCCACTCTACTCAGACCAATATCATACATAAAACCCAGACACAAGAATGGAACACAGTGACACCAGATTAGAAATAACAAAGAAACTACAATTTATAGAAGTACCCCACAATAATTTAGCTTTAACAATCTTCCAGTTTTGCACCTTTACATCTCCACAGCTTAGGGCAATCCGTACAATATGAATTTCATGCATAAGTAAATAAGCTTACATTCAGACTTTAATACAATGAAAGTTCCCCTAAAGTAAGATAAACAAACAGCAGAACGGCGACATAGAGTTTGTAGTACGGCTGATTAAGCTCGACAATAAGTTCGCTCAGAGATGGACCCCCGTCCCCTTGTCACCATCGGTAGCCCCACGTACGTCTTCCCGCTGAAGGTTGACCAACGCCCCAGAGGACCGTTCAGACCAAGTGTGGTTTAGTGTCACGGGAACTCCTGTAAATGTTACATTATAGGAAGCCCTTTACTACAAACAATTCTATTTAAACCCGGTAAAGCTACGCCTTCACAAATTTCACACTGGCCATACCCAAAAGATCAATTAAACAACAACAATAGAATCTTTTAGGCAAACAATAATCAACTCTTTAGGCAAAACAATAGTCAATGGCTGCATGCATTTTAGAACAAGGGACATTTAGTGAATAACCCATGGCTTGATTAAATCCCAGTAAAATTAGTTTAAAGTTACTCACAATGCCTTTGGCTTCGACACCGCTTATCCTTGGGTCCGAGATTCCCGGGAGATTTGCGTTGCTGATGGGCCTTATAAAACACCCGCCGGACCCCTACCCGTGCTAGAAGGGTCGACACGACACAGCCTCAACGCTGGCCTAGCTGTCCGCTGGTTCACACCCCAAACAGTACCCTTCTCAGCACCTGCAACGCAAATCTCAACCACAATATAAAATTCCTTTGGTTTTATAGTGTACTCTACGAAACCCATTACAAAAGCAGCCCAAATGCATGACGGGACATTCCAACCATAGCGATTCAAACAATTATTTCCCCTCCCATGTTATGCCTATAACAATGCACATTAACTATCAGCCATTTGAAAGAAGTAATTTTCCCACATACTGTTACAATATCTCAGCTAGGAAATACATCGCGATATTGCGATATATCGTGATATAGAACGACTATTTGATTAAAACCAAATCGATCAGATATCGAAATTGTTTCCAAATTAGTATTGCGATGTTCGAGTAAAATATCGTGGTATCGCCCAAGCTTAATCTAGCATGGTATTTGACCTCTCAAGAACAAATTACTGTTTCAACTTCTTCGGCCATGCAAACTGGGTAAGTTAAACCTACTTTCATGTCACACAAGATTGTAGCTGCTATATTTCCCTGGAAAGATGCTTAACCCTGGGTTAACTCATTTAACCCTATTCAGGAGAAACATACTCTGGGAATTTTCTTGGAGTAGCTTTTGAAGTATGTACGGACTGGCCAAAACCGTGCTTAGAATTGTCCTAGAAAGACTGTTACATGGTGTTGTGTGAATGGGCTTATGTTGAGTTTAGGCTCTCATGTAACATTCATGTTCTCTGAAAAAAAAATTCACTGGATTAGTGTAGTGTATGCTCAGAGCGAAAGGGAGATCATGGAACATTTGTGGAAGCTTTGCTGTCTCATTTTCGTTGCCTTTTTTGTTTGAAGACTTGCCATTAAAATAACAATTGAACTAGATATAGTCTGAGCATGAATAGTATGGGAAGTGAGTGTTGGCAGAGTTCACTCAAACACTACCTACATTCGGTAAATTGGAACAATACAGTCCGTGCTGCGAACCCGCACACATGTAGTAAGTTATGACAAGTTTAGAAGACTGGCTCCGGGCGTTTCTACTTTGTCTTACAGTGCAGAGGAAATGATTAAGCACTGTTGAATATTTCTAGGGATCATTCTATTACGGAATCTCAGTCTGGATCATACAGTTTCTACTCAAGGTGTTACAAAACAGAAATTAATCTTAATTGCAGTGAAATTAACTGTCCCTTAGGAAAAAGAGAATCAAATATGTGCAGCCACCTGGTCTGTGTAATATTTTTTTTTACTGATAATTTAGAATTTGTTTCAGGATAAGAAGTGGTCATCTTGGCTGACATTCCCGCCTAAAGGGGATGTGGTTATCCTATACAGTCAGTCAAATAATTTTCAGAACACTTTTTTTGGCCTAAAAACTCTAAAGGGTAGTTCCACAAGTGCCTACCTCACTAACCTCAGTTCAATAGTGTTGGTACGCCGCTGTAACGCCTCATGTCAAACAATTTTATCGTACTTGCTCCCCCCCCCCCCCCCCCCCGTACATTTTTCAACCTTATGGTGTCTGTTGGAGTTTCATACAGTCTCTCAAAGATGCTCATGGCTATGTCCAGTTTGATATGAAGTTCTAACTAAATTTAGTTCGAAATTTGTATGAATTTGTAAACCAAGGGAAAAATCAACATGGTTTATTGGTTTAGCCAAATGAAAGTTGTTATTTCACGCCTGCTTATATACTCATAAAATTCTCAGGATGTTCACAACCCATCATATTTGCCTGTTTTAGTTTTAAGTACCTATGCCTGTTGGAAGTCGCTCTATTTTTAAGTGTTTCACTATCCCCTTCTTCAATGATGGGTGTTTTGTTTCGTTTGTACAGACCAATTATAAAGTTATTAAGATGAGCAGTTACACATCAACCATACATGTTCTGGGTGTGGGTGGGGACCATTCTTCAACATTTCTCTAAAGCATCTGGTTTGATTCAAACTGTCTCAAAAACTAAAACAAGGGACCAAAATGTCCCTTGGTTTTTATGCAATTGATTTCTAATATGATATTATTTTCTCTCGGCTGAAGGTGTCACCCCAATCCATGCCGACTGTACATGGCAAGTTACTCATGGACAATATCAGAACACCAAATCATACATGGACACACGCCTGAACTTAAAATCATTCCTTCAAATCCAGTCTTTGCACTTTGATTTCCTAATTGAATTACTTCATGTGATTGATGTTTGGCCAGTATATGAATCATAGAAAGAGATATTTGATGGTTAGGCTGGCTCATGCATCCCCCCATAGAGCATGTGTTGTGTGACTTCTGTCATTGGGTTTCCTTTGAGGACTTAATTAGTGTAATCTATTCTGACTAGCAAATAAATATGATGTAAAACAGAGAAGAGTTTATAACGGCAGTTCACAGCTCTGAACATAGTAACCTGGTTTTGTAAATTAACAATCTTGAAGAATAGCAAACAAGACTTATGAGGAGATGAATGTTGATTCTGTGTTTTATTTGATCTACAAGTGTTTTTAAATTGTTTGGAATTGTGTGGTGATGATCTCTCACATTTGTTTGGAAAACTGACTTCAGTTTAAATTGAATAGGTATTTGAATCCTTTTGCTTTAAGGCAGTGGACAATCTCGAACATGTGCATAAAATAACAAACCAGTGAAAATTTGAGCTCAATCGGTCATCGAACTCTGCGACCGAGATGATAATGAAAGAAAAAATACCCTTGTCACCCAAAAGTTGTGTGCGTTTAGATAGTTGATTTCGAGACCTCAAGTTCTAAACTTGAGGTCTCGAAATCAAATTCATGGAAAATTACTTCTTTCTCGAAAACTATGGCACTTCAGAGGGGCCATTTCTCACAATGTTTTATACCAGCAGCACCTCTCTCTATTACTCATCACCAAGAAAGGTTTTACGCTAATAATTATTTTGAGTAATTACCAATAGTGTCTACTGCCTTTAAACTCTGTAAGATAACTTGCAGCTATAACTTATGTGGCTTTTCCGTTTAACCCAATTGCATTTCTTGGTTTTTTTTTAAATGAATTTTAGTTTACATGTACCACCACACAGTTGATTTCAACAAAGTCTACTCCTGAAAAACTCTGTAGGTCATGTCCAGTTTTGTGTACAAAAGCGATACAAGAAGGAGCAATTTCGAAAAGCATCAAACTCTATGATTTTGAAACAAAGAAACTCATTGGACTTGATGTTCAACTCTGCAAACGATATGTGTGCTGTTAAGGGATGACCCATCTTGAGATGGTAACCTATTGATTGGGTTGGCTACTTCTTAAAGCTCTTCATATTAATCATCTTAACATATTTAGCTAATTTGTCAGCCTCAAGGTGAGGCAAGATGGTCACCTGGAAGTGTTATTTCTTCTTCTTCAAGATATGCTGATCTGAGCAGGCTAAACACTTGTGGAAATAGCTTACGCTACTTTATTATCACAGTTGCTTTTGCAAACATTCATTATGGTTAACCATAGTTTTTGTACCTCTGTGAATTCAATTGTGGTTTGACTCAAAGGACTCTGCACCTGTGGATCATCTACGTACCCCTATTTTCTAATGTTGAGTGAGGTCCTTGAGTATTTGCCGGTGAAAACGCGTTTAAAAAAGTGTCTTGATGTTAACCGAAGCACAAAAAATCCTCGAACCTTTCACCACCCTCAAATAGTACACCGATCTGATCCCTTATATGTGTACTAATAACTATCTCATTAAAGGCAGTGGACACTTTTGGTAATTACTCAAAATAATTATAGCATAAAACCTTTCTTGTTGACGAGTAATGGGAGAGGTTGATTTGTATAAAACCATGTGAGAAACTGCTCCCTCTGAAGTGACGTAGTTTTCAATAAGAAGTAATTTTCCACGAATTTGATTTCGAGACCATTAGCTACTCATTTTGTTAAGTTTTCTTTGCTAGTCTTTTGATTTTTTTGATTTTATCAGCTATTCATTGAAAAAGTTGAGGAAAGCTCTGGTTTGAATAATGTAATCCCGACCAGTTTGCTCCTGAGTCATGATTATGTCAAGAAACAGGTGTTTTGAAAGGTGTTTTTGTAACAAAAATGGTTCACTATACATAAGTTGGTTTTCTTGTTATTTTCAATTTATTCGAAGTGTTACATTGCAGTTGTAGGTTCATACCAGTCACCACCCCAAATCAAAGGTTCAGAGTCAAGTGATGACAAAATACATAAACTGTGAGAGTCTGTCCCTGCTGATAAGTCCACTGGATGTATGACAGACTGAATTGATCAGGTTCCTTCTCTAGGAAACCACTCTGGCTCTGCTATAATGATTGTATCAAAGTGTTGAGTGGACTGCATTAAGAACTAATGCATTATATTGTTTTATTGTGTAGGAGGCCATTCAGAAAATGTTTAAAATGTCAACCTTTAATATCAAATATGGTTGGTGGGTGGGTCAAAAGAAATAACTGACCAATCGAATGTGCAGTCACTTCTAGACTGTCTGTCGAGTCTGTTGAGTTTATTGTCAGCGCGCAATATTGGCTAACCTTGCTTGGTGCACCCCATATAAGGGAGAAGGTGTGGATTATCCCCTTTATTTCAACTACAAAGTTGTATCCTGAAAGCCAGGAAAAGCCATACAAACTCATGAGCTGTGGGAGCATTCATCTAAAATTGTAGTTTTTCCATCTTCTTTGTGATTTTGTTTACTTTTTATGCATTTCTTTGTTTTATGTATTTCTTCTTCGGTTGTTTGCCTGACGTGCTTAATAAATAAATAATAATTGTGGCTTCTTATAAAGCGCACATGTCCGTCACCCAGTGACGCTCCTGGTGCTGTAACATACAGTATTTCCTGCCAGATTGTGGGACTACGTTTTGAATTATGAGACCTAATTCTGGATGATAGCACCATGTAATGCTTTACAAGATGCTGTGGCGCAATTTGCTGCCGATCGGACCAGGAACACCGGGGCGAACCCCTTCTCTCAAGTGCACTGGGTTCTTTTACATGCGTTACATAACACATGGAACCAATGGCATAACGTCCCGTCCGAAGGACGAAGCAATGGTTAAGTGTCTTGCTTAAGGACACAAGTGTCACGGCTGGGGATTCGAGCCCACACTCTGCTGATCAGAAACACCAGAGTTTGAAGTCAGTGCTCTTGACCGCTCGGCCACAACACCCCCTTGTCTTTGGGCTTATGATGTGTGAACAAGCGTGTGGGCCTGTGTGCCTGTTTGGGGTTAGTTTTTGCACCAAACAGTGTAATTTTGTATGTACTTGTGCAATGAAGGCAATATAATAAAAAATAAATAAAATAAAAACTACCAGCTGCAAGTGGGGAATAACTTGTACCCAACAAAATGGAAAGTAAATATGGATTATTTTTATGGTTCTAAGAAGGTTTGAATGATTCAGTTTGGGAATAATTCTGCATAAAGGTGTCATTTGATGTCAAGTAGTGTTTTGTATCATTGCAGTTACCATTTGTCTGGTTTTTACTTTCTAGATATATATATATCAAGCAATCAACAAGGATGGACTGACAGACATAGCCTAAATGACTTAAAAAGCTCCAGAATGAATGAGGTTTAGCCCGCAAGCTTCATCTATTGCTCATTCAGGAAGTGCTCCAAGTAAGGCAGTGAGGATCCATATCAAGCACCTCAACTCTCTGTGACATCATGTACAAGATGGTGAGTATAAATGCATAAGCTGACTTGTATCCCTTTGATGGCTTTGGAGAAAATATTCCATTCTTTTGACTGACAAGCTGCTCTGTGTTTTACTCATGTTATTGTTCATTCAAGCACGTAGACAACACATTGGTATTTTTATCACTAAAACCGGTACGCGCACATAGATGCTTTCCACATTTTTTAAACCTCGGGTTTCGGACTAGAGAGGCCCAGAACTATGGTTATCTGTGCAAGTCTGTTAACATTTGGGCAAAATTAGATGCATACTTTTAATGCATTTTTTATTTGATCAAGCTCATTAATATACCGATCCATTAGGCTCCGCCCACAACGCATGTGTGTGCAAGAGTACACGAGCCTCTCCAATGCCTTTCTGCACAACTCTACCGTGCGCGCCATGGGGCGGAGCTTAATGGATCGGTCTATTGATACAGAAGGCCATGATTTCTAATCTGTACTGGGGGGGGGGGGGAGGTTACCTGCTGATTTCTATCTTCAGGAATGAAACATCACAGAGCAATCTGTGCTTTGTATGGTTATCTTCCGCAAACCAGCAAATATATTGATGTATATTTTGTACATCCCTTCATGCCAAAGTTTAACCAAGAAGATAGAGTAGTGATATACCACATATTCTTTCTCATTAAGGGTTGTGGTATCCCTTTTGGTTAAATGTGTCTGACACAAAGATGATCCATGTCCGGCATCTGCAAAAGCTGTTTATCACAAGTGGTTGTATCAGTCAGTCATATGCAATGGGATGAAGTGGTGCAAGAAGCATTGGACATGCTTCAACTCCATACAATCTTTCAGTCTTTGATTACATTTACAGGTAATGCTTACATAGGCTAGGGTGTGGCTGAGGGGGGATAGGATAGGTGAATGGTTTGGGAAGGTTGACACTTTTTGGCGACACTCTTATTCCCCACCCCGCCCCCTGTATAGTGTTGGATTCCATTAGCTACATGTTTTCACACATAACCAAAAACTTGGGCTGTGTGTCACTGTCAGTTTTTGCAGCTGTGGCTTAGATAGTTGCTAAGGGGCAGCCTCAAAGTTAAAGGGATGCTGCAGTGAATTCAAATAAAACAGTTAATTTTGCTGTCATTTATTTCTTATATATGTATTGAACATAATAAAATGTGTTTTGTTTATTCCCGACATATCTGGCTTGCGTAATTAGCGAATAAGTCATGCCCCCCCCCCCTTCTGTGGATTGTTACCGCCACCCTACCATCGACGTCACGTCGGGAATTCAAACATATCGTCGGCAAAAAGAGTCGACCTACCAACATGACGTCACGTTTATGCAAATGAAGGCTCCCTTTTAGGGGTGGGCTGAGTTCCCCTAATCTCTTGAAAACCATTTTTAAAGTACTTGCGCATTTAATAAAAAATATATAAAAATATTTCAGGTTTAAAAAGTCATATTTAATCGTTTAAATGAATTTAAAAAAAAACACTGCAGCCACCCTTTAATGCAGCTGCAAGCCCCTGCTCCCTACTTCAAAAATAACCTTAGCCTGTTCTGTTGTATCACTGTTCCCATTCCTCAGTTGGTGGTTTTTGGAAGACTAGGGATTATGTTACTAGCTCATTGTTCCTCTAACGCCCTTAGACCGCGTTCCCACTGGATCCCAAGTGCGAGATCAGGATCCTGCAACAAGATTGGTTGCAGTCGTACTTGAGTATGATCGCACATTGATCCCCATTTTGGGGAACGGAAGTGGGTTCAAAAGAACACTGTTTGCTTGCAAGTTGCAGGGTCTGATCACCCTTTGCGTTCCCACTAGACTTTTGATCGCCCATTAATCCAAAAGGGCGATCAGATCCGGCTTTAATCCTACTCCCAAGGAGGATCAAAATTGCACGGTCAGATCCTGATCGTCTCACGTTCCCACTGGAGCCTGTCTCTCGTTGATCGCCCTTTTGGGGTCTTGGTCGCCCTTTTCTCGAATTGAGGGATCAATGCGGGGTCCATTTGGAACAGGGTCTTATATAGTTGCTGAGATGGTGGACTTGCATTAGGTTTGTGTTACTAACGTACGCAAACATAACCGGAATCAAGAATGTAAGTTAAAGATTGGATGTGATATACAGTAGATTTGTTTTATTCCTAAAGAGTAGATTTGGTACAAGTGAAGCACTGGCCTAGATTACAGTTTGTCATTTCGGGATAACAATGTTATCAGATATAATTTGCAGAAACTTCAAAAGTTAAGTTGTCATTGACTGTCTTTGTAAATTTCGAGCTCCAACAGTCATGCAGTCATACATTGTAGTCATGAAACGGTTCAGTCACAGTTCAGAAAAAATTGACTAGAGTGGGATTTGAACCAAAGACCTTGAGGTTTCTTGCTTTAAAAAATATACTTTCAAATATTTTTTTAAAATATACTTTTAAATATCTGCCTTTTTGTTCAGAATGTCTTTTATGTGTGTAGTAGATAACTAAGTTGTAGATAACATCATATCTAAACTTGGTGATGCCACACCTTCATTCTATGTTATAAAGCGCCCTCAATGTTTCCATTCCAGCCTTCCTCCATGCCTGGTTCCATCCCATTGGATATATATATTTTGATGGGATATGCACACATGTCATCCGTAGCGCATCCATGTGTGTGAAATGACCAGGCTCAATAATTGTCACAAATCAACATCTGCCACACATGTTAGCATTTCCATCCGCTCCATAATGTACATAATTAAATTGTAACTTTTTTTGCCCAGTAGACGAGTCTATATCATCTACGCTCTAGTTCATGGCGCTCCCATCCTATGTTAATTGTGCTAATAGATTTAACACGACGATAAACCATGTGTTATTTTAGTTAACGATGTAATGAAGCACAGTTTTGGAGTTTGTAATAAAGAATTAATTTCAGTGGCAAACGCATAAAAACACATGTATAGTCTTGAGGCTTGCAGACGTTCTCATTAGTCACGCATCTCAGACTGTTCTTCCAATGTTGAGGAATAATGAAGATAAATAATGATGGAGAACTGATTCTTCGTCACATGCTTGTTATGTCTTGAGTTTTTAAGAAACCTTTAACAAATTGTTGTTCTAATAAGTTCCGGTTACTTATATTAAATTGAAAACAGTGGTAAGGTCCTTTCATTCGTGACCAAATAACAGTTTTTAATATGATGCTCTCCATCAACATTGATGCTCTCCATCAACATTTTGCATGGTTTAAAAACCAGCAAAATATTGAACTTGATTTGGCCTACGTACCCTTAATGCAGTCACAGTTTAGTGTTGTTGTTATTATTGTTGTTGCTGGTGTTGGTGTCGTCGTTGTCGTCGTTGTCGTTGTCGTTGTCGTTGTCGTTGTCGTTGTCGTTGTCGTTGTCGTTGTCGATGTCGTTGTCGTTGTCGTTGTCGTTGTCGTTGTCGTTCTATCAAGAAACCAATTTTCAAAGGTGGGTATCCATGTATCCTTTCTCTTTAATATTAAACTATGTCTCTTAATTTATTTGATAACATATTTTAAAAACTACATAGAAATTATTTTGAATATTTTACGATCAGTGATCTCTCAGAAATGAGTAATACTACAAATATTTAAACTAATACTGAAAACCACTGTGAAAACATTGCTTGGAACATACGCGTAGAGGCTAAATTTTCATTTGATATTGTAAGTGACTTCCAACATCTCTTTAACTGCAATTTGCTGGAGTTTATTTCCAAATCCAGCTGTGAGCTGCCTGGCATCAGCTGTTACAATCTACCCCAACTCTTTATTGTATTATCGTAGAATCACATGGGGTCAGCTATGTTCACAGTATATCTCCACATTAATGAGAGACATTGGCAAATGTAGAGGAAAAGTACGATCAACCCCACAGCCCGGTCTGTCAACCTTAGATGTAGAGACCTGAGTTAAGTGTCAGGGAGAGGAGAGTGCCCAAATTGAATTCATAAGTTTTGTTCTGGTGTATTTTATTCGGAGTAAATTAAAAGCACAGGTGGGCAAAGCTGGAAAATGAATGATTTGTGTACGCAGTTTTGTTACGGCTAATGATTCACTCTAAACTATTTTGTAAGTTTGCAAAATATTTCTTTTTTTGTTTAGAGGCCTGCAATTACTGTTTTGTACTTCAAGGCAGTGGACACTATTGGTAATTACTCAAAATAATTATTAGCATAAAATCTCTTTTGGTAACGAGTAATGGGGAGCTGTTGATTAAAAAAAACATTGTGAGAAACAGCTCCCTCTGAAGTAACATAGTTTTCGAGAAAGAAGTAATTTTCTTCCATTGTTATCTCACAACTTCGACGACCATTGAGTACAAATTTTCACAGGTTTGTTATTTTGTGCATACATGTTGAGATACACCAAGTGAGAAGACTGGTCTTTGACACTTACCAAAGGTGTCTAGTGTCTTTAAGGGAAATAGAAAACGATTAGGATTCTATTTTGGTCATAAATTGATTTTTACCTTGAGCTCCATCTGGACTTATTAAGAATTCAATATTCTCATGTATTGGGGCAATCAACGAGCATTTATACAAAACATTCAGGTTCACATACAGGAGCCTGAATTCGGTTAACTGAGTGTTACCTCACTCAGCTCATCAGCAGGAAGCGTCAATAGAACAACAATAACTAATTTAGATCTTTAAGATTTATTTATTTATTTCCTTTAATTACCCAGGATGAGCCAAATCAGTAAAAAGTAACTGGTTTCCATATGGGCCCTGCATAGTTAGATTGTTAAGAACGAACAAACAAATCAACATATTAAAAAGTAAACATATATTAATCACATTAAACAAAAGATATAAAAGTTATAAACTAATTGTAAATATGTAAGAATGTAAGCGGAAAATTGAAAGCAATATAAAAAAAAATTAAAAGTAAAAATAATTACAAGAGTAAATTCAACAGAAGCTATTTGAGGAATCTTTAGGGTTTATTTTAGATCTACTTGTTTTTTTTTCTTGGGCACTTTTAAATCAATAATACAGCACTAACTAACCAACTAGCCTGTAATTTGTTCTAAATAAAATTGTTTGATTTACATGTACTTGAAAACTATATTTGTGTTTGTATTCTGATTGGAAATTAATGGAATGGGAATGCCTTGGATTCTTAAACCCTCTATTTTAGAGAGGAAAAGAGAAATTGAAGCTCTTGGTACATACATTTGAAGAGTCGCAAGATGTTATGTCATGAAAATATAAACTTGTTGTCACAGTCAATTTGAGTTGTCAATAGCTAGAGTAGAGTCGAGTTTAGTTAAGTGACTACAGTTAGGCCATGTCATATTCCATGCAAACCATAATTAAGATATTGGAATTTGGTAAATCAGAAAGTAATGGTTGCCAGTGACACAGAGACAACTTTGTGCAATAATGTTCAGTTCCACATGAAGAATGCAGTGCTTTACACTGGACGCTATTGTCAAAGACCAGTCTTCTCACTTGGTGTATGTCAACATATGCATAAAATGCATGGCTTGTGAAAATTTAGGCTCAATTAGTCGTCGAATGTGAGATAATACTCAAAGAAAAAACACCATTGTCACACTAAGTTGTGTGCTTTCAGATGCTTGATGCTTGATTTCAGGAATTCAAAATCTTATTCTGAGGTCTCGAAATCAAATCCAAATATTTTAGTTGAAAATTACTTCTTTCTCAAAAACTTGTATGTTACTTCAGAGGGAGCTGTTTCTCACAATGTTTTATACTATCAACAGCTCTCCATTGCTTGTTACCAAGTAAGTTTTTATGCCAACAAATATTGAGTAAATATCAATAATGTTCAGTGCCTTTATAAGGACACAACTTTCACCCAGTAAGACGGTGATTGTCACCAAAATGAGCAAGGTAGGCAATTGTAATGCAAAGGGATATTTCCAACCTTACATTCAGGGGGATCTTTGGCAGAGAAATTTGATATTAAATACAGACAGAACCTTTTTTGAAACGGTATAAAGATGTGATATATTCTTGTGTGGTAAGATACTTTATGTTTGTGCCAAAAATACTTGTTAAAGGAAGCTCTACATACTACACAGAAAGCTTTCAATACATTTTGCCTGTCATTTGTGTATCTTCATGCTGCCCTTTCATAAGAAAACAAGTGGTACCACACACTATCCAAAGAAAACTAGAAGTATCATCTCCTCCAAAATTTTTCCATCCAGAACATCTTTTCGGATGGATTGCCTAAAAATGCATCCCATTCAGCTTTATTGGTGTGCTCTAGGGCACGGCGTATTCAATTTCCTGTCACAGAAGCACCTGGCTAGCAAGCTCTGAGCGCGCTCAGTGTCTTCATTACTGCATCGGATGGAGCCTGATGATGGGACGTGGCAGCTGGGGTTGGGTGACATTGCATGCTCTGGGGTTGAACCATTGGTTACACCGTGGTTTCACCATGTTTGCTCAGCGTACCTACGCACTTTTACTCATCAATCTATGTACAAGACAGCCTTTACTCTTTCTTTTCAACTGTCTTGTGAACTTATCTTCACTTTGTAAGAAGTGTAGTATATCCAAGAACCAAGGAGGTGCATGGAGGTAGTGGGAGCATGTTCATTTTGACTTTATCTCAAAATACAGGAAAGTGGAGATGTGGTGTACTTATTTGCATTGTGAATGCTGACAGGGAGAGCATGTGAATTCATATATCCCTGTCACACAGGTTTAACAACGCCCAAGTTAAAACTTTGGATTTGAAAAGTTTAAAACATTGAGAAAATGTCACAAGGTGACACCAAGAAGTGCGGAGAGGGAGGGGCGACTTGCAATTTTATTGTGATGTTTTATATTTTCCCAGCATTGTTTCACAAACGTTTGTAATATTGCTAAGTGTCATGTACTGTGCTGGATTATTTTCATCTATAAAAAAGGACTTTACCAAATACAATCTTTAAATGGGAAAATGCACTCAGCTTTTTTTAATCCATTTTGTGTGAACTTTTTTATGAGCTAAGCTTTATATAAATTACTATTATTATTGGAGATATTTTGTACCAAATCCGTCCATCTTTGTTCTGACTCACATTAAAAATGATAAGGACACTTTCATGAATCATAGAGCGTGAAGAAGTGAAACAACGCCTGGAAAGTGTTTTTAAGTCTCTGTAGTGATGTTTACTCATTTTGTAAATTAGTCATTTATTTTAACCATCCTGCCAGGACCACTGTGTGTAGCAAACCATCCGTCATATTATTCCTGCCTTGTCAAAACTCTTAAGCATTCTAATTCATCATCATTTGCAAACTTTGACAGCTGGTCAATTTAACCGGCTTGTGTAAGGTGTCAATTAGTTTGAACAAGGTGAAATCGTTCCCAATTGGGTGATGGGGGTCCAAGACTTGGCCCCTGTGGTGATCATGCATTCTTCATATCATAATAACCTATCAGATGAGGTAATACCTAAGAGTTTCCATTCAACTGTTTGTATCAAATTTAATTCGCATGACCTTGAAGACAGTACATTCAGAGCCCTTACTTGAACTATAAAGTTACCGCAGCTAAATTGCAGTTGGTAAAAAACTGCAGTATTGGTTGTTGTAAGAAACTAATATACCCCTTGCATAATGCAAAACGCTACACTGACATTCACGTTTTCACGCACAAAGAACAGCTATCGTCCAATCATTTGCCTCATTTGACCCCATTAAGGGGCGCTTTTTGACCCCAGAGGGTGCTTTTGGAGCATGTGACTTCACATGTAAGGGGTCTTTTCCTTCAAAAGTCAGGCAAACCAATCTATTAAGTTGAAACATTTTGGGCATTTGGTTACTTGAGAGTGGAAGATTTTGGAGGATGTAGGAGGGTCCGACTGGGGGTTCGGGTGTTGGTGTTATGCATAGATCTTTACTCAAGTAACAAATTTAACTCCAAAATCTAACGTGTGTTTAGGCCCACAAAGTATTACATATTTATCTGCACTTTAAATTTATAAGTGACCCACTCTGTGAAAATGAGTCAGATGTCGCCCAATGCATTATTAAGCCATGAACAGTTTAATGTGGAAAATATTTTTAAAAAATGTTATTTTTTTAATACTTTTTGTTTACTTTTTAAGATCTATATTTGCACGGTAACCCTTTAGAACACTTACTTTTCGGCAATAAAGCTATGAATACACCAATATTGTGACCATAGGGCCTACCTATGTCCAATTTGTGTCCTTTTGCGCGAAATGGTAGTTGAAAACATCACTCTACTTGTAATTCGTTTTTTCATAAGAATAGTGTATTGGCTAATTTCAAACATGAGTAACTCAGCAACTCGCTACACCCCAAAGCTTAGACACATACCAAATTACTGCTGCTGGTGTGTTCTTTCCAGCCATGCATATAACTCAATTCTTGAAACAGTCAAAATCTGACTCATTTTCACGTAGCGGGTCACATATTTGGTTGGTTTGGGAAAGGAACGCCTAGACAATGTATTTTTTTCTGGGCTTGAGGTTCAGTCTGTCTCCTGTGGGCGTGGGCTTAGGGGCTGAAAGACAACTTCCCCTGTTACATTGTCAGACTTTGTTTTTGGAGTTTGCAACATCACTAATAGATTCAGGCACACAGCATTGTAAATTGGGTGTTTATTAAAGGCAGTGGACACTATTGGTAATTGTCAAAGACTAGCCTCCACAGTTGGTGTATCTCAACATACGCATAAAATAACAAACCTGTGAAAATTTGAGCTCAATCGGTCATCGAACTTGCGAGAAAATAATGTAAGAAAGAACACCCTCGTCACACGAAGTTGTGTGCGTTTAGATGGTTGATTTCAAGACCTTAAGTTCTAAATCTGAGGTCTCGAAATTGTGGAAAGTTACTTCTTTCTCCCAAACTATGGCACTTCAGAGGGAGCCGTTTCTCACAATATTTTATACCATCAAACTCTCCCTATTACTCGCCACCTAGAAAGGTTTTATGCTAATAATTATTTTGAGTAATTCGCCAATAGTGTCCACTGCCTTTAAAGCCAGTGGACACTTTCGGTAAACAGTATTGTCTTCGTGTATCATAACTGATACAAAAAATTACAAACCTGTGAAAATTTAGGCTCAATGAGTCATCGGAGTCGGGAGAAAATAACGAGGAAAACCCACCCTTGTTACCGCACGTTTCGCCATGTCATGACATGTGTTTACTATAAATTCGTAATTCTCGACAACGAGAATTGGTAATTGTTTTAATGTTTTCTCGAAAAGTAAAGCATTTCATGGAATAAAATTTCAAGAGAAGTCTTTCACCATTACCTTCTGTAAACCCTGTAAGTTATTTGTAAATCTGTGAGATTAGTTTTTGTTTTTCTGTGCCGAAAGTGTATAATGGCTTTAAAGGCCCAGTGTGTTTACAGGACCATTATTTCACATGGATGCACAAAACAATGTATCAAATCAGTGCTGCGCTAGTAGACATTATTACATGAGATTAGAATATGTGTGACACAATTTTCTAATCTCAGGTACATGTAATAATGTCTGTTTAGTCTGAACTGAGTTCTCACACACTCATTTCAGCTTAGTTGATGACAACCTAAAAATAAAACCAAGTGCTCAAACCTTTCCGTCCTCCTTGCTCAAACTTTACAAATTTCAGTATTATCGTCTAGAAAACAAAATGCCAGGCTCCCTTGAAACTCTACACAAAGCATAACTTGGTTATTATTCCCTTCTCCACTCTTTTGCCCTCCATCGTCCCACCATTTTGGGGAGTGGGTTGGGGTGAGGGTGGGTTGGGGATGGATTGGATCGGCTTGTTGTGAGGAGAGGTTTTGTTCCCACGCCCCTGCTCTATGGTTGCAGCAGTTTTTCACAAGAAGCAAATTACAGGTCATGTTTTTGTTAATTTAAACAGCATTAATATGACACTTCCCTTGGGGGAAAACAGATAGTAAATGAAACGCCTCACTTCATTCTAAACTCAAGATTAGGCCGCATAAAAAATTTGTTGATCGTCCTTTTTGTTTTTTTGGATGAGGGGAGGGAGAGAGTTTTTTTTTTTTTTTTAAGTTTTGTTGATATGCCAAATATGAAATCAAGAATAAAGAAATCATCACAATCACTATAAAACAGAGGGTTTGCGTGTTTTTGATGTTTTCAATAGTATTGTCAAACAAATTTAACTCCTAGATGACATTTGCTGTAAACTTTTTCAAACAGCTAAGTACAGTGTAGCCCAAGTAAATATTTGAAAAATTGTTCTTGCTTTGCCAACATGAAAAAAAACCTTCTTTAAACATCTTTTCAACCCTGTACATTTTGAAAAACAAATATCAGCTGAAAAATCTGGGCAGTAAAAGTATAAAGAGATATCCAGACATGGGAGAAAAAAAATGTGGTTGGGGGGTTTTGAACGGTCGGGCGGGGACGATCAACTATTATTATTTTTTATGTGGCCTTAAAAAGTAGGCCGTAGAATTCCTTCTTGGTTCAAAAACAAGTGGTCTTTCCAAGCAGTTTGTGAAACCATCAAACTAAGACAAACTTGACCCCGATTTTAGAAAAGGGTGGTACAAAAATGTTCATTTACTTTACAGTGTTTACAGGAAATAGTGATTTATGATTATCTGTAAATCCAGTATCCTCACTGGCTTCAGTTTGACAATTTAATCATTACCATCTCTATCCTTCTTAAATTGGCTCACCCTGGCTTTATAATTGAATTTACTTGCAGTTCAACTTTCCCCTGAAAAAAGAAAATGTTTTATATCAAACCACTCCAAGTTAGTTAAAAAAGACTAAGAGGCTTATAAGGTGGGGTGCAGAACCTCGCGGTTAATATCCACCAGGCATGACCTCTCATTATTAATAATTTGTAATGATTTGTTGAAGAATATGAGTTTTGTAATGAACAACAAATTGTTTGACAAATTGTTAATCTAAAAGTGTACTTCTGACGGACCAATTTTCCCCATGGAAATATTTCCACGGATGGGTGTTAATCATCTGTCATCTATCACCATTCTGATTTGCCTTAAAGGCAGTGGACACTATTGGTAATTACTCAAAATAATTATTAGCATAAAACCTTTCTTGGTGACAAGTATAAGGGAGAGGTTGGTGGTATAAAACATTATGAGAAATGGCTCCCTCTGAAGTGCCATAGTTTTCGAGAAAGAGGTAATTTTCCACGAATTTCATTTTGAGACCTCAGATTTAGAACTTGAAGTCTCGAAATCAACCATCTAAACGCACACAACTTGGTGTGACAAGGGTGTGTTTTCTTTCATTATTATCTCGCAACTTCGATGACCGATTGAGCTCAAATTTTCACAGGTTTGTTATTTTATGCATGTGTTGAGATACACCAACTGTGAAGGCTAATCTTTGACAATTACCAATAGTGTCCACTGCCTTTAACTCACTGACAAAGCTGTGCCATTTTGATTATTTGGTGTTTTCTTGACTCACAGGTCAGTTGTAACAGTATTTCAGCGGAAAATATAGGAATGAAAAGCATTATTTTTCTAAACCATTGACATGTCATTTCTTAGAAGACAGAATTAATTCAATGTTCTTTTTATAACAACTTTACTTGTCTGTAAACTAATCAGAATAGGTTTGTTTAAAGCTTAAGTTGAAGTTACCTAAAATTTATGAATCACAGAATTTCAATATGACAGTTTGTTGATCATCAGTATTAAAGATTATCTGACAGATAGTAGAACCCAGATGACTATTTCATCAGAAATATTGTCAACATCAAGAAAAGTAGCTTTAAAAGATCGCAAAAAACGCCGCCGCTTATTTTTTATATTGAAATCTGCTCAAGTGGAGTTTGCACAAAAACTTTCCTCACTAAAATCACTTTTCACTGATCGTGATATAATATCACAAAAATTATTGAAATTTAAACAGGTTGGTTGTGTGACTATAAGGTTGTTATTGAAAACTAGAGGATGGGAATAAAGTTGATTCTAACAAAAAACAATGATATTCCTGATATTCCTGATATTGCAGAAATTAAAGATGAACTAACTTTTCAGATAAGGATACAGAAGGAAAAATATGTAAATGATAAGTTGTAGTTAATTATAAGTTTCATGTAATGTTTTTGCCTGAACTAATCTGTATACAAGTATTTTGCAACTAGCTTGAGTAATTAATGTGAATGATGTTCTTAAAATATGTTAATGTAAAATTTTATCAATTATGGCTTCCTTAAATAAAATAATTACCATAAAAACATTTACATTTATAGTTTCATTCCTGCCAAAATGTGTGGTATTGTTGTAGTTTGGTGGTGTTGTACAACCTAACAGAGAAACAATAAGTGTAATTAATTGGGTGATGCAACACATTTCGGTTGCTCATACGTAGCTCATGCAAGATGTAGGTTTATGACAACTGATTTGAGTAAAGGTGTTGTAGACAGTGTTCAATGTTTCACTAAATAGTGTTAATTGGAGTCCCTATAGAGATAGGATTAAAACACATACCAGGGTCGATCTAAACACTAGTGCACTATAAAGCTGCCAACATTGGCCAGTAGTTGTTAGGTTTAATTAAAGGTGGTATAATACATATACTTGTATCCATAATAAATAAATAAATTAGTTAAATGTTGGAGAAACCTATAATTACATAGCTTATCTTTGTTTTATTTAACAGCAAGACTTTTCTTTTTAAGGTGTAATGTGGTGCCCTTTTCACATCAGTACATTTTAGAGCAGGGACCAGTATATGATCAGTATATAGGCCTGTCAAGTTATTTGGAGTAAATTTGATCTTAAAGAATCCACAGAGTGAGATAAACTTAAACTATGATATACAACCGATAAGAAAGTCATGATTAAGAAGGTGCCATCTCACCTGTGGTTCTTATTACCATTTTAATAGAATTCTAAGTCCGAGTATATATTTGGCAATTAGTCCTAAGCATAAGAAATTACTTTGCAAAGAGCACTGGAGAGCTGTTGATATTAACAAAAACACTGTTAGAAATGACTCCTTTTGAAGTAATGTACCTTTAGAGAAAGCAGTAGTTTTCATCAACAAATTTTAATATTATGGGAAAGGCTTGAGCCATGAAGCTTGTCAGAGGCATCTGAAAGCACACAATTCTTGACAAAGGTGTTTTTATCTTTCATTCTTGCAACTTCGATTTGAGACATCATTTTCACAGGTTTGTTATTTTAGGATACAACAATTGAGGAAAAATTACCAAAAGTATACCCATGGGACTTTTTACTTCTTTTCAACAAAATACTTCTCCCCTTCAAGTCTGTACATGATTGCTGCAGCACACTTGAACAATGAATTGGTTTATAATAGATAAATTGTTTATCTAGAGTTGTTGTTTTGCCCCCATCGCTCCAGATACTTTAGTGGCAGTTAAAACACATTCTCACTCCAAATAAATAGTTTAATACAGTTTGCTTTTTCTGTAGGATGACATAATTTGTTGATCAAACAACTAGGTTATAGAATGACCTGTTGACATGACTCTGAAGCCTTGATGGATGTCTTCCCCTAGCTATCTTAAGTCTTTCGTAAACCATGACATGGTTTTGCCCAATAGTTCAAACATTTTGTTTTGTGTTTTTAAAATTGAGACAACAGAGTGGAATATTTTGAAAGCCTTTGTTAAGGTGGGTGGCTATAGTTTAAGCCAGCTTTTGGGAATAGAATAAGAATGGTTTGGTACTATTGCCATTGCAGAATGGTTTGGTACTATTGCCATTGCTGAAGTATGTGAAGCAAACATGGGCACTTCTGCTTTAACAACTTGGCGCCAGGGTTTCCATAATTTGTTCATGCCCTAGGGCAGGATTCATTTTTTCAGAACTGGCAGATTAATTTGCTATATAGAAGAATATCATTGTCACAATGAAACCCATGAATGAACAAAGTAAGACAACAAACGTTGGCATCACATGCAATATGATTATACTTTTTGGAGAATAAATAAGCTGAGTTGACTAAATCACACTGCACCTTGGCAATATCTGCCCTGATGCCCTGAATCTTGCGGAATTCGGACTTATATCACATTATGCCGAATACAATAGTGGCAGTCTAGGCAAAGGTTTGGAATTGGGGATTAGGCCAACATAATACCCTCCCCTCAAAAAGGGGAGATTTCAACCAAATATTCCAGTACCCTTTGTCCCTCTTCGTATGTTTTATCATCGCACTGTGCACAACGGAATATTTGGGCATGTTAATGGTCCGATATTCTGAGTATCAGTATACACATCATCTGATTTCTGGAACAGAAAATTTTGACATTAAACTGATAATGGGTCCCAATGTTTAAGCTGAATAGCTCGCAGGTTCAAGAGACACTCTGTGTGTTCTTTATGAAATGGAATATTTCTAAAAGCTTCACATGCCCTAATATGGCACTATTTGTTCAAGCCCTGACCATCAAGACTCCCTGAGGTAAGTGATGTTAACAATCTCCAGGGGCCCTCTTTGAGTGGGCACAAAATGCAAAGACCAGGGCCCAATTTCATAGAGCTGCTTAGCACAAAAAATTGCTTAGCATGAAATTTCTTCCTTGATAAAAACAGGATTACCAACAAAATTTCCATTTGTTGCATATTGCTTGTTACTCAGGCATTCAGCTGTTGTTTGCTTATCCTGAAAATCAGGTGGAAATTTGGTTGGTAGTCCTGTTTTTATTATAAGGAAGAAATTTCATGCTAAGCAAATGTTTTTGATTATCAGCTCTATGAAATTGGGCCCAGGCCAATGGAGGAATAAAATCATCCTTAGTGATCATTAATTTGTTTCTCAACCAAATTTCATTTTCTCTTTTCAAATTAAACAATCCACAAAGCGTATTTTATCATACCAAAAATGTCATCTAAGAATAACATAAAAATCTAATCTTGAGCTTTACATGTCATTCTACCTCTGTGTGTCCGTGTAAGCTCTGAAGTCTATCTATAGCAATAGTCAAACACAGCTTTTTTCCATTGGATTGATTTCTCCCAAAGCCCATCAGTGTTTCATCTCATCACAGAGGCTCCTGTCACTTTCATCTGCAATTTGAGTTTTGACACGCAGTGAAAAATCACTTTTGAATTCCAAGCTTCTTTCAGCCACTTATTTTTCAATTTATTCTCAGCAGAAACTTTCTCTCACCCATTTCAATCAGCATCTCCACATGAAATCAGAGAGGTTGTTATACCCCATAAGTGCCCGCTGAAATCAAATTATGGATGAGAAGAGACAGAAACCAATCACTCTGAGATGTTAAATGCATTGCTTTTGACCGATTGCATTTACGTATCATGCACAAAAGAGTGTATTTGAAATGGAGCATAATGATGTCATCTTGACCGTGTGGAAAGCTTGCTCGGTATAGAGTTCGTACAAAACATTCTCAGAAGCCCAGCCGTTGTTTTCACAAAGAGTTAGTACTCGTCTTATCTCGAGTCTTGAGTTAGGACGAGTAACTCGTCCTTACTCAGGATTAATCTTAACGTCTGCATGCTACAGTGCAGGGTTGGGACTCGTCCTAAGTCATAAGATTAATCCTAAGTTAGGAAGAGTTCTGTGAAATCAACGGCTGCACTTTTGCTGGTTTTCCCACGATGCTTTGGGGTTGGGTAAATAAAATAATTGTTATTTTATTGGAAATAGTTACGGCTCACACGCAGTTTGGAACATTGCAAAACAAGTTATATGCTGTTTAGTTTTTAAAACAAAGTAAAGTTTGCTTTAAAGGCAGTGGACACTAATGGTAATTGTCAAAGACTAGCCTTCACAGTTGGTTACGTATATCTCAACATGCAAAAAATAACAAACCTGTGAAAATTTGGGCTCAATCGGTCATCGAAGTTGCGAGATAATAATGACCCTTGTTATAGTAAAATAACCCTTGTCACACGAAGTTGTGTGCGTTTTGATGGTTGATTTTGAGACCTCAAGTTCTAAATCTGTTTCTCACAATGTTTTATACCATCAACCTCTCCCCTTTACTCGTCACCAAGAAAGGTTTTATACTAATAATTATTTTGAGTAATTACCAATAGTGTCCACTGCCTTTAAATACAGGTGTGCCTCGTACGAAGACAAAGCATTGCACTCCCTTAGTGTTGGTGTTCAAATCAATATAATCTTGGTGGTCTAGTAGTTAGTACAACCGTAAGGCACTGCTTGAGAATTGCAAAGGTTTTGGGTTCGAATCCCACCTGAGTAATAATGCCTGTGATCTTTTTTTCACAGAGCTCGGGAAAGTACTGAGTATACAGTGCTAACACATCGGTGTATTTGGGTAAAACCAAAATTAGTATTCTTTATCCCGATGCAAATTTCCATCTATATGTATTATTATTACTAAATTAATAATTCAAATTTTAGGACTTAACATTCATCATCATTTGTCTTTCAATATTTAATTGACTTGGCTTCACAAATATCAATGACTTAGTAGAATGTGTACCTTAATTTATTGCTAAAGGCTGGTGATTATCGTTAGTTAATTGCCAATTTGCGAAAGCGTTGATTTTAAAGTCTGTTGAACTTATTGGTTGCCATGGTAAGTTGTGACTCATTTTGTAAGATTAAGTATGCCTACCTATTTATTTATGATCCAGCTTAGTAAAGACCTTCGCTATTCTAACTTTTCTCTTGCTAAAGCTACCAGATAAAGCTTGGGCTTATGTAAAAGTATCAGTATCAATCTAAAGATGGTTGACTTCAGAAATTTAATCTTTGATTTGGGTAGGTTTTGTTGCTTCTTTGGGCCTGCAAGTACATTGCATCATTCCAATTCGGAACAACATGCACTAATAGACCCTTCCCATGAAATATGTAAATTGCACATAGCGCCTGCGCACTAACATTTTGGTTGGAAAAATGAGGGAACTTGCGCTGTTTTGTACACGACTAATGGGTGCGTGACGCAGACGCGATTGCGCGTCTGCTTAGTGCACAACTCTATTGGGTTTGCCAACCAACAGGGTCTGTACGCATGCGTGAATGTGATTAGCATATTTCACGGGAAGGGTCCATTGTACCTGCTATATATAATAATTATATATGGTAAATTGTGAAAAAAGGAAAAATTTAAAATAAATCTATTTTAAAACATTGCTATTGCTTTTCACTACAGTCTGCTAGAATGGGTGCCTGTAGAGATTAAAAATTGTGATGCGATTGATTTAGATGCATTCAGCAATGTGTTTGGCCTAATGAGCAGTGCTTTTATATATGTGTTAAATCACACCTATTCCTCCGGAGTGATAAGAAGCAATCATATGTGCGTTCGTTTAGCTTCCCTGAGTCGACCCCGGTGTGTGGTGGTTTTTATTTTCCAGGACGAACGTGTGCAGATAATTACCCACGTTAGTCCTGGGAAGAAGAAAAAAAACGCCACACACCGGGGTCGACCCAGGGAAGCAAAACGAACGCACCCTATATGTCTTGCTCTGTGACATAAGTGCCAGTGACTGGAATTTAAACCCACTCCACTTCTTTGTAATCTTGCCTATTAGTCATTGGATGACTTTAACTTTGAATAACCATTAAAAATGTCCTTGCTGTATGAACAATGGCATGGTATGCGGCCTGTGATTTGACCATGTTGCATCCAGTTCTGTTCCCTTCGAGTAGACTGGGATATAACCCTGTTGCACTGCCATAACGAAGCTCAATTTTTGGAAAATTTATTAGGAACGCATGCCTTGTAGTTCAAAACCATTACTGGACCAGAGAATGTGCTATATAAGACGGGAATAAAATTTGAGAAGAGCCCTAATCCACCCAGTTTCATTTGAGGTTTCTTGTTGGGGGGGGGGGAACAAGAATACAATGAAGAGAAGACTTGTCTCATTGTCTTATAGCTTATATTTCAATACACCGTGGAATTGCAAGATAATAATAATTTGGGGGGCTAATCGTCCTTACTCGCAGCTAGAGCTGAATTGCGAAGGACGCGGCTACAACGTGTTCGAGAAGCAGGCATGCAAGGGCGCATTCAGCTGCCAGCCACATCAAACCATTATGACCACGGAGCACAGCCAAGATCGAAAGTGTTTGATTTTTTTTTTCATTTTTTTTTGAACTGATATATACAAACAAGAAGTTTGTATATATCAGTTCAAATTAAAAAATGCAGACTGGTACTGTCTTAAGTTTACTGGCCCGACACTGGCCTGCGTTAATTTTCAAGCCCCAAATAATATGTATCTCTGTAGACACATTACTCTTTGTATTTGACTTTTACCCAAGTGCAGTCCCCTTAAACCATTCTGTATGTATCATAACGTCAGTATGAGGCATCCTAGCTACACTAGTCATGAATCAGCAGCAGCCAGTAGCATACAATCAATCCCCCGCCCACATGCATCACAGAATTCACCTGTACCATAATATTTCAATTTGCTCTTCAATTATCTGTCCAACCAGGATGCACCTGCGAGTTGTTTTTTCAGCATTTCGATAAACTTTACACCCTCCCCTGTCTTTCCTCTAGCATGCTGGTATTTTCTTTCTGGACACACAGGAGACATGCCTCCTGACTGAGGAAGCACTATTCTGTTGCCTGTCATGTGTGCTTGTCATCACTAAAGTTCAGACCTTATTGCACCTGGCGTGAGAGGAGCAGTGTGCAGACAGATTTCAACTCTTTTCTCATTTTTGGACTTCTTTGGGAATTTTGGACTGGTGGTGGAATAGACTTGGTTCAAGTCATTTGTGTACATGGATGATGGGTGTAGATTTACCTCATTGTCCTTCTTCAGGGCTTTCGGGACAAACTTATCTGCTATGGGATTGTAAAAACAAGAATGTTAAAGGGAAGGTACACGTTTGGTAATTGCCAAAGACCTGTCTTCTCACTTGGTGTATCCCATTATAACCATAAAATAACAAGCCTGTGAAAAATTGGGCTCAATCGGTCATTGAAATTGTGGGAAAAAGATGAAAGAAAAAAAACCTTGTGGGACGAATTTGTGTGCTTTCAGATAGGAATATAAGACTTCTAGTTAGAAGTCTTTTATTATTTTAGTGAAAATATACCTCTTTCTCAAAAACTACGTTACTTCAAAGGGAGTTATTTCCCACGATGTTTTATACTATCAACAGCTCTTCAATGCTCATTACCAAGTCAGTTTTTAAGTTAATATTTGTTTTAAGTAATTACCAAATGTGTACCTTCCCTTTAAGGAAATCGAAGCAAAGATTAAAGCCTAAATTAGGCTACATGTGGTAGCAAAGTCAATTTTCTTGCGTCAAAATGGTAAAACAGGGCAAACTCATTGTTTGCATCACTAAAATTCGCCTTGTCTGGAATTTAAACCCATCTTAATGCAGTGGCGTTCATCTTTTCGACTGGTCTTTGACAGATGTGATAAACTCTGTTTATCTGTTTGCAAACAGAGTGGTAATATTGTTAAAGCCAAGTGCATGGAGTTCTTTTAGTTCAACAAGTTGCCTCATCAGTCACTGTTTTCACTAAATATATTGGTGTTTGTTTTCATACTCTCTCTCTCTCTCTCTCTCTCTAGTCGACCGAGGTTGGAACATGTTGAGATTTGACAATCCTTGTCTATTTCTCGTTACAGACACTGGACACTAATGGTAATTGTCAAAGACCAACCATCTCACTTGGTGTAACTCAACATATGCATAAAGTACCAAACCTGTGAAATTTTGAGCTCAATCGGTCATCGAAGTTGCGAGATAATAATGAAAGAAAAAACACCCTTGTCACACGAAGTTGTATGCTTTCAGATGCTTGATTTCGAGACCTCAAATTCTAACTCTGAGGTCATGAAGTCAAATTCGTTAAAAATTACTTCTTTCTCGAAAAACTACTCCACTTCAGAGAGAGCCTTTTTTCACAATGTTTTATACTATCAATCTCTCCCAATTACTCGTTACCAAGTAAGGGTTTATGCTAATAATTATTTTGAGTAATTATTAGTAGTGTCCACTGCCTTTAAGTGGGGGAGATCATTTGGATGGAAGCACCGGCAAGTACATCTGTATAGCTGAGCTTTTGTCTTCCCCTGTCTGTTTACATACATAACCGGTTTTAGTGAACTTGAAACCCGGCGGTATTCTCTTTCTTGTTTTGGGAATTATAAAACTTGATTTTCTCATGTGAGGATTCATAACTTCTTTTCTTCTTTTTTAATGGGATACAGTTAAAGTTGAGGTCTTCTTGAAACAACAGATACTTAGGCCAAATAAAACAAAATACCAGTTGATCGTCCCCGCCCACATCCTATTTTGGGGCCGCATCCTTTTTTTTTACTATTTACTATTTTTTCAGAAGGACTGGCCTTGGAGCTTTTTTTCCGAATCTAACTTGATGCTCTCGAACACTTGTAACCGTCTGTTTCATAAAACAATATTAGTGAATGCCTATACCAGCAAATCTTTTTAGTGTTATCCGACCCTGTTAGTGTTAGTGTTAACACAGGTCCTCATGCAGCTAATAGGTATAAATAAGTTTGTGGTTGATTCAAACTGAAGAATTGGTGGCCTGTTTGATTTGAAATACTTAGCGGCCATCTTGAAAAAAAAATAGTAAATAGTAAATAGTGAGGCCCTCATCCTCCTCTTTTTTGAAAAATCCGGACGATCAACTGGTATTTTTTGTTATTTGGCTTTATTACATTGCCAACCACATTCTTGTTCTTCTCATCTTTGTTTTGTATTTACAATTAGCATGCTAACTGGTTTTGGTGAGGTCATTTGAATGGATGAGAAGCAACATGGCTGCGTTGTTACTGAAGATTTACTTGGCACTGAGGTTGAAATTTTTGTCAACTCGTTTCAACTCGAGTTTTGGACTCTAATTACAGCTTGAGATAAATGACATAACCAAACGAAAAAGTCCACGATTGAAGATAAACGCTTCATCATGTACTAGGGAACGACAAGTTTTTAAAAGGGAATGTACATCATTGCTCTTCGGATGAGTGAATTAATTACAGTTCCATCCAATTTAAGCATGACAATTTCATCCAATATTCAAATTAATTGGTAATGTTTCAGAGAAACCGAAAAAAGAAAGAAATATTAAGCTGTTGTAAACTGCTTACAAACCTGAATAGCAAGACAATCTTTTATTGGTCTGTCATCTTGACCCTCGGAGAGTCTTTCCCAAGGGTAATGGGATATATTTTGTTGGAGATTTTGAGTGCTTGTTCATCGATGGTTGGACCACTTAAGTAAGGTCCCTTTGGAAATTAAGGGCTAGTATTTTAATTGCTACGATTGAAAGAAGCAATTGTGATTTGTGGGGTCTTGAAATGCTATGTTCTGGACTTAATTCCTCTGGAGGGATGGTACTGTGGTATGATCTTTACAGTAAATGAGCTTTCAGATTGAAGCTATAGCTTCGCCTTTTCCATACTTTGTTTTTAAAGCACTGATTCTGTGTAGATATTAATCAGAAACAAATAATAAACAATTTCAATTGGAAAGTTCACACTGTCAGAAGGTAGAAATTTTTCTTTGTAGTAGTTTTATCTTCAACTGTGTCATATGATGATAATGTAAGTCTGTTGGATTGCTTGTTGACTTTGTGTGGATTTCATATTAATCAACACTCACTTAATATTGTACTTACAAGAAAAACAGCTTGTTTCTGATTTGCTTATTGATTTCAGTTCCCTCGTCAGGCAGGAGGAATACAAGGGAATTAAAACACCTTAGCAATTTAATTCAGTCTTTAACATTTATTCTTTAAAGACCAGTCTGCTAAATTGCATAAAACATCTCAACATATGCATAAAATGACAAACCTGTGAAAATTTGAGCTCAATCGGATGTCAAAGTTGTGAGACAATAATTTAGGAAAAAACACCCTTGTCACACGAAGTTGTGTGCTTTCAGATGCTTGATTTCGAGACCTCAAAATCTTTTTCTAAGGTCTGGATATAAAATTTGTTGAAAATAACTTCTGTTGCGAAAACTACATTGCTTCAGAGGGAGGCGTTTCTCACAATGTTTAATACTATCAAGAGCTCCCCATTACTCGTTACCAAGTAAGGGTTTATGCTAATAGTTATTTGTTAGTAATTACCAATAGTGTCCACTGCCTTTAATTAAACGAAAACGAAGCTTTCGACATGAAAATCTGCAGATTAGTTCTAATTGAGTATATATGTACTTTTTGCCAAAAACAGAATGACCTCAATGTCTATCCATGGAAAGCTAAAATGGAAGCGGGGATTGTTGCTTACAAATGGCTGTTGGGTAGATTAGCTCGCAGGATTGACACAAGAAGATCAATATCATTCAGACCTTCTTGGCACATTTCTAATGAAGACCTCTGGCTCAAGTCTTTTGTGATTCTACTCTGGCATCAATATACAACACCTGCAAATAGTTGATGAGCAAAGAAAAAAGAACTTTGATTCTCTTAATCTTGCCAGAGAATTGGGGGAAATCTTTTCCCCAAGACTTAATGCGGATGCATGTTTTTTCTTGATTTGTAGAAATGTGATTCGGAAGTAGGTATTTCCTATGCAGCGAGAAGCACCTGTTTTGAGTATCTCAGTCGTCTTTTGCCTGTGGACATTGAAGGGAAGGATTTGTTGTTGTGTAAGGAGGTTTAACACCTAGAACTACATCTTGGCTGAGCTAGGAGCATTTCTTAAATGGACGTAACTCTATGTTTTCATTTTCTTTGTATGTCATTTATTTGTTCTTCTTGTGAAGAAAAGGACTCTCAGAATAGGGAACTTCATCACTAGCTAAGATCCCAATAGAGAAATTGGAAGCTTCAGTTTTAGATGTGGGAGGAAAACCCCAGATAATTATTCAGTGAAAACCCACGCAGTCTTGTAGGGACTGAAAACCCAATCCATATAGTGCCCCTGGCAGGACTCACAAAGGGATCCCTGAGGTAAAGGGTAGGAAAGATACCACTTTGCCAACCTGAGTCCATCTGGTTTATATTTATATTGTTATATTTATTTAATTTCTCGGGAAATGAGTACAATAATACACATTAGTGAGGTTAAAAACATTGAAAAATACAGCAAAGAGCAATTAAAATACACTAGGTTAAAAAAATTGAAAAATACAGCAAAGAGCAATTTAAATACAGTAAAGAAAGAGAAACGGCTGAAGGATTGCCTTAAAGAAACACAGTTCCTGTCGAGGCTCTCCTCTCCAGCTGATCTTAAAAAGAACAATAAAAAAGTAGAATAATAAAAATCAAAAAAATATAAGTATTCTATATAGCAGCAAAAACAAGCAAAGACGCGAAAAATAGTCATACAAGTAGATCCAGTAACTGAGGCGCTGTACTCCTTTTTTCGAATTTTGACATTATCGGCGACAGATTTGAGATAGTGATTCCAAATTGTGTAGGCACTCTGAACTCAATAGAATACCCAGCCAGGTTCCTGTTTGATAAAGTATAAAGTAGAAGTTTGCACACTTGATGACATTTTGTGCATTTGTGCTTTTCAATTCCAAAATGTCGTAGCAGTTGCTGCTGTCAATGTTTGCAAAAGGAGTCTGTATTCATTGTCTGTATTTCAGAGATTGTAAAAGTTCATATAGGTATGGTATATAAGTGGCTAAATTAGTGGATTTTCTGGTGGGTACATCAGGACATTAAAGCTTAAAGATTGTTATGTTAGGTTTCAAAAAATATTCATAAATACCTCAGACAGTTTTGCTATTCCTATTGGTGGAAAGCGCGTCACGTGGGTGTGTATAAACCTTTGTTTATGACCGGTAAAAAGTGTTAATTCATGGGCGTGACACGCGACCTTGCACCTGTTCTTACAGTTTCTTCATTCCTATTGGTCGAGAGCAACGGCTAAAACAGTCACGCGATACGCGCGAGGCGCACAGCATTCCCTTATAAGGAGTTGTTTATCCGAGGGCGGTGGAGGGCTTTACCATTTCATAGCTGGAGGGGTGTTATGTTGAAAGAAATCATTTTTACTGAAATTTATTTTACTTTTTGACCAAAAAGTGTTGATTTTTTTGACCGAAAGGTATTTATGAATGTGAATCAAAGTGTGTTGAATCGGTTTGCAACTAGTGGTTTTTAACCCGCCGGGGCCTGGTTCTTGATAATTTACCTCAACTTCGTCTCGATAAAATGATCAAGAACCAGGCCTCGTTGGGATTAAACCACAAGTTGAAAACTCTTCACCACACATTGATTCCCTTAATCAATCTGATCCTACCCTCTATTTTTCAATAAACACATCACAAAGCAACCAATTATGCTCATACAAATCATCACTGTGTGTTTTCTTGGGAAAATTTAAACTGGTTACATGATGTCAAATGGACTATTTCTTATAAAGCTCTTTAGAGGTAATGTAGGCAATAACTTCTTTAATTACTAAAGCCAATTCGCATTTACCATTTTTTTTTTAACAAGTAGACAATTTCCACATCCAGGGGTTCAGGAAGGAGCACACAGACTTGCACCCCCACCCCTTATAAACCAGGGATGAGATAGCTAGTTCAGAGATTTATCTGAAATCGGACCCTTTTTTTTTTTTTTATTTTTTTTTTTTTATTATATTATATAAGTCTACCTGGTAATCAAGATGCTGTATTTGTTCTCCAAATTAATTAATAATGCTCTTGTATCTTATTTTCTAGCACTGAGGGATATTGTTCCCAAAAGCTCCCTGGAATCTATAACTCAAGGGTGGTCAAAAAGTACAATCACAGTCATTTCAATTTTGCTCCTAAGATCTGGATATCAGTTTCAGACTTTTTTTGTTGGCAGTGACTCTCATCCCTTCACACACACCTACAGCAAATGAATCCAACGTCTGCCTTTATGATAGCACACTGAATTAGTTGCCGCCCAACCCCCTGGCATATCACCTTGGTCGCCATGCATCTCTGGATCCCCCTCCCCCCCCCCCCCCCCCCCTGCTCAGAGGGACAAACATATGTAAATGTTCAGTAGGTGACCACATGACAAGTCATTAGGAGAACAGACAAGTATAATGGGATTAGGGTGTAAAGTGGTCATATATCAACTATCAGTTGGTCATTGGAAATTATGGAATAAGAATTGTTACTGTACACAAACAAAGTTCAAAGGCACTCAATCAAATCATAGAGCAAGGAAGATCAAATCATCTGAAATAATTGTTTCCTTCCTCCATGTTCTGATTAATATCCATAACAAAACTGACATTAACTTTGTTGTGAGTCTAAAACTGAGTCTAAAATCCAATAGTAAAAATCTGAGTTTCTGTTTAACTACTATTGTTTTCTACTTCTAGCGTCTGGCCTAACAGTAACACCTTGAATTTGTGAACATTTCTGGTTCAAAGTATTTCTTAGGACTTTCTTACAAAATAAGTACAATAGCAACAAAGTACAAACGATTGTCAAATGAGTTGATAACATAAAAATGTTGTAAAAGCATGTGAATGGTGCTTGTGTACTGTGTGTGGGTTATGTTGGAATAACATGGCAAACAAGAATAAGATCTAAAAGAAAATTGGGTATGTACCTGACATACATCTGTAGCTCCATTTAATTGCCGATATTGATATACGTGTGTTCACATGTTCACATGTTTCCACATGTGTCAAATGGTAGCCTGATATTGAGTTTTTTAATCAAGCATTCACAAGTACATAATCACACTGGAGTCAAATGTCTTATGCTATGGTGCCGCTGGTTCAGAGTGTACAAGACAGAAGGAATTGAAATTGCAACAACAATTACCTACATGTCCAAATGAAGATTGAATAATAATTGCTGTGTTCCCCCTTAGATAAATTCTTCTGCAAAAACATGTCCTCAATCCATTTTCTTATACTGTAATGAAAAATCAATGTTTTAAAATTTGTGTAGTACAAATTAGGAGTAATTTTCTTAACCTGGGAGGGTTTGTACCCCATCTAACTTGCTGAGATGCTGCTGGCATTGAGGAGTCGTCATTTTGTCCAGAAGTCTGGGGGCTGTTCTCCTAGCAGGGTACCCTGTGTGCACAGCTGTGCCTCAATCAATCTTATAAAGGCATCTGTGTTTTGACAGGTTATCGCACCATGGCCACAGTCTCTGGCAAGGTTTAGGCAAGAAAAATTAGACAGGTATAACTGAATATTGAATATTTTGTAGCGTTTGTCATTTCTGTGTGTAGTTAAGAGGAAGAGAGACTGGGACAGGTGATGGACTGTCAGTTATGAAGCTTCAGATGCTACTGATCAACTTGATGACAACGAATGTTGCACGTCACAGACTTCTTGGCTGAATTCAATCCCAGGATCTCCTGACTCAACGCAAAGTTTTTGTGTCATGATTTTTTTGGGTGTGTGTGGCCGAAGTGTGAAGGCAGCAAGAATCAACAGAAATTGGGATATGGCACCGTTAATGTAAATATAACAGCAGTGCTAGTGTGATTCATTGCAATACTAAAGTCACTGTTTGTAACTCATAATGATTGTGCATAAAGCTGAATGTCCTTCTGATGAAGATAAATCCGCTGCTGTTTTACCTGGAATCTGTTTAAATCTGCTTAAATCTGTAAATGCTGACAAGAAGTGCACATGTCTACCCGCTTGAAGCGAGATAGATTTGTTCTCATCTATCATACTTAATAGGTAAAACCAAATGGATTTTGGATTCTAGAAGTTTTGTTGAATGTGTGACCCTGGGTCATTGGAAATATTATTACATCGTTAAAGGCACTGGACACTTTTGGTAATTACACAAAATAATGTTTAAGTAGGATTTGAAACTTTGCATGGTGGAAATATGATAAAGAAAGGGTAATGGTAACACCATGTAATGATTATCTCTACCGATTGAAACGTCCAACCAACGGTTCTTTTCAGAAACACCCCAACTCATTAGAGATAGTCATTACATGGTGTTACCGCAAAAAATTATTTTTGTCATAGAAATTAGGTGGGTACAATTAAGCAACGGAGAGCTGTTGATAGTATAAAGTTTTGTGAGAAACGGCTCCCTCTGAAGTAATATAATTATTTAGAAAGAAGTAGTTTTCCCGTGATTTTGATTTCGATCGAGACCTCCAAGTAGATTTTGAGGTCCCGAAATCAAGCATCTGAGAGAACACAACTTCATGTAATAAGGGTGTTTTTTTCTTCCATTATTATCTTTATTTGACGACCAATGGGCTCAAATTTTCGCATATTGGTTATTTTGTGCATATTATGTTGAGATGGTGAGAAGACTGATCTTCGACAATTACCGAAGGTGTCCATTGTCTTTAATACTTGTACATAAATACCTGGGAAAATTCATCCATTCTGATTGATTGAGAGGAAATAACGTGTGTATGTTTAATGTGTGGTTAACATGGTAAGGAGTGTTTAAATATAGCTTGTGCGGGTGCTAATTTACGCTTAACGCATCAATACATATCAGTACTCAGTGTAAAATCTACGGGCGTACCCACAACTGGTGAGCATCACATGCAATTATGCCTTTCGTGAAACAAAGCCCATTAATGTGACAGCAATTCAAATCTACAAAAAAAATTGAACAGATGGTCCAACATTGTTACCTCTTTTAACAAAAAAGGTATTTATGAATGGGAATAGAGTAAAAGGAGTAATGACTTGGTCTTAAATAAGACAATCAATGTGTGGTGAAGAGGTTTTCAGCTAGTGGTTTAATCCAAACGAGGCCTGGTTTATGATAACTTTACCGAGACAAAGTCGAGGTAAATTATCAAGAACCAGGCCTCGGCGGGTTTAAACCACTAGCTGAAAACCGATTCAACACACTTTGATTCCCATTCATTAATACCTTTTCGGTCAAAAAACATCAACACTTTTGGTCAAAAAGTAAAATAAATGCAAAAATCATAATTGTTCAATGATTTCTTTCAACACAACACCCCTCCAGCTCTGAAATGGTAAGGCCCTCAACCGCGCTCGGGTAAACAACTCCTTATAAGGGAATGATGTGCGCGTTGCGGGTATCCCGTGATGTGGCACAACTGTCCCGGCCGTTGCTCTCGACCAATAAGAACGAAGAAACTGTCTTATAAGCACAGGTGCAAGCTCATGTGTCACGCCCATGTTTCAACACTTTACTGGTCATAAACAAAGGTTTATAAACACCCACATGATGCGCTCTCCACCATCAGGAATAGGGAAACTGTCCAAAGTATTTATGAATAGTTGATCGTACTGAACTCGCCCTGGTCAAGACTGTGAATAAACTTGTTAAGACCTAGCCCTACATATAAATGTTGGTAAATAATCTTTCAAGTTCAGACATTGCTTGTGTCTGTAACAACATCGAACTTGAGTCTAGTGCACCAAGCAATTAACATTTGACTGCAGTGCATGAGACAGAAGTAACAATATAAAGATGCATTGTTGTAGCTGAGATTTAACAACTTATTCTTCAAACATGTCACGCTGTCCGGATCATTGCCACCTTTCTATATGGATCAACCAGGGCCTTCACACAGAGCTGACAGTTCCTGCCAAAAGGAACCTTTCTAAGGGCATTGGATAGACCAAGTTCAGGGCCCAATTTCATAAAGTGTCATCCGTATATGGTCCTCAACTGTCTGTTGAATATGTCATAAAATTTCTTCCTTGATAAAAACAGGATTACTAACCAAATTTCCATTTCTTGCATATTGCTTGTTAGTGGTATTTAGCTGTTGTTTGCTTATCCTGAAAATCATGTGGAAATTTGGTTGGTAATCCTGTTTTTATCAAGGAAGAAATTTCATGCTAAGCAAATTTTTGTGCTTAGTAGCTCTATGAAATTGGGCCCAGGTCCGCAAGCAATCATGGCGCTCAATTTTTGAAGAAAAACAAAATTATATGAAATATTCAACAGACATTTGAGGACCACATACGGATGACACTTTATGCAATTATCACAAACTGCATGCCTACTAATTGAAAAAAAAAAAAAAACATTCTCTCAAATATTAACCCAACATTATAGACATCACCTTTGCCACAAAAACCAACAAACTTGAAAACACAACATCACATGATACTATAAATTGTTGAAATGAGAACCTCCATGACTGAAGAAGTCACTGAATTTGACCAATTCAGCTTGAAATCGAGTGGCTTCTACCAAAGTCATGTCTCTATGCTTCTACCAGTTAAAAAAAATGACCAAGATCACGATGCCATTTTTCTACCAGTAAGTAACTGGGGCATGTGATCAATGTACAATAGGTCTCTAAGATTTATTATAGACTCTGCACTGTTTTGGAATACCACATTTTGAAGAACTTTAGCTTACTACATTTTTTAACTTAATGATACAAATGTTCCCCTAACATCTTCACAGGGTGCAACGTTTTCTCATTACTATGTGTACAATTTGTGTGTATATAACAACTGATATGTTTTCAAAGCCAAAGCTATTAGTAGGCCTATTGATTAGTTTTAATTTGAGACCAATCTTCTTTAATTTTGGGTAAAGTCATAAAGTCAACTGAATTAAATCCTAAATTTGTTTTCATTAAAATAGAAAAGTACTTATCTTGATGAAATAATGTACAATGTACATCCACCATGTCAAGAACTGTACTTCACAAACAAAAAGTGATTTAAAATTCCCAGCGGTTTGTTTCACCAACTCCCTCTGCCGATAATTAACTGTAAATTCCCCCACCCCCCAAAAAGAACTAGAGCCTCTTGTGGTTGCAACAGTATCCAACAGTGACGTGTGAATCTTGGAGCCTATCTTGCAATATGTAATTCATGTTATTATTGCACAGGTGCCTCCAGCCCCAATCACTATTGGATTCCCTGCCTGCAAAGATAATGATTTTTCCCTGGGCCCGAGCTCATCAGTGTAGTGTTAGTTGGAGATTATGCCCAGGTGGCATAACACCTAAGACGAGACAGACAAACCAGGGTCCCTCTACTTTTTTTCTATTGATTCTAAGGGTGGGTCTTGTTATACATGCATTACCCAACCAAAAATTGGATAACGCTATACCCATCCGAGCATGTACGCCTTCTTATTTTATTAGACAACCATTCTTGTCCTGACAATGCACTTCTGAGACTTGTTTTTTATTGACAACTAAATAATCAGTTAAATTTGATAAAGTGAAAGGAGAGTTGATTTCATTGCATTTGTTTCAGGGCTGAATGATAAGACTTGGTGAGCTTTGCATCCATTTATTCAAATCCCTGTTTTCAAGAAGTAAATCTTCAGATATTCAGGTTTTGACAAATATTTTAAAAACTTGGCTTGCACATTTGTAATAATGGCTCTGTTTGATAACAGTTTTCAACAGTTTTCTTGTTTTTAGAAACCTCATAATATTTTGAACACAAAAGAAAGAAAGAAAGAAAGAGGCGTAACCTGAATGGGAGAAAATATGTAAACTTATTCCTTTTTTTAACTTTTGTCAATACTCCAAAACGGCACTGTGTTTCAGTACAGGGGATCTTCATCTTCTAGACCCAATTCCATGTCTAAATCACATCATTTTGCTTTATGGAGTTTACAACTTGATAAATTGGTATACGTAGTTCAGCCTTTGTGTGGTTTCTGACAAATACAATGTATTCCCTTCAAGAATAAAACACAACATTTGTTTTTGGTCGAGTAAAATAATTCCTATCATGCATCTATAGGCCTACAGTTTTTAAGAAATACACCGTTTAACTAATCTGTGACAGGTGCAAATTTAACATTTATATTGATATCCGTTATAACCTGTGACACGTTCATTAAATTTGGTGGTTGCGTTTATTGAAGACAAAAGTGCTTATTTGTTTATTTGAATGCCGCTTTTGAACCAAATATTTATAGAGCACTGAGAGTGTCAGATGGATGGGGAACTGGAGCTCTAGTATTGTTTGAATGTGAACTTCACATGGGCGCCATTTCAGCAAGCAAATGTTTTGTTGTATCATGTATAGCAATGGATATTGTTTGCACTGATCTATTGTTGCATCAAAAGAGTTGCTTACTGGAATGGCGTCAAGTGTACATTTTAGCTTGAAATCTTCATCTTGTGCCTTTGGCACTCTATAATCTTTGTTTTGAGCTTGCAAATTGTGGGTTCTTTAAAATAATGTATTTTCTTGACTTGTTAAATTAAATGTGAAGTTTCTCTGGAGGATTCGTAGTAAACTTTATAGTGAGTGAGCTTTCAGATTGAAACTAATAATTTGTGTTCAACATTCATGCTTTTGAGAGAGAGGCTTCTTTTGTGGGGTGTTGGAGAGCGGGCAGCTGTAATCTTTAGAGGTGTCGGGCAAATAAAAACACTCCATTGATTGAGTAGACTTGATTGATATTTCAAGTTCTTGCATTTCAATTAGCATTCTTCATATTTCTTTGAATGTATATAGGTGCTGTTTGAGGAAACATATATCCATGTGTTCATACATATTCTGTATTTTGAGAACATTATAGTGAGCGCAATACTTGTTTGAAGACACTAGACACTATTAGTATTTGTCAAAGGCCAGTCTTCTCACTTGGTGTATCTCAACATATGCATAAAATAACAAACCTGTTAAAAATTTTAGCTCAATGGGAGACTTTGGAGCGCTTGGTGGCGGCAGACTTACCAGGTGAATTTCCATTGTTTACGTAGTTCCGTGCATGCGCACATTACCGATAACAATGGATTTTACCTGGTAATTAGTCTGCTGCCACCAAGCGTCCCAAAAGTCTCCCATTGGTCGTCAAAGTTGCAAGATAATATTGAAATAAAAAACACCTCTGTCACATGAAGTTGTGTGCTTTCAGATGCTTGATTTCGAGACCTCAAAATCTAAATCTGAGGTTTTGAAATCAAATTCGTGGAAAATTACTTCTTTCTCGAAAGCTACATTACTTCAGAGGGAGCCGTTTCTCACAATGTTTTATACCATCAACAGCTCTCCATTACTCGTTACCAAGTAAGTTTTTATGCTAAAAATTATTTTGAGTAATTACCAATAGTGTCTGGTGCCTTGAAAGGTTTTGCTCTAACACTTCACATTATTTTATTCTAAGTAACTTCTACATCATCTACCTAATTTGAAGGGATACTGACTGGTTTTACATAACTTGATTTACTTTTGTTTAAAAAAAAAATATCTTTGAAGGTACTTTACATCATTGCTTCTTGTTTTTATTGCAACACAATCAAAATAAGCAACTGCGATTAATGGGGTTTTCCCTGCTATGATTTCCTGTGATTGTGACAGTATTACAGACTGGAATGTTTCCTTTGAGTATTATTACTTTTAGGGTTTTATAATGCCAGATATAAACCTGCCTCGAACACAAAGGGGCTCTAGACAAGCATATCACTTTTATGTTGTGTGACTGGAGGACTTGCAATCACAAGGTTGTTGGTTCAAATCTATACCAGGCTAACCCTATATAGTTTCATAAATACCTCGGACAGTTTGTCCATTCTGCTGATTGGTCGAGAGGGCATCACGAGGGGTTGTTTGAACGGGCGATATGACACCCTAAAAAAGTGTTGAAACATGGGCGTGACACGCGAGCTTGCACCTGTGCTTATAAGACAGTTTCTTCATTCCTATTGGTCGAGAGCAACAACCAGAACATTTGTGCCACATAACTACTGATACATTGTCAGTAGAGCAGATGAGGCTATAAGCGATACGCGCGATGCGCACAGCAATCTCCTTATGAGGAGTTGTTTACCCGAGGGTCTTACCATTTCATAGCTGGAGTGGTGTTGTGTTGAAAGAATCATTAAACAATTATGATTTTTGCATTTATTTTACTTTTTGACCAAAAAGTGTTTATGTTTTTTGACCGAAAAGGTATTTATGAATGGGAATCAAAGTCTGTAAAACTTATCCGTTTCCGACGTGCTTGAGCTCTGTACGTCTGTGTGTTGCATTGTTATGCCTGAGACAACAGTTTCCAGATCCGTTCGTGCTCGTATAGTCTTGGTGCAAGATGTTCTTGTTTTCTTTTCGCACACAGCGGGGCCAACTCACAGACAACGCTCGCATCTCCCTTAACAAGAAACATCTTGCACCAAGACTAGCATTGTATCCAAAAACAACCGGCTATAAACAGAGCTCTAGCTGGTCATTGTCAACTGCTTAAACACCCCCACGTGACGCACTCTCCACCAATAGGAATAGCGAAACTGTCTGAGGTATTTACAAATGTATATTTATAGGTAAATCTGCAATTTATTTTTGGATGATGCGGGCATCTCCTGGAGAAGCTCCAACTTGCCCAGCATGCTGTTGCATGTTCTTTGCATGTTCTTTCGAGAGGAAGGAAATCTGAACTATTAATACTACCCAAGTACACACCTAGCATTGTATTGGTTACTCATCAAACAAAGGGTTAATAACAAAATGCTACTGCTGACTGCAAAGCACATAACTGTCAACCCTTAGCCTAAATCTGAGATTATTAAACAAACTTCTATTCTTCATCCAATGTTAGAAGCTTCATTTCATCTGTACCCAGGCTATAGAATGATCTCCCTTTTGACTCAATACACTTAAATTTGTACATTAATTAAAACAAAAACAGCTCAAGACACATCTTTTTAAATCTGCTTACATTTTTGGGGGTACAATTGTCATCTCCCTGTGAGACTCTTTTGAGCAAATTTTGTTTTCACTTCGCTATATGGCCCAGGAGTATAGAATAGTTGAACTCCCTCAGAATGGCTGGTGACATCATTCAGGTATTTGGAGTATTATTAGTTCAGTATTGTATTGTAAGAACAGCCTTGGAGCCTTGTCAATGCCTAGAACTGGTTCATACTGACAGCTCTTTTCACTCTATGGTTGGTGGTCAGAATAGCCTCATCTGCTTTACTGACAATGTATCAGATGGGATTGAGATTGAACATCACTGCAGGGATGAAAATAAAATGGTTTGCTGCAGTTTCAGTTTGAATAGACCCTGACCATTATAGCCTAAAAGGGGGAGAGGTAGTTACTATGCCAACCAATTGAAGCTTCAAATCGAAATATCAACTGGCCCAATTTCATAGAAATAAAAATGAAAGTGTAAAGCTACATGATCCATGAATAAACTTGAAAGATAACATTGAAAAACATGGTTTTACAAACTATCAATTTAGCCAAAATTGGGCGATGCATCTTTAAAGTGACACGTTGCCTTGGATTGGTCGAGTTGGTCCATGAAAACAGTTTGAAATCATTTTTTATCAAATTGATATGATCGGAAACTGTTTTTTAAATAGAATATATAATGATTCAGACAAACATACCTCGAAATTGCACGGTTTTACTTTTTATTTTGCGAACCAACAAGGTCGGCATTTTTTACTCTATAAAATGGCTTCCGTGTGAACTCAAGACAAAAATGGAAAATCGTGCAATTTCAAGGCATGTTTGTGTGGATCATTATTTTCTACTTTAAAATATCTATCTGATTATATCAATTTTATAACCAAAATGGTTTGAAACGCTTTTCATAGACCAACTCGCCTGATCCAAGGCAACATAACCCTTTAAAAGTGGTAAAAGAAGTAGAGTAGCTGTCCCAGTTATGATTGACAAAAGGCAAACTTAAGATCCTAGGTTTCTAGCAAGACAGCGTTTGATTAATTTCAAACAAAAGTCTTGCAACATGATTGTTATTTATTCAGTTGCTAGAATAAGCTGAAGATTGGATTGATTTACTGCACACACCATTCTCTGAAATCTTGTCTACTCTCAAGTGTGTTGTGTACTCTAAAGAAAGCTGTGTTTGGGCTGTGCAGTGTACTGATTGGATTATGTCATCCTAGCATTGATCCAACTGACAACAACTCATCTCACACTGGTGCCCGGATCCCATTTCATCAAGACTTGTATCAGTTGATGCCCGCCAGTAACACATTTGCATGAGGATAGATTTCAACCTTGTGGGGGTTTTGTGGGGGTTTTGTGGGGTTCGAATTTAACAAATGAGGGGGTAGGCTATGGATGCTGGTATTAATGTTATGCAGACTGCACTTCCCCTTGGGGGCGTGCTGCTTATAGTGGTGCCCTTGCATTGTTCATAAAGGCTGTGTGTGCAACAGTTATTAATTAGAACCTAGCACACCCTTGCAACTGAATCACAACTACGTTATGCTGCCTTTGTCTCAAAAACCATCAGTTGTTACTACAGCTCAAACAAATTCATAGATAATATGGCACCTAATTTTCACAGATAGTAAAAACATGCATACATCAACATGTATTTGTCCCAGTGTACAGCGCCCTCGCTCACAAAGCAACAAAAAGTTGCCAACTATCTAAGGACCCTCCCCTCAAATATAATTGTAACCACCATCCACCCTGTCTGTACTTTAATTCCTGCACTAAGACAAACACATCTAAAAGCCAGGTGATGCGGGTGGATCGAACCTGCCTGCAATTGGCCACCCGAGGGAGCCGCTTGTACAGCACTGATTAAGCCTGTGTTGCGTACCCATTGATGCTATTTTCAGGTGATTTGTTGACTACTAGGGCATAATCACAGTCTGCAGCTGGCCAGCTGTACATACTTCAGCACCCCGTCTTTTCATCATCAGCGGACATGTCTCTGTCTTAAACAAGCCGAGCTGAGAGCAAGGGAATATTAACACACCTGCGGGAGGGGCCTGATGACAATCCGCTGAGTGAGTCTAAGAGATGAAATCTTTCCTGGATTTAGGTATAGGGGTGTGTGAATGTGTGCTTGGGAAGCAGGATGATTCAATTTATGACTTAATATCTCCAGAATGCTCATGAATAAATACATCCAATAAAGAGTAAAGATTTCAGTTCTCATTCTATGAATAAACTGCACGTTTCACAGATTGAATATTTCAATGACAAGAAAGTGTTCAACAGTAATATAAAAAAATATATAAAAAATAAAATAAACAAGAGCTGTTTCGCTGCGCTGCGGTACAAAACAGCTAAAACAAATCTGCAGATAATTGTCCTGTTATATTTAAAAGTATACGGTGATTGTTTTATTAACTTGCATGTTTCTGTAGACAGGAACGCTCTTGATTTATTAAACAATGCTTTGAGCAAGTCTGGAGACTTTCAGGGAAAAGGACATGCGCCATCATGACCTAAATCAAATGTAATAGTACAAACCACAAATCATGACAACCTCCCCATCCACATATCAAGCTCAATTCATAAATTGTGCAGACAGCACATTTCTCGGTAGGGTCACTGCTAACTAGGGGGCCTGCACATTTCCCAATAATGACTTGCTGTGAATTTATTAAATATTGATCGAGTATTGACGTGTCATGTAAATTAAATACCTCAGTTCCTCCACAGAGCTGTGTACTTATTTAAGAGAATTTTTGAGGGAATTTATGTTACCCATAATCAATTTTCTTTTTAACATTTTGTTTGGCTTGTGTATGGCTAGGAAGGCAAACCTGGGGTGGATTTCACAAAGGTAGTCCTAACTTAGGACTAGTCCTAGGCAATGCTAAGAGATAGGACCAGTCTTTAGTTAGGATGAGTTACTGGTCCTAACTTAGGACCAGTCCTATCTCTTAGCATTGCCTAGGACTAGTCCTAAATTAGGACTACCTTTGTGAAATCCACCCCTGAATGAGGCTATTCTTCATTCAGGCTCAAGAAATAAAAGTGAAAGGTTTTCTAATTGCACTGATGGGCAGTGAGAATTGTTAAAGTGTAAGGCCACCCCCATGGGTACACTCTTTGTAAATGTTTGTAGCTTTTTCTGGATCTTGTATTCAACACACTCACACACTTTTTGTTCATCATTGACACAGCGTTTTTAGTGTAGTGAAGGGGTTTTCAACTAGTAGTTTAAACCCAACGAGGCCTGGGGTTTAATCATTTTACCGAGACAAAGTCGAGGTAAATTATCAAGAACCAGGCCTCGGCAGGTTCAAACCACTAGTTGAAAACTGATTTAACACACTTTGATTCCCGTTCATAAATACCTTTTCAGTCAAAAAACATCAACACTTTTTGGTCAAAAAGTAAAATAAATGCAAAAATTATAATTGTTCAATGATTTCTTTCAACACCCACTTGACGCGCTCTCCACCAATAGGAATAGCAAAACTGTCTGAGGTATTTATGAATGGTAATAAACGTTGAGATAACTGCCAGTTAGTGGATTTCAAACTGTTGTTTATGAAATGAACACAAAGACATCATGTACCCACGGTGCTTAAAGTCACCTGGAAGTGGTATTTTTTCAAAATAAAGCTTTTGTCACTAATATATGTGTTTTGATGAGTGGAATGTGAATAAACAGTTAACTAAGGTTTTACAAAATCAGTTCTTATGTTATTTACAAATTTAAGAGTAGACCCCGACCCGAGAGGGCGCTGTTCGTGACGTAAATCGAGGCAGACTTTGCCTGTAATGCGTAGAGTAAACACAATTGCAAAGTACATGTACCGACTAAGTCGTGAGTTTGTAAAAATTTCCGGCAATGCCGACCAGGTGTATTGCTGCTGAATGCAGAAAAACACTTTTTGAAATGTACCAACTCACAACTTGGACGTACATGTACTTTGCACGTGTGTTTACTATACGCATTGCAGGCAAAGTCTGCCTCAATTGACGTCACAAAAGGGGTAGGCGGAGTCAGCCCCCCAAACAACTTTATATATTTTTTAAACATATAAATCGTGACAAACAATTTCTACAAAAATTGTTTTATTGTTCGTAAGCATATACTCTTATGTTTGAAAGAAAAAAAATTCTATTTCCAGGTGACTTTAAATCTTTGAAGCCCAACTTAATTGCAGGGGTGGAAGATTGACATTAATTATTATTTTCTTTAGAGCTGCAGCCCACATACAAACATAAGTGGTAACTTTGAAACATAGAATAAACTTACATATAATATGTTTTTAAAGCCATTGGACACTTTCGGTAAACAGTATTATCCAAGGCCCACACTTCGTGTATCACAACTTATATATATAATAACAAACCTGTGGAAATTTAGGCTCAATCAGACATCGGAGTCTGGAGAAAATGACGGGAAAACCCTACCTTGTTTTCGCACGTTTCGCCGCGTCATGACACGTGTTTACTATAAATCCGTAATTCTCGTAGTTGAGAATTGATAATTGTTTTAATGTTTTCTCAAAAAGTAAAGCATTTCATGGAATAATATTTCAAGAGAAGTCTTTTACCATTACCTTCTGTAAACCCTTTAAGTTATTTGTAAATCTATGAACTTTTTGTTTCTGTTTCGAAAGTGTATAATGGCTTTAAGAAGAATCTGGTGTGTACTTTTTTGTGATGTGCAAAATGATTCATCTATTTGTTGATGATGAGTGCATTGTGACAAACATTCACAGTTACTAATTACCACATAACTTGTACATGACATTTGATTGTGACTGACATTTTCATGTGTCATTGCACAGTTGTTGTAACGTGTCATTAAGCCAGAGAAACTTAAACAGCAGCTGGGGTTTTCTCCCTTGTATAATGAGACCTGCTCTGTCCTTTATTGGATCAAATTAAAAGATTTCCTGAAGTTTGTACTTTAACTCAGTGTTGGTGAGAACGGCTTTCACTCCTTCGTAAAGAAACTGATCTTAACTTCCTGACCAAGTAATCTTCTTGACACTTTTGTCACTTTCAACAAATTGGATCCTCTCTGAAACATTTCTATTAGGTCTCCTTACTTGTGAGAACGTTATGAACACAATCAAACATTTTTGTTGCATCATCCTATCTGGATTCTGTCATGGATATTTTTAAGAAAACAATTGTGAAAGTTGGATGAGTTGAGCAGCTGTATTGTTTAAATGCCAATGTTGCATCAATGGAGGAAGGAAACTTCATAATGGTTGTACCACCCCTTAATGATACGACCTAGATATACAGATGTTTTATTTATATACTGGCTGCTTGTGGTGAAATTGTACTTTTTTACCAGGAAATAAGAAGGAAGGATTGAGGTAACTTGATCATTAAAACAGTTTTTGGCACACTACTCAAAAAGAGATATCCACATGGTGTTATCCCAAACCTTACTTGCTGATAAGTACTTGGTTAAAGAAAAATTGGTGTACTTGTTTGACAACAAGATAAAACTGCCACTACACATGGGAGTAATTGAATCACAACTAGTTCATGGTATACATCACAGAGCAAGGACCAGCGAGCAGAGTTCCAAGCCTGGGGTGGATTTCACAAAGAGGTAAAGACAATGGACACTATTGGTAATTGTCAAAGACCAGTCTTCTTAATTGGTGTATCTCAACATTTACATAAAATAACAAACCTGTGAAAATTTGAGCTTTATTGGTCGTTGGAGTTGCTAGATAACTATGAAAGAAAAAAAAAACACCCTTGCCACACAAAGTTGTGTGCTTTCGTTATGCTTGATTTCGAGACCTCAAATTCTAAACTTGAGGTCTCGAAATCAAAATCGTGGAAAATTACTTCTTTCTCGAAAACTACTTCACTTCAGAGGGAGCTGTTTCTCACAATGTTTTATTCTAATAACCTCTCCCCAGTACTCGTTACCAAGAAAGGTTTTATGCTGACAATTATTTTGAGAAATTACCAATATTGTCCACTGCCTGTAAGACTAATCTTATCTCGAGTTTAGGACAAGTTACGTGTCCCTTGATGCTTGTACTAACTTAGGACTAGCCATTTAATACCTACTAGTTATGACTATCTTTGTGAAATCATGGAGGAAGAAAATCCATGGTGAAATCAACCCCTGGACAGGTTGAGAGGAATGCGTTATATCAATCAGTCATAACCAATAAAGAGTAAAAACAAAATATCAATGTTAGTACAAAACAACAAAGTTCCCCTGCATTGTACAAAACAACAACTGCTTTGTACATTATTGCGTTTCCTACCATAGCATAAGCTATATCTATTAGCTTGTATCGCGGGCAGAGCATTGTTCTTTCGTTTTCCGCAGTGTTTAAAAGTCATAAAATTACAATTTGTTTATTTTATTAAAACTTGCTCAAGTGAAATAGTTTAAATAGTTTTCACTATGGTTAACACTGAAGAAGAATCTTTCAGGGAATTCAAATATATCACTTTTTACTGAAATCAACTTGTATTGTACCCCTTTCCCCCATAAATATGACTATTCTCATCTGATATGTCATCTTTTGCCGCTTTGAGACATCACGCCAACAGACAACACATCATCATTTTATTTGTTAAGTCACCGCTAGCATTGTCTACTGCCAGTATATTGTTGGCACCTGTGGGTTACTATAGTCTAGACCTAGTGGTAGCAATGGTGGGCTCATTGTACTATTCTAATTTTGAATACAATCCCCCAGATTAAACAACCATTGTGCAACTGTTAAACCTTGTTGCTGCTTACTCAGCATCCATTGTTTAAGCCTCTGTTACCATGGTGATCCAATAAAGAGACAACCAGACTGATGACTAGTCTACTGGCACTTTTTTTTGGGGGGGGGGGGGGGGCTAATTAAAAGATCACACGGTATGGTGCAGGGCCCAGCACCTTAGGTGATGGGCCTATTATAGCGTTTTACTTGGCGCCCTGCTTGTGATTCAAGGCCAGTGCTACAGTCCCTGTGTGACTGGTACCCCATCACCTGTTGTAGTTGTCATATTTGGATTGGCTATTGTAGACTAAACACCTGTTATCATGGCATTTATCACAGCACTCAGCATGCCACTCCTTAGCGCCAATGTGTACTAGTCATCAGTGAAAATTGGCAATCTAGATTGCTTAGATTTGGAATATAATGTGTTCAAATAGAGGTGCGAAATTTAGATTTGGAATATAATGTGTTCAAATAGAGGTGCGAAAGTTTGCACAGTTTGGCTCCTTTAATCCCATCATCAGAATGCAACAGAAGTGTTGCAATCAGACAGTCCTGATACAGATATAACACACTGATTACATTTAGCACCATGTTCTCTTTCTATGCATAAATTGCACCTCTTATGAAGGTAGTGTGATAGTGCCATCCTTAAAACTGTAATATGACAGTAAAGTACACATAATGGACCTCTATTATTACTGTACATGTAGGTCTACAGGTTGAGCACAGGTGAAATATTTTTTGATTGGTCAAAAGGTTGAGCAATACAGGATCTCTAAGTCTCAATCTTGTTCCAGGATCTTCATTTTGGGGTCTTGGGTGGTTGGTGGAGTTGGTCTTTGGCCTTCTGGGTGGTTGTCTTGCACTGTTCTTTGAACGTCATGTGGTGTTCTACAACCTTTAGATTATGTGGTATTAGGCTTTCTGGTGATGGTCTTGGTCTTGGACGTTTGTGCTGTGGCCTGCAGCCTTTTTGGTGGTTGTCTTTTCTTCAGACTTTTGGCCAGTTGTCTTGATGGTTACACACCTACATTCCAACACCCCTATGTTCCGACACCCCTATGTTCCGACAACTCAGCCTATATTCCGCAATCCTTATGTTCCGACACCCCTATATTCCGACACCCCTATATTCCGACACCCCTATGTTCCGACAACTGAACCTATATTCCGACACCCCTATGTTCCGACACCCCTATATTCCGACACTCCTATGTTCCGACACCCCTATGTTCCGACAAGTTATATTCGCACATTATTACTCTGTTGACCAATAACAAAAACACCAGTTGTATTACATGTTTCCCGGCGGGTTTTGGCCGGTAATAAGTTTGAACATTCATCAGTTGAATTTTTTCCATTGTTTTTTTAAAGTGATTGAAACAAAATTAAGATAATTGAATCACACATGAATTTGGTGCTTTTGTTTTGTGGTTATAAACATGAGTTATGGCTCCCCGAGTAAGCCCACAAGAAAATGCTTGGTACTTTACAATTTTCTTTGTTAGATGCGTGTCCGTGATATGAGCCTTCAATTTCTAAAAATTACAACTCTCCGCTGCGTTTTTAGCGTCGATGTGTAACTTCTTTCATTTGCCCCCCCAATTTTTTTATATAATAATACAAGTAATAATAATACGTTAACAATTAATAATAACAAATAATCAAGTCTTACCCCCCCCCCCCCCCCCAATTTACTCAGCCCTTCTTACTAAACCAAAGTTGCAGAATAAAACTTTTCATATAGATTATACTCGCACCGTTTTTCTTGAAAAATTGCTAACACAAAATGTTGGTGCAGGTTGTCGGAACATAGGGGTGTCGGAACATAGGGGTGTTTTGGTTGTCGGAATAAATGGGTGTCGGAACATAGGGTGTCGGAATATAAGGGTGTCGGAACATAGGGGTGTCGGATTATAGGTTGAGTTGTCGGAACATAGGGGTGTTGGAACATAGGGGTGTCGGAACATAGGGGTGTCGGAACATAGGGGTGTCGGAACATAGGGATGTCGGAATATAGAGCAGTCACCGTCTTGATCTGCAGCCTTTGGACGGTGTGTTCTTAAGCCCTTGTGTGGTAGTATTGGTCTTGTACATTCTGGTGGTGGTCTTGGTCATGGGTGTTTGGGTGGTGGTCTTGGTCTGCAGCCTTTGGGTGGTGGTCTTGGTCTGCAGCCTTTGGGTGGTGGTCTTGGTCTGCAGCCTTTTGTCAGTGGTCTTGGTCTGCAGCCTTTTGTCAGTGGTCTTGGTCCGCAGCCTTTTGTCCGGTGGTCTTGGTCTGCAGCCTTTGGTCAGTGGTCTTGGTCTGCAGCCTTTTGTCCGGTGGGCTTGGTCTGCAGCCTTTTGTCAGTGGTCTTGGTCCGCAGCCTTTTGTCCGGTGGTCTTGGTCTGCAGCCTTTGGTCAGTGGTCTTGGTCTGCAGCCTTTTGTCAGTGGTCTTGGTCCGCAGCCTTTTGTCCGGTGGTCTTGGTCTGCAGCCTTTGGTCAGTGGTCTTGGTCTGCAGCCTTTTGTCCGGTGGGCTTGGTCTGCAGCCTTTTGTCAGTGGTCTTGGTCCGCAGCCTTTTGTCCGGTGGTCTTGGTCTGCAGCCTTTGGTCAGTGGTCTTGGTCTGCAGCCTTTTGTCCGGTGGTCTTGGTCTGCAGCCTTTGGCCGATTGTTGTGTTCTTCGGCTTTTAGGTGGTGGTATTGGTCTTGTACATTCTGGTAGTGGTCTTGGTTTTGGAGAATTGGATGGTGGTCTTTGGTCTTCAGTCTCTTCACCTTTGCTCCATGCTTCACCATATGAACTAGTTTGTCAATTTCCAATATGGAGGGGAGCTAATATCAAACATCCACTCAAATAAACTATGTTTCATTTTTTTGCATTATTGAGGTCGAGAAAACAAGGATTAACACTTAAATGTGCCACCACATTTAAAAAATGTGTATGTAGCAGTGATGTATGCGCGTGGACACTCTTACAATACTGCCGCATTAAGTTTGAGCGTAGTAGACTACAGTAACAGTGATTTGAAAGAAACATTTTTTGGGTTATATTGGGATGAGTGGAAAATCTTGCTGAATATCTCAAAATGCTGGGATTACTGTTTTTGGCAGTTGAGTGAACGAAATATTGTGGGAAACTTCAAACATGGTACACAAAACAAACAAAAATAATAATTGTACAGGTGGTCTAAAGGCGGTGACTAAAAACCCATCAACAGACTCCACCCTGTAGGTCAAAGATCTTGTGATCCAGAGGGAATCTATTTGTCTGCCTTGGTATTAAAGGAATTGAGAAGGGAGTGTTGAGGTAACATTTGGGGCATTTATGATTTGAGATTTCCTGTTCAGCTGACTCTGCTTATTGACAGATTGTTAATTCTTTTAATTCAGGTTGAGTAAAGAAGTTGAAAAGAGTTATATTTGGAGCTTGACATTTGGAAAGTGTGTTTAGTTGCAGGAGCCTGACGGGATTAATGCTATTAATGAAAACATTGATGCAGCTAGGCAATCTATTTTCACCAATCGTTGCTATTTCTATTGATAACAAAATAGTGCAATGTTTCTGAAAGTTGATAGTTAAAGGGAAGTATTACTTTGGTTTTTTGAAAAGTATCATTTTTAAATCTTATGAAAATATAATATAGAAAGGCCTATAATAAAAGCAACTTATTAAAACTTCAGTTCAAAAGGTGGTCACCTTTTTGTGAAATCGCTGAACATCTGGAGGAATTAAGTCCCGCACCAGGAAGAATAATTTGTAATCGGAGTACACAATGAGAGGCGTTGCTGTCAGTATTGCTTCTCAGATTCAAATTTTTTGTGATAATTTTCTTTTTTCATAACCACATTTATGCTTAAAGTGAAACGATTTTTTCAAAATGCATTTTACGATGGAACGTGGTTGTTCTTCTAACCAAGTAAGTTTTTTATTGGCATTAATGCTAAAAGTGATTACCAAATATGTACCTAGCTTCCCTTGAAGTTCATTGTATGGTCATACATAAATGCTGCAAAGACTGAGTGTATAAAAAAAAAATTAAAGTAGATGTTGCCACTCATTAATGAAACAAAGCATGGTCAATGTTCTGGGATCATGGCAAGTTGAAATGTTATAGTATTGTTTCTATTGTTTTGTTTTTTTGTTTTTTTTGGGGGGGGGGGGGGTTGGGGGAGATGATCGTCCCATCAAGGGAACTCAGAAAATTCCCAAAAGTTGATACAAACACCTAGCTGGCAACAGCCATACTCTATTACTCTTACAAACATTTGCCTAACGTCTATGGATTATGATTTATGAATTGCATAAATCAAGAAATTTTGATTCAGTAGATGCTAGACGGCAATACTTGTCCTTGTCATTGTGAAATCAGCGGTTAGCTTGTATGAGTCGAACCCACAACCGTGTGATTGCAAGACCTGCAGTCTAACCACTGGACCACAGTGATCACAGAGACCACGCCTATGTGTGTTTTTATATCTCCATGGGTTTAAAGGCAGTGGACACTATTGGTAATTACTCAAAATAATTTTTAGTGTAAAACCATTCTTGGTGACGAGTAATGGGGAGAGGTTGTTGGTATAAAACATTGTGAGAAACGGCTCCCTCTGAAGTGCCATAGTTTTCGAGAAAGAAGTAATTTTCCACGAATTTGATTTCAAGACCTCAAGTTTAAAACTTGAGGTCTCGAAATCAACTATCTAAACGCACACAACTTCGTGTGACAAGGGTGTTTTTTTCTTTCATTATTATCTCGCAAGTTCAATTACCGATTGAGCCCAAATTTTCACAGGTTTCTTATTTTATACATATGTTGAGATACACCAACTGTGAAGACTAGTCTTTGACAATTACCAATAGTGTCCACTGTCTTTAATGCAACATACAAATTGAGAAAAACAGTTGTGCTGTTTCATTACACATGTCTTCTGAGTCCGTGCCAATGAAAGCCAGTATTATTAATGTCCCTTCCTTTCTCAAACAGATGTTTGGAACTCTTTTTTACCAAAGAGAAAGTTGTTGATGGATTTGTAAGTGAACATTAGGAGTCCTGTTAGTCGTCTGTCATGAGGCCACCAGTGGGGGTTTATTTGGAGACAGGTGTCCACAGGTGCACCTCCCCAGTGCTTGATCCCCACCAAGAATCCTGGCCATTGGGTGGCATCCAGAATCAGGGCTTTTCTGAAGTTTGGGGAGGAGATAAATTTAAACTTTAGCTGGTGAAGGACTGGACGTGTGGTGTATAAAATGATGATCTCTTCTTGCAGTGATCATGTCATTAGGTAAACTAATGTGGATGTTTAATATTGGAAATACTGATTGTTTTAATTTGAAAAGGGGTGGAAAGAGTGGCTTTCTCAGGTCAAACCAAGGAGGAAGGTACTCAAACCAGTTAATGGGAGTTATTCCTCTATTTTCTTTTCTAGAAATATTTAAATATGATATGTTTTGTCACTATTGACCTTAACTTAGGTGATCTGTTGTTGTAAGATTTTAAACTTGTATGCACAAACCCATTGACATCACATGTTAGATGTTTGTTACTTTGAACTGACCTTGAATTGGTTTGTGAAAGATAGTTGTTAATAATTACCATGTTGCGTTTTATTTCATCTTGCTTCAAATGCAACTTTTCATTTGAAAAAGCTACCTGGATCTGTGGTGGCTCACTTGTCCAGGGCCCAATTTCATGGCTCTGCTTACCGCCCAATTCTGCGCTTAACGATCACGATTCCCCGCATCTGGCAAGCGCCGAATTTCTGCGCTAGCCTTGTAAGCCTAGAATGCCTAGTAATGGGGAGTACGCACGCGCAGAAGCCAAAATTCGCCGCTAACCCGTGAAATATGCTTGCCGTAAGCACAGAATTCCCTGCCTCCGTAAGCGCCGATTCTGTGCTTACGGTAAGCAGAGCCATAAAATTGGGCCCAGGTAATGTTCTGTTTGGTGGCAGAGTGATCTAAATATCATGTGCAGTGACTTTCACTCAGCTGGCTTCATGGTGTGAATGAGGTGTTAGCACATATGTATACCACACAGGAACTTATGTGGTTGGAGTGAAGCCAAGTTGTGTTGTTTATCAACATTAGGTATGTCAATCATATGCTGGTGCAGGTGTTTGAACATTGTTCCTTTGTGTTGTAAACATTTGGTGTCATTTAAACATAGACAACATATAAAACATTGTGTTTGGGAACATACCAGCAAATATCGGATGTGCTGTAAAAAAAAAAAAAAAAGGTAATGTGGTGTAAAATATTTTTTCTGATGAAATTTGATCTTGGGGTCATAAATTATCAGGACACTGAGAATTTAAATTTTTGAAAGCTTTTGTGATCAATAAATTTTAGTACCTCATATTCAAACTGATAGTATTTTTGCACTTACTTTGGTCTGTCAAAAACTCTAACATTTTGAAATAATTTTTGAAGTTTTGTTGGTTTTGAATTTCCCTCTTTCAATGGTTTAAAGCCATTAGACACTTTCGGTACAGAATTTTTTTTTAAAGTTCACAGATTTACAAATAACTTACAGGGTTTACAGAAGGTAATGGTGAAAGACTTCTCTTGAAACATGCGGAAACAAGAGAGGGTTTTCCCGTTATTTTCTCCCAACTCCGATGACCGATTGAGCCTAAATTTTCACAGGTTTGTTATTTTATATAGAAGTTATGATACACGAAGTGTGGCCCTTTGTCAATACTATTTACCGAAAGTGTCCAATGGCTTTAGGCTCACCTTTTTAGTTTTATAAATTTCAAACTTGAAAAAAAAAACCTCTTAATTCTGACACAAACATAAACATTTTAAGAGGCAAATAAATAAAAGCACAAGAGTTAACTTGACCTCCTTGCTCAGCAATCCTGGTGCCTGGAACGACGTCTTATTGCCGGGCTGTCTTTGGTGCTTGACACGGAAGATAAATGTTACAGAAAGAAGTGCCATTTGCTCATTCCATTATGACGAAACATCAATTCTGCATCAGCTCAGATCTATTCAACATCGGATGGGAATTACTCAATTATATTGTTGTGATTATTTGACTTTGGCACAGGAAGGGCAGGTGGTTTTACCATTTGGATATTGTGTCTTAGTGGGCAAGGTATCTTGAATGATGAGACTAAAGATGCCTTGATGAGTAGAGTTCATAGAATCAGGGTGATTGACTCCGGGTGACAGGGACATGCTGCACTACTGTTCACACATTCCGCTACCATTATTCTCTGAGTAGTGTTTTCATCTGAATGTTGGTCTACTCATTAAAGGCACTTTGACACTTGGTTATTACTCAAAATAATTGTTAGCATAAAACTTACTTGGTACGCTTGGTAATGAGCAATGGTGAGCTGTTGATAGTATAAAACATTGTGTGAAACGGCTCCCTCTGAAGTAACGTAGTTTTGAGAACGAGATTCTCACTCAAATATCAAAGCCTTTTATAAGGCATCTGAAATCACACAAATTTATGCTTAAGGGTTGTTTTTGCTATCTTCAATGACTAATTGAGTCCAAACTTTTCACAGGTTTGTTATTTCATGCATATGTTGGGATACAACAATACAAGTGAGAATACTAGTCTTTGGCAATTACCAAAGGTGTCCAGTGCCTTTAAAGGATTTGGGTACTTTTTCAAAATGTCCATAGATTTACATTAAACTTACAGGGTTTGAAGATAATGATAGTGGAAAGCTTCCCTTCAAATATTATATATTGAGGTGCTGTAGTTTTTGAGAAATGAGTACAAAAATGTCATGAAAATACATTTGTAAATGAGTAACAACAAATTCATCTCATGAGGAATGGACGTAACTGTAGTAGACATCAGACAGACATAATTATGCAACATTTCGACACAGTTATTAAAAGAGGTGGACATTGTGTTTTTTGTCCTACAAAAGTTACATAGACCCTTTAAAGGGAACTTAAATTAATTAAATCTGGAATATGCTGAAAAAAGTTGCACACTGACAGCTTTGAGTACCCAATACAATGAGATTTTTTTTATACTACAAAAAATGACACAATAATTTGGAGTCTGTGTTCAGCTTGTACAATGCAAGTAGTATTGCTAAGGAAATATTTTTGATGGTTTCAATCAAATATCATATCAAATGGTGTTGCAGAGCATGGTGTTGCATTCTGGAATTACTGTTATGACCTGTAATTAAATCAAGCAGTCTCCCAGTTACTAACAAACTCTGACTTTTACCAATTAATGCAAATTCAAAGTCATAAAATCATCATGCTTTTAGTAACTTCTGTGAATATTTCTTTGTCCATGTTTGTCAGACTTAACGTCCGTTTGACTTGCTCTATGGTTATTACATGTTTTGCCTGCATCTTGTCTGTCAATAGGTTTTAGGGTACACAAGCTAACCTTCACCAAATCACAAAAAAGTCTATACTGACCATACCATCGACTTATAATCACATTATCATAAAAAACTTTGTATAAGTATGCAATTCTGATTTTTTTATATGGTATCGTAAATGGTAGTTAATCAACTTACAATAACAGCATTAAAGGTAGTGGACACTATTGGTAATTACTCAAAACAATTATTGATTGGCATAAAACCTTTCTTGGTGACGAGTAATTGGGAGAGGTTGATGGTATAAAACATTGTGAGAAACAGCTCCCTCTGAAGTGCCATAGTTTTTGAGAAAGAAGTAATTTTCCACGAATTTGATTTCGAGACCGTGTTAAGAACTTGAGGTCTCGAAATCAACCATCTAAACGCACACAACTTCGTGTTGCAAGGGTTATTTTTCTTTCATTATGATCTCACAACTTCGATAACGATTGAGCTCAAATTTTCACAGGTTTGTTATTTTATGCATATGTTGAGATACATCAACTGTGAAGGCTAGTCTTTGACAATTACCAATAGTGTCCACTGTCTTTAAAATAATAGTGTTGAGATGGTTTAAGGAGTGTCTATGGCCAAATGTAGGGTAGTTTTATTAGAATAATGCGCTTTGATACTGGTGTAAAGCATTACGATTTGAGATCTGATTGACACAAATATTAGAGGTGGATCCAGGCTTTTTTAGTTGTTGTTTAGCACTTTTTCTGAGGGTATCACCTTATTTTATCTAGTAATAGCTATGCAGAGCTATGTTTGAAATATAAGACCCATTTAAACATAACACATAATGGTTTACAAGACGCTGTGTCGCAATCTGCAGTCAACCATACCAATGCGAAATACGCTTGCCGTAAGCATAGAATTCCCTGCTTCCGTAAGCGCCGATTCTGTGCTTACGGTAAGGAGAGCCATGAATTTGGTCCCTGTTTATGCTGTCTGCCCATGGTAGTCAGCAGCTGTCATATAAGCTATTTACTAAAAGAACTAGGTTTCAATGTTGATTATGCTCATCTACACGGGATATGTTTTCCAGGAGTAAAACCTGGCCGGCTTCATTGAGAAGTGCAGGCCCCTAATAAGGCAACATAAGGAATTCTAATAAAAGAGTGATGACCTCATTGAGAAAGCTTTAGAAACGAGTACAGCGAGTCTTCTTTCGATTTCATGAAAAATGTCTTCTACTCACTTGTTGAAACTGACCTAGATATGATTTGAGATCTGCTGTCGATTTCACAAAACACTAGGATTAATCTTATCTCGAGTAAGAACGAGTAACCTGCCTAACTTAGGATTAATCTTAAGGTTTACATGCAACAGTGCAGGGCTGTAAGTATCAAACTGAGCATGAATTGATAATGTTGTGATGAGGTCAATTGGTCCATCTTAACAATGACCCTTCTCCTCAGGTCTTTAGCCTTTGAACTTAGAACAAGGCATCGAACCTGAACCTTTGACCTATTTTCAGTCCTGACCTGTTGTTACCTTTCAGGTGTACTTCAGAAAACCAGTTTCAATCGTATCAGAAAGACTGAGTACTTTCGGCACACGCCGAAAAAGCAATATCGTTTGCTGAAAACATCCTGTAAACAATTTAGTTTGAGAGATAGAATACCTGGAATTCAGAATAATCATAAAGTATTAAGAAGACAGATGTACCGAGCCAGTGATTGACAGTAGGTCTGGACTGCGTGGTATCCTTGCATCCAATATCAAGCTTTTATTTCAGAGACAAGAGTAGGAAATTACTTTTGTATGAGTGCATTGAAGGAGCCCATCTGGTACTCTATGATGAGAGTAAAGGGGTCCATGCCTTCATGAGGAGATAAGATACACACCTTGACCAGATAATAGACAATGTGCCAATGAGTACATACACTTCAAATGCTTACTGCCCTGTATAAAGGAACCCTGCCTTTTATTGATAGCAACACAATTTATGCCAAACATTTACAATCTAGATCAATAGTAGGTTGGGATACAAAATATAATTCTTTTGTAAAGAGTGAGCAAGTATTCATACATGTAAAGTGTAGGCCCTGGCCTATCTGAAGAAATTGGTGTAGAAGCCAGTGGGTTCACCAACTAGTGATCAAAGGGGCAATGTTGTGTTCTCATTTTCGGTGATATCACTTATACCATCTTCTAATTTTGCAAATCAACAATTTACTTTATAACTTAAGCCATGTTCACATTGGACTTTTTCTTGAGCGCTGCCACAGGGAAAGTTACAGTGACTGGCTTTGCGTAACTTTTCCATGCGTTCCCACACGGGAACGTAAGTAACACTACAGGTGAACCCCCTTTCTTCATAAAAAATAGATAAACACCAGGCCATGTAATATCCATAAAATATAAGATTTTATGTTTCCTTCCTTTTATATGTGTACAACTTGTGCCTGCAGGAAGTCCAGGCTCTGTTGTTTTTTTTGTGAACGTGATGTGACAGGTTTCATGGTCTATAGACAATATCTTTGATGTGTTTTAATCCTGCATCTCAAGAGTAACTTGCTTGAATGCATTCACAATCAACCAAAGACACTCACTCCAATAGCTGATCTGAATACCAATCAGTGGAAAGAGAAGATCTTCCTGTTTTCTACTTCTCACCCTTCTAATTAAAACCCAAATACCGACATGAATAATAAGTCTCAACATAGTCTGATTGAAACCAGTGAGTGTTTAAAACATTCCATTCTGCCCATCTTTGCTCCAACCTGATATAGAGTCTTGTGATATGTGTAAACAATGTAGGTGTTAGATTCCATTGATTGTGGCCTTAATCAATTTTTCACAAGCTAGTCAGTGTTGGTTTGGCTACTGCACCTGAGCCCACTACACTTCTCCATGGTCCAGTTATTTGCTCTGATTCTGGACATCATAACAGTCGCACACTAATGCAAGAGGGTGTAGCCCTCCACATCCGACTATTTGATGTGCATCAAGATTTAAATAAATTTTAACATATTTATGAAAAATTTAACATGTGAATGACACATTGTCAAAAAAACAAATTTGTGTGGGTGCTTAATTGCATTTGTGGGAGTGTCGTGGCCGAGCGGTTAAGAGCACCAAATTCAAACTCTGGTGTTTCTGATCAGCAGAGTGTGGGTTCGAATCCCCAGCCGTGACACTTGTGTCCTTAAGCAAGACACATAACCATTGCTTCGTCCTTCAGATGGGGCGTAAAGCCGTTGGTCCCATGTGTTGTGTAAACGCATGTAAAAGAACCAAGTGCACTTATCGAAAAGAGAAGGGGTTCGCCCCTAGGGATTAGGTCTTATATCTCAAAATTCGCCCCACTCGCTTTGTATCCTTTGGCAAAAGGCGCGTCATAAATACGGTTATTATTATTATTTATTGTTATTATTATTATTTCAATAGTGTTAAACCGAAACAAACATTTGGTTTTAAACAAGATTCACAACAACCTTCTAACATCTTTCCTCCATTAATTATACGTAAAATACTTTTGACAAGGAGAGAACTTTGTGTTCAACTGAAACATGCAGTCAAGTCGAAGCGGATCTCTTGACTCAAATTCAAAGGAAAACCTGTGATTTTATATGAGAGTTTGGACCCCAAAAATTTTATTATCCAAAGCTTCTCAAGTTTTCTACGTCTACAGCACATATAATACTAAATGTACTTTCTAACTTTCTGAGACTACTTTAAGGAGTTGTTTACTTGTAAGAGGAATATTATGAAGGTCTAAGTAATAACAACTCAATGGATAGAGCATGCTCTGCAAGATGTTTGCTGCCATTCTATCTTCAACGCACATGCTCTTGACTTGAACATTCCTTAAGTTTTGCCTGTTGAAAGGTGGAGGTGAACATAACATATTGCGAAGTACTCCACATAGAAAACCGATTTGCTGCATATGCTGAAAATCTCTTCTCAAAGTTATTTCAAAGCTGTGGAAATGGGGGAATGTACACTTTTGATCCTTCCATTTGGAATATTGCTTTAATATTGTTTTGATTGATAATGCAGAACCAATACTAGTACAGTAGATGTGCATCTTAGATTTTGATTGCAAATGAGATAGCTCCAAGATGTCTGGTGAAAATCCCCAAAGGATTTTTTGTTGTCCAGCCCTTCTTGAAGAGCAGACAATTACTTCCAGATGGGAATAGGTTCAGTAAGCTTTTGGGATTGGATCAGTGTGTGGGGTCACACATTGCTTGTATCAATGTGAATGGTTGCCATTAAAGCAAGTTTTTTAAAACAAAACAGTCTTTGATTAGACCGGGTTTTCATTACCCTTAAAAACTGACAGGCAGGAGAGGTATGGGAAAGGTATTTCACTGTTTATCAAAACACACAGATGGCTTCAATGTGTGGGAATAATCCTGGGGGTCAGTTAGGTCACCAAGTTCTTTCAGCTTGCTGAAAACAATTGACCTTGAGAAGTAACCAACTGCTTGTAATAAACTGGAAGGGGTGGGGTTGTACAATGTCGTTACCCACTTAAGTTCAATTAGTTCAATTTCCCAAATATTTGATATACCCCTCTATTCCATACTGTTATTATTATTGTATGCACTTTCTTAATTCTGGGGCAGACTATAATCAGGTCTGCAGTTGGTAGGTAAGGAACGTAAATCCATAACATAAGTTTGTATATCCGGACTTGTTTATATTAATGGTCCCCCCTCCCATGTTTATTTATATTTACCCCATTTCTCTTGAGGTCAACTTAAGCCAGCAGACATCAAAGGAACCATATGGCAACCAGACCAGTTTGGTGCCACATCAATAAATAGTTAGCATTTGGAATTGATGAAAGATGCAATATGACATCACTTCTCTACATGACTTCAAAGGGGGCATAAATGCATTACTGCCCCATGATGATGTATAAACCTCATTTTGATGGTAGCATTGGGAACCTACTCCCTCCATGTTCAAATGCACATTATGTCTAAAGACTGTGCATTTGGGAAGGTGGTTTAGTATGCACATTATCTAGTACGATTAAGGATGCTTTTAATGGTGACTTAGCGTAGGAGTCAATCAGATTTATAGTTTTGTGTTTATTGAAAATGTGGGTTGGTGGGTCAAAATGGTTTTTTAAATTTATACCTCCATGATTATATTCACCTTGGAAATATAATGCAACAGTACACACTTTTATCGTATTTGTCTGATAGTGTGGCCTAAATTAACATCACATTGACAAGAACAATCAAAGACACTACCTTTAAAGACTCTGGACACTATTGGTAATTGTCAAAGACCAGTCTTCTCACTTGCTGTATCTCAACATATGCATAAAATAACAAACCTATGAAATTTTGAGCTTGATAGGTCGTCGGAGTTGCAAGATAACTATGAAAGGAAAAAACACTCTTGTCACACCAAGTTGTGTGCTTTCAGATGCTTGATTTCGGGACCTCAAATTCTAAACTTGAGGTCTCGAAATCAAATTTGTGGAAAATTACTTATTTCTCGAAAACTAGGTCACTTCTGAGGGAGCCGTTTCTCACAATGTTTTATACTATATATCAACCTCTCCCAATTACTCGTTACCAAGTGAGGTTCTATGCTGATAGTTATTTGGAGTAATTACCAACAGTGTCGAGTGCCTTTAAATCAGGCTTGCATGAAGAAACCCTGTGTGAACCAAAGGGAATACAGTTTTCAGGGAATTCATTCAAGTACCACCAGGAAAGCTAATTGGAGGTTCTGCTTCACTTAGAGTATCACACTGTCCTAAATAAATTGAAGAGATCAATCACCTTAAATGAAAAAGTAAAATTGGAGTGGGGGAGTTTAAATCTTAAAACGTGGATAATACTGAATGGCCTCAATCTGCTTCATTGATACTGATCTTGAGTATTCCCAGTTTAGTTTATATGAGATATAATTATTCTCTTTTGGTGAAATTTAATTGTTATAGTTTTTATTCCTCCTAGCATATGTATTATGTAATCTTGAACAGGGGACAATTTATTAAGAAATTTACGTTACATACATGTAGTTCTGTTTTTTTTAAATGCTTCAATAAGCTTACATATAGAACAACAGCAGATCTGATCCACAACAATCATGCTTCAATAAGCTTACATATAAAACAACAGCAGATCTGATCCATAACAATCATGCGTATATACTTTGTGTAAGAAACTGATTAAAGTTGCATCTCGCTTGATGGGTTTAACTTCCTTCCTACATTGTATGTCAATTACATGTTAAGTAGTGATTGATGGAGAGTGGGATAATTTTAGCTTAATACAGTAATCTGAAAACCAGTTGCTTGTTGACAGCAAGGACAGACTCATTTAGACTGCACTCAACTTGTAAATGTTATATTGTCCCTGCAAACTTAGCACCGACAAGAAAAAGCTATTTATAGTCTTAGTTCTGTCATGGAGAAAGCCTTTCTATATGGTTCTGTAGAGTGTAGGTCAATACAGCACAGCTATAAATTTATTATATTGAAGTAGCCAAATGTTTTTTGTGTGTTTTTTTCTTCTCATAATTTCTTTCACTTTGTATATTAATCTGTTGAATCAGTTAAGTTGCATCAATATTTTGTGGTTTTAAAAGCAATGTGCAACAATTCAAATGTGTAAACAAAATGTTAAATCTGAAAAGTTCAGCAGCTTCATCAGAGAAATTGACTGCATAGTTTGTCAACAAAGACAACAATCCATTTTAGAACATAGGCCTACCAGTTGTGATATCCTTTGTAAATGATGACATTTCAGATCCATATTCGATAAAAGCAATATGATAATACACACATCTTCTGGATGTACCTCTTTGATTTCTTCTCAGCCAGTATTTAGCTTAACCAAATGATTTATCTTCAGTCCTAATGTAACCATAGGAAGGTGCTATTGGAGGAACTTACTGGCCATGTAAATGGTCTTAAAGAGGCTACGTCAGATTTTGGGCCGATTTGACCCAAACATTATGATTTAAAATTCAATAGGTATTTTGATGGGGGTCTAGAAAATTACAAGCTTTCATTTGAGCCATTGCTCGAAAAAGTCCGCCAATTATTTGTAGCAGTGAAATAAAGTGTTCAAAATTAGTTTTTGTTGGGATCCCGACAATATATCACAAGACCAGTTCTTATGTGTTTTATAAGCAACATTCCAAATTTTTGTCGTGGTTCCTGACCATTAAAAGTAAAAGTTAAACTTTTTTTCGTTAGAGCGGGTAATACTCTTTGAAATACTATTCACTCGAAAGAATCTATTGTTTAATGTTTGGGGCCTAAAATCTGACATAGCATCTTTAACTCTAATATGAAATGTCACTTGGGTAAATACCTACAATACAAGATAGCTCAAAGGTGATCAATTTTGCATGTGTTTTAGGAAAAATTATTATTATTATTTTTTTGTATTTTTTTTTAAACATAATTTGATACCTTCTGATGAAGACATACTTTTCTTTGAATAGGTAATGGAAAATTAATCATGGTATATTAACTGTAGACCATTAAGATCATTTCAAGTTTCAAATCTAAAATTTGTACATTTTAAAACCTGTTACTAGAGGGCGCTGCAACAGATGATCATGTAATACCCTTTTAACAGGATGACGTAGACCTCACTGTTGAATACACAGACCAAATTTAAGATATAACATTGGCTGTTACTTGCCAGGTAGAGTTTATTCATTAGAGAACTGTCTTTCTTTATTCTACTAATGGGATATTGGTAAACACCAGCAGATAAAAAAGCTGTTGGCTAAAACTCATAAAAGTTGTGAACATTGGCTCTTTAAAGGAGAGACTGGTTGGGTGGAGTGTCTATAAAGGAACTTACAGGAAGGGGGTTTTCCATATCAGCACCTTCAAAGTCTACAGACATAACCGGTATCAATAAGGCGTCGGTAAAAGCAGCCATTTTGAAATAGAGAATATTCTGTGAACATTTCATAATAAAGTTGTACACAATGTCAAAAACAAACTTTTGTAAAATACACAACCATTGAAATGTAGCTTATGAATTTTAATGTTTAGGCCTTTCTAGGATTTCTTGCTGACTCGTGCATAACCCCTTTACAGGACGAACATATATGCTTTTCTGAGAAAAAACAATCAAGGCTGGTTGAATAACAATAAGTCCTGTGTACATTCACAGTTACGTACTCATAGGCCGAGTTCGGGCGGTGTGTTCTTGGATGCTCAAGAACAAGACGGATCGCTGTTCTTGTTTCATCCGCTCAAACGACGATGTGATAAAAGCACCACGAAAAGAGGTTCGGCACTGGTCATGTGACAACGTGGTTCGTCAGTTAAATAGGATGTTTTTAACAGTTGGAAACCCGACAGTAGAAAAGAGACCACACTTTCATTGTTTTATTTGGGATGACTATTAACTTTCAACTTATCAATATTAACTTTAACATTCTATTTGAGAGTCATTTTGCATCTAATTTACTTATTCTCTTGATGTTGTGCTGCCATTTTGTAAAGTGTTGTTCTCGAAACCCCCGATAAAAGGTGGTGTGTGATCTTGTTCCCGAGTGAATCATTCTCGGGTCATGTTCTCATCATTCAGGTGTGAGAACAGCCCACTCGGGCCAAGAACACACTGCCCGAACTCAGCCCCTGTTCCCTCAGTTCTTCCCGCCCCCTTCCACCCCCACAAGCTGAGAGTGCACTGTCCTGAGAGACAAAGGTTCAGTTTCCTGGAAAGCCGTTCCTTCTCATCATTTCTAAAGAAGACTTCTATTTGCCCCCAAGGTCCTTACTCTAGAGATTACACCAAATAATGTGTATTCAAATGTCGTAGAACTGAGGCAAATCAAGATGTTATTTTCACATTGGAAATTGCTTGGTTCTGGAAAGACAGAAATATGCTTGAATGTGTGCATTGGCAGTTCAGGAGCTATTCCAAACTTGCTGCCTAATTTGTGCAGTTTCAGTAAAATAAGTTGTATGTAGCCACTCAATGTTGCATTTCTGGGGCCAATTTCATAGAGCTGCTTAAGCAAAAAACTTGCTTAAGCACAAAAATAGCTCGCTTGTTTTACACATGTTACTGGCCAAAATTTCATGCCATATACATTGCTTGTGACTGGTATTTAGCTGTTGTTTACTTAGCATAACAATTGAGTGGAGTCTTAGCCGGTAATCTGATTTTACAAAGCAACGATTTTTTTTGCTTAAGCAAAATTTTGTGCTAAAGCAGCTCTATGAAATTGGGCCCTGGTCTGGAACCTTTGTTTGAACATTGCTCTATGGTAGGAATAAAAATGTTGTAAATGTTCCATGCCAGCACACTAGTCATAAATACCATTTGCCCTTCAGACAGGCCACTCAATGAAGTAGCCTTTAGAAAAACACTGTCACAATTTAGTATTGGACAGTGACACTGATTGCTGAAATGTAGACCTCCAACTAGTCAGGGACACATGAGCTAAAGGGACTTGTTCCAGAAAGGAATAGTGTTGTATTGCGGTATAGAAAACATCTACTCGTTGAAAGATTCAATTCTGAAATTATTTTTGGAAAACACCTTCAAAATACTTGCCCATGCATCTCAGTTAACATTACCAGTGAAGTACACAATGCTTTTATCTTTTGCAAAATCTTCAATAACTTTTTGTCCTAATTTATTTCGGACATAAATCTTGATGAACAAGTTTCAATTGGCGTTTTTAGTCACGTTTTTGTTATTGTTCTTTTTAATACAATCAGAGTTTCAAAACTTCTTAAAAGTTGAATGATATTAACACATGTCATACCTTTCCTTTAAGATGTGTTCTATAAGGTTCTAGGAACCTGTACAATGGGTTGGTTATTTTGTTGAAGTATTGCTGTAAGCAATTAGCCTTACCCAGGGCAGTGGTTTATTTAATTTAAAGGCCAGGTGCATGATCGAATTTCTATGCTGGTGGTCACTCAAGTTCCTACTTCATAAGGCTCTCACTCCAACTTACTCTAAGCTCTAAAATGGTTCTCAATTTACTAATGGTAGGTGCATGGTGCTTATAAGTAGAGTTAGCAGCCTAACCCTAACCCTTGCTATGGTGAGACAAAGTGAGATCTAGGTTTGGTGCAAGACGTTTCTCGTTTTCCTTTTACGCACAGCGCGACCAAACCACTAACAGTGCCCGCACCAACTCACTCCACTCACCGTCTCGCGGGGCAGTGGGTAGACTAAGTCAGGTGAGTCGGTGCGTGCGCGAGTGGTGAGTAGGTTGCACTGTGCGTGAAAGGAAAACGAGAAACGTCTTGCACCAAGACTAAGTGAGACCATAGAGCTAGTGGTGAGACTGTAGTGAACCATGGAGGTCTCTTTCTACCTCCATGAGTGAATGTAGTAGAAAGCTTATTTCATGAAACACACTGCCTTGGGTTCTTTGACGTTGGCCCACTTTTCTTGTATGTTAAATTGTGAATGGAATTTAAACATTGAGGTCATTAATTCATGGTCAAACATTGAATTCCCTTTTCTCCTGATCACAACAAGATATTGAGTGCTCTTCTCGTTTATGATCTGATATATGTACCTGCTGTAGTCCCTCAATGATTTGATGACAATGACATCATGCAACTTTTAGTTACACCAGTTCTGCATGCTAAGACAAATAACCATCTCTTATAAGACAATTACACAATAACAGTGTCTACCCAAACCCTGCACTTTCTTGGAAAAGCTTACCAGTCAGTTGACAGTGCTTAGAGGTCAGTAAATTCATCTTCAAACAATCTTGAAATTTCTTCTAGCCAATGTGGCACTCAAGTCATGAAGCAAACCATGATCATGCATGGATGCAAGAAAGAGAATCCTCAAACCAGATACAGATACCTCAACATTCAAAACTTTACTTACAAACATTTATTACAATTCATATATGTTTATTGAATTCAAGCCAATAATTTTAACACAAATTCTACCTCCCATTAGTCGCCTCTTGGTTGTTTTATTTACTGCCAGTCTCTAGAACCATAATTGAACCATGGAGGTAAAAACAGACTAGTGGTGTCACTTTTGTCTAAATCCTAAGGGGATTTTGAGATGTTGAGACAATTCAAAACTACCTTCATTCCCTGAGGGTGGTAGACATAATGCATTTATCACATTTGGGTTTGTGTTGTTGGGTCTGAGGTTGTTTACAGGCCCATTACACACCCTCCCCCCCCCCCAATATGTGGGAATATAAACCAGATGTGAAAGGAATTTGTCTGTACTGCCATTCCATTCCCATATGCTGCATGTGGTGCTCTATTTATTGGACTGAACTCTTGTAGTGTCTGTGCCATGGCTGAGGGATGGTGTAAACATGGTAGTTTGGGTTTAAGTATGGCCAGTAGCTATTGGCAACTTTCTATACTTGGTGTCAGGATGTCACTATCCTATCTTCCGACAGTGAACATTTGGCAACTTCACCACTTCCAAATAATTTTAGGTAAATTCTACTTTGGGGCCGGTATTTGTCAGCTTTGCTTTGTATTTATTAGGTCCTCGTCATTAAATTAAAACATTTCAGGACAGCCATATCTATTTTTTTAATTTCTAACATAGTAATTTTATACCCTCTTGATCGATATTTTGGGATGGATTTTTTTAGTCAAGTACATGTATTAGATAAACTGTGGGAAATGAATTACCCCTGATGAATGGTTCCATGAATAACAAAGGGGAAAATATGTTTTGATATCAAGAAAGCTTAATTTTTTTTTCGTTTTCACATCACATTTTTGTTGTCCACAGTCCAGTGCTTGTAAACAACAGTTATTTACCTTTCATTTGACATTATAATGATATCATTTCTTTGTATGGTACAATCAGTGAGCCCGATGTGTTTTGTTCCATTACCAAACAGTGTACATTTCATCATCATAGTTTAAATGTTGCATTTAGGCTCACACTTTGCTATACTTAGATTTACCATAGTTCAGTGTCTGAACATAGACCCATGGGTATTTAGCAAGGGCAGTTTCTTTGAGAGGTTGTAGGTTAGCCTAGTTGCCGGCTGGCATTTCCTTTCAGGGGGTTTGTGGAAACCAGTTTGTGAACACGGTGACTCCCCAAATATCCTCCATCTTTTCCAAGACAGACTGGTGCAAATTAGTGTGTTTAGGGGTGAAATTAGTTGGCAAAAGGCCCTTGTAGTTGTACTTAATGATTTAGTGCTTCATTTGGCAACTGGGTGCTCAAGACTGAAAAAATAAATGGGATCCACCCACCTCGCCTATCCACCACCCTGTGACTACACTTCCCCCCTCCCTGAGACTACAGTAATAATCAAACCACACTAAGACCATGGAGGACAAATTAGTGTGCATCATATGCCCACATTCTGCACAATAACTGTCTGAATTAGTTTAAAGAGTTAATCTATTTAAAGAGTGATTACAAGTGGCTTTGTACAAAGTAAACACTTAACCTACTTTTCAATAGGATTACTTAACAATAGTCAAGTGGGGCTTACACTCTCAACAACCATTCATGGCCAAATAAAAGATCTGGTCTGCATTCTACTTACATGGTGGGCATTGGAGCATGAAAGTCAGCTTTGTTAATGGTTTGGGTGTCCACCAAGGATAGGCTTTTCAATGTAAAAATAGCACAAGGAGGAGAATGTAGGTTATGATGGAGAAAACCTAATGATTAGTGTTTGTTGGTTTTCAAATAGCTTATAATTTGGCTGGCAGTTGTTTTTCTTCATGTTTTATTTTAGTACTTGTAAAATTGGAAGAGTAGAGTGCATTTAGTATTTTACACAGAACTTTACAAGATGGAATATACTGACTATAAACATCTATCACCAATTCCTGTTCACAGTTGATGGATACCTATTGAAGTGGAATGGCAAGGTGGGGCAGAAAAAGGTATGTGGTGTGTGTTTCATGTAGTGTTCTTGCCTATCGTATTAAATCATGGTTCATTTCAGCAAGTTCAATCAATGTGTAGTTTCAGAATAACAAGAAAGAGCATTTACTTACATTTCTGACAAAATTCTGAGCAGCTGAGTTAAATCTCAGCGACCGTGTTTAGATTTTAAGGAGGGGAGTGGGGGGGGGGTATCCTTGCAGTTGTTTGACCTCTCTCAGTGTGAGGTACATGTAAAAAGATCCCTGTTCAGTATAAATATTTGGCTGCAAGTCTTGTACATGACAGGCTTTTGACATGTAACCTTCATGGTTTTTATACAAGGCGTCCTGGTTGTTCTCACTTAGTGCTATGTGTTTCTAATCATTGTATGACTGTCATTCGTCTTGTTGCCCAATCTCTTCCTTACTTTGCAAGGTGTAGAATGATAAAGGCCATGTACATGAGACAGGAATACAAACCACTAAGGGAGGGAGACGGAGGGTGAGGCTAAGAGATAGATAAGATATGAATCCTTTATTGCAGTCTTGACAACGCCTGATGTAAGACGGCTTGAGGCAACACGTGTTCGTAATAATAACCAAAAGTCCAAATCTGGCATAAATTACTCTTATCCAAAATGTCATGTTCCCCTGGTCCATGTAGGATAGATCCTGCTAAAAAATACGGTAACCAAGTTTAGAAACACACCCACACCTCAAGCCTTCTCTGTAAATATGTCCCAAAATAAGGTTAAAAATAAAGAGAAACTTCATCGAATTCTGAGTAAGTGATGAATAAGCATCTACTAGGCTTAGGCTTATTTGTTGGTTTGTCAGATTTTCAATGTGATTTTTTTTCTGTCGAAGTATTTGTGGCTAATAGTATAGTTGAATGATACAAGCATTATCATGTCAATGAAAGAAACGTTCATCAGGGAACCCCATTTTGTATTGTATACCTGAAGCCTTCTTGTATAAGTTAAAGGCAGTGGACACTATTGGTAATTACTCAAAATAATTATTGGCATAAAACCTTACTTGGTAACGAGTAATGGGGAGAGGTTGATGGTATAAAACATTGTGAGAAACGGCTCCCTCTGGAGTGCCATAGTTTTCGAGAAAGAAGTAATTTTCCACGAATTTGATTTCGAGACCTCAGATTTAGAACTTGAGGTCTCGAAATCAACCATCTAAACGCACACAACTTTGTGTGACAAGGGTGTTTTTTTCTTTCATTATTGTCTCGCAAGTTCGATGATCGATTGAGCTCAAATGTTCACAGGTTTGTTATTTTATACATATGTTGAGATACACCAACCTTGAAGGCTAGTCTTTGACAATTACCAATAGTGTCCACTGCCTTTTAAAGAAAAGAGAAACTTCATCGCAATTCTGACAAAGTGACGAATAAGCATGTACTAGGCTTAGGCTTATTTGTTGGTTTGTCAGATTTTCAATGTTTTATTTTTCTGTCAAGTATTTGTGGCTGATACTATAGTTGAATGATACGAGCACTATCATGTCAATGAAAGAAACAAGTTGTCCCTATTTTGTCAATATCTTTGTTCTGGGAAGCCTAGTCAATTCTTTGTTCAACCCCAAAAATCATTTCAAAATTTACCCAGTCAGTTTCCCTTGTGGTTTATATTGATACCTGAAATAAAAGTCGCATCCTCTTAAGGTGATCCCCTGGCTGCTGCTTCCCAGGTTGTATCGTAATTTGGGTGTGACCCCTGGCTACACGGCAGTTAACGGTTGTATGGCTTCTGACTGGCAACCCCCAGAAAAAAGATATTGACAAAATAAAAATAGCTGTATACACTTTTGACTGAGATTTAGGTTTCTTGAAGAACAGTGGTTTGCATAATTCATTGGCAACAACAGCATAATATGAATGTTATCTAAATAATGTCCCCATAAATGCACCATTCACCCACAGAAAAAGCTGTATTCATACCTTTATATTGTAACATTTTATAAAGATTTTGCTATGTCATAAATATCATTCGGTCCTTTTGAAGCTTCAGATCTATGTCAGCTGCGTCTCTTCTGCACAGTCTTGGGGAAACAGCCACACTATCATTTTAGTTGTGATTTAGTGAATTCTCTTCCTAGGAAATTTGCAAAAAATACATCTTTATTTTCATGGTTAAAGGGTCTATATAACTTATGTAGGACAAAAAACCACAATGTCCACAGATTTACACTAAACTTACATAGTTTGAAGATAATGATAGCAGAAAGCTTCCCTGAAAATATTACGTGCTGAGGTACTGTAGTTTTTGGGAAATGAGTAATACAATGTCATGAAAATAATTTTCGTCTCATGAGACGAAATTTTTGTTAATCATTTACAAACGTATATTCATGACATTGTTTTACTCATTTCTCAAAAACTACAGCACTTCAGTAAGTAATATTTTCAGGGAAGCTTTCCACTTTCATTATCTTCAAACCTTGTAAGTTTAATGTAAATCTATGGACATTTTGAAAAGGTACCCAAATCCTTTAATGAAAGGTTTGTGGTCTTGTGCACATCAGCTTGTTGTTTTGATTCATTTCCCAAATGATTAAAATCCAATTTGTGCACCCTAACTTTTCATTTGTAACCATCACAGATGGCAAATCAAGCAGGAATAACAGAGTCCCCTGCGAGGTCTGTGAGAGACATACACCGACCCAGCCCTCTAAAAGGCTGGACATCAGCTGTGAAAAACCTAGAGTAATCAGACCATCTAATCCCTCTTGTTCACCAACTAAAGTTAGAAACCATCTGAAGTCTAATATTAGCATGCAAGGAATATGCAAGGAATATGTATATTACATTACTTCTGGAAGTGCGTATAATGTGACCTTGCTCAGTAATGAACAGCTTCAGTTTTTTCCCCTGCTGACATTGTGTGTTATTTGCATCTTCTTTATACATTAACTTGTCGTTTTTTTGTTGGTCTGTTCATACGGACCATCCTGTTTTTTAGCTGTGGTATTACTTGAGGGACGCGACATTGGTCCATGAAATTGCTTGTTGTTTGGCAGTGGGTGTAGGATTAATGCCAAGTTCAATATGTTAATTCACACAGCTTTTGTTCAACAAAGTGTCATTCTCTGTCAATCGGCATGGACCCTTGACTTTGAAGACTAGACTGTTATAGAAATATTCAATTAGTTTGATTGACAATTACCTAGTGTTTAGAATGTGCCCCATTTCAAGTGTGGAATATGCAAGAAGATTTAGTATTCATAAAATGCGGGGAATAATGAAATAATGTATCAAGTTTTGGATGTAAAGAAAAAGGTGTGCATCTGGATTATCCATTCAAACAGGTTTTGTGCGTCGTAGGAATTCCTATTTATTAACACTGTATGCATGGTATGACAAGCAGTTGGTGTGCACTGCACAAAGAATGCTGGCTGTTTTCTCAAGTGTTACATATCCGAACTACCCTTAAATGCTTTTCTTGGGAACAGTCAAACAATAGAACAAGTTTCCTTATTGAAATGATTTTCAATAAATTGAGGTTGAACAAAGACACATTTACTTGAGTCAGTGGGACTAAACATGCCAGCACTCTGCCAACTGAGCTATCTAGCCCTAATTTGGCAGTGGACCCGTTTTATTTTTAACAAAATTATTTGTTTGATTTTCAATACAATAGTTTGCATTCCACCAAAATGTGTTTGACTTCCTTGAGGCAACGATTTCACAGTGTTTTTGTGAGCAAATTTTTGGCAGCTAACATATAGCAAAATATTTCATGAAATATAACCCACAGTTATTTGTTTCCTGCATATCATTTCATTCAGCTTCCGGACAACATGGTTTGTTTGTTTACAATAACTATTGACAGGAAGGAAGGGATTGTTTTGGTTTAAACAAATGCAAGTATAGATAGATTCACAAAGCAAACAAATTCAATTTCTCGAATGATTTTGTGAAAGTCACGCCATGAACAGTATTGCAGTTGCAGAGCCCCCCTCCCCCACCCCACCGACACTGTGATAATTATGATTTTTTTATTTTCAATTTGTTTGTGCAAATTGTATTTTGGATTGTGGTTTGTCCAAAATATTTCTTTCTAAAGAAGTAAATTAAGAATAGATCCTCTGACAGACGCTCTCCTGTCTGTTTGAGATGTCATACTTTGGGTGACCGTCCCCTACCCTACCCTCAAGTGCTGAATTTGAGCCCCGAGCTCTAAGGGGACACCCCTGGGTGTGTCCCTACATAAGGTGTAATTTTGCAAGAGTTGTTCTCATGTTGCATATCCTCCTTGGTTGATACAAGATGACCCATCTATAATTTCATCATCTACTAGGAGGAGGGAAACGGGCAGGAGCAGATGGCACTAATCAATCAATTAACATCAGCCTCAAATTGCTTTGCCTGGCCTTCTTGGTAGTAGACTAGCCATACTAGTCAGCAGCTGTGTACTTGTGGAACAGCAGTTGTGTACTTGAAGTTGTGGAATAGCAGTTTTGTTATTTAATATCATCTATGTCCATAATACATGCACAGCCTTTCATCTGTAATTTGTACCTTTTGAAATGTGTAAGAAAGTAAACTATACAAACCCTAAGTTCCATATCTACAATTGCGACAATTAAATATAGTTTTTTGATGTTCCACTTTTTAGAAATAACAATTATATTTTACTTGCATATTTACTTCTTCATTACTTTGTTTACTTTTTTACCATTTTCTTTTTAAAACTCTACCATCGAGAAAAAAAATAAAATGGCATCAAAATTAGTTTAGAAATTAAATCAAAATATTTTGTAATCCATTTGGTAAAAAGTCACTGAATAACAACTAGAGTAATCAGAAGAAGTCTTCCTTTCATAGTATTGAGAATTACACTGCACTGTGAGATGCTTGAAGTGTCGCGTGCAGATGCAAAATAATAGGGAAAAAAAATCCTGTTTTAAGTTAAAATGAGTGATGATGCAAGGAAGCAAAATGGATAAGCACGCCTGTTTCCTTTGAATGGTGATTACACAACCAAATACGCCGTCGCATGTGCAAATTAACCTTCACTTCTGCAGTGATTTTTATTACAGATGATGGGCGTATATCTGCTCTGATTAGTTTCATTTGCAAACTTGTTTTCTAGTTGAGGAATATCAAACTTGGCTAAGGCCCAAACTTATGTTTCCTCAACTATTGTTGAACGTAATGTATGGGATCAAAGTACATTAGGGGAGTCGGGTTTAATGTGTCTTAAATTAAGATGAGAGATAATAATAATAAAATAATAATTTATTTTTAATATAGCGTCTTACATAAAAAATCTCAAAACGCTGTACAGTGTTTTACATATTATAAACATTAAGCTAAAAAGAGTAAGCAAAATACAGCAAAATTACATTGAGAAAATGCAGTTATATACCCTGTCACCCATTGGATTTGTGGGTGGTGCCTTTTACTTTAACATTCCCAGTGAGTTGACAGTGTATGCAGGGAAAGAAAACAATAGCAGACATTATGACTAGAATGAAGACGGATTACATCTACATAATGAAGAAATTTAACTGCGAGTGTATTTAAAATTGAGTACACTTTTGTTTTTTAAACATCCCATTTTTCATCCTGAGGAGGGGGTTGTTTACTTTTGCTGTCCACTGTATCCGTAAGAAAAAACAAGAACCAATTTTCAGTTTATGGTTGAGGATTTTTCAGTAATTAAAGGGAACAAGCTTTCTGTTACCACTGGGTTCTATTTTGAACTTGGTTTAGGTACAACAAAAATCTAATATGATGACATAGGAACCACAGGCAGGGAGGATTATCAGAGCAAACTGTGTAAGAGTGTGAATGACAGGTAGTGAGTTGGGAAGCGGAGAGCTTGCTAGCCACAGGCCAGCTTGAACCAATCACACTGAGTGGCCCCCACGCAGTGGATATAGATTTATCACCTCTGATTATTGCATAGGACAGCTGTTCTGCCATACTCCACACACATATCCAGCAGTATGTCATGTCACTGTATTATGAACCCTTAACTCGTCTAGTATAATGCATGGCACAGCTAGTTCTGGCTCACTCTGTGCATGTGTTGCCACAGTGTGTCATGTGTCAGCAGTGTAGTCTGCATTCCTCTGCATATGGAACATTACTGGAAACCCCTCCATGTGTACTCTGATGGTACAGTTCTGAACCTGCTGGCCAGTGATTCCACATTAGTGAGACGGCATTTAAAGAAGCAACCACCATCTGCACTGATGTCCAGACTCTGTGATGCGAATTTCTGCCACCTTTACTACACCGGAATTAAGCTGTGTGGATTAGATGCTGTTACTTGTGGGTTGTCTTAAGCATTCTGAGATGATAAACATCTGCATTGTGGAGACTGTCATGATCAATCGCACATGTATGGAACTGCCTTGTGGATTCTTCAGCTAACTCTTCACTAATATTGGAATATGTACCACTCATACCACTGATACACAGACCAATTTCCCAATGCAAGACAGCTTGTGTCGAATTGAAATCCAAACCACTTGATTGCAGTCAGATCTAAGTAGGTTTTGAGGACTTCTATGTTTTTGTTTCACACCCTTCTGGAATTTGTTGGATATTGACATTACTGGAATCAGCACCGATGCATGACAAACTGATTCACTCGGAGGCAATGAAGAAGAACACCAGCCCAAGTGGTGTCAACAGTGTTAGCCCCAATGGGGTGAAAATTAAAACAGAGTGTGACAGGAGCCCCAAGTCGACACCACCGCTACACGGTGGTAACGTAGGTGCTGCTGTTGACACGGATATTGCCGAGCAGAAGCCAATATCACTGTCTAAACTGATGCATGCACGGGCTCAACGCAGTGACTATTACCAAGGTACAGGTGTATTCAGCTTTGAACTTCATCACCGACCAAGTAAGATTTAGGAACCCCTTATCCTTGTCTGTCTGTGTTGGTTGGGCAGATCTTTGAAAAAGGAAAAAATTCTTTTTCTCTTCAGTCTGCTTTTAAAGCCTGTTATTTTTGTTGTTCATCATTTTTTGTTTGTATTGTTCGTTTATAAGGAAGCAAATGACTAACTCCACAGTTACCAGTGGCAGAGTATTTGTGAAAAGACAGTAGTTGCGATAACATAACCCTCCTCCCGACAGTCGTCAGCCTGGCGGAGGGTTACGTTATCGCAACTAAAAAGACAGTTACTGTGTATTGTGAATCCCCTTCCTTCCCACCGAAAAAGAAATAGATAACTAAATAATAAAAATAAAAAAGACATATATAATAAAATGAAATTAAAACCAATAATTTTAAAGCCAACAATTTTAAGCAATCATTAATGTCATCAATGCATTGCTGTTAAATCGTAAGAGAATAAGACGCTTTTGATATGTCAATGTTGGCAGGCTTAAGTCACCAAATACATAATCTTTCATTTCATTTGGGAGTTGCTCAAAATTTTAACAAATAGGCCCTAGTTTGTCAAATAGGAAAATTATGTTGAATCTTCATTTAAGCTTTTTAATGTAACTAACAACTTCATTTACTTCAAACTCTGTGAGAAGTTGACTAGTCTTTAACCAATATAACAAAATGAGGTTCGACGTAGTAAAAGCAATTGTCACAAAACTCATTGATTAATTATTCGAACCCATAGGCTAGTTGCGATAACTTAATCCTCCTGCCGAACAATGAAGCCTTCGGCTCTGCCGTCGAGGGAAGGGTTACGTTATCTCAGCTAGAAGAATTTGAGATATATCACAAAATAATTGAAGATTTAGAAATGTACGCAGTGATAAGGATGAACTCTTTTTTGACTGACTAATATTGGGCAGCAAAACAATACGAGTCTGAGAAATAAACTTGGGTTGTTGGGCTTCAAGCCCAAAATGTCCTTCAAAACTTCCATCTTAGTTGCGTTAACGTAACCCTCCTCTTCGCCGTCGAGAGGAGAGTTACGTTATTGCAACTACTCCCATTCATGACTGGCCTACGATTAAAAGCCCCTCCGTCCAACCTCCTATGCATCTTTCATTCCAAGATGAAACCAAGCTATAGTATATAAAACTGTCGCATATACCATTCAGAGAGCATTTCTTATACTCCTTTGTTTGGGGGGGGGGGGGGTCAATTCAAAACGCATTTAACTTTCCATTTATACCATGTTTATACCACACACGAAACTGTGTCTTCTTCAGCAAACCTTGCTGGACGTATTTCTAAAACATATTTTGGTGTCGCACGGTGATGCAAAAAGCAGATGTTTTGTCACTGTCATCAAAACCTTGCCGCCGCCTGTTTTCACAAAGTGTTCCCACAGAATGTAGGAATGAGTAAAAGTTCATCATAACTTTATGTAGCTGATCATCATCATACTGCAAAGCCAACACAATGTAGTAAATAAAAGATAAAAGATGTTATGTGCTTATTATGAAAATAAGTTTCTCTTTAAATGTGTCTAGGCATAGAGTAAGGTCTAGGCCACAGTGTTAAATGTAAAATTAATACACTGCTTTAAAATGACCAGCCCTTACACCTGTCAGCGTGGAAAATATGATTAGATTGTACACATCAGTTATAATGCGTGTTAAAATTTGCATATTGCACTGGGCTGAGTCTACATTAATTGCAGCCCATCTGGTAAGGTAAAACATCCATCTGGACTGCTAAACCATCTTATTGATTGGTTTATTTGAATGTCGGTCTCATTGCTAGTTATTGTTCTGTTTTTCTAGTTTTTGGTCCATGGGCGAACCATATGTTGTTCTGCTTACATGTTTTGTTCACATGCAAATAATGACATGCAAGCGCTGAGCTGTGTAGTAGGCAAGCGGATTTCTTGATGATGCTTGACATTTTCTTTCTCAGGGTGTGCGTAGTTCAATTGTGTATGTAGTAGGCGTAGTATAGGCAGGTTGCAAGTGTCGGATGTTCATCAGTTCAGACAATACTAAAAAACGATCTCTTTACGTCGCTAGTGTGCTTACAGACCTGTATACATTTCCAGTGAAATGTTTGTAGGCATGTTTAAGTATCAAGCCATGTAAAGTATGCACTGTACATGTACATAGCACTTTTGTAAGAAAACAAACTCTGTAGTCATTTTTGTCCTTCTAGTGATCTCTCATGTAGTCTTCAGGGTGGAGTGCTAAATTAAGTAACTTGAAGCTTCACAAGGTATTTTTAGAGCTTTTAAAAATAAAATACAACAGACATGTGAATCAGTCTTAAAGGTCTATTTTTAATCATTACAAGAGCTTGGGAAAAAAATTCAAAGACCTCTGGCTAGTATCAAGCACATCATGTAGCTGCCATTTTGTGTAATGTAATGCATACCACACTTTGCACTGAAACTGAACTTACATGAAACACAGTAGTAACATGAATTTTCGATCAAATTATGTAGAGTGGGTGGGGTATAAATGTCATTTATATGGGGTTTATGATGCCTCTGTATATCCCATCTGCATTGTTCCAATATTTTTTCTAACAAACATCTCAGATCCAGATGACTAGAAGTTAGAAGTAGAGCATAGGAAAGCTGCCTGCAATTTATCAGTCACAACTTCACAAGCAGTCTTTGCAGACACCACCTTTAGCCCCCAACATGAAATTAAGGAACATGCCCTGTATTACTGTGTTTCTCATAACAGGTGCTGTGAGTTTTACAGGAAACATGACTAGGGTTGACAAGCCACGATGTCCCAGTGATCCATGAACATAAAGCCATACCTAGCTTCATTATTCCCCGACCCAATCACTACCCTTAAAGGGTCTCTATACACCATTTCCAGTTTTCAACAAATCATCGAGTAAGAAATGTCTTAAAGGCAGTGGACACTATTGGTAGTTACTCAAAGTAATTATTGGCATAAAACCTTTCTTGGTAACGAGTAATGGGGAGAGGTTGATAGTATAAAACGTTGTGAGAAGTGGCTCCCTCTGAAGTGCCATAGTTTTGAGAAAAAAGTAATTTTCCTAGATGGTTGATTTCGAGACCTCAGATTTAGAACTTGAGGTCTGGAAATCAACCATCTAAACGCACACAACTTCGTGTGAGAAGGGTTATTTTTCTTTCATTATTATCTCGCAACCTCGAGCTCAAATTTTCACAGGTTTGTTATTTTATGCATATGTTGAGATACACCAACTGTGAAGGCTAGTCTTTGACAATTACCAATAGTGTCCACTGCCTTTAAAGAAATACATGGTCAATTTTAAGAAAACAAAAAAATTGGTACTGATTATTTAATCTGAAATGAATCACTTATTGTAGGTTACAAGTTATACATTTATTATTTTGTAAAAATGTGTAGGCCTTGACAAACAGAAACTTGCCTATGTCTTTCTTTTTAAAAGACTAGCCTAAACAAATTGCGGACAGATTTATATCAACTGAAATTTTCTTATTTTTTAGCAGAACCCTTCAAGGGTACATCATCAGTGTCTTCATATCCAATGTGTAGCCGCCTGTTTGTTCTGAACCTTGTTGTTTGGATACTGTTGTCATTTTGGACAGTGTAGCTCCTTCCTCTTAAGGAAAGTTTGATTTCATTGCCTGACCAATGTAGTTTGACCATGGAGCTTTTTTGAAGTTTAATTTGTGTGACCTTAAACCCATTTTATGTGAGAAGCTGAGTATGATGTTAAGTTGTTTAGTGAACAGCAGTTAAAACATTTTTATTGCTTGTGGTTGGCATGACAACTTCCCCCATAGTGTGACAATCATTTTGTTGTGGCAGGACCATGGGCAGGACTGACCAATAATTCAAGTGTCCTCCCGATATTAAATTTTAATACACAAATCTACATCTGTTGGTACATCTGTTCAGCATTAAAAGTATAAATCAATGAGCAAGGAACCAATCCTTGTATTGGAAGAATTATCTTGACATGACAAAGGTCATTGAACAGTGTTTAACATGTGATGTCCCTTCCCTTACCAAGGACAGTGTATTGGGGACCAGATGGTGGACATGTTAGCTTCACCTTGTAACCAAGGTGTTTGGTGTGTCTGCAGTGTTCAGTAATTGACTCTTGGAGTGGGATGCTGAATTTATGATTCACATGTCACAAACAGCCACAAACCATACCCAAGTTCCTGTTTTTATCAAAACATCTGGAGGGGGAGGGGGGTGCTCTGCTCTCTGCCCATGCTAGATTCCAAGTTGTTTCTTGCCAAATTAAGAGATGAATCATGGTGCTCTTTACATCTGTCTCTGCTATGGTTGTGATGGTCCACCAACCCTGCTGTAACCAACCCCCCATGCAGGCACCAGCAGTCGCAGGCATTTCAGAAAGAAGTCAGAGTGACTGGTTGGTTTGGCGACATTTGGCAGCCTAATTGGTTAAGTGTGAGCTTTGATGGCAGCTCCCAGTCTGTGTCCTGCACCTGGTTCCTTTACTGTCACTACCTATATCCTGAGCTGGCATTGTGCACATGTGTCATCATCTCTCTCAACCCTCTGTTGTTTCCGAACTGTTCTTTGCTTGAAATGGCTGTTCTAATTTGCTTGTTCCATGCCAGGGTATTAAGAAATGTATAGGCGTGTCTGTAAGGTGCCATGTTTAAATTTAGCAGCACCTGGCTGCTTGAAGAAATGTGCGTAAGTGGTAGTTAATGAACATTGAGCCTGGTGATATTACCAAGTGGATCTTGCTGGCTCTTCAGCATTCCAATTTGAGGAAACAAATAATGATGGTTCGAAGTTTTTGTGGTAGTGAGTGAATGATGACACTGTAAACCAGAGACAAATTTCCTCAGACAGTCGGTACTCAAAACCTACTCTAAGTCCTAATGTCAAAATATAAAAAAAATATAATCCCCTTTTAGATCAAAAAAATATATAATTTATTGGCAATCTGCCTAAAAGAAGCATGAAATGTTTTTGTGTGATGGGATGATGTACTTGACATGTTTTGTAGGTCATTGTTTTATGGCACATACTGAAGTCGTCCCTGGTGTACGTTCTTGGAATATGGGCAACATGGAGCACCACATGTGGTTTGAATTTGGTAGTTCTACTTTCTCACAAGCCTTTCCTGATATGGATGATTGTGGTATTTCAATGATACCTGGTTTGAATTAGTAAGGGGAGATGTGTTGTGTGGTGGTGGTGGTGGGGGGGGGGGCTGGATGTTTGAATCTACAGAGTGGATGCTGTGTTGATTGAGAGAGGGTGCATCAATTCCATATAGTCTGTAATTGATTAGGGTTTTCCTGCTTAATGGGTGGCCATATGATCTGCCCAGATTCACTCATTTCTGTGTGATATGACTTTACAAATCTCACGTGAGCCACCAGGGTTTTCCCTTGTCCCTTGACTTTTTTTCACTAGTCTAAATTTCATGTGAAATATGGTTGCTTTTCAACACTGGACTAGCCAGCAGGACCACATGGTGAATTTTGACAAGTACATTGAATGTTGACTGTTTTTTTGAAGGGGTTAACTAGCATATTGCCAGCAGGCCACTTAGCGCTATTAATCAATTTGTATCGGGGTTAAAACAATCATTTAACACTAATAACAGACATTATTTTGGAATAATGCAGTTTTTTGCAACAAAAGTTTTTGAAATTAAGCAAAATGCAGAGCACCTGAAGAAACACTTCAAACAAATTTATTTCAGATGAAATTAGTTTATTATACAAATCATCAAAATTACAATGCAAAGCAACATGGTGGCTCCAGTGAGCTTGAACTGAACATTATGCAATGTGGACACATGGAGAATCAGTCTGACCAGAAGTAGTGTATTATAAATAGTAACTGGAGATGGGGAGCATCTTGATGCTATCTAAACTGGATGGAGCCAACACTGGTACCAATATCCACCAGATGGCATTCCTCAAGGTTGAAGAAATGCCTACTGATGTTCAGCAGTCATGACAAAAATGTCAAGCGGTACAGCAGCCTTACCAGCTCATGCCATAGATATGATGCTATAGGACCAGCCCAGGCCATAATAGCTAACTTGTCCATTTGGATTTTTCCATTAAAGGGAAGGTACACCTTTGGTAGTTGTCAAAGACCAGTCTTCTCACTTGGTGTATCCCAACATAATCATAAAATATATAAAAATGTGAAAATTTGAGCTCAATTGGTCATCAGAGTTGCGAGGAAATGATGACAGAAAAAACACCATTGTTGGACGAATTTGTGTGCTTTCGGTTAGGAATAAAAGACTTCTTTATTATTTTAGTGAGAAGTTACCTCTTTCTCAAATTCTATGCTACTTCAGAGGGAGCCGTTTCCCACAATGTTTTAAACCATCAGCAGCTAGCTCCCAAGTGCTTGTTACAAAGTCAGTTTTTAAGTTACTAGTTTTGAGTAATTACTAAACGTGTACCTTCCCTTTAAACTCGGGAAGACAGTGGAGTCATGTGCTAAAACAATCAGAGAAAAGTTTCTGCTTATGTCATGGTGTCTGAAACTGAGAGGAAACTCAGGAATGTTTGTCTCCATTTGAATGTGGAAATGGAATGATCTCTCAGTCTTAGGGCCAGTGAATATTTTTCATGATTATCTTGAATGTTAGGAAATACTTGTATATTAAAGGCAGTGGACACTATTGGCAATCACTCAAAAGAAATTATTAGCATAAAACCTTTCTTGGTGACAGTAATGGGGAGAGGTTGATAGTATAAAACATCGTGAGAAATGGCTTCCTCTGAAGTGCCATTAGTTTTTGAGTAAGAAGTAATTTTCCACGAATTTGATTTCGAGACCTCAGATTTAGAACTTGAGGTCTCGAAATCAACCATCTAAAAGCACACAACTTCGGGTGACAAGGGTGTTGTTTTGTTTCATTATTATCTCGCAAGGTCTATGACCAATTGAGCTCAAATTTTCACCGGTTTGTTATGTTATGCATGTTGAGATACACCAACTGTGAAGGCTAGTCTTTGACAATTACCAATAGTGTCCACTGCCTTTAAGAGTACCATCCAAAGCATCCAAACTTTTTTTTTTTTTACAAATTTATCTTTGAAATTGCTTCTCCATTTCGGAACATTAAACATGTAATTTACGTTTCGTATCAAAAACTCAATGTAGAACTATTCAAAACTAAATAAAAAGTTAGCCTATGAATGTAATGGAGTTAGGATTCAGGGGAAATGAGTTAAGAGGAGCTGGGAGGATTCATTTTGCTGGAAAGCATTATCGTACAATTCTAAAAATGTCTGTAAATGTTGAAGGGGAGTACTTATGATCTGATGGTATATTTGATTTCTGTGAATATTTTATCAAGGAATTTCCTGTACTCATGGTTTGTTATTATTATTATTATTATTTATTCGACCAATACAAACAAACCAAAGTTGCAATAGCACAAGGCAGAACATTTTAACGGAAAAATAGTTATAAAAAAGCAAGAAATAAGGAAAATAAATACCAAAAAACAAAAAATAAACACTGTAAGAGGGCGGCTAAGGGCATAGTTTGTGACAGTTCTTGGAATCCGGAGAGCTCATGTTCATAAATTCAGAATTCCAGACACAATGTTGGGTTTCCACTATATCATTATAATGAACTTCCTCGGTATCCATCTAAACTTTACAAATTTACTGTTGTGTAGTTATGAATGTCAGCATAGGAATGTCCTGAGCGTCCAAGAATGATATGCCAGCACCAATTACTCCAGTGCCTGTTTTGCTCATTACTTCATCTGTCTCTGTTATCCATCACTGTCTTGGAGAGGATGATAATGATGAATGGTTCTTATTGAGATGACTTGAGAAATGCAGGCCCATGGTTATCTTATCCTACTCTAGTTTCGACTTCAATGGTCCATAAAGGACGGTCACTAGGGAATATATGTGCCTGAGATATTTTTTCAACTCCACCCCTTGCCCTATTTTCAATCATGGGCCATGGGATGTACATGACTGGTTATCATATTGACTTGACAAGTTGTGGTGAAGTTTAATTGACCTCTATTCTATGAACAAAAACACAAATTAATGAAATTGATATGAATAAGTGAGCTGCAAATTTGCAACCAGTAAACTAAATGGTTTGCTCTCTAACAAGTTAAGTGTTTTGTGCTGGGCATGTGTACCATTATGAAGATAATGTTAATATACTGTACCAGTAGCTACTGTATCATCTCATGGACTATTATAACTTTTAACCCCTCCTGCAAATTAATAGAATATTATCTTTTTCAAACCATTAAATTAAACATGTGACTTTTAGGAAAATCTTTTGAGCTTCCTTAAGATCTTCTTGGTTTGTGATGACAATAAAGGGATGCATTTAATGCAAACAGATTTCTTTTACAAAGAAGGGCTATAAAAGTTTTGGTGATGCACACTGATTTATTTATTTATTGTTCTTGCTTAAAGGAACACGTTGCCTTGGATCGGACGAGTTGGTCAAAACAAAAGCGTTTGTAACCGTTTTTTATAAAATGCATATGGTTGGAAAGATGTTTTAAAAGTAGAATACAATGATCCACACAAGTTTGCCTCAAAATTGCGTGGTTTTCCTTCTACTGTGCGAACTAACATGGTCGGCCATTTATGGGAGTCAAAATTTTGACCTCCATAAATGGCCGACGAGGTAAAAGGAAAACCACGCAATTTCGAGGCATGTTTGTGTGGATCATTGTATTCTACTTTTACAACATCTTTCTAACCATATGCATTTTATAAAAAACGGTTACAAACGCTTTTCAAAGACCAACTGGACCGATTCAAGGCAACGTGTTCCTTTAAATTGTTTTCTTACTTAAATTGTAGTTTAAAAACCTTATCATGGATGGAAGTACATTTTAACTTTGCTAAAACCACTTTTGAAATCGGACATTATTATTTTGATGGATCTAAAAAGGGCATCTACTCAACTTCCCCTCTCACCTTGACATAGCTTTAGAAGTTCAATGAAAATGCCAACCATTTTGAAGGACGTCATTATTTAAAAGCATCCTATATAGAAACAGTTTGAAACTTGTGAGAGGATATGAAGTAATCAGTTACTATACAGCTTTAAGTCCTATTCAAATGCCAGCGACGCCCTGTGTGACTAGATCCAGATGTGCCTTTTTGAAACCACTGCAGTGGGTATTATTGGTCATTGAATCACAATCTTCTTGACACAGATGCCTTAAATCGGCAGCGTGTGCCTCCATAATTTATCAGTATTTGGAGCATTTGAATATGCCGACCCTAATTGTATGCAAGGTGCTTAAATACTGCTGAAAAAACATGGGGGGAATTATGCCAAATCTGGATCCAGAGCTGGTGTCGTATTTGATAAAATAACAAAACCTTTAAACATAAAGCAGACTGGATTTGGTGGAGTCAATGACTTCAAACTAGACGCAAAACCATGTCTGTAAAGAAAAGAAAACAATATGAATTGTCACAGCGCCATTGTTACACCAAAATATTATTGTTTGGTAAATGCAGTCTGTGTGAATGAGGTAATTTTTGAGTGGGGCCTTAACATTGTCTTCCTTATCACCCATCTGTGAGTAGATTGTGTGCTAGCCTTGTACAAGTTTAGTCAGCCGATTGTTTGTTTGACTTGTACAAGTTTAGTTCCCAATAAATCTACCCCTGCTGATTCTGTGGCAGTTTAACAGCAAGGTTGACACCTTGACAATTAACAGCAATGAACAGTGATTAGGTCACTGCTGTATCTCATTAACATCGTATAAAGCAGACATCCCTTGTCAAATTACATTCACACACACATAGATTTTGACCTTGTAAGTTGTAGTACTATTGCAAAGAAACTCATGGTAGTGTGTGCCTGTAAATGCCTGCAAGGTTTCTTTATGTCTTCCTTGATGGAATTGGCTTGATATAGCAGAGAGTTTCTTCCAGATGTGTACATCCTTTTTGAAGGGAGCACAGGATGTCTTGTGAAGGATGTATGAATCATACGTGTGATTGATCCAAAGTGTTCTTGACTCTACTAAAGACTGTCCACAATTGAAACATCATGTCCACTTCTCATATGCACTTTTATTTAAGTTTTGGGAGAAAATGCATATTCATCGGGCATAGAAAATTGATTAGCTGATTTAAGTTAAACTGACTCCTATCCAGAACTCGACACTTTTGATTTCACATTGTGATTGACTTCAAGTAATAGCTGCCAGTAATAATTTAAAGGCAGTGGACAATATTGGTAATTACACAAAACCTTACTTGGTAACAAGTAATGGGAAGAGATTGGTAGTACAGAACATTGTGAGAAATGGCTCCCTCTGAAGTGGAGTAGTTTTCGAGAAAGAAGTAGTTTTTCCACGAATTTGATTTCGAGACCTCAGATTTAGAACTTGAGGTCTCGAAATCAACCATCTAAACGCACACAACTTCGTGTGACAAGGGTGTTTTTTTCTTTCATTATTATCATCGCAAGTGCGATGACCGATTGAGCTCAAATTTTCACAGGTTTGTTATTTTATGCACATGTTGAGATACACCAACTGTGAAGGTTAGTCTTTGACAATTACCAATACTGTCCACTGCCTTTAAAACAGAAAGGAATTTTAGATTAGACTGACATAAGTTACAGTTTATAAAGAACAAACAGGCAAATATCTCTTATTATTTTCGAAAGAATAAATATCATCGGCTTACTATTACTTGCATTCAAAAACAATAATTTAAAATTAGATGATCTAAGATACTTATTGAATGTGAAACTAATGGAAGTTGTAATATATATCAGGCCTGGAATTTCGTCATTTTTAGGGCAAGGCCACTTTGGCCTTCGATAGGTGCAAATTTTGAAGGGCACCAAGGCCAAATGAAAGGGCACCAAGGCCAAAAATATTTGTTTCAAGGGCACGGAGGCCAAAGATTTATGAGCGATATATGCAAAACAATAAATTGAAGCAAAGCACAAGGTTAAATGTGTCCGTGTGTTAAAACCTATCCTAAACAATGAAATGTGTATTTAAAAAAAAAATGCACTTTTAATTTTATATAATGAAAAAAATAATTTAAAAAAAATCCTGGACGATCTTCAAATTGCGCAAATAATTTCTCTGCACTATCTTCAAATTGCGCAAAATATTTGTATACGATCGGCAGATTGTGCACACCATTCCCGCACTATCGGCAAACTGCGCAAACTATTTCCTGATGCAATTGCACAAATTATTCCTGTACGACGATCGGTGAGTGCACAAACAACAAAACCACTGCTAAAAAGTACTCTTTGTGCACGATCGCCCGATAGATTTGCGTCCAACTATTTTTCTTATCCTGCTTTCCGCTTGGTCTTGCCAGTCCTCTGAATGCAAGGTTTGTTAGACTTAGCTCCAAGTATGCGATCTTGCGGTTTAGTCGTCCTGATAGCAGATACATTATTGCCTGAAACAGCGCCCTCTTTAAATAACCACAGTCTCAGACTTGAAAAAGGCTAAAATGTTCATCGGCTAAAAATATAGTCAGGTTGCCTTGCCACACAGAGAAAAAATGCATGCAAAATTCTGTTACAAAAAAGCAGACTTCAGGGTACCAGCCGCCGTGCATGTTTTTATGTGGTGAAAAGATCGTGGCCGCGTGGTAAAGTTTGGTTGTGTTGTGTTCGCTTCGTTGGATTAATTCGCGGCACGATCAGGCTGAAGTGGACCTTGGATTTTAAGGTGAAAAGGGCACTAAGGCCATTGGGGAAAAGGGCACGGCAAACTTGGCCGTGATGTTTGGTTATTTTCAAGGGGCATCACGGCCACTTGAAGGGCAACGACGGCAATGGCCGTCGTGGCCGCCGTGAAATTCCAGCCCTGATATATCCCTTGGATATTACGTTACAAGTCCACAGCGCCCACATGGAGGTCAATGAAGGCCTACCATTGGTTGATAGCCATGCGCGGCGAGTGACTGCTATCATCGGACCTCATTAATGCCGGTGGCCAAGTGCAAGGCTTCAATAGGTTGTCTGAAAGTCAAGAAGAAATAAATTACAAGTGTCACTCCAATATGAAATATGACAACAGATCTCACGATAGAGATCTTTTTGTCAATTTTTTTTATATACATTCCAATTTTGTTTACACTTTACTAGTACTAATTTTCAACATTTGTTTCTAGACTTTGAGTTGACACCAATTATACAGCAATAAGTCACTTAAGATTTAGGTGTTGTAGTACAAGTTGTAGCATTGGGATGGTAGAGGTCATTCCCAAATTAGTGGCTTTGACTGCAGTTGGATTATTGTTTCAAACATCTATATAGCTATAACCACAACCAGCTCAAATACTGCCATTCAAGAGGTTTAACTTTGCTATTAAGTGCTAGCTATATTGTGTCTGCTGCCCTCTGCTGTTGAATTGTTGTCATTCAATCATCCCTGAGGAAACTTGGTGGATGATTACGTATTGTAGATTGCAGTACAAAAAATATGCAAATAATTTTTAATAAGATAATAACTGAAAAGAGGGTTTTGTTACGATTAAAGTGTAAGAAATTATGCATCCTTGTTGAAAATGTGAGAGTTCATCCCCCATTGCACTTACTAAGTTACTTGTAGCTGTTGTGTGTATGGAGTAAGTAATTGACAGTTGTTTGATGTGTGGGCTCAGGTGTTCCAAACCTAGTGTAATCATATTATAGCTTCAATAGATGCTACCCCATGCTCAAAGGTCCTCTGAGGAATCCAAATTGAAATGCTGGTTTCTACATCTTATTATAAGTAGGTCTGATGTGTCAGAGTGTAGGTGCATGGACCTCTTTAGCTTGAGTTGACCTTCCATGCTGCATGTAATGCATCATAAATGGATTCTGTATTCACTTTATTACTTTTTAAGGAAGAGCTTTTGAAAATTGATTGCCAATTTATTTTCTAATGTTTAACCATTCCTGTAACAGTAACAAACAAATGTACAAGCAGTACCGACAATTCTGATATTGCCATCCTCATGCGTCTTCATTACTGCTATTTATCTACCTGAAAAAAATATGTTTGAATTTTTTAATTTTTATTTTTTATTTTTATGTACACAGCACCTTGGGGTCCAGTCATGGATGTAAGGAGCTTTATAAGCATTATTTATTATTATAAAAATAAAACATCCAAAATAAAACTAGAGTCTGTAGGGCTATACAAATCCACAGTGTAGATTTCACCCTTACTGGTCTGTATGATTTCACTTCTGTAAAGGTGGTATACACAGACCCATCCATCAAAAGTCATCTATGACAAAATAAAAATGCTTCAAAGCTTTGATAATATTATGAGAGCATGGATTTCCTTTGACAAAAATGTGTTGAGATTTTCAAAATGGCATACATTAAGATAAAGACCCCCCCCCCTCTATGTCCCAATCCTGAATTTGCCTCACATGCTGTCTGTTTAATGCTGTCTGTTTAACATGCAGCATGTGTTAGTGATTTGTCACTCAGATCTTGGATTCTTTGCCAAGCCCTCCCGGGGGGGGGGGGGGGGGGGGGGGGGGGGGGGGCCTGCACCTTGCTGCTAGAAGACATCATTTACCCTCCTCACTCATTCCATCCACCTGTGCCATTCTCACATACCTGGAGGTTGGTGGGCATAGCTGGCATGCCAACATTCCTGGGTTGGGCAGTAAATGGGCAGTGTGGATCCTAACTGACAACGAGATTATTATAGAATTAACTGTCAAGGGCATTCATTCATACAACTTTCAGGATTCTACAACTTTGCATGTATGGTGTTAGTATCAGTCATTGTTGAAGAATTGTCTAGCAAATTATAAGGAAATTTGTATGTATTACTTTCATAACACGAACGAAGTCTTTTTGATCAATATTTTTCCTGATTATGGACTTTCCTTTTAGCATCTGTATTTCATTGAATGCGACCTACCTTGCTATTGTCACATTTTCCCCAAATGTGAACATTAAAATTGGCCCCTTTGACAGTTCTGTGATAGACCAATCCACCTCCGTGCCTGAATACATTGACCAATCACAACCGGAAACACTCAAAGTTCTGACACGTAAACAACTTTCTGCATTTGAGTTACTTTATCATGTCTGCAACAATGAGAAATTCAGTTAAGAGATTTTTTTCGTGCCAAACAATTTCTTATGGTTTGCAGTTAAAAAAAAAAAAAGACTTCAAATTATACTTTATTTATTGCTTCATTACCAATCATACCTTTGAGTGTAGCTTTCATGTTCCCCTTTTCTATGTTGGCGAGGAATGACAAATATTCTTGTTCAAGTTGTTCTATAGAGCCTTTCAATTTAGTGCTAATAAAACTACTTCCAATTGGTGTAGGATTCCTGATGTAGGGGAACTGCTGGAGAGGCAATATGGTCAAAAGTGAATCCCCAATAGACTACCCCAAAACTTCTGTAAAGTAACATGTGTTGATCTGCTGACATGTTTAACAGGAGGTAGCCCTGTAAAGTCCATCATCATACAGGTCTACCCTGCCTTCTGCCAAGGAACTCTCCTGCAATTGAAACTACTGGCAAAGTCATTAGGATTACCTTCCAAGACTGATGACAATTGGTGTATTCATTCCTGAGTGAAAGTGGGTGATGGTTTGGCTGAGCTGGAGGCATATTTGCCGGGAGTGCTCTCTACTGTTCCCAGTGGAGAAAGAGTTCCTAGTCCTATAAACATATCTTGAGACATCAGCACTTTTTAATGCCCGTATTTCAATGGCTTTAACATGTGTTCTTTTAAAACTTAGATGTGGCTTTGGACCAAACTAGCATGTAGGTATAATGTACTTGGGTATTAAATCTGCACTCCTGCTGGAAATTTAAGTTATATGATGAGATAAATAGTTAAAACTTTATTAGCCATCATTAAAATGGCCTTAACAAAAACTGGGTAACATATAAATCAATTATTAGAACACCTAAATGGTTTCTAGATGGCATATCAAAAAACAAAGTATTCATAGGAATTACACATTTTTACAGACAACATTCCTGAAAGATTACTTAGAAATTCCAGTTCAATTACAAATCAAGAGGATAATTATGCAATTTTATGCATATGTTGAGATACACCAACTGTGAAGGCTAGTCTTTGATATTAACCAATAGTGTCCACTGCCTTTAATACCTACCTCCCTCCATCGAAAACTGCATGAGAGAAGTCCCAATATAGCACCAATCGCAACATGCATGTTACAGGTAAGGATATTAGGGAATGTGCTCTGTCTGGCCAAAAGGATTATAGAAGGATGTCCATTGATCGGGGCCTGCGGACAACTTTCAGTTTGGGAAATGATTTATGATCTAAGAAGTGGGGGGGCCACAAATTTAATTCAAGTTTATTTGATTGAACTGAAAAATGTGATGTCTAGAATCCTGGGTAGTTATTGTGCCTGTAAAACATAAGAGATGTTAAATTTGCATCGGGGATAAAGAATATTAATTTTGGTTTTTACCCATACACCGATGTGTGTTACTGTTAGCAATGTATACTCGGTATTTTTCCCCGAGTCCTGTGAAAAAATATCACAGGCATGTTACTCGGGTGGGATTCGAACCCACGACCCTTGCAATTCTAGAGCAGTGTCTTACCAACTAGACTACCGAGGTTGCCCGGCAGCTAGAGGCAGTTAGAATCCTATGTTTTGGCAGCGGGTACCGCAATGATATAAGAGATGTAAAATTGCATCGGGGATAAAGAATGTTAAAACATGTTATGACAATGCACAGGTTCACCATAACAGGTGGAGGTTCACCATAACAGGTGGCTTTGCTTGGGAGGAGGTTGAGGGACGCTGACCTAGAAATAGCTTGGTTGTGGGGTTTTTTTTTGGGGGGGGGGGGGCGGGGGGCACCATTCGGCCCTACTTCTTAGGTTGTTCAGCACTTTGGGGTAGGCTCTACAAAGGCGGATCTAAATTGCACTTTTAATATATTAGAAATAACCACATTCTTAAAGAATTGTTTTTGTTATAACAACATGTATAAACATTAATTTTGGTTTTTACCCATACACCGATGTGTGTTAGCACTGTATACTCGGTACTTTCCCGAGTCCTGTGAAAAAATATCACAGGCATATTATTAGTACTCTACCTCCATGCTTGTATAATAAAAATCACAAGATTAACAGTTGGTTGTGAACCAGACAACATTTTTCATCATTGAGAAGCCAAATATAACTGACCTTAATGTCAAGGTTAAGGTTGAAGTATGTGGGATGTGTAAATGACCTACAGTGACCCAGGTCTTTCCTTAAACACAGTAACACAGTAGTACCTGGCTCTTTGGTCTACATATCAGACGATGTAGGGTCGAGAGTGTCACAGTTTTAGGAAGGATGTAAATTATCTCTGGCTTTTTGGGAAAACCTTTTCAAATGGGCCTCTGTTCTTTGTATAGGCCTATAGGAATGAATTTAACTACTTGAGGTGGGAATATTGGTTATTGTTTTTGTTTCAAACAGAAAACATCGAATAACTGAGAATCATGAGAGGTTAAATATAAAAACCTTGATAGGTGTTTGTCACAGTTAGGACTCATTGACTGTTAACTTGATTCTTTTACAAATGGCAATCAAAACATCCCCCCCCCCCCCAAATAAAAAAAAATATAAATAAAAATCACAACATTGACAACAAAATTAAAGGTGCCCTCACGAGTCCTCTTTCTTAATCTGAAATCTTTGTGGCCATGCGATCTTTACCTTAACATCGGTTTTTTGAAAGGTTTTAACAGATCGATAGTGACTAGTCGGTGTATGAAAGAGTTAATGGTAGTTCTAACAGTTGTGTCTCAGTTGTGTATGAGATATCTGTGTATTTTTTTATGTTTTTTTTTTAAGATGAGCTTAAATAAATAATTAGATTTTTAATTTCAGTTCATTAATAATGTAGTTTTATTTGACTTAAAGTTAGTTATTAGGATGAATATTATGATGAAAAAAACAATATAATTTTGCACATTCTAAAACAAATCTCCCGCCTTTTTCAGTTGTCAAATGCGGACAGTGCTGTGTTCACTTAACATATTCTTGATATATTCCTGTGAATTAATATTTAAACGAAAGTTGCCTACTCCCGTTTCCTGATGCGATGCATTTAATAATTAATTTTTTTTCAGTAGGAAAGACCCCCAAATCATAGCATATTGGACCAGCTGTAGCAGCTGTGCATTGTAATCAAAGATTGAATGAAAGCTACAGTTGAGTGGCCAGACAGAGACTAGCTTGTATCTCACACTCTGCTTTGTCCACCTAGTGACCTAATTTACTACTACTGGTGTAGTCAGGTATAGCATCCTTACCTTCCAATTTAAGCTTGAGGTGAAGCGAAACAAGAATGGGAATTGTCTTAATTAGCATAAATTTGCATACATATGTAAAATTTAAAAACAAATCAAAACCGTTATTCCTTGATAAAAGTTCAAGTATGTTAAAGCTGAGAGTGCATGGAATGGGTTAAGATTGAAACTTGGGTCATAAATAACTTCTTACTGCAAATTATCACACTCCGTCAAAATAGTAATTGGCCCACAGTGATATAACTCTTGCCATATTTGGATACTATTTGGAAGCTTTTTATTTGCTATTCATTTGAACTACGATCTCAAAAAGACAAGGGTATAGAGAGATAAATAATGCTCTGTTCTTATGTTTTTCCGAGATTTTACATTTGAATATAGGTTGGGAACTGATGCATGGTTCTTTTTTTTTTTCAAATTGAGAGGTGAAGACTACGTCACATTTTATTGTTCAGAAAAACAAACCCTCAAAAAAATAACCAAGCAAAGGGTTTCCTCAAAAAAATAACCAAGCAAAGGGTTTACAAAACCTATAACTCGTACATAAATGCTTGTCACTAGGTTGAAAATCACAATGAGCACAAAATAAACACAGAAACTCGCCCTACTCACGCTCACATAAATTTTATTAAAAAAAAAAAAAAAGACAAGGACAGAGGAATACTGTGGGCAATTTCACTGTGCGTTTTTATATATAACTGTATGCTGTGCGTTATGCAGTGAAAGTGCACATTTTAGGCGACGCTGCATTAAAGGAACACGTTGCCTTGGATCGGTCGAGTTGGTCTTTGAAAAGCGTTTGTAACCGTTTTTTATAAAATACATATGGGTAGAAAGATGTTGTAAAAGTAGAATACAATGATCCACAAAAACATGCCTCGAAATTGCGTGGTTTTCCTTTTACATCGTCGACTAACACGTCGGCCATTTATGGGGGTAAAAATTTTGACCCCCATAAATGGCCGACCATGTTAATTCGCACAGTAGAAGGAAAACCACGCAATTTCGAGGCAAACTTGTGTGGATCATTGTATTATACTTTTAAAACATCTTTCCAACCATATGCATTTTAAAAAAAGCGGTTACAAACGCTTTTGTTTTGACCAACTCGTCCGATCCAAGGCAACGTGTTCCTTTAATACACGTAAATCTAACTTATCCAACATGGTGAGCATTGCATCAGTCGCCGCATGTGACGCGCGTGCAAGTGTTAAAATGCCAAAATGGAGCAATATTGCTCCATCCGGGAACTTTTACTGACACAATATTGCTGTCATCCGTGTACTTTTTACAAAAGCGTTCAATACGCTGATATATTTTTGCCTCTGGAAGCCTGATATAAATAATAATAAATAGTAAAAGTCATTATTAGTGCGATATAGCCTTAAGTTTCATTTCCATGACAAAAGTGGTCCAGGTCTTCTTATTTTATCTTATTTTATTTTTTATTATATTCAGCTGTTCAAAAATCATTGACACATTAAATTTTTATTTTCACATAACACATTAAAGACGGCGCAAGTTTTTAGATGTATTAGTTTTCCAGGCCCCCTAAACGATTAATTTATACAGACAGAGCCATTGGTATTGGCATGTTTACCAGCTAGTGCTTGTAAAAAAACACTAAGTCCCACATATGTGTCGGTTCTCAGCCTGCCTGTAATAGTTAACACTCAATCAGTAATAATATCAGTTTGGGGCTGTCTTTTGTAAACAGCTAGCGATCCATTTTGCAATAACTACTCTTGCTTGTCGATGGATGGAGAGATGAGGGAACTCATTATGGTGTGTGTAAAGCAACACCTGTTAGAATTCACTGATCCTAGGTGGGGACTATAAGGGAGTAAACACTATGCAGGCTTTAAGGCACTGGACACTATTGGTAATTGTCAAAGACTAGCCTTCACAGTTAGTGTATCTCAACATATGCATAAAATAACAAACCTGTGAAAATTTGAGCTGAATCGGTCGTCGAAGTTGCGAGATAATCATGAAAGAAAAAACACCCAAGGTTGTCACACGAAGTTGTGCGCGTTAAGATGGTTTATTTTGAGACCTCAAATTCGTAACTTGAGGTCTCAAAATCAAGTTCGTGTAAACGTACTTCTTTCTCAAAAACTACGTCACTTCAGAGGGAGCCGTTTCTAACAATGTTTTATACTATCAAACTATATCCCCGTTTCTCGTTTCCAAGTGATGTTTTATGCTAATATAATTATTTTTAGTAATTACCAATAGTGTCCACTGCCTTTAAACACAGTATTTTTTGTCTTCTTTTTTATATATAAGGAGCAAATGTGAACAATAGCCCAACAGACATTGACATGGTCAATGAACAGAATGAAATTTGAATCAGACTGAAGGATCTTAAAAGAAGAGATCTGATGGGCTAATCAAACTGTTCACTGCAGCTCAGATTTACCAGAAAAGAAAAACAGAAAAACAGAAAAACAGATAAACAGATATATGGTATCAAGGAAACACTGAATTATGTAAGAAGGAGGTGTCCATGCACACAGCATTTAAATGACTGAATCCCTTCCTCAGTAATGTTGCCAGTAATTTTGAAACCGTTATCATATTGCATTGTACTATCCAAAGCTGCTTTGCTCTTCATTAAGTTGCCATTAGTTTTCAGAGTTATTATCTAATGTATACCTTCCCTTTAAGGCTACTTTTGTTGTTTGAATAATCCTTCCATGTCGTCTCCTTCCATGAACAAAAGTCCCCTTTGGTTGCTCTTAGATCAATTTTTGCCTCAACTGGTATTTCCTATCCTTTCATTCAACAATCTTGCAAAACGCTTACAACAAACTGCTAAGATTGTTCATGTTTAACACAATTGATCCATTTTATTCATATGGAAGTCTCCCTGCTAATAATAATGAATAGCTGAGTTGGTAGAACGGTCTGTTTTCTGATGATAAGTGTGGGGGCGATGCACCATGTTGATCGATTCCCCCCTTCTACTATAACGATCCATAGATTCGATAACCATGTGTGATCAATGCTACAGCGTACATGCACCTTCATTAGAGGCAGGGTTTACACTGCTAGCGTTGATCAATAGTGGTGACAATACCAGCTGGCCTGTCACATGCCTAGGTTTCTGTGGGATTGAGCCATCTGTGGAAGCTGGTAGCTAGAGGATTCATGGGTAAAGTGGTCTAGGGACCTCTCTTTGCTGCTTGTTATAGCCACGTGCTTAGCTAGCTCTATCAGTTTGCTGTGCATGCTGTGTTGCCTTGTTTAAATGTAAAGCTCTTCAACAACAAAGATTAAATTGATACATAAATAAGAGCTTCAGAGTACTTGTCACCATGTTGTTAAGACTTAGGATAAGGAAGTGAGCAGTGATCAGTCAGTAACTAAAATACACATCAGCTTCATCTACTCTGTTATGCAGCCGAGTTCTGTAATGTTCACCACAACCTTTTTAGATGGTTTAAACAAAAATAAAATGCAAATTTTGCAAAATATTCATCAATAAATGATTGTATATTAAAATGAATTGTGAAGACAAGACATAAAAGGCCTCAGAAACTAAGTTCTCTATAAAAATTATAAAAATTGTAATTTAACAGGCCTATCACAATGTCAAAAATTACCTAATTTACCACCGTCCATTATCCTTTTCCTGCACTCTTCTTTACTCATCCTTATCAATTCTCTATCGTTCAACTCCTCCATGCCACTGTCTACATCCTCCATTTATCAAATCAGCCAACCATAACAGATCAGGCTGATTGGTGTACTTCATTCATCAAGATTATTAAGAGCAAGTCCGCTGGGATCTAAGGATGCTGATTGCACTGTGTTCAGAACTGCATGAATTCAATATATCAGACTTATGAGAAGGGTAGCCTATTGTTAAAATTCACACAGTTTGGTGTTTGTGTAGTTGCACCATCACCAAAAGTCCTTGATACTTAATTAGTGTCTGTCCAAACAGCTAAAAGTAAACCATTTTAAGTGAAATAACATGTGGTAATTGTCAGGGTTTTAGACCTTTTAGAAGTAGGTAGATTTCCTTGACTCCGTCATACCTGATTGGTTCTACCAAAATGCAATACTGGTCAAGAAAGATTTCAGCATTTTGTCTTTCAGTGACAAAATTGAAACTGTTTTTTTGCCATATTATCATGATTAAAGGAACAATACAGAATTGGTAAGAAACAAAAATAGTGAAGATCACAGATTTACATAAAACTTACACGGTCTAATGATGATGATAGTTGAAAACATCCCTAACTTTGCATATGGAGTTTATTGCTCAGTGAGCGTTTTACTCATTTTTATTATGTGGCATCAATGCAATGCAAAACTTGTTATTGTTTTTTCACTATTCTTTTGTTTAGCAAAAAAACAGTTCTGTATTGTTCCTGTAAAAACAAAAGAGAATATAAAAATAAGTATTTGATTATTGATTGGTTAAGACCAAAACAAATTAGTAGGGGGGCCTATTACTTCACTACACATGTGTATGCTTGAGGAATGGTACCTCACTATTAAAAGCAAAAAACATGAAATCGGCATGTAATGTAAATCTTACTGGCTAGCTTAGCTCAAGCTGTGCACTACTACTCTCATAAACATTGTTATACTCAATCCATATAATAATAGCTTGGTCATAATATTTTGTTCTTGCACCTGCTTTGAGTCTGCAAGAGATCTAAATAATCAAATGTATTATTGATTCAGTTCAAGTAATTGATTCCTCTTAATTAATTTTTCTTGCCAATAAGCCCCTCTGTTTATTTTAAAATGCCGATATTTCTGTATTTCATGTGGTCAGTGTTTGTCTGAAATAAGTCCATATGGTTGTAAGTGGTGCAATTTTAATTAATATTCATTGATTGAATACTGGCTTACCCCCTGGCAGTAGCTACATAAGAAAGATAAAGTGTTAGGATCCCGATATGTGTTTGTTCTATTGTGTTCAATGTGTGTAAACTGATGATATAGCAAAATTAGCCAGTTCAGACTAGCTTTGGAAACTCATGATCACGCCTGAGAAGTCTCCGGAACAATCTGATAAATCTATTCCTCGGTATAAGTATATATAGCAAGACAGGTCTCGAAAGAACAAACTCTATCTGGCAAGAAGAAACACACTGATATCGCACACCAAATATATATTGATACCTCACCATGCAATGCCCTTAAAGACACTGGACACTAATGGTAGTTGTCAAAGACCAGTCTTCTCACTTGGTGTATCTCAACAAATGCATAAAGTAAGAAACATGTGAAAATTTGACCTCAATTGGTCATCAAAGTTGCAAGATAATATTGAAAAATAATGAAAGAAAAAACACTCTTGTCACACGAAGTTGAGTGCTTTGGAAACTCATGCTTTCAGATGCTTGATTTCGTTACCTCAAATTCTAAATCTGAGGTCTTAAAATCAAATTTTGGGAAAGTTACTTCTTTCTAGAAAATTACATTACATTAGAGGGAGCCGTTTCATACAATGTTTTATACTAACAACCTCCCCACTTTTAATTGTAACCAAGTAAGGTTTTATGCTGATAATTATTTTGAGTAAGTATCAAAAGTGTCCACTGCCTTTAAATCATATAAACTTCACTCGTAACAAGTAAACTTTCACTGTCTGTTTTCCATTATGTATAAAAGCTTTGTCTAAACGGACCAACCATGTGTAATGTTTTTCAGCAAATATTTTTTAATTTTTATCTTGTGTACAAAACCTGATAAACTATGGTCTCACTATATGGTTGTACTGCATCCATCCAATGGTGTGGTGTTTATCAATGCGTTAAGTGTTAATTACCAACGGAATGGTTTAATGAGAATGGCACAATGTCAGATGGAAATACCTTTATTGTTGCCATTGCAAGCTTTATAACGACAATTGCTTCATGATGATTGGATGGTTGAACTAGTGTACAATATTGTTGAATAGCTTCCAACCTTGAAAATATCACTCAATTGTCTACAATACCATTATTGCTTCAGTTCTAGCAAGATGGATACATCAAAACTTAATAGTCTATTTCAATGTTTAGATGTTATTAGTCCCTGCCTATAGAATGACAGTTCTGAGAAGCGTGTTTCCTCTAAGGGACAGTTCCTCATTAACTATTAATTGGTGTGTTTAATGAGCCCAAGTCTCCCTGTCCGTAATAACGTATTTATTTTTAATCACTTTGGTCTGATGAAAGAGCCTTTGCAAGACAGAGTGTATACTGCTTCACATATTATGTCATTGTCTGTTATTTGTATGCCCCGTTGCTCAGCTATTGTAACTTATAATCTGTATTCATAAATACCTCAGATAGTTTTGCTATTCCTATTGATGGAGAGTGCATCACATTGGGGTTTAAACGGTTAAAAATGACCAGCTGGAGCTGTCCATAACCGGTTGTTTTCGGATAGTTTAGATGCATACTACTAGTAGTGACTCGTTCTTAAACTGCCGTTTAAAACCTTGCAGGGTCGTGGCGAGGGCCATTATCGCACAACCAGAACCCTGCCGGTTTTAAACGGCAGTCTAATAACTTGTCCCTACTCTTTTATTCCCTTATTTATGAATCTTGCCAACTGGCAAATGGGTCCAATAGTATAATGCCGGTGAGTGAACATTTTCATGTCAGTATCATCATAGTATAGAAATGAATTCATATCTACCATTTCTTAAAGGGAAAACCAAGTTATTGAATGCTGTTGTTTTAACAGCAGAACACTTGCACAATCTTAGAAAGGTCTAGTAAGACCATGGAGGTAGAAATAGACTTTTGCTGAAATCAAACTTCGCTGATAATATTTTTACTCCATATTTCAATGTGTGAGCTTTGAGTTTAAAAAAAGAGCAACTAACTTGACCGGAGAATAGACTCTATCTGAACTCAATAACTTGACTTTTATCAGATTATTACAATGTAACAAAATCTCACTAGCTGAGGTGTTGTATAAATCCCATGTGGTTTCTTGCATTACAAGTGACAAATTATGCCACTCATCAAGTTAAGTAGTTGAACATCCTTGTCTTGAGAAAATTCTCACCAAAATCCTGGAAAGGCCCCTACATTTTGTGCTCATAGACTCGATGCTTGGGGATTGCAGGCCCTAAAACAATGCATATCATAATTGAGATCAGAATGTGGATAAATGATTTTCTTTGTGCTTATTCTAACTTTCTATGGGTGCTATTTAGTATTCTGAGGAGATGGTGATGGTATGAAGTAAATTTTGGAAGAAAATATTGTTGTTTATTTGTTCGTTTTCAATTCCTTTGAAAAAAAAAGTGAAAGTTTTAATAATAACACAATGACAACAAAGTTCCGTTATACTAAATATTTAATTAAGTACTCTAAAAACTACTTCATGATTAATTGAATTATTTACACTCTGGTTTTTTAAGTTCACAAGACTGGAATAATTGACACAACCTCCCCCTGCCCCCAACCTAAACCATAGATATTCAGGACTTGTGCTATGCAAAACTTTGGGACATGCCTAAAAAGCTTGTAAAGGAGAGAGACTCTCAGGGAATTATATGCACACAGTTGCATTTCTGGTGCAGGCATGTTTGTTTTCTCATAATTTTGTGGGTCATTGGTGACTAATGGTGAATGGCAGACATCATTTTTTTTTTCCATCCCAAAATATGAATACAGTCTTGAACTTGGAGATGTTATCAATCTTTTACAGTCTGGTGCAGTTCATGCAGATTGGGCCATGCCTGATAATGACAAAATGCGCGAACATGTTGTTGATTCACCATCAGAGCAACTAGTTACAGCCAAGGCATTCGTGGCAGTTGTGCACGGGACGGCTAGTGGTTGTGTGCTTACCACAGGCAAATCGACGACATGATTCGCACACCTTAGTGGTTCGGCCTTTCCCCCCTTCACATAAGAAGCAATATCCGTTCTTCAGTCTGCTGTGGCTGAGTTGGTCTGTTTCCGGCAGTGGCTGCCTGTGGTGTTGGATCTCGTACCCGACTATTTCCAGGGCCGTGCGGGTTCTACGTGCCAGCCTACTGGCATTGCAAGCCCGCAGCATGTATTGCGGATGAATGAGCTCCTTTGCCAGTTGGCTGAGGAACGCACTCCGAGCACTGCCTTTAGGATGCCAGCCAGGGTTTTTCAGTCCATAGAGGGTGTATGCATTGATGGCGGCCAGGTTCATGATGTGGTAGAAGACGACCATCGGCCAACGTCTAGTGATGCGGGCGACGTTGTAGACGCTACACATCTGGTCGATGGTGTCCACTCCTGCCTTGGTGTGCATGTAGTCATGGATCATCTCCGGTTTTGAAGTTGTGTCATTGATGGCAGAGTCGTGATGCATTGATGATAGGAGGAGGACACTCTTATTCTTTCTAGGTACATAAGAGACAAGGGTCAAGGGGCCGGCAAAAAGAAACTTTGAGGACCTGGCTTCTCTCTTCTTTGATGCTTCGAGCTTAAAAGCATCTGGAACTTCACGACGCAATCCCTTAATTGTGCCCAGCAAAGTGAGGTCCTCTTGTAGCAGTTCTTCAGCGAGCTCACAGCTAGTGAAGTGGTTGTCAGTGGTAATGTTGCGGCCGGTTTTGAATAGCGGACGGACCATATCCAAAACAACACGCTTACCTAGTTTAGTTTGGTTCTCCTTTCCCAAGTAGGGCTGAATGTTCGTGACGTAGTTGTGCGTACTGTCTGTACACACCCAAAACTTAATACCATAGCGAGCTGGCTTTTGGGGCATGTACTGCCTAAAACCACAAATGCCACGAAAAGCAACAAGTTCATCATCAACGGTCATATTCTCCCCTGGATTGAAATACTTCTGACAGTTATTTACAAACTCATCAAAAACATCTCGTATTGGTGCGAACTTGTCAGTTGCCTTCCGTTGCTGCCGTGTAGCTTTGTCATCAAAGCGCATCATACGGAGAACCTCCTGAAACCGGTCCGCTTTCATGGCAGCTTGGCAGACCGGTCTCGCAAACATGCCCGGTTTCCAGAAGTCGCGAACCTGATCGTGTGCTGCCTTACACAGGCCGAGGAAATAAAGGAGACCGAGTACAGTCAGAAGCTCCATCATGACGAGTTTCACCCAGGAGCGACCTCGTTCTCGAACACCCTGCTCGTTTGTGTAGCAAAGGATGTTATCTAGGATGCGTTCAGGAAAGAACATTTTCCAAAACTCCAATATTGAAGTTGCCCCTCCAATGTTACGTGGGCCTGATGCCTCTCGCAAGATGTTTGATCGTGGTAGCCTTGCAGGGGACGGTTGGTCAACTGACCAAGTGTGCCCTGACTTTGCCTTGTAGGTGGTTGGGAGAGTAGGCTGCGCAGGTGTCAACCTCTGTCGCTTAGCAGGCTTTCCAACTTTGCCATCTTCACTATCAGCATCATTAGTAGTGTCATCTGAACTTTCATTGTCATCCCAGTTGTCATCACTATCATTATCGTTGATGGTGATAGTATCGTCATCACCTTCACCACCGTCATCATCATTTCCACTTTCTTCTTCATTGTTGTCACTATAGTCATCACCTGCAGGTATTTCATTATCGCCATCACCATCACTAAGAATCTCAGTAGTTTCGGAAATATTACTGTGGATGCTTCCATCACTATCACCGTTGTCATCGTCACTGCTTTCCTCGAGAATGTGATTTGGAACTTTAGTCAGCATCATTGGGATAGCCATGTTTGATCTCTGGTCTATTATCATCAAGGGAGTTCATGACTGCCGTCTGTTCTAAACTCACAACACTATGTATACTACACGGATAGTGTGTGCATATGTGGTATACAACAACAGTCCCAACCGTAACAACTGTACACTGTACAGGTACAGTGATCCCCAAGACAAGCAGTGATGGACTAACCAGCTGTTTTTCCCTGCATGACCCCAGGCTAAATTCGGCGCCAATGTTGGCAATTCAACATGTTGGCATTTCAACCTTGATGTGTTGACAGATGCCCCATTACAGGATAAACTGAAATTGCAGGTCCAGTTGTTTTTGATTCAAGGGAAGGTGGATTAAAAACAAATTGTTTGGGGACAGCTGTTCCCATTGTGGCGTGTTCAGTGTCTTTGCAGTTGCTGTGCCTATGGTGGTTTAGTAGTTAGTTGTTCTTTGTTAAGTTTGAGGGTGATTTAAGTTCTTCCGAAGACCTCTCTGATGTACTCTAACATGGTCCATGGGCCTTAAAACTTTAGTTTATTTGGGTTGTGGCTTTTCTCCATGGGACTGGCTTTATACAATTATACCATACACAGTACACTATCAATAGGTTATGAATAAGCCTTTTGCATGTTCATTAGCATAACGGCGCGGAACCACGTACTACTATACAGCAAATCAGTGTATAGTGCGCCCGCACTAGACTAATTGTGACCGGATGTCTCAGCGAGTCTACGTTGTTATCACGTGATTCGGGGCAAGCGTCTTCCTAGAAACCAACAAAAATGCAGTGGTGCATGGTCTGGTTCCTGGAACTACTAATGCAACAATCAACGTAAAATAGAACAGCAGTCATTCAATCACTTGATGATGATACTGTTTAATAAAGAAGAACTAATAACTCATTAGACTGGTACCACCACGTATATTGGTCTGAAGGCTAAATATAACAGCTGACAAGCAAATGTGAGGGACTGAGTGAGCCACTTAAATTTTGATAATGACAAGCGCTGATAAACGCAAAATCCACCCACTGTCCCCCGCCCCAACGTGATATCAATAAGTGTTGTCTAATTTTGGACACTCTGACAATTTGCAATTTTTATTGAGACTTATGTGTCAGAATCAGTATTAAGTTTGCTTGGGCTCAGTTTGTACAAAATTGTTATAATGAGTTCTGAATTGCAAGCTTGATATTTCTGCTGATTCTTTTCAAATAAATGAATACTATTTTTACAAAACTGAGAAAATGCCCTGGAAGTGTGAAAAGCTGAATTGCAAGCTTTATATTTCTGCTGATTCTTTTCAAAAAAAATGAACACTATTTTAACAAAACTGAGAAAATGCCCTGGAAGTGTTAAAAGCTGAGCTAGGGTAGTATCCAAAAAAGATACTATTTACTTAGGTGTTTGGCAATGTGCATTAGCTGGGTAAACACAAGTACTACTCTACTACACCCATAGGATGCGAGCTTCCTATCCCCCTGCAGCTGAGAAATACCAGGTGAATAAACCCCCTACGTTAATGACAGTGCATTACCTGGCGCCATGTCTTGCCATTTATGTGACCAGCAGGCAGGTGAACCGCCCGCTCTTCCTCATTGTTCATGGCGCTAGCTTTTTCCCGCGGCACGCTTGTTACTGTTGGTACAGGTCGACAAGCTTTAATGAATTTCCATAACTCAAGATGTCTATTGATTTTTTTCTCCTCATCCCCCTCATCAGAAATTGCTCCGTATCTGATCTTGCCAAGTAAGTTTTTTTGTGCTGTGAATGTTTAGTCATAGGGAGGTACAGTGTAGCAGCTGGATTCAGGATTAGAATTGTTAAAGGCAGTGGAGCTATTGGTAATTACTCAAAATAATTATTAGCATAAAACCTTATGCGGTAACGAGTAATGGGCCGGGGAGAGGTTGATGGTATAAAACATTGTGAGAAACGGTTCCCTCTGAAGTGACTTAGTTTTCGAGAAAGAAGTAATTTTCTATGAATTTGATTTCGAGACCTCAGATTTAGAATTTGAGGTCTCGAAATCAAGCATCTGAAAGCACACCAACTTCGTGTAACAAGGGTGTTTCTTCTTTCATTATTATCTCGCAATTTCGACGACCAATTGAGCTCAAATTTTGATGGAGTTGTTATTTAATGTAAATGTTGAGATACAACAAGTGAGAAGATTGGTCTTTGACAACTACCAATAGTGTCCAGTGTCTTTAAGAAACACAAGTGCACTGGAGTTTGCTACACAAGTGTTTTTTTGTGTGTAAGATGTATCAATGGAACAAGACAAATGTTCAAGAAGTAAATCATTTATTTCAAGCAATTTGAAGTGGAAACCCCTTTATTTTCTCAGGCCAATAAATTTCATAAACTGACAATTCTTCCAGAAAAACCCAAACCGTCATTTATGATTCCTTTTTGTGGCGTCAACTTTTGAAAACCTTTGCTTGAAACATTATATAGCTTTGTTCGCTGTATTAATTTAATTGGACATTAAGTTTGTAGGAACACATGATAAAGTTGACTGACTTTTCAGTGATGTTCATATCTTAGGCCAAGTTAACACAAACCATTTGTCAACTAGAGGATTGTCTTGTTTCGTTACCCAACACACGTTTTGGAGCATCAGTACCAGTTATTTTCGGCCATCAGTTGACAAATGGTCGTTGTGCCAACTTGGCTGTAGTTAATAGTTTCTTCAGCTTTATTGGTATTGGCAAAAATGATGAAAGACAGTTCAATAAAAAAGGGCTTGATGAATTTCAGGGTTGAAGATTCAGTTTTCTTTTTATCACAAGTATTTTATCTGACTTCAGCGGTCAGTCGGAACGATTGATATGGAACTGAAATGGGAAAGCATTTTTTTTTAGGAACACCACTATGTACCCACGCTCACTTCATTTCATTATATTTTTTAGTAGGCTACTTATAAGTCACACCATAGTTTTGGTAAATGTATTTTTAAAGCCATTGGACCCTTTCGGCAAACAGTGTTGTCCAAGGCCCACACTTTGTGTACCACAACTTCTATATCAAATAACAAACCTGTGAAAATTTAGGCTCAATCGGTCATCGGAGTTGGGAGAAAACAACGGAAAAACTCACCCTTGTTTCCGCGCGTTTCGCCGTGTCATGACATGTGTTTAAAATAAATCCGTAATTCTCGTTAACGAGAATTTATATTGTTTTGCTGTTTTCTCAAAAAGTAAAGCATTTCATGGAATAATATTTCAAGAGAAGTCTTTCAACATTGCCTTCTGTAAACCCTGTAAGTTATTTGTAAATCTGTGAACTTTTTTTTTTTTTCTGAACCGAAAGGGTCCAATGGCTTTAAGTGATATCCATTTTATAATGCACTTGTTTGACACTTAGATACTACAGCTGTTGTTTTGGACAGTCCAGACTGTACGAATGATAACAATTCTGATAACATTTTTATATACCAGACCTGGAATGTTGGCTGAGGAGGAAGGTTATTTTGTAAGGATCCCCCCCCCTTTCCCATCTAAAAAATTTGTCTGTTTGCAAAAACATGCTGTTTCAAAATAGTGTGTTTCTTTTTTTCTCTTTAGTTTTGGTTTCTTTTAAGTCAAACAGCAATTATAGGTTATCACTGTTTAATTAGGTTTTGGTGAGTAGCTGGAAGCAGTAAGAATTTTCAGCGGAAGGAAAATTTAATATAGAAAAAGAAATATATAAACAATTGTCACATACTGTTGTGTTACTTCTGAAAAATGTTAAATTATTTATATAGAAAAGAAACCCCTATCTTGTTGAAAAAAACAGCAAAAACATTCAGATATTGAATTAAATTTTCTATTTTATGGGTTTGCATTGATGGACTTCGCATTGATAATAAGATGGATGGTAGTGTGTAGGGATGCCTATTGTAACACTGATCAGAAAAACATACAAAGTTGTATTAAGTCAAAATTTACAACCTTAACCTTGTGGTAACTTCATATTTGAGCCTGTATTGTAAAGAGCTCGGATGATAAAACGAATAACTTGCAATCATTTGAAGAATTCATTTAATCTCTCTGCTACACTATTTATGCCAGCTCCCCCCCCCCCCAAAAAAAAAAAAACTTATGAATGAAACTGGTTGGCGTCTTATCTGTTGCTTGTCCATGTCAAGTTGTTCTTGATGTCATTCATTTAATTCACAAGAAGATGTGTCAAAAACTAATGCATTATAATTTATGTGTTGATGAGTTTTCTTGTCTGTTTTTATCGTGTTTCACACAGATTCAGCTGAAAGATCTCTAGACCCATTAAATAAAGGTAAGTTTTTAACATCAAGTTACTACAGAATGCTGGATAATGAAATGTTTAATTATGACTTCTCATCATGAGACACATGTGGAAGTCAAAGACCAAGACCAATAGTTAAAGACACTGGACACTAGTAATTGTCAGAGACCAGTCTTCTCACTTGGTAACACCTGTGAAAGTTTGAGCTCGAAAAAACACCCTTGTCACACGAAGTTGTGTGCTTTCAGATGCTTGATTTCGAGACCTCAAAATTTTATTCTGAGGTCTCATAGTCAAATTTGTGGAAAATAACTTCTTTCTCGAAAACTTCAAAGGGAGCCGTTTGTCACAATGTTTTATACTTTCAACAGCTCTCCATTACTCTTTACCAAATAGTTTTTTTGCTAACAATTATTTTGAGTAATTACAAATAGTGTCCATTGCCCATAACACCAAAACAGCGGAGATGTAGGTCTGTGTGCCAGTATCAGGTCATAAATATTGATCACAGTTAACTTTTGGATTATTTAGTACATTGAAATATAATTGGGAGAGCTGAATAGGTGTGGAGCACAACAATTTGTTTTACTCTTGTCTCGTGGTCATTATCAAGCTATATTACAATCAGCCCAGGCTTATAGTGCCAGCTCTGTCATCTTGTTGTACTATGATGAGCTCGGTTTATTGACCATGGCTAAGTGAGTACACACAACTGACACTATAGAAACCATCCATTAACACAGTGCACTTAGAAATTTTATCTATACCCATCAATTCCCTGTTGAGCTATTCCGCTTGATCACATATGGGGGCTGATTGCATCACTAATGAATTGTTTTTATGGAGGGAGGGGGGATGAATAAAAGGGTTGTTTAAATTCATTAACTTGTACCTGCTTTTCAAAATTAATCAACTAGAGAGTTTGCTGTCTAGGGTTTTTTTTTTTAATAGAAAGCATCCTTTCAGGGGTTATTATGTTAATATGCTGGTAGTGTTCTCTAATGCTGACTGATTTTAATTATTATTTTTATAATTTCAAAACCGTTTCAAGCGACATGTTTGCCAACAACTAATGCACATTTTGATGTTAGGTCAGTTTTTCAAACTACATTTGGTTGTTCTCAAATAAGTCATATTTGAAGTCTTTTGCTTGGTTTAACTAGTATTTCTATTTTTGTTGTTATTTCTTGCCCTGAATGCAAATTGAGGTGGGTCATGCCAGTGATCAAGGACTTCCTCTATTACAGTTAATTATTCTTTAGATTTATTTAATGAACAGCACATACTTAGTTGATCCATTTGCTGCAATAGGTAAAGCTGAGGGCTCAGTGTATGAGCAGCTAAATACAAGAGAGAAAACACCTGTATGATAGACCAGTCTGGACACACCAAGCAGCTAAATTATATTACCTCAGGTTTTCTGAGTATTTAAAGACAGTGAACAACACTATGTGTAATTGTCAAAGACCAGTCTGCTCACCTGATGTATCCCAACATATGCATAACATAACAAACCTTTGAAAAATTGAGCTCAATTGGTTGTCGAAATTGCGAGATATTAATGAAAGAGAAAACACCCTTGTCACACGAAGTTGTGTGCTTTCAGATGCTTGATTTCGAGACCTCAAATTCTAAATCTGAGGTCTCGAAATCAAATTCGTGGAAAATTACTTCTTTCTCGAAAACTACTCCACTTCAGAGGGAGCCATTTCTCACAATGTTTTATACTACCAACATCTCCCCATTACTTGTTACCAAGTAAGGTTTTATAAATGCTGGTAATCATTTTGAGTAATTACCAATAGTGTCCACTGCCTTTTTTTATTGGTTTTCTTTTTAACTGACCAATATTGTCCAATACCATAGTTATAGACTCGTTGGAAGGTGTAGCCCTTAAACATGTTTCAGCTGGAATGTTGCTGGCTGGTGGGTGTTAACTGTTATACATGCAAGAGCTAGATTTTGAGACTCGGACCATGCCATGCTCTGATGAAATTCATACACTGTAAAAAAAAAAAAAAAACGATGGACAAGTACTATTCTCAATGTGCTGTTAGAATCATCATGGTAGACATCTTTTAATGGTGTATGTTGTTGATGGGTGTAGTTTGATCACACTCTGGTGGTTCCAAACAGGGAGGGCTCCATGTTCCAATCTTCACAGGCAGACTGCGTGTCAGGATCATCTGGGCCCAATTTCATAGCCATGCTTAACAGTAAGCAAATTTGCGTGCTTACTGTAGCAGGAAAATTTGCTTAAGCCTTAGCGTATTTCACGGGTTAGCAGAAAAATTGGGTGGCCATATTGCGTGTTTACCGTGGATTTGCGTTGTGACGTCATTAATGTTTGTGTGGTAAGCACGGGAAGGTTAACATGCCTTTTCTTGTGCTTACGGTTAGCAGCGCTATGAAATAGAAACTGCACAGTAAGCACAAAATCGGTCGCCTAAGCAGCGCTATGAAATTGGGCCCAGGGGTAGTCCTGAGGGATGTAGCAGCTGAAAAGAAACTCAACTTGGGTCCCATCTTTCCACCATGTCTCTGTCATTCAGATTCTATAAACACCCACAAGGGGCAGCCATATAGAGGCACAATATTTGTCCTGTATATAAACACTAGGGCCATGAATGATTTGCCCTTTTCCAGCCATAGAGGGTGGCCCTGGTTCTTACACCAGGTGCTTGTTGTCAAACAGGATTGGAAGAAAGACTGGAGAGGTCTGTTCAATTGCTCTACAAATTGGCGGGATCCAGGTGGTTGTTTTGGATCATGACCTTGATGGGGTCACCCATGGTGTGGATGTCATATGCTGAGTTCACATACAGCTTGGTTGCATTTCAAATACATTAACTCTCTGGTTATTTTTGGTACAATATTATGAAGTAGCCAGAGCGATACTGCTGCCTCCTTTGTTACAAGATTAGAGTTTCAACTTAAATTTCTTCCATCTTTCTTTCAAAGCGTAAACCCAATTAAAGTTCAACATACTTTATATTTCCAGATATTTATTGATCTTTTGATCCTGACCTGAAATGGCAAAATGTGTTGTGTTGTATGTTCAACACTTTACAGCTAAAACAAATTAATGCGAAAATTATCAAACAAAATCACGGATAAGTTTTCGAGTTTTAAATTGAGTGTTTGAGTTAGGCAGGTGTGTACCGTCTGGAATAAAAAACTGACTCTGTTTTTATCTGCTGTTCATAACTTGCCTAAGGGGACACCAAGCTGTGTAATTTAAGGCGGAGGATTCCTGTTGAGGGAAGAATTTAAGTGTTTGGACAGGCGGCTTGCAAGGTGTTCTAACAAGAACAAGAAAACAATTTGCTCACATGACACACATTTCCAGGTGTAGGGCGTCTCACAATGGGAGAGCAACCACAAACTTTGAACACTCCTGGGAGTTTGGCGAAGCCTCTGCAACCATGGTGCAACATAGAGTAGCCTTTACAAAATGTTGTGTATCATAGTAGTTGGTTTTTGTGAACTTGTTTATCTGTATCTTAAAGCTGTTCTTATAAAGGATTTTTTGACCTCTTTGAAGAAAAAATATTGAATGTAATATAATGTACCTGTAAAGTTTCAGCTGCTTGGTCATAAGGTTTTTGTCTGTTTTCAGGAGAGTCGCATTAATATGTTGTACATGCTAAAATATTCTCGGGGGACGAAAATTGTGGGGGGTTGTGACATTATGTTACTCATTTCTCAAAAACTACAGCACTTCAGCAAGTAATATTTTAAGGGGAGCTATCTACCATCATTATCTTAAAACCTTGTCAGTTTAATGTAAATCTATGGACATTATGTTATGTGTCGTACAAAAAGTACTCAAACCCTTTAAGACTCTGCGAGGCAGCTTGTGTAGTGCAGCTGTCACAGTTAATCACTAATTAGTGCACAACTAATTAGCTAACCCAATCCTTTCAGATGGAATACAAATATTATATGTAAATTGTTACCTTTTGTTTTCTGTTCTTACATATGTAAAAATCTTTGTTAAATGCCATTCAGTGTAGGTTAGTAGATAGTCATGTTTTTAGTGTAGGTTTTTTCAGTGTGAATCCTGCTCTAAGCAGAAAGCTGTAACAGCATGAGGTCTAGGGCTCGGTTAAGAGCCCTTGGAAAATGTTGAATGTGACATTATTTTGTGGGACATTTTGAACCTCTGTGGGTTGTCTCCTCTGGGCAAAGGTAGTTTGAAGTTATTGTGTTTTTTTCCTTTATGGCTGCTCTCATTTAAAAGGGAGTATGTTGAGAATGCAGAACAAAGCCTACTATTGGTCTGTTCTTGAGGCTCTGGAAAGTATTTGAAAATAAATGTTGTTTATGTATTTCTGGAGCCCTATTCGCACGAGAGCCGAAGACCAACGTCCCTTGTTGTGGACGCCAGTTGTCTGTCACAAAGGTTGTTTGAGATTTTATGACCAACATTCACACGATCACACACATTGCATTTCCGACATACCTTGTATAAACGCTACACTTTCAGCCATATCATCACAAAGGTTGTTTGAGATTTCATGACCAACATTCACACGATCACACACATTGCATTTCCGACATCCCTTGTGTAAACGCTACACTTTCAGCCATATCAGTTGATTCCTGCTGGAAAATCAACTGTCAATAAGATTGTATCCACAAACTTTTCGTCCGCCAATCATCTTTGGAAGAACTGTGTAAAGAATTTTGTTTGTTGTAAGTATCATTACAATACCCTTATAATAGTGCATTTTGATAACAATAGCACATGTATTGTGTTGTGTTGTGTTGTATGTAGCGAAAATGGATGAAGTCAGTGCCTCAGCGTTAGGTGGTCCTACTTTTGATTAAGTATTCTTACCCTGACCTCAGTTGGGGTGAATGTTAAGTCCTATTGTCTGTGTATTAAGTATTCACCAAGTCAAGTGAGGCCTGATCGGTGCAAGAAGCAAACATCGCCTGTCCATTTATAGACATTACCATAATCACATTCATAAGCTTCCAAGCTATCATCCAGTAAGTGTTCCTTAGAATTTGATAGAGGAGTGTAGTGGTGCTGTTTATAGCCTTGTTGACATGCTAATTTCATTGTCATGGATTATCTGCTGTCATCCATCAATGCCTCTCTTCTGTACAAGTGACTATAATGTAGTTCATGGTCAAACAATAAAACCTTTCAAATATTTCATGGTAGGTCCAGACCATTAGACTTCTACTAGGGTCTGGGTCTGTTTTTTATTGTTGTTATGCTGGGAGTTTTGTTTTTCTTTATGGATTGTTGCACTTTAAACATTGCATTCCAACCTATGTTTTCGTTGAAAGCAACCGTTAGGCAGTCCCAGGTTGTATGGCTTCTGACTGGCACTCCGAACAAAGGTATTGACAAAATAGGGAGAGTGCCACTGTATTACGGCTAGTTAGCTCAAATTGGTTAGAGTGCCGGCATGTTAAACAGGAGGTCGCAGGTATAAGTCCTGCCCTCAAATTGTTCTTTGTTCAACCCAAATTAGGTTTTATTATAAATAAGGGAATAAAAAAAGTGGTGACGAGGTCTTCAAAGGCAGTTTAAGACCGGGCAGGGTCATGGTCAGAACGACCAAGCCGCCTAAAGGCAAGGTTAGGTTTATTCCCATTTATAAATGTCTCTGTGTGATAAAAGTGGTGTATAATGTAGTAAAATCCTTGAAAATGAAACTTGTCTTCCACAATAATTAAGTTACTCCTATTATGCATTTTTTGGATGTGCTTTCCTCTTCATGGATTCGAGTGTGGGTTCGAACCCCAATCGAGACACTTGTGTCCTTGAGCAAGATTCATGTACATGTTGTTTTATGAAGTTGATGCTTCATGTACGCATTGGGAAGTATAAATAGACCAAATACACCTTGCCTGCATTCAAGTTGAAGTAGTCTTGCCCCCCCCCCCCCATGTGTGTTTCATAATGTTAAGAACTAAACAAACCACTCACTTTACCAAGATGCAATGTTGTCTGAGTACTCCCATGATTTACGTATAGCCCCCCTATACCTTCTGCATTCTGTTGTAGTGGAGTTCAACCTCCATGCATGATGCCAAGGGAAGGAATTAAGATTGTGAGCCCAGAATTCTGTCTGGCCATCTTGGAACAGTGTTCCATCATGGCTTCATTTATCATAGCTTCATATTTGTGGATTCCCAGCTGCATAAACAACGACTAGCCACATGGCTCCCAAGTTTGGTCATTCCTTTAATGTTTTTTTTTTTCATGACCTTGCGCCCATATATCCAGGTCCTTTAAAACTAAACCACACACTTGACTCTCGTGTTTCGTTCACTGTACAATAACTCACGAATGTTGCATTTGTTTCCGGAAATTGTTCTGATGACATTTTTTGCACCCCACCCCCCCCCCCCAAAAAAAAAGGAAATTTAAAGTCACCTGGAAATATAATTTTTATTTTAACAATAACAATAACATAACGTAACAATAAAACAATTTTATTGGTAATTGCTTTTAACGATTTATATGTTAAAAAAATAGATAAAATTGTTTGGGGGGTTGACTCCACCTAGCCCTTTTGTGACGTCAATTGAGGCAGACTTTGCCTTGATGCGTAGAGTAAACACATGTGCAAAGTACATGCAAGTCGAACTCTTAAATTTGTAAATAAGATAAGAACTAATTTTTTAGAACCTCAGTTAACTGTTTATTCACATTCCACTCATCAAAACACATATTAGTGACAAAGCTTTATTTTGACAAAATACCACTTCCAAGTGACTGTTAAAGTAGTAGGATCAAACTCATCCTTGCTTTCATTATTGGCTACCACCATTTTGAAATACACACAAACTGAACTTCTTTCAATTTTACATAATTCTCTTGTTTGTTTTGCAACTCCTCCAGGTCTAGGTACCCTCAACTTATTCCATCATTTTGTGCTGGTATACGAATGTCTCTTAAGGTCATCCGCTTTTTTATTTTACTATTGTCCTTGTTTCCCATTTACTGATACCATCTCAAGTTATATGTTTGTACTGTTGGGCATGTGACTAAGCTTTGGTGCCAGTGAATCATAACTGTTATAAGCAGGTACCATCATCTTCCCAAAAAAATTCATGTGATAACAAAGTTTGGTTTGACAGGAGGCTCTTTACAATTGCAAAACAGTTGCAGGTGTTTTAGGACAGCAAATTGAAAACACTTACTTTTTTTTAGTAAGCAGTCTCCATATATTGTGAAACCCAAAGGCTATACACATTTCTTGAGTTAAATGCAACGTACAAACCTGATTTCATTATTACTCAGCAGATCGAGTGCTGGTATATTAAAGGGATGCTGCAGTGAATTAAAATAAAACAGTTAATTTTGCTGTCATTTATTTCTGATATATGTATTGAACATCAATAAAATGTGTTTTGTTTTTTCCCCCAACATATCTCACTTGCGTAATAAGCGAATAAGTCATGGCCCCCCTTTTGTGGATTGTTACCGCCCCCCTACCATCGACATCACGTCGGGAATTCTAACATATCGTCGGCAAAAAGAGTCTGGTCCCTAACTACACGCGCCTATGTACCAGGCCACACAGTGCACACGTCTCTATATGCACACAGCAAGGGGGCCCGACGGCTCGGGTTCCCGACATGACGTCACATGAAGGCTCCCTTTTAGGGGCGGGGTGGGTTCCCCTAATCTCTTGAAAACCACTTTTAAAATACTTGTTAAATAAAAAATAAGTAAACATATTTCAGGTTTGAAAAGTCATGTTTAATCGTTTAAATTTTTAAAAATACCACATCAGCCACCCTTTAACATTTGTGAAAGTAAAACGAACTTCCATTAAGCGTTACTGAGAAAACCACAGACGCACTAACGTCATACACGCTGCTATGAAAATATAGGGCCGTACTTTTTGAGATCAATTTCAAATTGATTAGCTGTTCAGGACATGGAACCAAAACCCTTATCAAATATTTTTTTTTTGCCTGCACACCTATAGTGTTTGTCTGTTATAATCACAGGTACTAAATTTCTAACAGCACAACTGTTTTTCAAAACTATTTTTAAGAGATGTTTTCCAGGCTGTTCATTTTCTCAGATGATATTTCGTACCATGCTGATTGGTTGGTAAGACGAAGTTAATTGGTACAAATTGTATGTTATACTGACTCTTCCTTGTAAAGAAGGTCTGGGCCCAATTTCATAGAGCTGCTAAGCACAAAAATTTGCTTAGCATGAAATTGTTGCCTTGATAAAGACAGGATTACCAATCAAATTTCCACGTGATTTTCAGGATAAGCAAACAATAGCTGAACACCAGTAATAAGCGATATGCAAGAAATGGAAATTTGGTTGGTAGACCTGTTTTTTTTTCAAGGAAGAAATTTCGTGCTAAGCAAATTTTCGTGCTTAGCAGCTTTATGAATTTGGCCCCTGGAGAATAACACAAAGTCCACTGAGGCAATGTCCTCCTTGGCTGGTCCTGGCCTACAAAGGAAAGTTACTGAATTGGTAAAAAAAAATAAAAATCGTGAAGATCACAGATTTACATAAAAACTTAAATGGTCTAATGATGATGATGATAGTGTGAAACATCCCTTAAAATATTTCTGTCTGAAAATTCATATTTGATGAAAAATAAATAATCTTATTTCGTGTTTGGAGTTTATCGCTCAGTGAGCATTTTATTAATTTTTTTTTTTGGCATCGATGCAATGCAAAATTTGTTAACGGTTTTTTACTATTCTATCATGACCCAGATGGCTGATCGATATCAAACTTCTACAGGTTTGTCAGTTAACGTATATGGAGGACTACATAAAGTGCTTACACTGCCAGCAACTTTTCTGCTGGCAAAACCAATTCGGTATTATCCTATGGGGATGCAACTTTTTATTACGCCTATGGGGATGCAACTTTTTATTTCAATTAGAAAGTAACAAACCGCAAGAGGAAACTGACTGAGTAAATTTTAATTCTTGACAAGTGCAGGATTTGAACAAATGTTCAAAGTTCAGTGCCTTCCCTCTTTTTTTTTGCGAATGTACAAAGCTATTATAAAATGTTGTGGTTTTGATAGATGTTGCTGTTAAATTGATGGATATAGAGATGGTTACTGTGTGAATTAGAAAAGGCTCCTTTGCCCCATTTGAAAAACTAGACCACAATGTGAACACTAGGGCCCAATTTCGTAGAGCTGCTAAGCAGACAAATTTGCTTAGCATAAAATTTCTTCCTTGAGAAAAACATGATTACCAACCATTTTCCATTTGTTGCATATTGCTTGTTAATAGTATTAATTCAGCTTTTGTTTGCTTATCCTAAAACTCACATTGAAATTTGGTTTCTATTCCAGCTTTCATCAAGGAAAAAAATTAATGCTAAGTAATTTTTTGTGCTTAGCAGCTCTTTGAAATTTGGCCCTGGTCTTCATGTAAACAAACAATTTTCCAACGGCAGAACTTCAAAGTGGTGTACAGCATCATTAAAGACAAGCATGATGTGTTTACTTCTGGTCATTCAAATTTGCTTTAAGTATGGATACATGCTTATTGTTGCACAGTGCCAGTAGTGGTCAACTTAACTAACCATCAGTCAATGAGAAAATTATTGGCTAGAAACCTTTTCTCTCTTACCACCTACACTTGCTTGCACTTAATATGAATTGAATTCTGTGCTACAAAAAAATATATAATTGTTAAGTTTGTAACCGAGAGTACTCAATAAAGTTGCTGGTACAATTTCCTTCAGTGTTTGTAAACACACATTACGTACACATGGTACATGATGTGTGTTATATTTTAATGGGGGTATAAATGTAATTATTGGGCCCCTGGTTGAAGGCAACTCACCAAGCAGCTGGCAGAAATGGAGATTGTTTGACGCATCTGTTTGTTGTATTTAATAGATGTTTGGTGTTACTGATGAAGTGAGTGCTGTAGGAAACTTGGCATGGTTAAAGGAACACGTTGCCTTGGATCGGACGAGTTGGTCTATAACAAGCGTTTGTAACTTGTTTGTTTTAAAATGCATACGGTTGGAAAGATGTTGTAAAATTAGAATACAATGATCCACACACATTTGCCTCTAAATTGCGTTGTTATGGGAGTCAAATTTTGGACTCCCAATGGCCGACGGTGTTTGTCGACGAATAAAAGGAAAACCACGCAATTTCGAGTGATACTTGTGTGGATCATTATATTCTACTTTTAAAATATCTTTCTAATCATATGCATTTTATAATAAACGGTTACAAACATCTTTGAAAGACCAACTCGACCGATCCAAGGCAACGTGTTCCTTTAAACAAATCCAGTCAGTTTTGTGGTTACACTAGTGCACATTAACAACTATTCTTGTTTGAATAGTTTTGGTAGTTCTGAAATGAAATAATTTGTCTTTATGTTCTTTTGAGTCGTTAAATTGTGTTTCCATTTATTTCTCTTTTAAAGTGCCTTTTTAGCGATGGGAAGGCCTGTATTGTGATTGAAGGATTTTCTAAAATGCTGCTAATTTAAACCTAAAAATGTAGTTCTTTGGAAGTAATAAGAGCAGCAAGGTTGTAGGAAATGGCCTTTGTCGTTAGGCGAGACACAATTTGGCTTTAAAGTGAAACTAATTCTTCAAACCTGTTGCTCAGTCAATGGAGTTTTGTTGAACTTCTTAAACCAAAATTAGTATAAACTTGTTGAGAAGTCGGTAAATGTTTGTGCCATGAACGGCTCTCGCTCGACTACGCTGCTGTTGCGAGCTTCCGAGTACTTACTGACCTGCTTATTGATTTGCAGAACCAAAATGTGGTACATTTATTTATATATTTACACATGTAGTATGTAGATTACCAGCGCTTAAGATGACCAATGAGACTGCTTCAACGAGCCCATGTTGGCGGTTATTTTTGGGGGTTGTTGGATGAATGAGTACTGAAACAGTTAATTGGTTATGACTGTTAAAGGCAGTGGACACTATTGGTAATTACTCAAAATAATTATTACATAAAACCTTGCTATGTGACGAGTAATGGGGAGAGGTTGATGGTATAAAACATTGCGAGAAACGGCTCCCTCTGAAGTGCCATTGTTTTCAAGAAAGAAGTAATTTTCCACGGATTTGATTTCGAGACCTCAGATTTAGAACTTGAGGTCTCGAAATCAACCATCTAAACGCACACAACTTTGTGTGACAAGGGTGTTTTCTGCTTTCATTATTATCTCGCAACTTTGATGACCGATTGAGCTCAAATTTTCACAGGTTGGTTATTTTATCCATATGAATTGAGATACACCAACCGTGAAGGCTTAACTTTGACAATTACCAATAGTGTCCACTGCCTTTAAAGCTGTAAAGACACCTCATGAGTCATTCCCTACTGCTGTGCTTATAGTTACTCATACATCTCCCTTAGTTGCTGGAAATTCTTGCTACGCACGTACCAGTATGATATCAACAAAGATTTAACTATATAGGCCTAAAGCATGGGGCTATTTGTAAAAATGATGTTAGTATCATAAGATCAAGGATGTGTACGAGTCGGTATGTAAGTCACCGACAGTACACTTTATTGCTAAACCTTTTTCAGTCAGTCTTTTGATGAATAATTAGTAGTTAATTGATTGTAGTTTGTAATTGATTCAGATGAATCCATAACGCTCAAGATCTCTATTTCCATCACTTTTTGGTACCAGCAATTTTTGAGGCCGTAAAATTGTGATCATTTAAAAAAGTTATCTTTTGTGCTGGGCTGTGTAATGACCCAGGAGATAGATAGAATATAAGCAAAGCCGACCTAAGAGAGTTTCATATAGGAGACGTGCACAGACAGAATGGCAGGTGAGTGTTGAACAAAAGCTGTGAAAGTTTGAACATTTCATTGTGGGTTATCTTTTGATGACGTTCCTTAATTATGTTATTTGTTGGACAATGTTGTTAAATACACCTGTAGCTTCCTGGATAATGCTGTCTAGTGGGGAAAACCAGTGTTAGAGCCTGGGTAAAGACACAGGTCCAACCATAGCGCAAGGACCAGTCCTTGCACTATGTATGGCCCAACAAGCTGCTGTATGCGAGGGACATATTGCTAATATAGACTTTATGTTGTTTCCAGGGTTTAGTGCTTATACGTAGTTGGTAGGGTTTATTGCATTTCAATTTAGGTTGGAAGCAATTTTCTCTTCTCATGTTCAGTTAATTAAGCATGATTTTGTGTTCAGTTCATCATGCCAGTACGATCAGAAACTTGTTGGTGTATCTATGTTACTTGATAACCATTGTGTCTTGTAAGAAACGGTGAAGTCTTTCTTTAAAAAAAATCATATTTTTCATAAACGTTTACAATATCACAAAGCAAGAATCTATTTTGACATGTTTTGAAAATTTTATGACCAGTAACGTTGGACAAATCTGTACAACTCGCCCTGTTATCTTGAAGTGCATCACAGGAAAAGTAGCTGCACTGTGGAGAGAATTCCACAAATTTGTAAAAATCTGGTCTGAAATGTTCCTTTTGTTAAAAATAAACAATAGGAACTAAATGGCTGTCCTTTGCACCTCAAAACATCCGATTATTTGGTGACCTGTGTAAGCTATCAGCTTGATATTGTTTGAACTGTTTATCATGTAATGGACATCTCACACGTTCTTACCAGTTTTAAATGTAACAAACGCAGTGCTTAAGCAAACTAACGGCATTGTCAGTGGGAAGTGGGCTTTTTATCTAGGTTGGCAAAAGCCTCACAAGATTTTGTAGTAAAATTACAGTTACTTTTAACAGTAACATTTGCATTAGGGGCGATAAGGGCTTGTAAAGTAGCTCATGCCATGAAACCACTTTGGTTGTTAGTGGTGGATATGTACAATTTAAAGTTGTAAGGGGAACAATGTCAGGAAACAAGACTAATTTGACTGAATGATTGAACTATTGGAGGAAACTTTCAAACAGCAAAGTGAAAACTGAAGTGTGCACTCCCCTCCCTAGCCCTCCCCCTGTTCTTTCCCTACCTGTAACCAGTGCCCCTTCGCACTCCCCTCCCTAACCCTTTCCCCCTGTCCTTTACTACCTTTGCCCCTTCGTACTCCCCTCCCTAGCCAAATTTCCCCCTGTCCTTTCCCTACTTGTGCCCCTTCGCATTCCCCTCCCTAACCCTTTCCCTCGTCCTTTCCGTACCTGTGCCCCTTCGTACTCCCCTCCCTAGCCAAATTTCCCCCTGTCCTTTCGCTACATGTGCCCCTTTGTACTCCCCTACTCTCTAGCCAAATTTCCCTCTGTTCTTTCCCTGCCTGTGCCCCTTCGCACTCCCCTCCCTAGCCAAATTTCCCCCTGTCCTTTCGCTACATGTTGTCCCCTTCCCCTCCTGCCACTGTCCATCACATCATAATGTACCATAAGGTTACGCTGAGCTGGCATTACCAAACCCTGTACACGTAGCATGTCTGTTTATATGGAATAATACAAATTACTTTTTGTGCAGGTCCTTTGACAGAATACAACTTGCTGGTACCTCATTGCCTCGAACCTACCTGTAGATTTTAGAGTTTCGCACATGTGACCTGTTGACAAACAGTGTATTTATAAAAATTGTGGCATTATTGTACTTAACTTGAAACTGTTGCCAAGGCCATTCATTATCTATATTTGCATATATGCATTGTTTGTCCTGCATATGTTTGAAAAATACTGGTACATCTGCACGACGGAATAAATCTAAAAGAAGGGTCTCTCTCCTGGGAACTTAATTTCCCCTATATCCTGGGAACTTTATTTCCTCTCTCCTGGAGAAAATTGCATGCAACCTTAAAAAAAATGAAAAATCTTTTAAAATCTTCAACTTCTGATGCATATGATGCACTCAATCATATATTTGTTTCCTTATGAGAAAGGCATACTTCTGTTTCGATAAAATAAGGAAGGTAGTGGCAGGACTTTAAGGCAATGGACACCATTGGTAATTACTCAAAAGAGTTATTAGCACAAAAACTTTCTTGGTAACTTGTAATGGATGTCCCTCTGAAGTGACCTAGTTTTCGAGAAAGAAGTAACTTTCACCGAATTTTATTTCAATACCTCGGATTAAGAATTTGAGGTCTCAATAACCATCAGAAAGCACACAACTTCATGTGAAAAGTGTTTTTTTTTTTTTTTTCATTATTATCTCGCAACTACGAGGACCGATTAAGCTCAAATTTCCACATGTTTGGTAATTTTTTAATATTGAAATACAGCAAGTGAGAAGACTGGTCTTTGACAATTACCAATAGTGTCCATTAAAGACTAACTGTTATGAAATAGTTGGTAATACGAATGTTAAGTTTTTGTATGGAATTAGTTTTTATTTAAGTACTATCACTACCTTTCTATCTATCAGACTTGCATGGCTAATTCTTGGTGTTCTCCGAGGATAGCGCAGGTTACATGAAACGTTTTTCTTTGCTTCATCATCTTTTGATATTTGCTGGTACTGGGGTTGAAAGAGAGAGAGAGCACTTTACGTTGTCACCAGCATTGTGGCGACAACGGCGTCTTTGATGAACTTAAGCATTGAAGCTGAAGGCATAAATACTTTGGAAAAAGAAAAAAACGTAGTCAGAGTGTCTCACGCACAAGACTGTTAAGTTTTTAAGAGGTCTCCATTGTCAAATGCAGTTTAATGATCCACTCATTTTCCAATAGAATAGAGTCCATAGGAACATTATCAAACTGGAATTCGACTCTAAACCTCATGTTTGAAACGATCCAACATGCTAATGTGCAATTTTTTTCTAATCCTGAAAAACCTTTTGAGTGCAATTTTTGACAAAATCCGAAAACATTCTATGACGTCACATTCCGAATATAAGGTTTTTGCCTTTTTTTTTTTACAGAGAATGTTACGTTCTTGAATTTTGATGACATTACATTCAAACTTGCGTTCAATTAGACAATTTTACTGACGCAAAATTCCGGTATGTACGGACCCATTTGTTTATGCTGTTTGATAACGTCATATTTCAAACTTTGCTCTGACAGAGTATCAAATAAAATTTCACTTTGCAATTTCTCTGCAATTTACAGAAACTTTTTCTCCACTTTCATGGGAACCTTATTTGTTGGAAAATTAGTGTTAACAGAACAAAACAAAAAAACTTGAACTTGGAGCCCCTCTTTAACTTATCAATTTGTAATCATTTTGTTGACATATAATGTTTGTTTTAAACAGCATTGCAACAATAAAGGCACAGCATTGGTGATACTTGGTGTGTTTGTTAATATTGTTCTCGCTACTCTTTTAGATAATGATATTTTCCTAATTTAAATGTGGGTACTTGCCGATTGTGTATACCCACCCTGTACTTATTCTATATTGGAAACTTTGCCAGACTTGCTGGTTGGTTAAAAATGATGAAGCTTTTGAATATTTGCATTGTTGGTGGTATCACAGATCTCATAAATCATCCTGTCTAACAAAAAAAAAGGCTTAGAAAACAAATGACAATTGACTTCTGTTGGACCAAACTTCTGCCCTTCACAAGTTATACATGGGAGGCAAGTGAAGTTAATTGATACCGTACATTGTTTGCAGTTAAAGACATTGGACACTATTGGTAATGGTCTAAGACCAGTCTTCTCACATGCATAAAATAACAAACCTGTGAAAATTTGAACTCAATCGATCTTCGAAGTTGCGAGATAACAATGAAAGAAAAAACACCCTTGTAACACAAAGTTGTGTGCTTTCAAATGCTTGATTTTGTGACCTCAAATTCTAAATCTGAGGTCTTGAAATCAAATTCTTTCTCGAAAACTACATCACTTCAAAGGGAGCCCTTTCTCAGAATAGTTTTCACTACCAACCTCTCCCCATTACTCGTTACCAAGTGAGGTTTTATGAAAAAATTTACTTTGAGTAATTACCAATAGTGTTCACTGCCTTTTAGAGACTGGATGTTACAGTGTGTTTAATATATTTGGTTTGCGGATACACCATGTGTGTATCAACTTGCCAGGTAGAGTTTGTTCTTAGAGAACTGTCTTTCTTTTAATTCTACTACCGTGGAGTACATTGTTCGGGTGATCAGGAGACTTCTCTGGTTAACCGAGTGTTATTTTTCTGGTCTGGTGTGGTAGCCATACAGGAATACATGTCTACAGATTGAACAAAAGAGTTTTAAAGGAACATCTGTTTTGTTTTTTAATAAACCGTTCCTCTGTAAATTCACCAAACCTTTGGATGTATCTGGACCAAGTGAGATCCCTACAAAAAACAAATATTTTACAAGAGTCCACTTCTTTGAGAGTTTCATTCAGTACATGTATGTACATGTATGTACATGTACTAGTAATTGTTCTATAGTAACAAGCATTAGTTTGCACTTCAGTGGCTTGAACCATTAGGTGTAACCCAAATTAGGAAATCTTAACTTGGTGTATTAAAACAACTTGTCATTTCCCCTTTGTATAAGGTTTTAGACAATTACTGAATTCATCAATCAGTGCGTAATGCAGGCCCTTAAGTTTGACGTGTTTAAAATCTCGGTACATTGTCCTTTCTCTATGATGGTAAAACCAACTCGCTAGACATGCAGATTGCTGTGTAAAATGTGGCTCGCTGCACCTCTTCCCAAACCGCATTTGATGTTTTTGTTTGCGTTATACCCCATGCAGTCGGTCGTGGACTTGTGGTTATCCACTGCCAGGCAGTTGGGTTAATGGGCCTGGCTTAATGGATTGGTCTGTTCATACATTTCCATCTGTTGACCTTCATCTATGCACAATAAGCTGAATCCCAAATATGCAAGAACAATTACTTTGCTGGATTATGCCATCCTTGCTTCTTTCTTTCCTATACTACTATTGTATTTAGAGCCTCAATATGCCACACAGCTCATATTCATTGTTATGAGAAAACCGCTTTTAAAGACATTGTTCACTATTGGTAATTATCAAAGACCAGTCTTTCTCACTTGATGTATCTCAACATATGCAGAAAATAACAAACCGAGATAAGTTGCGAGATAATAATGAAAGAAAAAACACCCTTGTCACACCATGGAGGTAGCACACAGAGTTGTGTGCGTTCAAAAGCTTGATTTCGAGACCACAAATTCTAAACTTGAGGTCTCAAAATCAAATTCTTTTCTCGAAAAATACGTTTCTTTAGAGGGCGCCGTTTCTCATAATGTTGTATACTATCAGCCTCTCCCCACTACTCGTTACCAAATAAGGTTTTATAATAATAATTATTTTGAGTAATTACTTATAGTGTCCACTGCCTTAAAAGTTTAACTGTCTCAGAGGCAGCTTACTTACTACTCATTTTTTTTATGGTATATTGACAAATAGACTAATAAAGCTGACTTCCTCCCTAAATCAAGTTCCTCCCTGACTATCAAGTTCGTTTTTAATTTTACATCTGTTTTGGTGAGTTATCACTTTTGGTAAATAGACCTACATCTTTAAGTTGAAGGAGTGCCTCGTGATAAATAGGCCTACTCCTTTCATAAGTGATTCTCCGAAAATAAGGAAAGCTCTTTTGCAGACTATAAAATGATATTGCCTTGATCGGAAATAGTTTCTCCATATTCTTTTTTGATGGGAGTAGAGTCGGAGCATTCATATCCATTTGTTGATGAAGGTGGTAAAATTTGACCCAGGAACAGACAGCCATAAACACAAGGGTTACAGTGTTAGTGAGTTTTTATCTGTAATCTTACTTTATATGAAAAGAAGTGGTACTGCATGATGGTGTCAAATGTCAGGACAGTTGAAAACCAATGTTACGTTGACTTGTGTATGGCCGTTTCCGAATTGGCGACTTAGGCTACAGCTACGGCTAGGGCGCGCGCGTCTGCCATTCTTCAACACTGACAGACACGCTGATCTAGCTGTAGCTGCAGCCAAAGTTGCCAATTCGGACACGGCCTAAGACCCGGTCATGGTAGGCTACACTATGGATCTAAATGGTTATTGGCGAACATATACCCGTAGCAGAAATGAATGCATGGTATTTTGTTAGTTATTCAACCAAAAAGATCCATTTCCTGATTTTAGTTTAATTTAAATTAGACGTTCGATTTAGGTTGGGGTGGTAGTTTGCTTGTTCAAAGATGTAAAGACCTTTAAATTTAAAAATTTAACATTTCTTGTAGAATGTTTGTTTATTTGTTTACCAAAACACAATCATCATTGTTTTGTTTGTTTGTAATTCTGGTTCCCTTTGTTTAAAGTAGATTTGTGTAAAGTAGAATCATGGCAAACCATGGAGGATGGGCAAACCTTATAAGTTAGAATATATTCATCTTCGAAAAACCTTCAATAATGATGAATTCAACCTGAGCAAATACTTCATTTTACATCCTTGAAATACTCCTGATGATCATTCTGAATTTGGACGGCCATTCCTGCTGTTTACTTGAAACCCTTCTGTGTAACCTTCATCCAGTGTGTAACCTTCATGGTAGCCTATTAGCTTTCTTATAAAGAAACCTGGCTACACATGTTCCTTGTCTATAAAGAGGCCTTGGTTTGCGTATGGTGTTCTAATCAGACATTTCTCCATGGTCATTACTACACTCTTCTAGTTTATATACTTTATGACAGTTAAAGCAAAACCAGATGTCAGTCCAACCATGTGGTATTTCCATCTGGATTTTTTGTCTCAAGTTACCTTTGGCAGACCAATGAAATGTCTTCAAATTACAGGAGCTCTACTTAGAGTGAGAGGGCTGTATTATGATTGAATATTATTCACCAGGCTTGCTTGCTGTAAGTCCATTTTGAACCTGTTTTCATTTGCAGTCGGTTAATTAATGCTCTTAAAATTGATGTAATATTTTGCTGACCATAAATTTTAACTTAAAAACTTGAAACTGGTTTGAGAGATGGTTTCTTAAACATGATAAGCAGTTAATGATCAAGCTTTTTACGTTTTGTTTTACGATTTGAAAGAGTTACTTGAGTTATTCTTGCCTCTGAAAGTTTATTTTGAATCGGTACATGAAGAATCAGGCAATGTTTAATAGTTAAAATAACATTGGTGTAGGATGCACAGTATCTGGATCCACTTTGTCATTGTAACGCCAATTTTGTTGATTTTCTATAAGTTAAGCAGATATGGATCATTTGTCACTGGAACAACACCTTTAGCAAACCATCTTAATAATAACAAATTCTAATATAGCGCATTTCACAATAAACTGTATCAATGCGCTTTACATTAGTCCCTAGTCATTGGGCCAATCTTGTATTTCAAAGAACACATTAAGTTCATCAAACAAGTTCAACTGAATTTTTACCAATGGTATACTATTTTTCAAGATATTGACAAGATAAATGAAACAGAAATGATATCCTCTCCACATTAAGACAGGCATCTATCCATCCACTGAGTTAAACACATAAAAAGCGCTCAATGTTGTTATGCTTTGTTATCATACTAGGCTTTGTTATCCCACTCTTGTAATTGACAGAATTCCTTCATTGAATATAACAGAGTTTCAAACAAATACTCAGACATGTAATCCCCAACTGGTTCAACAGCATTTTCCTGTTTTAGTAAATAATGAATAATTGATGACTTGGTGATAATGATGCAGTACAGTTGGTCTGTTGCTTTGTACTCTCCCCCTCTTAACAGTGTTAACAAAGACGCTAGTCGTTAAACCAATGTCCTTTAGATGAACCACTTTGCCCTGGCAAATTCACTTGATATTGTGATGCCTATATTGCCCATAGTAGACACAATAACTGTGGTAATTGGCGGATGCATTAATCACTATACTGTATACATGAGTCCAACGGTGTCTTTGGAGTAAAAAATAGTATAAATCACCCACTGCTCGTAGTTCACACCTCTACCAATAGTGGAGTAATCCAGATGGTGTCTGTGGCTAAATGGGGCAGTGCAATTGGTTGACCATGGCTTGACAAACAAGCGCTACCAATTACAAGGGAAACGCACTGCAGGCAACAATGAAGCGCATGGGCATTTAGGGCTATGGGGACAACAATGAGCGGTGTGGTTTTCTTTGTACCATATGTGCAGTCAGCGCTTGGCTTGTTGGTTAGCTGCACATGTGGCCATCACCTGGAAGACTAGCTAACTGGCATTGACCTGTCTCATGAAATTTTAGTCTTGTTTAGTCCGTGTTGATGTGTCTAGCTACAGTGCAATAAAACTTAAAGTTACACAGTGAAGTCTTATTTCTCCGTGTTGGACAAAAGCTTTATCAACCCAGTAGTAATTGAGTCACGTATTGCACTCACTCCTCGGCCAAAAAAACAGCATCTTGTTTTGTATTGGAAGATGATGTAGTGTGTTGATACTGAAGGAGCTCTATTCATTATAAACTACTACACCACTGTGACTACTGGATCTCTTGGATTATTTCTCTTGATTGGTTGATGTAACTGTGATTTCAGTCTCACTCATGTACGCCGTCCCGATGGTGGTGAAGCCTCTATTTAAGGAAATAATGAAAGGTAAGATCGATGATAGCTGATACTCTAATAAATATTCACTAGTAGTAGTAGTAGCTTCCAGAAATACAACAGGCGGGAAGAGGTAATGAAACCAATGGAAAATACAGGGATTAGGTGATGTAGGTGTTTACGGTTAATATTTCCTTGTACTCTGAGTTTGTTTGTATTTCCCTAACGATTTCACTCATCAAAATTGAAAGGGGTTACACTTATCTTAATAAGCTCATCGGTCTTTTATAGAACTTTTTTATTTTTTTGCCAGTGGACCCTTATTTACCCAACTTAGATATGCACTTCACATTTGGGAAAATCAATAGCAAGCATACAGAAAAGTGAATAAGCTTTGAAACTGTGATTGGTAGTTGTGAAAGATACAATGCCGTTTTTATTTTTGTTTTGTTTACTTGTTGTGTTCATTGAGATTATTCAGTGTAGAAAATTAGTCCTTTTCGAAAGTTCACAAGACGCCCCAAGTCAGCATGAATTAGTTTGAGTGAGAAGTAATTTGTTGATGGAGCAGATGATGTTTTAGATGGAGTGATATAAACAGACAATATGCAATATGACTTATTAGTTCAAGCTGGAATTAATCAACAGCAAGACTCCATAGCTGTTGCGGCTATATGAGCTGATTGTATACCATGAGGTACAATTGCTTCCACTCCAGTTTTTCATTATTAACACAGACACCATGTGAACCAACCATCTGTTGCTAATATCAATGGAGTAGGCATTCAATATTCCCCAGGCCAATATGTCTGCCATTCACTATCTATAATCAATGCCCGATGCTTCCTGTAGATGCTGTTCTTTTATTGCTTTTATCTGCCTCCTACTTAACAATAATGTTAGATGGGAGAGTGATATTGGACAATTTGAGTGGAGTATCGTGGCTTTGGATCTGTACTTTCGGCAATATCATTAGAGCACACTCAGAACGTTAAGTCTGTCCCATGGTAGGATTAATCATGGATTTAACAAAAAAAATGTTCCAGTTCTCTTTTAATGGCTCAAATTAAAATTGAAATTCTCTCTTCTGATGTAAACATATGTTTCAAAATCTAAATAAAAATACTAAAAAGTTGGTGTCACATATTAAACATTTGTAGGCCTGATTTTAAATTAATATTTGAAGGTACAATGGCAACTGACACCACACTGGCAATACAAATAGGGACTTTACACAAATGTGTTGTTCAAAGTGGAAACAATGTCTTGACAAAGTATTCTGATGGGGTTGTCTGCATTTCTTTGAGTTAGTTTCTTGTGATCCGTTTCAACCAACTGTTCCCACATGGAATAAATATCCCAAAACTCTTTAAAAATTAGTTGATGTGTACTACGTGTGAACAATTCTACCTGGATATTACTACTGTACTTATAGCCACCCTGGTAATATTTTTTTTTCTTCTAACGATGACAGATTCTAGAGAGTGGTGTTTGTTTTAAATTATGAAATTTTCTGCAAGCCTGTAAAATTTAAATTTGACATTTCTCTTCTTAAAGATGTTGCATTTGTTTTGATAAAAATATCACAGTTTATTTGTAGTATTTATGTTGTAACTATTACCAAATTCATTCAACGACAAGTACTTCTGGAAAATATTTGTCAATATTTCATAAAAACAGAGGCAAGTTAAACTTGTTTTACATCAACGTGTGTTCTTAAGAGGTTTTTATGACTGAGAATGAAGCATATTGCATAATTCAGTATTTATTTGTATTGTTAAGTGGTAAGGTGTTGTATGACTGAGTACACTGTAATTGATACTCTTGCATACTGTGGGTGTATAGTTTTGTGGTTTTCCTGGACTATGACAGTGTTCTAAGAAAATGATTTCTCATGTTATACAGTTCCTCTATTCACTTGGAATAATAATCTATTATTTCTGCGGTGGACATTTTTACTTTCCTTTTGTTTTTCTGGATTGCTTCTGGCTTGTTCAGTTCTGTGGTTTCTGAAGATCACACAATACTAGAATGTTAATAATATTTGTGAACTGCCAACACAAAACCCATTTATTGGAATTTAATGAACTCATGAGAGAGAATTGGATTTAAAACAGGATTGATAGTTCTCAGAGGGTCTTCTATGATTTTACAAGTGCTAACCCAGTCAGCATTTTGTACTATTCAGGTTGAATCAAGGAATGATTTAATGTGTTTTTGGATTAGGGCATCAGGCTTTTTGTAGCCTATAGGCTATACAATCGTTATTAATAGTAATAATATTAATAATGATAACAGTATTTATAACGCACCTTTTGCCAAAGGATACAAAGTGCCAGGTATTACTACTGCAAGGAGTGGAACGAAGTTTGATATATAAGACCTAATCCTTAACTCCATTATGTGTCTGCCTCCATAACACTAGTCCACTGCTACATAAAAACCTTCTAGAATATCTATATTCATAATCATAGTGAATGAAAGTTGTTTTACTGAAACATGAAACATTCATACTGCAGTGCCTGCCACTAATTACAATAAAACTATCGGGTTTCTGTTCCTTCTTGGATTACATCATCCTATTTCAATATGCTATTTCCAGAAGCTGTGGAATTACCTATCCTTATCAGATCTAACCAGGTATTTCAAGTTGACCTCTATGTCAAGATCATTTACATATACAGAATGACAATGAATGTTAGAGTCATAATGCTGAAGGTTATTGTACTCTTGAGACAATTTGAAACCAAATGCGTCAGGAGGAAGTAAGGTATGAAGCTCACAACACGCAATCACAACCTTTATTTAGAAACACTTTAATTGCAAATACATACTATACTTCAAAAATGTATATAAAAGACAAAAGCAATCCAGTGGGTAATCAGAGAACAATAGTTGTGAATGAGGTACATCTAAAAGGATCATTAGAATTTTCAACTGAAAGGAATACATCCATGTTTTTTAACAAGCGGCTTAGAAGCATTGAAAAGAGTAGTAGAGGTAAGTTGAGTGCCATTAGGAACAGTTATGAGTTGTTAGTTTACAGACAATGTGTGAACAGTACAGTTTGTTAATCAAACTTGATAAGAAATGTTGATTTTTCTGTACTCATGTAGATACTGTAAATAATGTACAAAGAAATGTAATCAATCATGCCATAGAAATTTTGAGTGTAGGGAGGATTTGTACTCAGGATTTGTGGGTAGATCCCACCAAATCCTCCCTACCAGCTGCTGTGCTATCAATTAGTATTCAACCTAAAGGAAATCCTACAATGGAACAACTCAGGAAACCAAATCTGCAAGGCAAGGTTGAAAAGAGATTCTCCCCATAAATTGCTTTATCAGCTGTCCTGCTGAACTGCTAGATTAAAAAACAGCATAATGCATAAAGGTTTGGTATTATAGGCTTTCAGAGCTCGCTCGGTGCTCTTGGTTGTTCTGGCTAAGAGTTCTGTACAGGCTTGATACTTAAACATTATGATTAAAACAAATAGTTAATTTCAGAAATATACCCTCTGTTGTTGAATAAGAACAATTGTTTTTATGTGGCACATTTGTAAGGTTGATTAAAAAATTAGAAAAAGAGGTTATTAATGTGAATGTCAGTAAGAGTTTGAGATGTAGTGTTGTTAAACATGCTTGATCAAACATGCAGTGTAGCGCTTAGTGTAACTCACGTTGCATGGCGAGCTCATACTAAGCTTTAACCATACAGCTGGTCCAGACTCAACCATTTTACTGATGAAAGGAAAGCCTGATCTGCTATGCGTTTCCATGGTATTCACTCATCATTATTATCATACCAAATACGGAGCCAGATGGCTGAGATTAGACTCCCAAAATTACCACTAATACAGCAGTGTGGGGTCCAAGCTGTTAGTGTATTGCAAGAATATTAAAAGTAACTGTGTAACTAAGTAAAATGAATGACAACTCAGACAGACCGACTGCCCAGCCAACAGATGTCATAATCAGATAATTATCCTTAGTCACAGGGAACAGGGTCAACTGAGCTTTCTTGGGATAAGTGGGAAAGATGAAATTCTATGTACACGTACCCCCCTGTGGTTAAGTGCTACATAAAGGCAATGGGTTGGGCCTTGTGCTATTATCAGTTCCTTCATGAGAAGTAGGTAGACTAGGCTTGTCGGACCATGGTCGGACATAGTGAGTGTAGACCATCTGCCTGCTTCTAACCATGGGCTTGCATTCCCCAAGACATGACAGGTCTTTACCACTCTACTGCACTATATCACTCCGGGCTCTTTGTCACACCATTAATTAATTTGTATCCAGTCCTCCTTCCATTCCATCTTTTGGATCCAAACCCTTGCCAATAGCTAAACTAGAAATAGGAACTCTCCACTCTGTAAATTTACCCCCAGGTTTGTCAACATTCAGTAAATGGGTGATGGATAAATTGCATGGGTGTAGCCATTGATCTAAGTATTAGTAGATACTCATATTACATTAGTTTGTGTTACAACTGAACCAGCCTTGTTAATTTCCCATGTACGCTTTCAAAAATACAATCAATTTGTGATTAAAAAAAACCATGAGTGAGTGAACTTACTTTATCAAGATTTGTCAGAGACAATACTGTGCAGAAAATCCCTCCATAGCAATTACAGCGTATAAAGTGATATTTGTTAAACATTTTAATTATACCCAATTAGCATTATTACCGCAGCTCTGTCCCATTGATACTCCTATAAAAAATGACAGTTGTCTGCTGAACAAGACAATTTAAACAGAGACGATCAATTAAGTCCAGTGCGCAAAGGAAAATTGATGAAAATTTAGGAGAGTGGGGAGGAGGGGGGGGGGGCTTTCCTTTGAGCTGGGGGAGTAAATTAACTAATGAGATACTAGAGGAAATGAAACATTGAATGCCCCTTGTGACATGGCCTGCCCAGCCCTGGTCTGTCCATTACAGTAAATTAATTGATGACAGGCTGACAACCCATCTGCTACACACACTCCTGCCTGCCTGGTTGTCATCTAAGCACTCATGCAGGAAGAGCAAGTCCACACAACTTAAAGGGCAACTCTCTCCCTCTCTCTCTCTCCCTCTCTCTCAGTCTTGACAGCTCTGCGTCTCTAGCATAGAAATAAAACCCGGAGAACGCTGAGCTCGGCCACCCTCTGTGTTGTCTGTGGACGCGGAGTATCAGTACCGCGCGATACGCGCGTATGGCAAAATTATCATGGCAAGATGTCAGCGCACATAGACCGTTACTAGTGTTTTCATTGGTCAATGATGATGTCATTGTATGGCAAAATTGTATGGCAAAATATTTTTGCCATACACGCATTACAAAAATGGGGGTATGCGCGTCCATAAAAATGGTCTCACAACTAAACAGCACGCACAATGAGACACTCAGCGTTCTATGGGTTCTATTACTACGGTCTCTAGTCAAAACACAAGGTTGGGTTTATGCACTTCTTTTTCATAAGTACAAACAGAGTAGCGTCAAGATGATAATAGTTTTAAAATTGGTTTTCCCTTAGAAGATGGAAACACAAAGTACAATATCAAGGATGGGAAGGGGTGGGAAAAAAAGTAATTAATTAGTGAATGTGGCAGAGGAGGGAAATCTATGGGGGGAAAGGGTATATTTTGTATGATGTTTACCTTTAACGTCTGCTAGAGAGGCAGAAGTACTAAGATGTCTAGCTGCTACTGATCATGTGTTATTGATAGGCCTGATGTCTTCAATTACACTTAGTTCCCCATCATTGAATCACTGGCTACTCACCCCATGATTAAAACCTTACCAATTTCTTATGAAGGTAAACTCCTAGCACTAGGCTGGGCTTTCAATAAAATAAGACCAAATATCTTGCATCTGTTCGGAAATGGAAAACCTTTGTTTCCTTTTGTGCATTGTTTACATCTCAGTAGTTGCTTGAAGAGCCACTAAAGTATCTTTTTCAAGGATACTTCTCAACTAAATGCTACAATATACGATTTCTGAAGAAATAAAGCTAAATAATTCTTGCATGAACCATGTTTCTCACATTTATCTTGATACAGATTGATGCTGTTTCTCTTTCTTAAATATTTTTTTACTCAATTTTTAGTTCGGTATTTTGTCTCGTTGTACTTATTAAAATGATTTGTGGTATATATACATGTATAGTACAATTATTACATGTTATGATTTCAATAACCCAACGGTAGTTTGAATTCACCTTTAAATAAAGAATTACAGCTGGCAATAGGTCATATTTCCCTGTGGGAATTAACTGGTAACCAAACACTGTAATCGTATCCAAACTTTATTTCATTTGTTGTATTAGTCCATCCTTGGTAAGATACCTTGTTTGATTTCCAATGGTATATCTTTTAGAGTAAAGCTAAAGCACTACTGACAGTGACAAAGATGGATGTTTGTTTTGTGATATTGGAAATTTATTTAGGACTGTCAAGATTTCCGTTTTGTAACTGAATGCAAAGCCAGCAGTCCTGATGCTGTCAGTTTACCCTCTTAAATTCTGTTGGCAGTTTACCAAAATGGTGAAGACTCTTGTCTTGTCTTGTTTTTTTTTAAATAAAAAGGAAAGCTTAACCATGGAGCTTATCAGAGTGAGCTGGTTCTTTTCCCTTGATGTTTAAATTTTAAATCAATATAAACCACAAGGGAATCTGACTGGGTAAGTTTTGAAATGATTTTCGGGGTTGAATAAAGAATTGACTAGAGTGGGATTTGAACCAACGACCTCTGGATTAACGTGCCGGCGCTCTACCAACTTAGCTATCTAGCCCTATATTGGCGGTGTCCCTGGATTGGCGGTGTCATTGGACACCGCCAGTATAGGGCTAGATAGCTCAGTTGGTAGAGTGCCGGCACGTTAATCCGGAGGTGGTTGGTTCAAATCCCACTCTAAGTCAATTCTTTGTTCAACCCCAAAAATCAATTTTAAATCATCAGTTTTGCACAGTGCTTACATGTACACAGTGCTTGCAATGTTTTCATATAGCCAATTCCTTGGTGTGTAAATACAAGAGAAGGAGAAGGTTGTAGTATAAGCACCTTCTGTCCTAGTTGTCACTTGTCAGTAGTGCCAGATATTATTGTGGCAGTCATGTCTCTGTCTCTAGCTCCAGACTGGAACATCTGTCCCCTGGATTGGATTGTTGTAGTCTCCGGTGATACTCACTCTAGGTTATGTCAATTACCATGATGTGCAGTACATCCTCTACTCATCAGTTGATGTGGCTTGTAAATTGATTTCTTGGTTCTTGATGAGGGAGCCAGCACAAAAACAAATTTTGTTTCTGATACCTTGATCTTAATAATTACTGAGGGTTTGAGATTTAGTGTAGTTGAGTATGACAAAGTTAAGATTTGTAACTGTTGAGCCTGTGCAGGCCTACTACATTGTATGTTCAGTTTTGTAGAACTCTTACTCTGAACTCATACAAGAATCTACTTGAGTTACCTTTTGATGGTACTCCTCTCGTACTCAGCTAGCAAAATACTGGCTCTCAAATTCCATACTCAATACTCAAAAGAAAAAGTAATCATTATTCAACATTTTTTTTTTTTTTTTTGCCACAAAATTTACTCTGACTCTATTTTAAGTACCAACAAATTATTATGTTTCGTTAGTGCATTTTTGCCTTTGGTATTTAAGGAGTAGAAGATGAGCAATAGAAAAAGTAAAATTGAAGTTCTCCTCATGATGTATTTACTAGTCTTGGTGCAAGACGTTTCTCGTTTTCCTTTCATGCACAGCGCGGTCAACTCACCAACAGCGCCCGCACCGACTCACCTGACTAAGTCCACTCACTGTCCCGCGAGACGGTGAGTGGAGTGAGTCGGTGCGGGCGTTGTTGGTGAGTTGGCCAAGCTGTGAATGAAACGTCTTGCACCAAGACTATGTATTTACATGCCTGTTACTTTTCGTCACCATGACCATGGAAAAAATAAGCATCAAACTAATGAATTTAATACAAAAAAATTCATAAACTGTTTATATTGACAAAAAAATGTGGTTCAAGTGAGACTCGTCATAGTCTGAGTCCAAGTGTTTTATCGACAAAGTCACCAAAAACATGACTCAATCCAGACACGATTGGACCAGATGTTTTACACTTCGAAAGGATGTGCTAAAACACTGCTTTTCAAATGCATATGAGATCCAGTCATAACTTTATGTTTTCCTGCAAAAGTCCTAACTGTGACCAGCAAACAGGTGATGAAATGCCATCGCATGAATAGGGCTTTGCCCCCCTGTCCTCCAACCCACTTCTGGATCCCCAATCATTACATAAGAAGACAGTCTGTGGGTTCACAATGTAGTCACATCAGTCAGAGCTCATCTTTCAAATGATGACATGCTGTATGTTCAAACCCATTCTACATGAATGTTCAGGGCTGAAAGGCAGAGTTATTCTTCTCACACTGTATTTAAAGGCAGTGGCGCTATTGGTAATTACTTCAATTAATTATTACCATTAAACCTTACTTTTACTTGGTAACAAGTAATGGGGAGCTGTTGATAGTCTAAAACATTGTGAGTAATGGCTCCCTCTGAAGTAACATAGTTTTCAAGAAAGAAGTAGTTTTCCGCGAATTTGATTTTGAGACCTCAGAATTAGATTTTGAGATCTCGAAATCTAGCATCTGAAAGCACACTACTTAGTGTGACAAGGAAATTTTGTCATCCATTATTATCTCGCAACTTTGACAACCAATTGAGCTCAAATTTTCGCGGGTTTGTCATTTTATGCATATGTTGAGATACACCATGTGAGATGACTGGTCTTTGCAATTACCAATAGTGCCCAGTGTCTTTAATAAATCCCATGTTCATACTTTGGGTGAAGTTGTTGGGAGAGATTTACAGCAACAGGTGTTTTGGCACTATGTAAGTGGGTGTGAATTGTGTGAATAGTACAACTGTTACCAAACAGATGTATGCAACTCGTTCTATTTACTGATTGCTTGTCATTCTACTTGATGACAAAGAGTGACACCATATGTGACATTGCATTTATTGATCGGTTCCAAAACCATTCATTTATTGGGAAAATATTTTGAAGAGAGGCTGCAACTTTTGTGTCTATGTAAATTGTTTTAATACCATTCTTGATTGCACGTAGCATGTGATAAGTTGTAAACCTGCAACCTTAACTGAGCATAACAACTCTGATTATTTATTTGTAAAAATCTCAATAAAGGTGCAAGTAACTCTGGAAGTGTACTGAAAGGGTGCTACCATTATTTGCAAGGTTTCTTTGGTGATATCATTATTGTTTGCAAAACTTAAATTTTTCTGCAAAATATTCATTTGAGAATTGGTTTTGGTTCGAACAAAGGACCTCCTCAGTTTCCCTGAAAGGCAAGTTCCTTTAAAGGCAGTGGACACTATTGGTAATTACTCAAAATAATTATTTGCAAAAAACCTTACTTGGTAACGAGTAATGGGGAGCTGTTGGAAGTACAAAACATTGTGAGAAAAGGCTCCCTCTGAAGTGGAGTAGTTTTCGAGAAAGAAGTAATTTTCTGTGAATTTGATTTTCGAGACCTCAGATTTAGAATTTGATGTCTCAAAATCAAGCATATGAAAGCACACAACTTTGTGTGACAAGGATGTTTTTTTTCTTTCATAGTTATCTGGCAACTTCCATGACCATTTGAGCTCAAATTTTCACAGGTTTGTTATTTTATGCACAGGCTGAGATGCTGTGTCTTTAAGTAGTTATTTGAACATCTTGGCCACCAGAACTGATTGTGGACTATCGCAGTAGATTCCACCCCTCTTTAAATCCCAAGGCCCTAGCTGGGGTTTTCTTTATTGTCACTGTCTCAAGACAGAGCTTGGGTGTACAGTACATTGACCAATGAGCTGTCAGCTTGGGATCTTCATCAAGCGTTGAGGCTGAGCGATACGAAGCATTGATTTTAGATTTCCTAGACAGCTGCGTCTCTCCTTTGATCCTGCCAGGTTGACCATTTTTGTAAAAGGCGCTTCACCTTTCTCCCTCTTGATCCTTTATACCATCAGCACCTGCCGTCGAACCACGCTAATATCCGATCTGGTGGACAACGCAAGGGTGTCCTGTTTTCCCAAACACCGAGATCTGTTTTCCTTTAACATCTCATTTTCGCACTCTCATTTCCCGACCACCTGCTGCGAGAGTGGATATTGGTATGTTGGATATTGCAACATTAGTTTTCAATTCGATATTCAGCCTCTCTCTCTCTATTTGGTTGTGTCTTTTCTGTGTAGATCATAGCGATAGCAGAATGCCTGAGTCACCCATTGAACAGAGTAGCATGAACAAGCATACTGCTCAGACCTCACCTAGTGCTGTAGCTATGGCAACACATCCAAGGTCCCTCTCTACAAACTCGGCATCAGGTAAGCTTTTTTGACTAAGTCTTAGTTGTTTAGTTTTATCATTTTAAAACAGAAGTTGCAGACATTATGAGGTGGAGAATACAAACCATGTCACAACAGTTTGTGTTGAACATGACTTTTCATATCACCCTACATTGTCGCACTGCAGAACTGAGCCCCCGGTTCATAGCTCTGCGTATCATGACATCCTACAGCCCAAATAATAGTTTACTGGGTGTTGTTTGCGCAGAATTCTTTGGTAATTCATTAAACGGTACCCAGTGTTGTCTTGGTCAACCATCTAAAGACGATGTGACCTGTGACATCATTACAAAAGAGCCACGGAGCCTGGACTTCCTGCAGCCACGATTTGTACATAACCTAATGGAAGAAATCATAAAATCTTTTATTTTATGGAGATTGCACTGTCTAATTCTTGTCAACTTTTGATATGAAGAAAGGGGGCACATCTCAAAACTTGTTTAGCTTTTAGTTTTCATAATTCTTGGATTTACATGGAAATTGTGACACAAAATGTCAAATTTCCCATATGACCTGTGCAGTATTGTGCCTGCCAGATTACTCAAAGAATGTACAAGGTCGCAATTATTGTAACCAAAGTTTACATGGTCTATACAATCAGCTTGTTACATTTACCTGAGTAAACACCCTGAAATTGTTGACCCCTTTTCAAGAGTTGATTATTTTGTGTAGATCTTGAGTCAACAAAGAGAGAAAGCATTGCAGTTCCAGAGAGTAAACTTATCTAGAGACTTTGCAGTGCATTGAGTGAGAAAGTTTAACCAACATGAAGATGGCTGAACTTTTGAAATCAATATTGAATTTGTTTTGGCCAAAGTCCTGTCAGATCCGCCTGTCATTGTCTCGAGCTGATACCTCTTAACCATGCAAACGACCCTTCATCCTGTGACAGGTTCACTGGTGAATGGGATGCATTCACCACACAGTGTCAATAGCACCCCATCACCCCCAAGCAGTGTCAGTGGCATGACACCGGCTGGACAGGAGCTACCCCCAGCCTGTGGGGCCAGACAGCTCAGTAAACTCAAACGATTCCTCACTACACTGCAACAGTTTGGCTCGGATATCTCACCCGAGATTGGAGAGAGGGTCAGGAACCTAGTGATGGGACTAGTGGTAAGTCTTGATTGAAAAGGTTTTCAACTAGTTGTTTAAACCCGCCGAGGCCGGGTTCTCGATTATTTACCTCGACTTTGTCTCGGTAAAATTATCAAGAACTAGGCCTCGTTGGGATTAAACCACGAGTTGAAAACCTCTTCACCACACATTGATTCCCTTTTTAAAGACACTGGACACACTTGGTAATTGTCAAAGACTAGTCTTCACAGTTGGTGTATCTCAACATATGCATAAAATAACAAACCTGTGAAAATTTGAGCTCACTTGGTTGTCGAAGCTGCGAGATATTAATGAAAGAAAAAAACACCCTTGTCTCACTGAGTTGTGTGATTCCAAATGCTTGATTTCGAGACCTCAAATTCTAAATCTGAGGTCTCAAAATCAAATTGGTGGAAAATTGCTTCTTTCTCGCAAACTACATCTCTTCAGAGGGAGCTGTTTCTCACAATGTTTTATACTATCAACCTCTCCCTATTACTCGTTACCAATAAAGGTTTTATGCCAATAATTATAGTGAGTAATTACCAATAGTGTCCACTGCCTTTAATAAGACCTGAATATTTTACTTAAGCCTTCACCAGGTGTACATGTACATAGGTATTAAGCCCTTGTACCAAATAAAATGTTCCTACTTAAAGCCATTAGACACTTTCGGTAAACAGTATTGTCCAAGGCCCACACTTCGTGTATCACAACTTCTATATAAAACAACAAACCTGTGAAAATTTAGGCTCAATCGGTCATCGGAGTCGGGAAAAAATAACAGGAAAACCCACCCTTATTTCCCACGTTTCCTCGTGTCATGACATGTGTTCAAAACAAATTCGGTGTCATGACATTCGTAATTCTCGCTATCGAGAATTGATATTGTTATAATGTTTTCTCAAAAAGTAAAGCATTTCATGGAATAATATTTCAAGAGAAGTCTTTCACCATTACCTTCTGTAAACCCTTTAAATTATTTGTAAATCTGTGAAATTTTTTTTTCTGCACCGAAAGTGTATAATGGCTGCAAGGTATTACTTTGGTTTTTGGTCAGTAATCATCAAAGTATTTTTTATTTTTATTTTTTTCACCATAATTCATCTCATCTTTTGATATTTATACTATTAATTATCTTTGATACATTCAGAATAATGCATTGACAGTGGAGGATTTCCACAACAAGCTTCAGGAAGCAACCAACTTTCCCCTCAGGCCGTTTGTCATACCATTTCTTAAGGTGAGTAGAAGAATCTCGACTCTGAGCTTACAGCTTTGCTGCCCTCTACTCAGGATTTGTTAAGTCACGGTCTTCTGTGATTTCCGTAAGAACTATACACATTACCGAATAAGCTGAATGATTTCATAGGTTGTTTTTCTGTACCAATGCTTGTAAATAAACTCACAGGCCTTAAACTTCACTCAGCAATTTGCCACTGATGAGGGGCACTTCTACGGGGAAAGTTTTTGGAAGAAACTATAAACCGATAGTTAAATTGCTGGTACAATCATGTGTAAATCTCTTTTAGTTTTAGTTTGTATTGGAACCTTGCAGGGGACACCACAGCAAAAGCACAGGGCACCAGAGCAATGGACCCTTCCCATGAAATATGCTAATTACATTCACGCATGCGTACAGACCCTGTTGGTTGCCAAACGCCATAGAGTTGTGCACTAAGCAGATGCGCAATCGCGTCTGCGTGCTGCACCCATTACCCATGTACAAAACAGCGCGATGTTCCCTCAGTTTGCCAACCAAAACGTTAGTGCGCACGCGCTATGTGCAATTTACATATTTCATGGGAAGGGTCTATTGCTGTGGGTCCCTTTGGTTATTTTTAGGCCTGAATTCATGCCACCCCAAATCCTCACATTATGTTTTATGTTATCAAAGTTCAGGCCTTGGTTTTTTTTTACTGCAGTCTGGCTGATTTTGAATGATGCTAGACAGTTTCCAGCTGAATTGTTAAGCAATCTTAAAGGTTAACAGACGTTTAATATTGGTTGTACTTTGCTCTTCCCATCAGGCCAATCTTTCCCTCCTCCAGAGGGAGTTAATACACTGTGCCCGCATCGCTAAGATGACTCCGTCCCAGTATTACATGCAACATGAGCAACAGATTCTGGATGGGAAGACCATGCCGGTAGAAGGAGAAGCAGTCGCTGATATTAATGAGAATGGTAAAAGAAGAACACCTGATGACAGGTAATCAGCAGTCCATAGATCATGTCCTTCTCAAATTATTTTTATTTCTCCAGTTTGGAGTCAAGTGTTTTGTGATTTTTTTCAACAACCATAACAACCGATAATGACCAATTATTTGTGCAAGTGCGGTACAGTCTGGTAAAGACCAGATTGTCAATCTGCTGAACCTCAGTTTGCAATGAGCGCATCATTATTCGTTTGTTTCCGCTGTTATATACACAAAAAATTTGCCTTCTAAAATTGTCATTTTGCAATTCATGAACGCGTTTGATGTTTGGGGAAAGATGTCTGTCAAATTATTAAGATTTCAAAGAATTAAACCATCAGCATATAATGTAATTGTAATACGACAAACTAGTACCAGTTTTTTCTTTAAAGGCAGTGGACACAATTGGTAATTACTCAAAATAATTATTAGCATAAAAACCGTCCTTGGTGACGAGGAATGGGGAGAGGTTGGTAGTATAAAACATTGTAGAAACGGCTCCCTCTGAAGTGCCATAGCTTTCGAGAAAGAAGTAATTTTCCACCAATTTGATTTAGAGACCTCGGATTTAGAACTTGAGGTCTCGAAATCAACCATCTATACGCATATGGCTTCGTGTAAGAAGGGTGTTTTTTCTTTCATTATTGTCTCGCAAGTTCGACAACCAATTGAGCTCAAATTTTCACAGGTTTGTTATTTTATGCATATGTTGAGATACACCAACTGTGAAGGCTAGTCTTTGACAATTACCATTAGTGTCCGCTGCCTTTAAGCGAAATTGCAATTATTAGCAGGCTCATCTTCCAATTCCTATTTGTAAAGTTTAGGTAGTTGTTCACGGTCATTATTGTATCCAGTCTTATTTCTCTGTGGATTTTTTTCTCAAAGGTTGGTTTTAAAAGTTAATATCATACTTAAACTTAAATACTGACTTCAAATTGTTTGATGAGCATTCAATACTGTTTTGAGAAGATGGGACAGTGTGGGTTAACCTGTTGTGTGTATTTGAGTGATTCCATTGTCAGGCGACCAAAGTACAGTGTACTGTAAGGTTTGCAGAGCTGAAATATGATACCTTATAATGGATCATTCAATTCAAGATGATAAAGGAGTTCCAAAGTCTCTGTACTTTATTTCCTATCTCGGCTAGATAATGTGATGAAATTCATGATTAAAGTTGACAATGTAATGGGAATTTATCGCTAACATGCGGCTTCTTAAGCTCGATTTATGAAGTTCTCTTAAAAGGCATTGCATTGCCTCTCTTAATAATGATATAGGCAAATGTACTAAATATTGACAAGCGCGGATGAGATGAGAATGTCTCCCTTCATTATTGACCAATGAATTTTTTTGCCAATGTCCATTGTCATGACTATCTTGTAAACCTTTCTCCACATGTCTTTCCATTTTTGTAACTTCTGGAGCTGCAATTGACTTAACCCTGATTAAATTGTTTGTATCTACAGAATAATGGGTCGACCAAAAGAGAATGGGGCTGATCACATGACCGAGGTACCTCTCCCCAAGAGACACTGTACAGTGAGTCCGGGTAGTATTCATCTAACGACCCCACCTCAAGCCCCTAACCATTACCCTCCGGCGGCCATGCCTCATCATCAAATCCGTATGGAGGACCTTGCCCATGCTAGAGAGATGCGAGAGATGGCAAGAGAGAGATACGAGAGGGAGCGGGAACGACACCCTGGATATAGTGAGTAGTATTTGCTTGTCCCTAAATGAAGATAGTGTTTGCATAATCTGCTAACAACTTACTACTATCTGTACACTTTCAAAGTATTTCTTGTAAAGTATATAATAATTATAATAATAATAATAATAATAATAATAATAACAATAATAATAGTGGCTTCTTATATAAAATAGCGCTCAGTATGCACCCGATGCTTTCTTGAACAAGCCAGATAAGCTTAAAGGCAGTGGACACTATTGGTAATTGTCAAAGACTAGTCTTCACCATCGGTGTATCTCAACATATGCATAAAGTAACAAACCTGTGAAAATTTGAGCTCAATCGGTCATCAAAGTTGCGAGATAATAATGAAAGAAAAACACCCTTGTCACACGAAGTTGTGTGTTTTTAGATGGTGGATTTCGAGACCTCTCAAGTTCTAAATCTGAGGTCTCAAAATCAAATTCATTGAAAATTACTTCTTTTTCGAAAACTATGGCACTTCAGAGGGAGCAGTTTCTCACAATGTTTTATACCATCAACCTGTCCCCATTACTTGTCACCAAGAAAGGTTTATGCTAATAATTATTTTGAGTAATTACCAATAGTGTCCACTGCCTTTAACATGTTCCAGTTTTTCTATGAGTTACTGCTGGAGTGTTACCAGACTGACCCGACATTTTAGAAATTTTGCATATTGGGAATCTATTGTCAAGGCCCCTCAAGAAGTATGTTTGTCAAATTTGGAGTCCTAGCATTTCATCTGTGGGTGGGCAGGGCCAATTTCATTTTGAAAAGGGCACTTCCACTGAAAAAAAAATCTCAAGTCTGTGGGGAACTTTTGAAGGGACACCAAGGCAAATACCAGGGACAATCAGAGGTCATGACCTCAGTGTAACTCCAGGCCTGATACTTTGTGGGAGGGGAGAGTTTTGGTGTCATATAATGTAGGCATCTGTAGGCATTTCCCTGATTTCAGCATGTGTACAAAATCCATTCAAATTTTCTGGAAAGAAGTATTTAAGCAGTCACCAATACAGATTTTGTCCAATCCTCATGTTTGGTTGTTTGTGGAGATTTTCAGAACTTTCTTTATGCACAGTTTGTAAACCTCTTGAATTGAAAACATCTGGAAGGTTTCGGGTCGAGAATAAGGTTAACCCCAGGCCCCCAAAAGACACTTCTCGGGAATGTTCACATTCACCCAAATCTCATCTCTGAACATGAACTGATGGATCAGTTTCAGTCAACATGTGTGTCTGGCATACAGACTGGATTTATGCATCCCTGTATGGAAATCTGATACATGTAATTTTGTATTGGATCAATTGGCCTGGTTTTTGTACAAAGACCATAAAAGGATGCTATTATTGGACCTGCCCTACATGTTGATAAAGACCAGATTTGAAGTCTTTTATTCTTTGTAGCTGTATCCTTCCTGTGATATAAAAGGGGAGCTTAGATTGTCGCTCGAACCATCCGCTCATGTGTCAATTTTAGAACCAACAGAGTTCCATTTAACTTGAGAGCTAATCTAATTGAACCATTTAGAGGTTTTCTAAGAATGGTTATTTCTTGATAAACCTAAAATTAAGTAATCAAGTTAAAGCCATTGGACCCTTTTGGTTCCGAAAAAAAAAAAAAAGTTCACAGATTTACAAATAACTTACAGGGTTTACAGAAGGCAATGGTAAAAGACTTCTCTTGAAATATTATTCCATGAAATGCTTTACTTTTTGAGAAAACAGCAAAACAATATAAATTCTCGTTAACGAGAGTTACGGATTTATTTTAAACACATGTCATGACACGGCGAATCGCGCGGAAACAAGGGTGGGTTTTTCCGTTGTTTTCTCCCGACTCCGATGACCGATTGAGCCTAAATTTTCACAGGTTTGTTATTTGATATAGAAGTTGAGGTACACAAAGTGTGGGCCTTGGACAACACTGTTTACCGAAAGGGTCCAATGGCTTTAAACAGCCTCTTTGCAAATCCAGTTACTTAGTGTAAAAGTCCATTAGTCATCTAAAGGTCAAAGGTGATGTGTGCACGTGTGCCTTCCCATATGCTTGGCATGCATTATACATACTATGAAGGCAATTAAGCTATGTTGATCAGGCAATTTCCTCTGCAGGTAATTCTCAATTATCTTTTTTTGCAACTAGTGAAGTATAAATTATCGGTATAAATCTTGAAGTGATATGCCAAAATCTCTCATTTCCGGGGTTGATGTCACAGCTTGTCATGCCGACGATGGACAAGCTGAAAGATTCGCAAAATAACGTCCAAGTTTAAGTGATTAAAAAGTGAAATTAAGCTCTCTGAAGTGCAGAAAATTCTAAATATTTATAAATGCAATCGCAAATTGCATTTAACAACCTTCTTTGCTCAGGTCAAAACAGATTTGTGCATGATGCCATTACTCTAAAAACAGCTTCTTAATATGTTTTAGGGAATGAATACACAGTAGGTGAAAAATAGTTTTTGCTATTTCACCCCACTTTTAATTGTAATTTTTGTTATCTTACACTTCCTGTTCAGCGCTTAGAAACCTTGTATTAAGCGCTATATAAATGCATGTTATTAGTATTATTAATAGGGAAATTTTTGAGGATATTGCTTTCAAAATTACAGTTAAAGAGTTTAAGAAGTATAACTACACAATTGTTATCAACTTTGATCGTTTATGTCAACTGCGTACATGTATTTTGAAAGCATGTTAATTATTTTTTTAATTGTGCACAAAAGAACCCAAATTGTTGCCGCTATAAAAGCATTTGGACACACGGTGTCTAACAATACAGTATTATAGTGCTGTAAGTAAATCTGTGAATTCATTACAAGCATATAGGCAGTCATGAATATATTGAATGGTTCCTTGAATAGACTAAGTCATAGCAGCCATATATGGAAGATGTAACCGGATCAGGGGGGCTCAAATTAACAAGACCAGGTACACACCTGCAGGCTTGGATTCACAGCTATTCATGTGGCTATTCGCTGCTAAACAGCACGTGGCTTGCATGTCTGGAACCTCGTACGCTGCTAAGTCCATCCATTGGATCCATTAATTAAAACACAGATAGCTCTTGGCATATTTTCTTGAAATGCGTTCATACGTTGAGTTAGGCTTAGTGAACAGAGCAAAGTGACTTGCTATTTGTATTGTCACTTCAGAAGCGGTTAATCACAATCACATTTAACCCTGGTGTTTCTTAATCCTTTTTTCCTTTCACTTTTTTTTCTTATTCGTTAAATGCATTTTTCATGCCTTTAGGCTTTTTAAAAACATAAAGACATTTCCATAATGATGGCGCAGTGAAGGTAGTGATTGTATTACAGTAGCACATAATACTAACAAAATAACAATAAACTATGTATGCTTGTGATATTTCAGTTGTGGGCAATTTGAAGATAAGGAAAAGCTTAAGATATGTCTATGGGTTGTTATGTAGTTTAATTTGTTGTTTTACGTACAGGTTTTCCAGCAAGGGAGCACGTCTACCCTGACCAAATGTTTCTCGATGATCGAATAGAGGATGACTGGAAACACGTTGACACGGTGAGTCAATTCTCTAGAGACTTCAACCTGAAGACAAAACGTTGTTATTTTGAGCTTCGTATGAGGCAAAACAATACAGATACTTCCTGTATGATGATCTGGTAAGATTGTAGAATCTGATCTCGCAATCTGTGCTCAGATTTCCACTGTTGAATCTTCTGCTCGACTACAACAATTGGATGACGATGAAACGGGAACGGAGATACGCCATTTCATCTTTCAAGAGCCGAGGGAAGTGTCCTATTACAGGGAAAACCACTGTGTGGATATTGTTGACACTGAAATTGAGCGGTGTAAATGGCTGCCTTAATACGGGGAGTTAATGTGGCTGAGTGTGTTTATAATGAATGGGAAGTGGTTGATCCCAATGGGTAATGTCATATTGTTAGTGTCTGATTGCTGAAGCGTAGAGGCAGGATATCCCACTACAAGTCAACATACTAGACTTTTTATTATCAATATTTTCATATAGGGTTACTAGATGTCAATTAATATCCAATCCCTTTAGCTTGGGTCAAATAGGTTATCATGAATATATGGGTTAGCGAAGCTGAAGCCGTAGCTGAAGCCGTAGAGGTGCAGTGCAAAGCGGAGGTTTAGATAACTATGGGGCTGGATATTCCTCATCTTACATTGTTTTCTTTTATTTCTGATTTTTCTATGTGGACATGAAGTTGAAATATGTAGTACAGGAATACTGCCAGACTGCCAGACTTGGTTTATGTCTGACATAAACCAAGTCTGGCAGTATACATAGAAGTGGAGGCTCAAGACTATACTGCTTGTTTATTACAAGCATTATGAGATTTGGTTATGAATTATCACGTTTGTAATGTTTATCAGAGCGGATGGAATTGATGACGAGAAATTATATTGCTTGAGAAACTTCCATTTGAGGGAAATATAATTGTGCCTAGACCTTGATTTTGGGATGGCAGTTGTACAAATATTTCATGATGAATGTTGGTGTTTCCACCTTACCTGTTATTGATTCACGGACATGTTAAACCATTCCATGAAATTGTATTTTACTATCCATGTTCAGAGCCTATCATTCAAGGTCTTCATTGAAAAAGTAGAATCTAGCCTATAGCATCCATTTTGTATGGCAACATGAACCCCCATTGTTAAGATTCCCGATTCATGAATGATTTTGTTTCAGATGTTACAATGCATTGTTGGCATGGTAGAAAAGACCAAACGTGCTCTGGCTGTGCTGCACCAGCGCAGCATTCAGGACCGGGAGGAGCTCTCTCTATGGGCGCGCCGTCACACCGAGAACACAGAGCAAGATTTAAAGAAACGGGCTGGAGAGATAATGACCCATTCACTTCGGCAGAATGAGGAACGTGTCTCGGAAGTGAAGCGAAGGACTGGTATGTCCAGGAACACTCTCAGACTCGGTGATTGCACTTTCCCACATCTTTCATTCGGTGTGTGTCCTAAGAGACTAGGCTTCTTTTTCTTATGTCTGTGTCTGTGTTGAAAAATGACGGATCAAACAGTGTCCTTTATACCCCGGGCTTTCATGACTGTGATACAGTTAGGAGGGAAATATCTCTTGAAATAGAAAGCAGCACTGTGCTGTAGATGTTCCACGCGGTTCAAAGTGTTTAAAAAAGAAGAAAATGATTCTAATAATTGATTTTTTTTTTCTTTTTCTTTTTTTCATTTGTTTTTTTGTTTTGTTTTTTTTTTCATGAAGGCATTAAAGGTCCATGACCCAAGTGAGTCTTTGAAGATGCTGTTAAATAAGGGATTTGGGGCACTATTTGATCTGTCAGAGCATGTTTTGTCATTTTTTCAAAGTGTTGTGTATTGATAATGGTGAAGGGTTCAATTATCGTAACAGTGGTTTAATCCTTCCATTTGCAAATACATCTTGCATGCTGAATGTATTATACATCTCAAAACAACTCAGTTCATCAAAACCGTGAGAAGATAACTTGTTTAAAATTGTATTAATCATCATAAAAAAAAGTAAATAATTAAAAACCAGCATTTCTGACTCCTTGTGGACATTGTTCCCGGGGGTTGTAAAAGAGTTATCCTGGTAGGACTCATGCATAATCCCTGCGTAACCTTGGGTAGATTGCCATATGGCATCGGCACCATACAATCAAACAGTATTATTTAATTTTATACTGACCAATTTATTGCCTAATTGGTATTGGTGAATGGTAGACCTAGTTGAACAAAGTAACATATGTTATTAAAAAACAACAGCCATCAGTCCAGCCAGAAAATTAAACAGAAGCTGTGCTTATTAGATTGTCCTAATTGTTCCACAATACATTTAAAATACTTTATTAATCAGCAAATGTAAACAGAAAGGACAATTGCCGTCGGTGAAAATTATAATTGTATCATTGACAACAATGTACATGTACAACACAATAGTTGTATTTTTTTATTTTTTTTATTTTTTATTTTTTCTGCAAGTCTCCTGACACAAGGCCTGAAGGCCACTTTAAGGTGTGGGCTACAATTATTTTTTTTCCAGAGTCCGTTGCCACCTACTCCTAGGGCTGAAACAGGGTTATCCTTTTCCCAGTCCATACAAATGTATTGTATTGAGCTTAGCATGTTACTGAAAATTGCATGCTTACATCATAACATGAATTAGTCAACCTTGAAATTTTCTAGCCTGAAAAATATAGTTTTTAATTCTGTTGAATCATCATTTGATTTTAAAAGAAACTGTGAATAAAAAATACTCCTATTCCACGTTTTATTACATCAACAAAGCACTCTGGCCATCAAACAAAATGTATTTAAAAAGTGACATCTATTCTGAAATGCAAATTTATGCAAATTTAATTAATTTTTGTTAATGCAAATGAATCTATTATCTTTTAATTTGGACTAAGCCTACCTGCATATGTGCCACATAAGCGGTAATGCTTATTAATTTTTATTTGATACTATCAGGTTGTTTACCTTTTTTGTTTTCTCTTAAAATTTAAGGTCCACAAATATTTTAACATCTTGTAAGCATATTGATTAACACACTTTAATTAACTCAATGCTGTTAAAGGTTTACAAAAATACCAACCTTTTTTAATTAATAATATTTAAAGGTGTACAAACTCCAGAATGCAATGGTTTAAATGCAGAGCCTTGGAACGTGTGCCAAAAGCTATTGCCTGGTTTCAACATAAAACACAAAAGAGCCTAAATTTGTCCCTGGTAAGCGTAACGGGGTCAGGTTTGTTTATCCAGGTGCAGACCGTACTAGTATTGGGCATGAACCCTGCAACCCATACACTGCTTAGTCTTCTACCACAGCCATTCCTTGCTGTCGGTAAAATGAAACACAGCTGTGCCAGGCTGCACATCAACACTCATTGCTGTGCATTCAATCATTTTAGGACAAAATAACTTGGAGAGCTGACAGGCCGTTTTTATAGGCATCCTGGGATATGCCAGACATCTGGCAGTCATTTCGCTCTGAATCTCAACATGTTATGAGTTCAGATGAAGAATGATGGATTGAAAAAAAAAAAATGGTTTTTAGTAACAAAACACCCCACTGGCAATTACTGTAATGTTCCACAGATGACAACTGCCTCACGTTGTCCAGATTTCTTGTTTTTGGACAACTTGTCCCAGAAAAAAAAAATGAGGTAAAAAGATGAGGCATGTGAGACATATGGCTGGCAGGTATTTTGTTAGACCAAGCATGTTATGGCTGAGCTGATATGTGCTACCAGGCTATTCATAACACCATGCTTAAAATAGAAGCCATGTTTATTGGCAATTTGCAGATAGTAGTACCATATGGTCCTTGCCATATTGAGGTACCCTGCTCCCAAATAGTTCACACAAATTGGTTTTATTTTTAAAAGTTGTATTAAATTATTGACTGAATATTCCCAATTGGGTGCGTTTGTTAACTATAATTACTATTTCTTTTAAAAGAAGAAGCTGTGAATGAGGTAAAGCGCCAGGCCGTCTCCGAGCTGCAGAAAGCTGTTGCAGCTGCAGAACAGAAAGCCAATGAGATGGTGAATGCTGAGAGGGCTAAGATTGACCAGGCTGTGGTGGATGCTCGCAGGCAAGCAGCAGATAATGTGGTTTCTATGCTCAATCATCAGGAAGATTCCAGTGAGGTGAGTAACGACCTCCCTCGCTCTGCTCCCATCCTAGCCCCCACCCCGTGGTGTCCCACCTCCCACATATCCGTCCCCCGTCCCCTCCCAACACACCATCATAGACTGGTTATGTAACACAAATATTGCTTGTCATTTGCCATGGTAAATCAGCCTTGATGGATGTTAGCTATGGATGTTAGCTATAGTATAAAGCTTTTCTAGTTAACTTACATTTGCACTTCTGACAAATTTCAGAACTGCAAAAATATGTCCATCGAAATTAGTCTTATTTTGCATACATAGATGTCATTTGGTTTAAACTTGTGTATTTTCAACCCGAATCCTTCTCTAACCGCACTTCTCAACTGTTGAATTTTTTACTACTTTTTTTTTTTTTTTTTATGGAGCTGGAATCCAATTATTTTTGTTTATCGTACATAATCTTTAAAAAAAAACAAAATGTGAACTATTCCCTTTTTAATGCTTATATTTTATTTTTCATGTTGTATGTCTTTTAAACTCAATTTAGCCCTTGAGCTGCAATGATTGAATTTTTAACGAACCAATAAAATAATTATAATTATAATTTTGATCGAGCATTGTTGATCAACAATCAAAGAATGTAGCCATGGTACAATCAAGACAACATTTCCAAATCTGGAGGGTAATTTATGCATACGTGTAAAATCGGCAGTTTTTGGTAGCATTAGCGATGTTACATCCTGACTTCACTTCCACACTACACAGCAAAGCGGTTTTAGCAACATTACAAATGCTGCATTTTATCTTTAAATAACAAGTTATTGATAACTGATAAGGATTTCATGGGAAAAGACAGACTGTAAAACTTGGATGTGGGAATTGGCCACCTGCACTGCATACCTAACAAATGATGTATGTTAACAGTGAACTATTTCACCTCATAATCTTGATAGCTGAGCTTAACTCGCTTGCTCTCATTCACAGTGAAATTGGCTGCAACAATAATTGGAGAACGTTGATAGATTGTGGATCTGTTTGTAAAAAAACATAGTAGATTGCAAATCTTGATATTTGTATTTTTTGTTTGACCTTTTGGAGTAACTTTTACTCATCATAGTTCCAAGAATTTAATATTCCACAGTGATGGGAATTCAACTGTTGAGAAGTGTGGTTAGAGAAGGATTCGGATGGGACGTAAAGCCGTTGGTCCCATGTGTTGTGTAACGCATGTAAAAGAACCCAGTGCACTTATCAAAAAGAGAAGGGGTTCGCCCCGGTGTTCCTGGTTGTGGCTGCTTAATGCGCCGTAGCACCTTGTAAACCCTTATAAGGTGCTAAATTATTGGGTCTCAGAATGCATCACTGCAATAACCTATCTTTCTGAAAGTTTGTATATACTCAGTGCCTTGAGTACCTTGTTTGGTAGATACGTGCGCTATATAAGACTTCGATATTATATTATTATTAAATGATTTCAAAAGGATTATTTGTCCCCGTTTATATTTAAGAGTTTGTTCATGTTAAAGGCACTGTACAATTGGTAATTACTCGAAATAATTGTGAAAACTAACCTGGTAATGAGCAATAGAGAGTTCTTGATAGTATAAAACATTTTAAGAAATGGCTCCCTGTTAAGTAATTTAGCTGTTTAACAAGAGGTTATTTCTCACTCAAATAATAAAAGACTTCAAGCCTGAAGCCTAGAGTATTTTTCTTACATTCCTCTCATGCAAATTTGATGACCAATTGAGCCCAAACTTTCACAGATTTGTTATTTGATGTATATGTTTGGATACACCAAGTGAGAAAACTGGTCTTTGACAATAACCAAAGGTGTCTGGTGCCTTTAAAGGCAGTGGACACTATTGGTAATTGTCAAAGACTAGCCTTCACATTTGGTCATCAAAGGTTGCGAGAGAATAATGAAAGAAAAATAACCCTTGTCACACAAAGTTGTGTGTGTTTAGATGGTTGATTTCAATACATCAAGTTCTAAATCTGAGGTCTCAAAATCAAATTCGTGAAAAATTACTTCTTTCTCGAAAACTATGGCACTTCAGAGGGAGCCGTTTCTCACAATGTTTCATACCATCAACCTCTCCCTATTACTCGTCACCAAGAAAGGTGTTATGCCAATAATTATTTTCAGTAATTACCAATAGTGTCCACTGCCTTTTATGATGTAGAATATTTTTTGCTGATTGTTTTTTTTTTTTATTCTATAGAGTTGTTGGAATTGTGGACGTAAGGCAAATGAGACCTGCAGTGGTTGTAACACTGCTCGGTACTGCGGGTCATTCTGTCAGCATAAAGACTGGGAAACACACCATCGTGTATGTGGACAATATGCAGCACAAGCTTCTTCGTCGGGTCGTACTGATGGTACACCAACACCAGCTGCAGCAGGTAGTAGTGGCAGTAAACCACCAGCAATTATAACAGCATCTTCATCATCAGCAGCAGCAAGTCCTGCTGGATCTAGTCATTCTAATATCTCTGCTGTTGCAGGATCACCTCCCGCTGCCATACCATCAGTTCCTACTGAAACAGCACGGTAAAAAAAAAACATGGATACCTGACACTTCAACATGGTTCATCATTGGAAGATGAGACATACGTCTTTGATGTTTGATGTACTCTGTGTATATTCCTTGAGACATTGCTAAGACTTGACTTTATCCTTTGTGGATCTCAGCATGTTTTTTTCCCATCTACTGCGCATTGTGTCTGCATTTTGTACTATGTAAATACAGAGAAATAACTAATATATATATATAAATATATATATATGGAAAGAGTATTTTTGCTTTCTTGCCAGCTTCACCGTTGTGTATAAAATTTGCTGTAATCTCCAAGTCTGGCAACCCATGTAATGGATGGAGATAGGACTGACCAAGTTGGCTTAATTTGTGTAGAGTTTTTGTGTTTGCTGTAGGCTGTCATTCACATGCTGTGCTTCAAGTATAACTCACCCTGGACAATAAATGACAACTACTTCAGATTGAGGGATTTGGTAGCATGTCTACTAGACCACATTTCTCCTCCAGTGTAGCTGACCACACCCCCTTATTCTTCTTCTTCTTCTTCTTCTTCTAAGATGTTGTCTGAGACTGTTTTGATGCTATTTCAAAACAGTTAGCATAGAACCATGGCTCTTATTGTATTGTTCCCTCTATAGACCTTATGCACACGACGTCATTTCACTAGGGTGCCCTCACCTAGTGGTCAAAAGGAGGTTGTTCATTGGCCCATTATGTGCACCGCGCGTACAAATCTGTGCGTTTCGATTGTTTCATCACCGTTTTTCCCACTAAGATGGTCGCGGGATGACGTTCATGCATGAGGTCTATTGGGGTTGGTTGAGTCCAGGTATATTTGGATGTAGTTCATTCTTGTAACTGTCGCGGGAGGGGGGGACTAAGGGGCGGGGCAGGAGGGGATGGGGCAGGAGCGGGGGTTCGGAGAGGGTGTTGTATGAAGCTGTGCGTAATATGGTTTGTATTGACTTGTAGACATGACTCAGCCATAATGCAAGACATATTTCTATATAACACTATGGATATGCCTCATTTACTTCAGGAAGAGTGCTCTGCTGCTAGCACACACATAGAAATAGAATGATGGATAGTCAAATGACGTCTGCTAAAGTAACTCAATGGCCGGAGATAAATGTCAAATACATGTTTTTCATAAATAGGGATAGTGTAAAATAATGGCAGTGAAAAGGCAGTGGGTATGCCTCCATATTATGACATTAAATCTGCATTGTATGTATGTTAATTGGGTCCAATCTATGTTTGTTTGTTTTTTTTATGATTTTTTTTTTATGATTTGTTTTTACATTTTAAACGTCTCAGCAGGTAAAAATATTGAAAAACAGGGAAATTCATAATCTTTTTTTTTTTACTATAGTAAATTCATTAAAACAAGAAATACATTTTTTCTGAATTCAAAAGATTTGTAAAGTCGGGTAGGGACAAATGAATTCAGGACTTAGACCATTTAAAAATCAGTATTTTGGTGATACATTTAAGTTGTTTAGAAGGGAAAAGAACAATTTTATAAAACTGTTATGCTGATGATTGGATAAATATAAGATTCTATCGATATAAACAAGAGTTATCTAGCCGACTGGTTCATTTCAGACAGTTATTTAAAACAAGAAGTAGGAGGAATGTTCAGTATCAAATCAAAATATGGCAAAGTAGTTGCTCAAATGTCAATTGAGGGGATAAGTTTATCTTTGTATATTTAATCAAACAGCACCAACGAAGTACCTTGCCTTAAAGTGACAGATTTTTCTTTGAAAATTTTATTGCACCTATCTTTTGGAATTGGTTAAACATGTATTGATACTTTTTCATTCAGGACTTAGACATGTCAATTCAAGCTTAGTTTTGGAAGTTAAAGAATCGGGGGTTGTTAAAAAGCGCAGTTAATACTTCAGTCCCTTTGGTATTATGCACCATGTTGGTCAGTATTAACACATCTGTAAATGCTGACGAGTTGTATGCTCTCTTTTACATCAAATATTGCTGAATATAATGAGGAGCAATTTGTATCACCAACACCCACTTTGTTGTTGTCTCTTAAATTGCTGCCCAAAATTAATTCAATTCAGAAAGGGTTTGTGAAGGGGGGAAAAAAAAAACAGGCTGTGCGATGAAGTGTGGGTGGATGCAGTCTTGAGTATGTTCAAATAACACTTTAGCCAGAAGCAGTGATTGAACCAGTGCGCAGTGGAAGCTAACACCCTATTCTTCCATTGAAGGGATTACAATACAACCCTATGCCTATTCTTACAGGCCCCTCATTTTCTTGCGTCTGCGTTGGACCCTTTTGCACCTTACAGCAGCTGAGCAGAGACTCAGTCCCTCTCTGCCTCCCCACTGAGGCAGATGAGCTGCATGCAGACTCAATGCCAGGCTAGTTTCCTTCTTCTTATCTACATCTTGCATACATCCAGGCAAGCGTAGCGCACCATCACGTGTAAAGCGTTTAGATTGTGCCTTCTCCCCCCCTTGCCCGCCCGCCCGCCCGCCAGTCATTAGCTTACGTCTTCCTGTGCAGCTGCAAGCCAGCACCTGCTTCCTATAGCCTAGTCAATAGGCTAGTCACGACCCTTTGTACTTGAGACAGGTGCTGCCGTCACTGGGCCAAACCATTTCTCATACAATGTTATAAGCCAGCTTCCGTTTTTTCCCCGATATGAAAATATATAAAAAATGGTACACCCTGACTAGTCTGTAAGAGCCTGGGGGTGAGGGGGTGGGTTCTGTAGTCTAGGTCGTTAACCTTTGGATAGTTGCACTGATGAGGTTTTATATTAGAAGGTACAGCCAACAACACACTTAAATTTGAGTGCTTGTTAAAATATAATACATTGCATAGGTCATAGTTGGGGGGGGGGCTTACATATATAATGATATGCCTGATTCCAATTGAGTCATGGGTTCCCTAATAGTTTGAATATTTCTCTAATGGGGACTACAACAAGATTCGCAAGATATGATCACCGGAAGCATTAGGTGATAAGAAATCAGCTTTTATCCAATCACTAATACGGATAACAAATCCCTTGAGTTATTTCCCTGAATTTTCTGTTGATTTAGTTTTGCTCCCATAAATAAACACTGAGTTTTGTTAGTTTAAAGGAGAGGTTTTCATTATATTTAAACGGGAACAAGTGTTGTCCTTTTACTTTATGGATGTTAGCTGCAAGCAGGAACCCTTTATAATGCAGTAAAACTGAGCCATATATATATGTTTATTTAGGCGTAGCTTGTAAAAGATTTGTTCTTTGTTATTAAATTTTTTATTTTTTTTCCCTCAAATTTCAAAATGTTCCCCCATTCAAAAGTGAAAACAATCTTTATCACTTTTAAAACAATTCTGTTGCCATTCATAATAATTATTAATGAAACTATTCTACTGAAGTCAGTTTGCTTTTGAATGTTGTTTATAGCTTTGGTAATATCCAGGTTAGTAATATAATTAATCTATGTTTAAAACCAACTGCCCCCAAGTATAGTATGGCCCATTCCTCTTGCAAAGCTTTCCTTGCCGCGTTCTCATTATAGACTTGTATGTCCTTGCCATTGAATGTTGCCATAACTTGTATTGTGTGTTTTGGAGGGGTTTTTTTCTTTCTCTAAATTGATAGACCATAGAGCCAGGACCCATGATAGACATGTGAGGACATGGAGTTGAGCACCACCTGCTGTTAGAGCCAGCTGCAGACTGACCTTCTCTTATCTCTACGTCTAACCCCAACACTAAGACCATACTATGCTGGGCTTAATCTTGGGCCTTCATTCACCCTTTACTATTGTTCCTTGCAACTTATAACAAGAGCCCAGCTGACTTGTTGTCATGTCCTAAAGCAGTCTTCTGAATCTGGGGCATACAGTTATAAGCATTCTTTATGTCTCTGTATGTTCTGTTTTTGTTTTGCTTGTAGGGTTTTTTTTTTCATGGGGGAATGAACATGTTTTGTCCTATTGTGGTTTGCTTACAAACGATATTACAAAAATGAGTGAACTTCTTGTACACATCCATAAAAAGGTTGTTTGATTGTGAGTACGTGTCTGCAAACAGATGGCATTGTATAGAAGGGAGGTCACTTGACATTGTATTTGCATCCTATTTACATGATAATCCTTTAGTCTCATGTACAGCTGTGTTCCTGGTTACCAGGTGTTAATTGAGTGACAGCTGGTAGAGGCTATTGCTGTATAATGGTGAAGGGCATAAACTTGGCCCATATTGGGGTTCAATTAATTCACGATGAGTTAAAAAACACACCCTTTCCTGCATGCTGCATCAAAATGCATACTCTTCTTGATTAAGCACTATTTTATTTTGGTTTTTAGAATTTGGTCACAAAAATTATTATGTTTGAAATTATTTCATTTTGTTTTAGCTTTTTATTATGTTTACGATTTGAAATTCTGAAACTGACTGGTCAAATTTACTACTCTTTTTTTTCTTCAAATTAGAACAAACAATTTGTTTGGGAATGGTTCATTCACACACTAGAAATGTAACTTCATTCATAGTTCACAATGTGCTGACAAATCATTAGTGCAATATTTTAGCCAGAAGCAAAACGAAGACATTGAAAACATCTTTAAACAGTTTTTTAAATGTACATTACTAATTTGTTTTGTTTTTACCCATACACCGATGTGTGTCAGCACTGTATACTCAGTACTTTCCCGAGTCCTGTGAAAAAAATTCACAGGCATGAGTAACATGCCTGTGAATTTTTTTCACAGGAATTTCACAGGCAAGAGTAACATGCCTGTGAAATTTTTTCACAGGAATTTCACAGGCAAGAGTAACATGCCTGTGAAATTTTTTCACAGGACTCGGGGGAAAGTACTGAGTATACAGTGCTGACACACATCGGTGTAAGAGTATAAAACCAAAATTAGTATTCTTTATCCCCGATGCAAATTTAACATCTCTTAAATGTACATTAGTTAAATACAAAAACATCACAAAAACTGCTCATGAATTGGTATTTTTGATGCACATTGAAACTACAAATGAAATCTAATTGGTATTATCATGCTATTATCAAGCATACAATGTCTGAATCACTTAAAAATACAGTCATATGTAAATAAAATATCTCCATTTTCCTGTCGGGCAAACTCATTTTGAAGCCTTTTGAATGACTCTGAAATAATTTATCTTGTTCTTGAGAAGCTTGTTATTTCTTGTTGAAAACTTGTACAAGTTATTTTTTGCGATTTCACCAAGACATTGCACTTATATGATGGATTTCTTATTGATACTCAAATCATGAAGGACATGAAATTGGCAAACAAACAAAATCATAAGAAACTGGGTTTATCTTTCAGTATGTGTTTTGCTTTACAAAGTAAACGACCAATGAATATTGGAACAATGTCTGACGTGAAATATTTGTACTGTGGCTGCTGTGTTTTTTCCATGTTTGCAAAATATATTTTAGTAAGTTTTGCTTTTTTTCCTTTTTGTGAAGAATTAATTGCACATTTTATCAAGATATTTGAATTCAAATGTTGTTAGTTCAGCGAACACTGAAACAAAAGGGTATGGTTGATTAAAAAAAGAGTGATGTAGATCCTTCTCAATTGGGTTGTATTTCATCATCTGGCAGTAAACCTGTAAAGTTAATGATACATTTATTTAATTGTATTACCAACATGTGGAGTAAAATGCCACAATGTCAAACATTGTTAATGTACTAATCTTCACATGGCCAATGTGTCCACTATGGGGGCTTTTTGGTTAATTATTAAATTATCAAATAAGCATTGTTATCTACTGCTGTTTGAAATAAAACTATTTGTACATATGGTTATGCATTATACAAAAGAAACTGTCTCTCTTTGCATGGTTATTTTAGTGTTTGGTTCATTTAAATTTAAAATTCATTTATTAAAGACTCTTCACTTAGTTGTTCACAATGTGTGGTGAAGAGGTTTTCAACTAGTGGTTTAAACCCGCCGAGGCCTGGTTCTTTCAACTAGTGGTTTAATCCCATTGAGGCCTGGTTCTTGAACAACTCCTTATAAGGGAATGCCGTGCGCTTCACGTGTATCGCGTGATGTGGCACAACTTTTTCAGCGGGTGCTCTTGACCAATAGGAATGAAGAAACTGACTTAAAAGCACAGGTGCAAGCTCACGTGTCACGCCCATGTTTCAACACTTTTTACTGGTCATAAACAAAGGTTTATACACACCCACGTGACGCGCTCTCCACCAATAGGAATAGCGAAACTGAGGTATTTATGAATTCCTCATAAAGTTAGGTACAACTAGATTATACACATGCACTTAAAGACAATGGACACTGTTGGTAATTGTCAAGACCAGTCTTCTCACTTGGTGTATATCAATATATGCATAAAATAACAAACCTGTTAAAATTTGACCTAACAAAATTGGTCGTCGAAGTTGTGAGATAATAGTGAAGAAGAAAAATCTTCTTTCAGATGCTTGATATCGAGACCTCAAAATCTAATTCTGAGGTCTCGAAATCAAATTCAAGGAAAATTACTTCTTTCTCAAAAACTGCATTTTAATTAAAATTACTTCAGAGGGAGCTGTTTCTCACAAGGTTTTACACCATCAAAAGCTCCCCTTAGGCCTACTTGCACCAAGTAAGGTTTTATGCTAATAATTATTTTGAGTAATTACCAATAATGTCTACTGCCTTTAAAACCTGTATGGTTGCATCTTGTTAAAAGGCAGTGGACACTATTGATAATGACTCAAAATATTGATTAGCATAAAACCTTTCTTGGTGTTGAGTAGTGGGGAGACGTTGATGGTATAAAACATTTGGAGAAACGGCTCCCTCTGAAGTAAATGTAGTTTTCGAGAAAGAAGTAATTTTCCACAAATTTGATTTCAAAACCTTAAGTTTAGAATTTGAGGTCTCGAAATCAAGTACTGAAAGCACACAACTTCGTGTGACAAGGGTGTTTTTTTCTTTCATAGTTATTTCGCAACTTCGACAACCAATTAAGCTCAATGTTTCACAGGTATGTTATTTTATGCATATGTTAAGATACACCTAGTGAGAAGACTGGTCTTTGACAATTACCAATAATATCCAGTGTGTTTAACCAATGTAGTGCACTCCTACAAAGTCCCTCAGATTTGTCTGTGCCTATTACAGGTAACCATTTTTTAATAGAAAATTCTGAATCAACTTAAAGTTCTCTATCAACTATAAGTTGATTGACAGTTCTCTCAAGAACAAACTCTACATGGCAAGTAGATATACACATGGTGTTACTGCAAACCAAATATACATGTATATTGACATCTCACCATGCAATGCCTCAACTCAGATATTATACAACTAAAAGTTTATTATAATTACAAATACTAATATTCACCTTGCTGAATGACATAAAAAAGAACGGAATCACAGGCAAGACCTGCAGAATGAGTTGATTCCAGGGGGAACCTTCATTAGGGAGGCTGGGTGGACAGCAAATATCATAATAAATACATGGGCAAGGGTTAAATTTAATTCATATACATGTACATAGATTTGTCTTCAAGTAAACTTGAATCCTTGAATCTGGTTGGTCAATCCATAGCAGCAAGAGTCAGACATAAACCCTTTTTAAACAGCCCATATCAATTGTACTATTTTACATTTTAAGCTATGCCAAAAGTATGTTTGCACATCACACATGAAATGAAATATGGAAAGATGAAAGTGCGTCTGGTCCCATATCCAATGAAGCAGAGAGAGGATGGGTCCCATAGCCAATGAAGCCGAGGATGTAGAAACGCTAAATTTTTCCATATACACTCAAGCTTGTGGGTTGTCATTCGATGTCAACTTGGTTCAAGTACCATTTACAATGAAAGCATTATGAATTCTCAGAAGAAAAGAAGACAAAAACATTTTGGCTTGAATTTGTGAATAAGCTGTCAGCAAGTAACCCTTTCAGAGTGTTAAGAGAAGGGACACATTTTATAAATGTCAAAGACCAGTCTTCTCACTTGGTGTATACCAACATGAGCATATAATAGCAAACCTGTGAAAATTTGAGCTAAATTGGTCATCGAAGTTGCGAGAAAATGATGAGAAAAAACACCCTGGTTGGATGAATTTGTGTGGTTTCAGAGAAGAATAAAAGACTTGGGCCTATGGCTAGAAGTCTTTTATTATTTTAGTGACAAATTACCTCTTTCGCAAAATCTATGCTACTTCAGAGGGAGCCGTTTCTCACAATGTTTTATACTATCGACAGCTCTCCAATGCTCATTACCAAGTCAGTTTTTAAGTTAATATCTGTTATGATCGGAGATTACCAAACGTGTACTTTCCCTTTAAACCAAATGACCATTAATTACCCATCATTAGAATTATGGTACAGGTAAATTTGAAAGATAAGTCCAATGTGGAAGACAATATTGTCATTGTTTTAAACTTTACCAATTATCACAAGTTTGAGCAGTAGAAATCCATCAAAGTAATCTTTGGCACGATGTATTTACCAATAACTTTCAATCTAGCTTATTTCTAGAACACTGAGGGCGCTCTTTCATCAAATCAGCAGTTACTTGAGCAAAGGACCAACAGATTTGAAGATCATATGAAATGTTTGACAAAGAACAAAAACAAAGAAAATAACGGGAAAACCCACTCTTGTTTCCGCACGTTTCGCCGTGTCATGACATGTGTTTAAAATAAATCCGTAATTCTCGCTAACAAGAATTGATATTGTTTTAATATTTTCTCAAAAAGTAAAGCATTTCATGGAATAATATTTCAAGAAAGTCTTTCACCATTACCTTCTGTAAGCCCTGTATATTATTTGTAAATCTGGTATTTTTTTAAATGTTTTTTTTCTGTACCAAAAGTGTAAAATGGCTTTAATAGGGATTTACTTCCTGATTGAACTTATGAAAAAGGCCATCTCTAGACCCACCTAAGTTCTATCTGAGGTACACTCTAACAAAATTGTAAACAAATAAAAACATAAAATGTCAATACAAGAAAAATAGCGCAGTCAGATGTTAGTTAAACTGCCATAGGGCTTTTGCAGCAAGCAATATTTGCATAACAACTGAATGAAATAACATAATAGTTGATGGAAATAGTACAGATGGGGAGAGCCCAACAGTAATGGCTGGACTCAACACCACATATTGTGATAATCACACTTATTATTAACATTTCAGTTTTTAGAGTGCAGCTGGCGCTATTATTTGCATGACTTGATAGCCCGAAGAAGGTCCCAGGTTTATTGACAATCGGTTGAGTAACTCCAACATCTGTTTCTGCGTGGATAATGTGCCATAAATTCCCTGATAACACTGATTTCTGATGATCAGCCCGCCCAAAATGTTAAATTTGCCTCGACGGGTTTAAAGGTAAGGTTGATAAGAAAAACAGCTTTAAATGGAGGTGGAAGTGGAGGTAGCAGACTTTTGATGGAGTACGCCAAGTGTAATCACGAGCACTAACACATTGCTAATTGATAACATAAAATAATAAACCTGAAGGGAAACTGACTAGGAAATTTTAATTTCATTTAATTTATTTTGGTTGTGAAGCCAAGGACTCTCAGGAAAGTGAACTTAATTGTTATACTAGCAAAGAATCCAAATGGGGAGAATACAAGGTAGGAAGTTTAAGATTTGGATGCAAGAGAATAATTCCAGGGAGAAAGATTTAGGTAGGGACTGAACACCCAATCCACATAGTGCCCTCGGCTTGATTCAAACCAGGGTCCTAGAGGTGGAAGGTGAGGAAAGATACCACTACGCCAACCTGACCACCAATGGGCCATATTTTTTACTGCATGAGGGCGCTCTCAATCACTTTCAGGGGTATGTTCATTCATACCCAAAACGGTTATTTAAAGACTGGAACATATTACCAACACAGACATCTAATCCATCATGGACAATAAGACATTTAAAGGAGCCAATACAACCCACCTCTAAAGCAACCTAAAACTGTGGCGCAACAAAAGCGATAGAACGCCTATTGAAACTGTGCACGACAAATTCAAATACCCCCGGAAGTGATAAATATACTCTAGAGCACGCCCTCACGCAGCCAAAAATACGGCGCATTGGTAACATATTACAATATCTGAGAAGGAAACAAGGTTGCAAGTCCTATCCAATAACAACAGTTGAAACCGCATTATTTGATATGAATACCAGAAACATTCACACTTAGAAAATCTATTTTTTCAATGTTCTCATCTCTTAGAAGTAATGATTGAATATGTCAAATAAAAACACTTGCTTATTGAACTAATGTTGGCAAATAGCAAAACATATAATTAAGTGTGGCATAACTTTAAGCCACATCTGAATCGGTGACTACCGCTATGGCTGGATTGCCAAATCATCATGCGTTGAGGCAATGGATTTCCATAGCATTAGAACACCCAGAGAAACAGTGATAGCTGTAGTCATAGCCACTAGTTTGGATATGGCCTTATTCTCTTAAAATTGTAAGCAACCATACCAGTTTAAATGCATTTAACACTATTGGTAAAATACTCAAAATAACTGTTAGCATAAAAACTTACTTGGTAACGGGCAATGGAGAGCTGTTGATAGTATACTGTACATGCAACAATGTGAGAAACTGCTCTCTCTGAACTAGCGTAGTGTTTGAGAAAGAAGTAATTCATATTAAAATATTTGAATTGAATTTGAGACCTCAGCTGAGGTCTCGAATTCAAGCATCTGAAACCACACAACTTGTGCGCCTAGGGTGTTTTTTCTTCCATCATTCTCTGGCAACTTCGGCGACCAATTGAGCTCAAATTTTCACAGGTTTATTTTATGTATATGTTGCGATACACCAAGTGAGAAGACTGGTCTTTGACAACTACCAATAGTGTCCAGTGCCTTTAAGCCTTTCAGCAAAAATGTTTACTTATAAATTGATCATTATGGACACATGTTAGTTAAAATTGTTGACTCGTTTTTAATGGCAACCCACCCCATAAAAACAGGTCACAATAATGACTTCAAGAGTCCTCTTTCCTATCTGAAAACTGTGTGGCCATTCGATCTTAATTGTTTGTTTTACATTATTTTTCAGAAGAGACCTAAACCGGTCCCTAGCGACCAGTCAGCGCATGAAAGAGTTAAGTTGTATCTTGAAACCTGTGGATTTGTATTAATGAATCTCCCCAAACCCTTTTGGGGTAAAGTGGTGTGTAAAAAAAAGACTGGGAATAATGTAAGAATAAAAACGTGGACAATACTGCTGCTTTGGGGATTCAGTGCAATAATGGTATAACACAATCAATCATGGAATATTCCAGATCCCCATTATTTGTTTTTCAAGAGTGAAAATTAATTTAGGTTAATACAATTGTATTCCATTCAATGGTCATACAGATGGAAGAATTCTCAAGCGAAACGTTGGTGATAAAAAGAGCCACATTAGCAATACACAGGGGACATGAATTAAAGGCAGTGGACACTATTGGTAATTGTCAAAGACTAGCCTTCACAGTTGGTGTATTTCAACATATGCAAAAAATTAAAAACCTGTGAAAATATTAGCTCAATCGGTCATCGAACTTGCGAGATAATAATGAAAGAAAAAAACACCCTTGTCACACAAAGTTGTGTGCGTTTAGATGGTTGATTTCGAGACCTCAAGTTCTAAATCTGAGGTCTTGAAATCAAATTCGTGGAAAATTACCTCTTTCTCAAAAACTATGGCACTTCAGAGGGAGCCATTTCTCACAATGTTTTATACCATCAACCTCTCCCAAGAAACGCTAATAAACATTTTGAGTAATTACCAATAGTGTCCACTGCCTTTAAGCTCAACAACCACACAGGTACACTGTATGAAAGTCGATGTTTGGTAATGAAGGGAAATGACCTGATAGTAGTAAAGTAATTCCTGCTTTCCACTTTCAATAAACACACAATTCAACCAATGTGTTTACATTTCATCAAATTTAGTGATCATGTTTCAGTGGGGGGAAAAAGGGGGTTCTGAAGGATGTTGTGCTTATTAATTTACACAGGACCTACATGTACAATTTGATTGCTGCTACTGAAAGGCTGATTTTAGGGCACTTAAAGGGTATGGGTACTTTTTGTAGGACAAAAAACACAATGTCCACAGATAAATTTACACTAAACTTATACAGTTTGATAATGATAGTAGAAAGCTTCCCTGAAAATATTACTTGCTAAGGTGCTGTAGTTTCTGAGAAATGGGTAAAACAATGTCATGAAAAAAATTTGTTTCAGTGATCATGAGACAAACAATTTTGAACATATTTTCATGACATTGTTTGACTAATTTCTAAAAAAACTACAGCACCTCAGCAACTAATATTTTAAGCTACGCAGTCAACTATCATTATCTTCAAACTGTGTAAGTTCAATGTAAATAGGTGGACATTCTGTTTTGCGTTGCAAAAAGTACCCAAATCCTTTAAAGGGAATATCATACCTTTGGTAATTCACCCTGAAAATTAATGAACATAGAAACTCTAACTTGGTACGAAGCAGTAACTGTCGATAACGTAGCATTTTGAGAAACATTTCCCTTGAAAGGAATTAGGTAGAGAGATTCAAAAACCTTTCAATCTGAGAAATGTTTCTGCTTCAAACATTTCTCAGATTGTGGTTTTTCAATCGTAGATTATTTGTATGCTGCATTTTCAGTGCTATCACAAAAAATGCTGCCGCCGTTTAAAATCAAATTTTCACAGGTTAGTTTGGTTATGTATTCATAAATACCTCAGACAGTTTCGCTTTTCCTATTGGTGGAGAGCGAGTCACGTGGGTGTGTATAAACCTTTGTTTTTGACCGGTAAAAAGTGTTAATTCATGGGTGTGACACGCGACCTTCAACTGTTCTTATAAGACAGTTTCTTCATTCCTATTGGTCGAGAGCAACGGCTGAAACAGTTGTGCCACATCAGGCAGTACGCGCCACGGGCACAGCATTCCCTTATAAGGAGTTGTTTACCCGAGGGCAGCGGAGGGCTTCATTTCATAGCTGGAGGGGTGTTGTGTTAAAAGAAATCATTAAACAATTATAATTTTTGCATTTATTTTATTTTTTTACTAAAAAGTGATGACGTTTTTGACCGAAAAGGTATTTATGAATCGGAATCAAAGTGTGTTGAATCGGGTTTCAACTAGTGGTTTAAACCTGCCAAGGCCTGATTCTTTACAATTGAACTCGACTTCGTCTCGGTAAAATGATCAAGAACCAGGCCTCGTTGGGATTAACACACTAGTTGAAAACCTCTTCACCACACATGGATTTCCTTATTATCTACACTTATGTAGGATTAAAACATTTCAACAGCTCCAAAGAAAATACCTTGCCTTTAATATGCTATTTATTCAGCGTTGAATGTATTTCAATTGAAAATACTGCTCTGGAGAAACGCTGCTGCTATGAACTTTTTTTATCAGTGAACGTTCGTATCAAAAGTAATTAATTTTCTTTCTTTTTCAAATCAACAATTCTGTATTTGTCCGTCAGTTTTAAGAAATGTAAGACGCACGACTACCTGGACATTTCATCAAAATGCTTCTTTAAGATTTGCCGATTACGTGTTTTGTTATGATTTGTGTGTGTATGTGCCTTGCAGGCAGCTTTTTTAATTTGGCCAATCCAGTGACCTCTTTCTTCAGATGAGAAAGCAACTCAAGCGGAAACATTTCTCAGGGGGATTGGAAATCCAACCAACTTGAAGTGAGATTTTGGAAGACTTATTTTATCAATTTGAAAACCAGGACTGAGCAATGGCTTAAATAATGGCATCGGGCTTAGGAATGAATCAGCCAGTCCATCTACTATCCCTCCGGTAAATTGGATTTCAAACTAAACCAATCAATTTTTAAATAAGACGACAATTGCTTCTATATTCCTTATTTTTCAGAGAAATTGAGGACTTCAAATGGAAGGAAAGGCTAAAGGTTTCATTATCTGTATCTGGCATGATTTTAACTTGAAATTGGATTCCCAACACTTCATGTCATGAGATTGTCAACATATTCTACTAGACATTAATAAATACCCCAGACAGTTTCGCTGTTCCTATTGGTGGAGAGCACGTCATGTGGGGGTGTTTAAACAGTTGATAAAGACACAGCTGTTTAAGAGTGGCTGGCTTCGCATGTTGAGCGCCCAAGCTCGTGTACGCCAATTTAAATTACTTGGAATGCAATTCATATCTATTTCAGCGCGTAGTGTGTATATGCGCGCATGTTTCACCGACAGTCACGCAAAAAACATTTGGACATAGGTTTTTTTAAATTTGCGGACATCAAAAAATTCACGAAAGAAAGTGTCACATTGTCTTTAATTGTGATACTATTTTCGCTTTTTTTACATAAGGGCATTTATGAATGGGAATAAAAAAATTAATGACTTGTTACTAAGCGACCGTTTATGAACTTTTTTATTCCCTTAATAAATACCCCAAAATTTACAATAAATACCCATCAAAAAAAAAATACAAAATCGCATCCCCTGGCTGCCTCTTCCCAGTTTGTATCGTAAACTAGGGTGTGATACCTAGCTACACAGCAACAACTTAAATGGCTCTGACTGGCACCCCTAAACAAAGATATTAACAAATATTTAGCTCAGTTGGTAGAGCGCCGATGTGGCAGGATCGAGATTCTCTGCCCCCATACGGTAAACTGTGTAAACTGTGTTCTTTTGATAGCTCCCTCTTTTAAAACATCCTCTTTCAGTCCACGTTAGTTTCCCTTATGAATGGCGACAGAATCTTCCCTAGGACTGCACTATGAGAGCCAACATTGAACAGGGGGCGAGGGGAGGGGGGGGCCCACCGAGATTTGTTATACCTCGATAACAAATTGTGAAGTTTCATTGGTCAAGAAAGAATCACGGGGTGCGAGACAAAAACGCATGTACCATTGCTGCAGAGGGCGGAGGGTAACACAAGTTTTGTTTACCGGTGTACATCACCTTGACCATTCCCATCGTTGGCGGATTTCCAGTACTGTGTATGATGGTATGAAACACTCGCGGATTCGAGGGAACAGTGAAAAAGTGTTTCTTATTTGAACAACTGTTCGTCTGCGTTGCATACTCCATCATATTTGAAGATGACAACAGAACTTCGAGAAGAATAATTTTAAAATATCACCAAGGTATAAAATTGTTGCACGCTGTGACAGGGTCCATGGTGTTTTGTAGACCCGAGGGGGAAAATGGCACCAGAGGCTTCGGTATAATGGCCGGGATTGTAGGTTGGAGTATGTTTAAATCTATATGACAGTGGCTGGATGATTGAAACCAATCTATGCTACTTACTGGCAAGCAACAATTCTGCATATATGCAGTACATCAACCATAGTACAGACCATACGCCATTCTTAGTACATCCATTGTTTCAGCAACAACTATCTATCTCAACAGGTGCTCATGATCTGTTCTTGTTCTTGATGCGACACTTTATTCTTTGTTCCTAAGTCACAAGATCCTATCACATGCCTCTCTGTAAGAATTGTCCATCATGTGACACTATGCCGGGATCTCATGCATACGTTCATACATCACAATGAGGTAAAACCCAACCAGACTAATGTACAGTACTAATATCAACACCATAACATTGAAGAAAGTACAGAGTTCATGAAACAGACGTTTAGTTCTGTCAACAGCAGCCTCTATCAGGTGTCACCTTGCAAAGTGGTTATATTCAGGTGGAGTCTGTCCCTCCGATGGGTCTTCATCAAAAAAGTGATGATCAATTGAGCATAGCTTGGTCAGACCTAGTACTATAGCCACGAGGCACAAACCAATGATGGCTGTTGACCAGTAGGCAGAGTATAACTCCAGACGAAAACCCAATATTCTGTAACCAGAAAGAGAAATAGAACAGTCTTTATTAACGTTCAGTAATACCCAAGACAGTTGAGGCAGTCCTATTGGTTTAGGGATGGTCACATGACCAATCATTAAAGGGATGCTGCAGTGAATCAAAATAAAACAGTTAATTTTGCTGTCATTTATTTCTGATATATGTATTGAACATCAATAAAATGTGTTTTGTTTTTTTCCCGACATATCTCACTTGCGTAATTAGCGAATAAGTCATGCCCCCCTTTTTGTGGATTGTTACCGCCCCCCTACCATCGATGTCACGTCGGGAATTCAAACATATCGTCGGCAAAAAGAGTCTGGTCCCTAACTACATGCGCCTAGGTACCAGGCCACACAGTGCACAGTTCTCTATATGCACACAGCCAGGGGGCCCGACGGCTCGGATTACCAACATAATGTTACGTTTATGCAAATGAAGGCTCCCTTTTAGGGGCGGGGTGGGTTCCCCTAATCTCTTGAAAACCATTTTTAAAATACTTGCGCATTTAATAAAAAATATTAAAAAATATTTCAGGTTTAAAAAGTCATGTTTAATCGTTTAAATTATATAAAAAAAACACTGCAGCCACCCTTTAAACACAGAGTACCCTTTAGGTATTTGTTCCACCGGTAACCCGTGCATGCCAATGCGCCAAACCTGTTCTGTGCTAAATGACATGTGGTGCAAGATGTAAAGAACATTGTAATTAATCCTCGCCCCCGCACCTTTCATGCTAGCGCCCTCTGTTGACAAGTTGTGTGCCATATAGTTGTGTGAGCGCTGCATTCTCGTCAGTTTGCAGACTGCTTAAATTTTACTTCAATCCTCACTTTGAACTTTAAACAGTTCACTCAGTTCATCAGCCAGGAACAACACTGCTTTGTGGTGTATCGTGGCTGAGCGGTCTAGTTCACCAGACCCAAGCTCTGGTGTTGTCAGCAGCAGAGTGTGGGTTTGAATCCTAGACATGACGCTTGGGCCCTTGAGCAAGGCATTTAGACATAACTACTTTGTAAACAATTTGGACAGGTAGTGCATTCTGCTCTACCAGCCAGGCTCTTAGAGGATGACACCCATGCCTACATCCTTGCAGACTGTGAAGGGAGTAACCCTGTTTCATCCCCATGAGTAGGTGGCACTGTGTCCCTGGTCACAGTTGATCTGGGTCCGACAGCCCATATCAAAGAAGTGTAGCCCTCACCTTAAAGTGGCCGCTCAGCCTGGTAAGTTGGGCGATTTCTCATATAAAAAAATATATATATGAAAATTATCAACGGTTCCGTCATATGGCCATGCACTTAATGGATATTCATAAATACCTCAGACAGTTTCGCTTTTCCTATTGGTAGAGAGCGCGCCATGTGGGGGTGTTTCAATGGTTAACAATTACCAGTTGGAGCCGTTTACAACCGGTTGTTTTTTAATACTACTCGCTAGTCTTGATGCACAAATTTTCTCGTTACGGGCGATGCAGGCACAGTTGGTGAGTTGGCCGCACTGTGTGTGAAAGGAAAACGAAAAATGCCTTGCACCAAAACTATACGCGCCGGATGCATATCCGAAAACTTGCACCACACATACGTACACAGCTCAAGGAGAAGTTTTACAGAGTTTCTTACTTTATTATGCCTTTTAACCAAAAATGCATTTATGAATGGGAATAAAAGAGTAGTGACTCGTTCTTAAACGGCCGTTTAAAACCTTGCAGGGTTGTTGCCCAGCAATAAAGGCCCTCACCCTGTACGAGCAAAGGCAACAACCCTGCCGGTTTTTAACAGCCGTTTAAGAACTCGTCGCTACCCTTTTATTCCCTAAGTTATTCCTTACCCTGAGGAACATTGTAGTATAACATCATTGTAACCATCTGAGTTGAAGTCTCCAATCACTAGTGGTGCAGTTGGTTGACATGGCAGAGAATGATGTGCGATCTGATGACCATCTTCTAATGATAGAATATCAAGATGATCCCAACCAACTAAGGCAACAGCATCCTGGGAAACAAAACATAAATATTTGGGCTGATAAATGAGTAGATTACGCTTACAAAAGAATGACAACTTTTAGTGCCATAACACCACTTTGGAAGGCATTGTGGTATCTATCCTTAGAAACTATCTATCCATGGTCACTATTAACTTACCAGTTTACCAAACACCTTAAGTGCCAAAACCTGCATACCGGGCTGGAAGGCGTTGTGGTATCTATCTTTAGTAACTATCTATCCATAGTAACTAGTAACTTACCAGTTTACCAAACACCTGGAGTGCCATAACCTGCATACCGGGCTGAAAGGCATTGTGGTATCTATTCATAGTAACTACATGTATAACACCATATTAACTAGTAACTTACCAGTTTACCAAACAACACCAGGATAACCTACATAACACACTAGAAGGAGTTGTGGAAGGCATTGTGGTATCTATCCATAGTAACTATCTTTCCATGGTAACCAGTAACTTACCAGTTTACCAAACACCTGGAGTGCCATAACCTGCATACCAGGCTGGAAGGCATTATGGTATCTATCCATAATCTCTTTGGGGAAGTGGTGTTTATTCTTAAAGATGGTCATGGCAGTATTCCATTTGATGTTTGTATCAACCTACAGAATAAGGTAAATCAGACAGATACATTAAAAACAATTTTACCTAGGTCTTAGGTGGTTACTGAAAAATTGATTGAACGGACTGAACAAACATACCTATACTATACTGCTGCCAACTTCATTGATTACCATAAGCTCATAGAAAAAACATTGAGCTATAGTTATTTTGTTTAGAGCTGTACAGTAACCAATGGTTTTCAACACATAATCGGGTAAGAAATTAATTCACAATTTTTGCACAACACAACAATTAGGCTGAACAAATTTTGTGAGTAAACTGAAAGCTAATTATACAAATCTAAAATGGTTTGATGATGGACAGTGGATGTTAACTCCCTGGGGTATTAGAAATTCAAACTAGTTCCCACTTTGGGAACTATTTGTCAATTTCTACTGTTCAAGTTCAAGTTCTGGTGCTGATTCAACGGAGTGTGGGTTCGAATCCCGGTCGTGACACTTGTGTCCTTGAGCAAGATACTTTACTATAATTGCTTCTCTTCACCCAGGATAAATGGGTACCTGCGAGGGTAGAGGTTGTTATTGTGTATGAAAAAGCCACAAGCGCCTTACAGGCAGCTCAGGGCTGTATACTCACCAGGGAGCTGAGAAACATTACAGGGATGTTATTGGCCCTATGACCAGAGCACAGATGTAAAGCGCATTGATACGGCTATTGTGAAATGCGCTATATAAGATTTTGTTACTATTATTATTATTAATATTATTATTATTAACATTGAAAGTAATTTGAGGGACTTGCAGCACTTTGCCATGCCATGGAAAGCATCCAGTAAAAACATCTCACCTGCCAATTGATATGACCTGATGGACCATAGCTGGTAACCCGACTATTACTGACCAGGAATATACTATCAAGTCTACCTCGTGATTTCTGCAGCATACTGGTACCCAGCAGGTGGTTTATCACTCCTGACTGCTTAGCAATACTGCAAATTTAAACAAATTCAATGTATTAGTTACAGGCTAAATACAATACAGGTTTGTGTACTGTATAATCAGGCTTACTCAGTCCATCTAAAGGGGTCTGCAGAGAAATAATAGTAAGTATAAAAATATCAAAGTCTTATATAGCGCAAGTATCTACCAAACAAGGTACTCAAGGCGCTGAGTATATACAAACTTCCAGGAAGATAGGTTATTGAAGCGATGAATTCCGAGACCCAATTATGTAGCACCTTATAAGGGTTTACAAGGTGCTACGGCGCATACAGCAGCCACAGCCACCAACACCGGGGTGAACCCCTTCTCTTTTCATTAAGTGCTCTGGGTTCTTTTACATGCGTTGCACAACACATGGGACCAAAAGGCTTTACGTCCCATTCGAAGGACGAAGCAATGGTTAAGTGTCTTCCTTAAGGTCACAAGCATCATGGTTAGGGATTCAAACCCACACTCTGCTGATCAGAAACACTAGAGTTTGAATTTGGTGCTCTTAATCGCTCAGCCACGACACTTCCACAGAAACAACTCAAAATTTGTAGACCTCAAAATTGTGTATGTGTGGTGGATATACAATCAAGGGACGTTCAAAATGAAAAGATCTTTGGTAAGAAAGCCTTTGCACCTCTTAAGAACAATTAGCATGCAAGTGCACCAAAACAAACAGCTGAATTTCTCAATGAGTTTATTACTCTAAGTTATGAAACACTAAACTTGTCTTCTGCACCATTGATGAAGCATTCACATGTCTTATCACATTAAAGGTGGACATGTTGTCATACTGTACTTAAAAAGTAAATAACATTTATTATATAACTGCCATACAGATCCTTGTCATTTGATTGGTGAATCTTACTTCACGTGACATTCACTATTAACCCCCATTTGCACCGGTGATAAAAAAACCTATTCGCCATGGGGAATAGCATTTCCCATTCAACAGTTAGGATCATTCTTGTTCCCAATGTTTTTGAGCAGTACAGCGCTAAAACAAAGGAGCACCTGTGCAAAAGGTTGTGATTCAATTTGCGCGGCGCTATATGATTTTTGGTTGTCAGTAATTTGTGTGATTTTTCATAATGTTATACTTTTAAAATACATCAAATGACAAGGATCTATATGTCAGTTATATAAAACAAATATTGAGTGGCTTTAATTCGTGGAATGGAAGGAATATTATCGCTCGGTCAAATTTGGACTGTTCCATTTCACTCAGCTTCGCCTCGTGAAATTGAACAGTCCAAATTTTACCTTGATAATATTCCTCCCATTCCACTCTGAGCCACTCAATGTTTGTATACTATCATTACTCTGTGAATAACAGTGTGGGAAGCTGGCCTTTACTATCTGGTCATGACAGGTTTTGACGGCTGGCTGGTGGCTGTTAATAGACAGAGCTTGAATACTTTCTGATGTTCCTAATAAAGTTGTTCATAATGAGCAATAATTTGAATGATAACATGTACAATACTTAGTGATTGACAAAAAAGTCATGTAACACATACATGTAGATTGGTGCCTTACCTTGGTACGACAATTGGAGCGATGGCAAGTTTCAAGTTCTCTTGGATGATTGTTGTCCTGCCGAACAGTGACCCAGCTGAATAAAATCATAACTTTATTTATTCTTTAATACAATTTGCAATTTGACTCTTATCCATTGTTTAACCATCGAGTAGTGGGCTTGTTTTGGCAACCTAACCAGGAACATGTTTGAACTTTGGCAATTGGCCGTGAATTTTTTCGCAGTTCCAGTCACAGTGACTTGTCTGTTATGTTCAGAAAAAATGTGGCCGAACTTTTATTTCATTTAGACTCAGTTTCAAGATGGTTTTCAACGGTTCTTTTCAGAACCACCCCAACTCATTTAGAGATAGTCATTACATGGTGTTACCGCAAATCTTTCCATATTGTATTTCCACCATGCAAAGTTTCAAATCCTACTTAATTAAGAAATGTCTACCACAGGGACTCGAACCCCCTCTGCTGAACAGAATAACAGAACCTGATCCTGTGCTCTTATATCTACTTTGGCCACGACATGCCATAAGTTTTGTAGGTTATGAGCAGGATCAATCAAATTTCACCCTGTCTCATAGGAAACCAGAAAAGGAGATGCAAGCTCATGACGAGGCTACGGGCTACCAGTCAAACTAATATGTTCTCTATACACTTGTTTTTTTTTTTATCAGAGTTGGGAATGTAACAGTGAAATGTACAGATCAATTCTTGACGTTACAAAGGTGTGAAAAAGCTTTAGTGTTGTTCTAGTCAAGGTAGTCCCTAGTATTAGCCATACTTTATTTTGAAATCAAGGCTAACAGACCCTAAGATTGGTCGCAGTATGGTCAGAAAAAGCTTTGCAGAGCTGCCAACATTGGCATCTTGCAATCAGGGAGATTTTGTTCAACAATCAGGTAAGCTTGGGCGATATCACGATGATATCGAATATCGCGATATTAATTTGGACACGATTTCGATATCGGATGGATTTGGTTTTAATCAAAATATCGATATATAGCGATATATCGCAATTATCGCGATATATCGATATATCGATTAAATATCGCGATGTATTTGCTAGCTGAGACATCTTGCACCCCATAGGTTTGGAGTAAAACCAGAAGAATAGGTCATTAGAACACCTCTCTTATGCTAGGACTGTCTCTTCTACAACTTTCACTTGGAGTTTTAAGACTGATGATGTCAAATTTCATTAATCGCGATTATGTCGAATATCGCGATATATTGTCGGCGATATATCGTGAATAAAATAAATCGATATCGCCCAAGCTTACAATCAGGAAGATACATGTATCTAAAATTACATTCAAAATAATAGGGAAAAAGTTTACACAATCAATCGGATTGTCCACTTTGTTCATCAACAGATGAAAGGATAACTGGTTTATTTCAGGGAAATTTCTGCAGAATCAGTGAGAGTTTACAGCTCTGGCTATGTCAACAAAGCACAACCAAACCCGCAAAAACATTTAAAGAAACCGGACACTATATTGGTAATTGTCAAAGACCAGTCTTCTCACTTGGTGTATCTCAACGTATATGCATAAAATAACAAAATTTGAGCTCAATATGCTGTTGAAGTTGCGAGATAACTATGCAAGAAAAAAACACCCTTGCCACCCGAAGTTGTGTGCGTGCAGATGCTTGATTTCGAGACCTCAAAATTTAATTCTGATGTCTTGAAATCAAATTCGTGGAAAAATTCTCAAAATTTCTTTCTCAAAAGCTATGTCACTTTCGAGGGAGCCGCTTCTCACAATGTTTTAAAAAACCTCTACCCATTACTTGTTAACAAGTAAGGTTTTTGTGCTAATAATTATTTTTTTAGTAATTACCAATAATGTCCACTGCCTTTAACTAATGTCAAAAGCTCAAACATTTTTCTAGTTGGGGTCACCGAAATCCACCAACTGGTTGAGTTTAAATCGGAAGATGTACGAGTGGAAAACTAAAACAAATACCAAACATTACTTCAACTTTACCTACTGCATCCATGTATGCATGAGCTTCACAGATTGATCCATTGAAGAGCATTGTGTGAGGTGGGATACCAGACTTGACAATAGCCATGCAGTTATCTTTGTGTGTGCTATCATCGGTGAAAGATGCTGACAATTATAGAGGGGGTTTGGAAGAAATAAAAATGATTAAAGCAACTGAACCCAGTGTTAAATGATTTTGCTGTAGACCATTCTAACCTGTACTGAGTTTGTACATTACAACTAATTTGTACACTTATCATTGCACATGCAATATAAATGCAGCCATATTTAACAACAAAGACTCCAGTGCACAAATAGCCATCAATGAAAGCTTTTGTCGTAAGAGTTGGTAATTAATTACATTTTGCAGTTTGTAAATTTTGTTAAAAATAATAATAATAATAATAATAAAAAGATTTTCGAATGCGCTTTTCCAAAACATGATCAAAGCGCATAACAAAGAAAAGGATAAATTAAAACTTGCAATAAACAAATCATTAATCTACTATTAAGAAAAGAGATAAGTTGAGACCAAACAGTTGGAAACATCCTATGAATGATCTGCACATGTTCAACATGTTGTATTTAGGATTTCAACAATAAATCACAGCATTCTGTGTGTCACAAAACTGAGTTGGCACACATTTATAATTTTAGTCAAACTTTTAAAGCTCTTTCTTTATGGAGAGAACGTGTTTTGGGGTACCACAACTGATATGCCAAACAACCTGTGGCTGTGACATCTCAGAATATACATGTACATGTAGGTCTGTCTGATTTTGCAGGCAACACCGTAATTTTTTAAAAATTTGTTATGCAAGTCGCCCTGCAGACACACAAGGCCTGAAGGCCACTTCAAGGTGTGGGCTACAATTATTTTTGTCCAGAGGCTGTTGCCACCTACTCCTAGGGCTGAAACAGGGTTACCCCTTTCACAGTCCGTACGGATGTAGGCTTGGGTATCATCATTCCGAAGCCTGGTTGGTAGAGCAGAAAGCACTACCTCCCCAATGTTATGTATTACATGTAAGTGTCACGACCAGGATTCGAACCCACACTCTGCTGATTAAACAGCAGAGGAATCCGGTGCTCTTAACCGCTCGGTCATGGCACTTAATGTAAAATGATATGATATGTACTTTACAACTATCTAAATGTTGTTATATTCTAATAATCTTTTGACTGACCTCTGACCTGGTCTATTGTGCCATCATTATCTACATCGGCATATGTAGCTACATCATTGGATAGTTTCAGTCTGGTTAACGGTCTGCCTGTTGCCAGATCTAGCACTTCAATACCCTGCCAGGAAAAAGAAAACTAGCATTTAACTAAAATCAAGTTTTACTAAAATAAAGGACAACAGAAAATATCACTCAATTGTGCTTAATGTAAGCTGTCAAGTTAAAGACATTGGACACTATTGGCATCAAGAAGAATGACAAGCATTCAGTTAATAGAATGAGTTGCATTCATCTGATAGATAGATATAGATAGATAAAATGGTTTATTACAAAACTGTCCTCACAGCACAAAGGCTGAATTACAACAATTTTACATAAATTTAAAATTTGAAACTTAATAGAAGGCAAATTGGTAATAAAAAAGTTTTAAAAATATGTGAGATAGTTAAGCCACTCCCCTAAATTTACACATTGAAAATTGCACATTGAAATTGAATTACTTTTACTCAAAAATGGTGTGACATTTTTACATCAAAACAACAGACAAGAATTGAAAGTGTAATAATCAAGAAAAACAAGCCAAATGCCAATTAAAATCTGAACATCAATAAGATAAAAGCAGGCCATTGATTGTAATTGTATTTACAACATCTGTTTGGTGACAGTTGTACTATTCACACAACTCACACCCACTTACATAGTGCCAAAACACCTGTTGCTGTAAATCTCTCCAAACAACTTCACCCAAAGTATGTACATGGGATTTATTAAACACATCAGCAATTATAACACGAGATGCAACAGCAGATAACCTCCCTACGCTACAGCAAACGACGTGTAATGGATACTGAAAGTTTATTTGTTAGTTGATGTCTACAAGCAGCAGTAGAGCTTCTCTACCCATGCAGCGGCCATCCATCTAATTGCGACCATTCTTGGAGCCCCCTAAGCCACAATGTCAAGTTACACCCAGGGCCCAATTTCATAGAGCTGCTAAGCACCAAAATTTGCTTAGCATGAAATTTTTTCCTTCATAAAAACACGATTATCGACTAAATTTCCATTTGTTGCATGTTGCTTGTTACTGGTATTCAGCTGTTGTTTGCTTATCCTGAAAATCACGTGGAAATTTGGCTGGTTATCCTGTTTCTATCAAGGAAGAAATTTCATGCTTAGCAAATTTTTGTGCTTAGCAGCTCTATGAAATTGGGCCAAGGCATCAAGCAACACTTCCTCAAGTATATCTCACAGAGACCTCATCAAGTCACAGTTAGATGATCCAAACATCTCTAGAGTGCTGCGATATCTCCGGATGGGAAGACCACCTACCAAAAGCGAAAGACTCGAAGAACCACCAGGGTCTTTACCATACTTCAGGCACCTGGATAAGTTGCATATGAGAGATGATCTAATGTACAGGAGAAGAAAGACATCCGATGGTACGGAGTCGCACCAGCTTGTTCTTCCAAAGCAGTGCGTGTCATGGCCGAGCGGTTAAGAGCACCGGATTCAAGCTCTGGTGTTTGATCAGCAGGGTGTGTGTTTGAATCCCGGTCGTGACACTTGCTACGTAAATTGGGGAGGTAGTGCTTTCTGCTCTACCGGCCAGGCTTCGGACTGATGAGTAACCCAAGCCTACCGTATGGACTGTAAAAGGGGCAACCCCGTTTCAGCCCTAGGAGTAGGTGGCAACGGCCTCTGGAAAAAAATAATTGTAGCCCACACCTTGAAGTGGCCTTCAGGCCTTGTGTGTCTGGCAACTTGCATAAAAAATATAAAACAAAGTACCATGCCACAGCCATGACAGGACTACACGACGATATTGGCCACATGGGATACGATGCGAAACCGGTTCTTCTGGCCTAAAATGGCTGACGACGTCAAGCAATGGTGTGAGACTTGCAGAAGAGGCTGCCTTTGCAACAAAGACACGAGTCCCACTAATCAACATCAAAACCAGTGAACCGTTAGAACTCATATGCATAGATTTTCTCAAGCTGGAGCTATCCAAAGGTTGACATGAAACGATACTAGTGATCACTGACCATTTTACGAAGTATGCTCAGGCCTTCCAAACTCGTTACCAAAAATCAGAGAAAGTCGCCAAAATCCTGTGGGAGAACATGATTCAACACTATGGTTTTCCCATCCATGCGCATCCATGCCAACCAGGGCAGAAAGTTTGAAATTCTACTGATCAGTGAACTCCGCAAAGCTACAGGTATCAAGAAAAGGCTTATGGGTCAACTCGGTCCCAAGTCAACTCAGTCCCAGTCAACTTGGTCCCAAGTCAAGAAGTTTTGACTCCCATAAATCGCCGACCGTGTTTGTCGACGAGGTAAAACAAAAACCACGCAATTTCGAGGCATATTTGTGTAGATCATTGTATTCTACTTTTACAACATCTTTCCTACCATATCGATTTTATAACAAACGGTTACAGGACGCTTTTCAAAGACCAACTCGACCGGTCCAAGGCAACATGTGCCTTTAACTCCTACGAGATGCCACTTATCAATTTGCCGACTAAATAACCGATTTAAAAATACAACCATTAATGAAGGTGCGTCATTGTTTTAGAGCTGACGAGTGTTGCAGCTAACAATCACCAGTTTACTCCATCAACCTCAAAGGACTGCCGTGGGTGTTATTAAACACTATTCGAGTGCTCACGGCTGCCGCAGACAAAAGAATGCCAAAATAAGAGTACAACCAACTTCATTCTCTCAACAGTTCAAACAACATTGTACAATATGCTGGATTCATTGATGATTAAAATGACACACAAAATATCTTAATTTCCTTTACTAAAAGAACAATTCACCTATAGGGTCTGGGGATTTCACTCATACAAAAGTATAAACCCTCAACTTGAACCACATGGGGGGGGAGGTCACTAAAAACCATGTTTATCACACACTTCCGCAAATGAAGATTGCACACCTGCGACAGAGGATTGTTCAAAAATTAATACATGAAACATGTTATTGCTCAGATCGAGAAAAAACTTGATTCAATTAAATGATTATAGCTAGAGAGTTACAGAGGTTCAAGGGTTACACCATACATGTGCCGACCGGTGTGGCTACAAACCTGCTTTACATTAGGCTGCCAGCATATACTGGCTGGCTCTAGGATGCTGTAAACCCAGTCTGGCTCTCGCACAGTGTAAAAAGTGCACACTTTTTTTCTCTCTCTTTGCACCCTGCACCAGCGACCAATGACGTCACCAACGCACCATCCCAGCCTAGCTTCCTACGTGAGCTGTATAGGGATTATTCTACTCAAGACTCAAGACCACATAATTTGAATGGTGATCAACCTCTGTAAAGTCTACATGAATATTCATCCTACCTCATGCATATGAATGACTACAGCATTAGGATTCTTGACATGCTCAGTAGGGCTGTGTGGTCTGAGGCCTCCAAAGTGGTATCCAGCAATGTGTTCCCCATCCAAGCCAATCACTGAGACCAAAACAAAGCAATAGTTGTTATGTTTCGAACAACGAGCAAAATAAACCTTTTATCTGAAAGCTTTCTTGATAAGTAAAGGTTTAACTAGTAATCAGGAGAGGCTTGCCTCGTTTGTTATGAATAAATTTACATAAAGGGAAGGTATAGGTTTGGTAATCACAATTGAAATTAATAGTGATAAAAACTTTTGGTTAAAGCCATTGGACCCTTTCGGTAAACAGTATTGTCCAAGGCCCACACTATGTGTATCACAACTTCATCGGAGTCGGGAGAAAATAACGGGAAAACCCACTCCTGTTTTCGCGCATTTCGCCGCGTCATGACATGTGTTTAAAATAAATCCGTAATTCTCGCTAACGAGAATTGATATTGTTTTACTGTTTTCTCAAAAAGTAAAGCATTTCATGGAATAATATTTCAAGAGAAGTCTTTCACCACTACCTTCTGTAAACCCTGTAAGTTATTTGTAAATCTGTGTACTTTTTTTTTTTTTTCTGTACCGAAAGGGTCCAATGGCTTTAAAGCCTACATCAGCAGCTTAGTATAAAGCATTTTGAGAAACATTTCACTTCGAAGTAATGTGGTTACGTAAACAGCTACCAGTTTTTACGCCCCAAGATTGGAATCTGAGATTAGGGATTATTTCTTCCTGCGACCCGAGTGGACATTTGCACCAGCGATATCTCAAAATCGAGACACCGTTTGAAATGAAATATTCACATGTTAGTGTTATTGTAGAAATATATTTATTAGGCACTAAAACAATCAGTTCCAAAAACTTAAGCCTGTATACTTTGCCTTTAAAGTCATTGTTACAAAAAGTGCAATCAAGAGGCAAGTGGGATGTTTTTTGCTTCTCCTCTCAGTAATATAGATTACTGCTACTTATTCTAGGGTGTATATTGTTGAGCAATGTTGCACTTTTAACACTGATAAAAACCAAAAATATTAAGAGTTAAGGCCTCATACTTCACAGAGGCAACAACGGCTTTGACATCTATGCCCCCTGGACATTGCCTTGATGCCCTTGAAATGCTCCAGTAGAAATGTTTTATTTACTTATAGGGGTGCCCTTTACCAAGGACAAAATGCCTCGATGCCCTTGCTGTTTCAAAATTGAAGCATACAGGCCTGATTGTTGACACAGAAACAGCCATCAGCAACAGTTATACTCACATGATGGTAGTGTCACTCCGTCGTTTGATTTGTCTACCTGTGGGGTTTTGACGTTGTCTTTCACAATGCGAGCTAGAAGAAGGGAAGTATCATAACCTCTCTGCCACCGATGAGGCTGTTTACAAATTAGTCATATCATTGAAATAAGAACAAAGATATTGACAAAATTGGGAGACCACCAACATAGGGCTAAATAGCTCAGTTGGTAGAGCGCCGGCACGTTAAACCGGAGGTCGTTGGTTCAAATCCCGCTCTAGTCAATTTTTCTTTGTTCAACCCAAAATCATTTTAAAAATGTACCCAGTCAGTTTCCCTTGTGGTTTATTATTTGATATGAAATAAGAAGCCTGACATTTCCTTTGTAGTTTAAATACACTGGACATTATTGGTAATTGTCAAAGACTAGCCTTCACCATTGGTGTATCTCAACATATGCATTAAATAACAAACCTGTGAAAATTCTGGCTCAATTGGTCGTCAAAGTTGAAAGATAATAATGATAGAAAAAACACCCATGTCACACGACGTTGTGTGCTTTCAGATGCTTGATTTCAAGACCTAAAATTCTAAATCTGAGGTTTCTAAACCAAATTCGTGAAAAATTACTTTGTTCTCGAAAACAGTGAAATATTAACAGCACCCTTTGTGATGTAATAGCCAGTACTGCAGTGGAAGGCTGTTTCATAATTATGCTACTTCAGAGGGAGCCGATTTTAACAACGTTTTTAACTATCAACAGCTCCCCTTTACTTGTCACCAAGTATGGTTTTATGCTAATAATTATTGTGAGTAATTACAAACAGTGTCCACTGCCTTTAAACAAGCAGAGGAGCAAAGCTAATATATTCCTTGACATACTTTGTGTGAAAGTGAAAGCAAAGCCGACTGTTATCATATATTTTTCAAGTGACTTATAAAAGCAATACCTAATTCTAGGAATGTTTTAACACAAAAATCTTTTGTTTAAATGCAAAGATTCACTTCTGTTTCATAATGTAGATAAAAAAAAACATTATATGTAAAAGTTTATTCTAAAATCAAAAGATGTAGCTTTAAATATTACAAAGCCTAGAACTTGAAAAAGTCCTTCAAACCCTTAAAAATCAAGGACTTTTGTGAGCAACAAATCACATACCTCACCTTCCCTACTACGGTGTTTGATTCTGTTTAAACCCTTTCACTTTCAAGCCTGTTAAAATCCGATATAAGTATTAAGCTAGTGCCCACTCATGCGGAACAGCTGAGGATTGATTTGGTAAAAATTAAAAAGCTAGAACCTTGGTCCATCGATGCTTAGTGCCAGATTTTTGTAACCTAATAAAAAATCCATTTGGGATACATTTTTTCTAAATTTAAACTTTTTTTTAAACACCCTGTACAGCGCGCATATCAGCGACGCTCAAGGTGCTGTAACATACAGTATTTCCTGCAAGGTATGTGGGACTACATTTCAATTTACAGACCTACTCAGGTGCTGTGGCGCAATATGCAGGAACACCAGGGCGAACCCCTTCTCTTTTCGACAAGTGCACTGGGTTCATAACACAAGGGACCAGTGGCTTTACGTCCCATCCAAAGGACGAAAATGAGTCTGTGTTCAGTAGACTTCAACAGGTCTAGTCCTACATGTAGCTCTATGCGGATAAAACAACAGTATTGTTTACCAATTGTTTGAGGATGGCATGAGTGTACTGATTCCACTGCTGCTCCCCTGCGTGACTTAAACCCTTACGCAGGGCAAGCTTGAAGTGATGGGCTGAAAATAACTCCTACAGAAAACAGAGAAAATAATACAATATTTGTAAGAAAATAAAATATAAAAATGTGTATATTTTTGGTTCAATGCTCGAATAAAGAGATACTTGCAAGAGTAGTTATGGAACCTAAATTCAAGAAGTATGTGAAGTAATGGTGTGCATATTTTTATTTACTTATTTGATTACCAAGATCGACAAGGCGTGGAGGAGGTGTTGGACTACTCTTAAGGACTGACCTCAATGTTTGGACTACAGTACCTCTTCCTTGGCGGAACTTAAATCTTTTGAACTACTCCAAGCTTCCATCACAGCCGATGCTAGCTCTACCAATGTTGCTGTGATATATCGCCCATGGGGGCTCTTTATTCCCTTTTAGCACTTTACTAGAGGATATTTCTACCCTTTTGGACCAGTATCTTTTGCTGCCAAGATCTCTGATCATCAGTGGAGATCCTAATATTCACATGAATGAGGATAATACCCTATCATCGTCATTTCGTGATCTCATTCAGTCTTACGGCCTTCCGACAGATGTCACCGGGCCTACTCATACGCGCAGCAACACTTTGGATCTTCTAATGTAAAGGAATTAAAACCATCTCAAATCTTCAAGTTATCGGGCTGAGACAGATACAAGAGGACACAGTTTGAAACTGTTCAAACCAAGACTAGACAAGTCACTAAAGTGCAGATCTGACTACTTTTCGCAGAGAGTAATAAACCAATGGAACAAACTCCCAAAGTATGTGATTTGAGCAAAATCAACAAATGCCTTCAAAAACAAGCTAGATAGACATTGGAAAGATATGGGGTATTTAAAGGCATAGCCTACCATTTCCCATCAAATTGTAAGTGTAAGTGTAAGTGGGGGAATTTCCGACCACTCATCAGCCATTCTCTGCGACCTTCCTCTCTCTAAACCCAAACCAGGGCTTAAGATGATCACTTACAGGAATTTCAAATCAATTGAATTGCTGAAATTTTAAAAAGATCTTCACAAAATGGGAATCGCTCAGCAGTGTGACAATGATGACCCTGACATTGCTGTTGGCAGCTTCAACTCCATTGTTCTTGAAACCCTAAGCAAACATGCTCCTGTGAAGACCAAAGCTATCTGTATCAAGCGCTGGTACAACAATAATATAGCTCAAGGAAAGCATGTCAAGAAATAAAGGGAGAGACAATGGAAGGACAACAGTGCTCGAAATCCATCGCCAGAACGTGTCACATTCTCTCAGCTCACTAATCATCTTGATGACAACCAGTTACTCAATAACTACCAATCGGCATATCGGAGTAACCACAGCGTGGAGACTGTCTTAGTGGGTTCGACAAATCACATCTTGCGAGAGATGGACCATGGTAGGGTGTTTTCACTGGTTCTAATCGATGTTTCAGCGGCATGCGACACCATGAAGCATTCTGTCCTGGCTGAGCGGCTAGAGACTTTAGGCGTCGCATCACTGGCACTGAAATGGTCTAGTTCTTATCTTAGCGTCATCAGTCATCAGTGTATCTCAGTCAATGGCACAATATATCGGTTCAACACCTCTAACACATGGCGTCCCCCAAGGCTCTGTTGGAGGATTGCTCTTGGTTTCTGTTTACACACAACCACTAGCAGCTGTCATCCGTTCGCATGGCATCAACTTCCACTCATATGCAGATGACTTTCAATTATTCATCTCATTCTCCCCAACAGATGACAACCTGGTTTCAGCACTAAACTGCTTGCAGCAATGTGTGTCAGATGTCAAAGAATGGATGTCAGCAGAATAACCTCAAACTGAATGATGGAAAAACAAAATTCATGCTCTTTGGATCGAAGTACACAGAGGAAGATCTCTTCTAACAACCCATCAATATTGGAGATTCGGAGATCACCCCCAAGGAGAAGTGCCACAACCTGGGTGCTGTCATTGATTCAGGGATGACCCTCAATAGCAACATTTCCTCCATTTGCAAAGGTGTTCGTTTTCAGCTACGTAATCTATCACACATCCGCAAGTACTTTACGCGCAAGATGACTGAATGCTTGGTCCCCTGTCTCATATCTTCTCCCCTGGACTTTGTTAATCTGGCATACATTTGAATGAACGATATCAAACTACCATGAAAGGCATTTGGAAAAAGACTGATAAGCACCTAAAGGATTGAACATGGAAAACATAAGAAATCTTTGGGACACAAATAATGAAATTGATGCTCAATACCTCCTGTGTAATAGTACGTTCTCCAAAGTCACCAGGTAAATGATGCCATCTGATGGAGCCATCGTGACCACTCAGTGCAAATGTAGAGAAATGATTCACCACAGGCTCAGCTTTCTAAAGATAAAACATTTAGTTTAAAACCATGAAAGAAAATCTACCATACAAAAATCTGCTATGATTTTGTGTGCATTTACTTATGAATCAAACCCACACCATCTAACAGGAATGATTTTGTTTTTTGCCTTGATTTACAAACTTGCTGATAAAGATACATAGCTTTGTATTTTGTTTATGCATTGAACATATATGAATGTGTACTGCTGGAAAGTGCCATTAAAGAAAGAGGCTATAGATTAAAACGTCATCCTTTGCATTTGACAACTTACACCTGTTAGTTATCTTCATGCATTTTCTTATAAAAACCGCACCATCTAATAATGGATGGTTTTGTTTTTTTTGCCTTGATAAAATTCACAAGTTTGGTAGAAAAGATATTCGCATTGGACATATGAATGTGAACTACGGGAAAGCTCTAAAGATAGAGGCTAGAATAAAACATCATTTTCATCTGACAACTCACACCTGGTATCTTCATGTAATTCCTTTACCAAACAGTGGACTTAAATGGATCATGCACAAACCAGTTGGGCTACTGACTGCTCTGGGCAGATTAACTGCCATTCCAATAAGTTTAATTAAATGTAGTAATAATAATAATAACAAACCATTAAAAAGACAAATGCTCACAGGCGCTTTACATACAAGCGAAATTAACCGATAAAGTTTTTAAATGCAAGAATTAAAAATACACCCAATGTAAACACACTTGTAAACACACACAAGTGTGTAAACACCCTCCTTTGTTCAACTCTTTGTGATAGCAGCCGTGAACCTCAATGTATTCCTTTGTGATAGCAACCGTGGACCCATTGTCCCTTTTGTCATACATGTAGGTCCCCGGTTTGAATTTGGATACAAACCCACCCAATGGTGAAATATAGTTTCTGATGGAGCTTTCCCATGACAGCACACAAGATGGATGAATGTAAATAAGAATTCTTACTTTCTGTCCTTCTTCATCTTGGTCCTCCTCCTCATCCTCTTCTTCTCTATGAACGTGGCGATGATCTGGTTTCTTGTGATCATGCCTGGACACAAAACAATCATTTTGAGTCAATTTCTTGAGAATGGAGATAACAAAATCATCTTGGCTCGATTTCACAAAGAGTTCGGATTAGTCTGAAGTGTGTATCGATCTTAATAGCTCAGCAAAGTGCGATATCACAATACAAATCACTATGGTAACACTGCCAACTGATCTTTAGATGAATCTAATGGTGCTTTGTGAAATCCAGCCGCGTTCACACAGAAAAATTGTGAGTTGAAGTGACGATAAACTTAACAGGAGCCAACGTCATAGAACTAAAAAAAAAAACGCAGGAAGCTGTACACTGGTCCCCTGTAATTATCTTCTTCTTCTTCTTCCGTGAAAGTACAGTCCACCATCTGGTGGTGGTCGCATATGCATTGAAGCACAACTACCAGACTAATAAAGCACACTGGAGTATTATATGCGTACTATGGTATTATTGCAAGCAAAGTCAAAGGTACATCCAGCAGGTACCTGCCAGGTTCTTTAGGCCTGATCTTAATCAAAAGCTTTGAAATTTGACCGCAAATATTATATTTGGGGGGGGGGGGCACTTTTTTTTTCTTCTTTTTGTTATTATTCAAGTCGCCTGACACACCAGGCCTGAAGGCCACTTTAAGGTGTGGGCTACAATTATTTTTGCCATTGCCACCTACTCCTAGGGCTGAAACAGGGTTACCCCTTTTACAGTCCATATGAATGTAATAATAATAATAATAATAAACATTTATATAGCGCCAAATCCATTAAAAATGCTCCCAGGCGCTTTACAACAACAACAAATTTTAACCCCAAAAATCCATAAAGTATGATCATAAAACAATAAAGATACATGTACAGTACAAGTAAAAAGATGAATATAATCAATCAAACACATTGAGTAAAAGCCACCGAAATTGTTTGATCCAGTAAAAAACACAAACAATAATTATGATAATAACAATTATAAAAACCGCAACAATGATATGAAGCAGCAGGGCTTGGGTATCACCAATTCGCAGCCTGGCCGGTAGAGCCGAAAGCACCACCTCCCCGCACTAATATTTTTCTACTCACTCGCTAAGTGAATTCCTGTGTGCTTTTTATGCCGCCTCTTTTTTAATGCCAAAACCCAATGTTGATCTGTCTGTATAATTTTATAGTTTTAACTGTAAATTTTGTAAACTCAATGTAATTTTGGCTATGGCAACTAATTTGAATGTTTTTAATAAACTATGAATCTTATTACTGTAGCTAACAACCACAGCAATCAATTCAGGCTAGCCATACTCACTGAGGTTTAGCTTCCTTGTGATATCTGTCTCCTAGGCTAGCTCCTATAATCACCAATCCACCATCATCAGCTTTAACAATATGACTAGTCACCTGTACTGATATCTCTCTGTGGAATCAAAGTTAATACCTTATTGAACTCATCATAATGCATATGCAGGTACAGGAGAACCAGCTGCATAGTTAGGTGTGACTATAGAGCTAGCTTTATATATTGACTCGAGCATCCTTGTTTGTGTACACATGTAAAGCTTGACATTTTGTACAGCTGTTGTTGCAAAATGTTATTATGTTAATAATTAAAAACACTCCTTTGTCAGTTTCATATGAGAAACACACCTGCGCCCAGGAGGCATTACACAACTTGTGGTGTATAATAGGGAATTAGGCTTTTAGGTATTGGTCTCAAATTTCCGGTTTCATCGAGTGTGAATTCACAGGCTACAAATCTTGTTCTATTTATTTAATACAACTGACCCAAATCACCCGATGACATCATCATAATCTTGGTTGCGCCATTTTGGGAGTCGATGTCCCTAGTGTGTATTATAAAGTGCAGTGCACATTATTAAGTGATGCAGTGTTTACGGACTTACCAGTTTAACCTGGCTTTTAACTCCCAAAATGGCGAGTGTGGCAGACGCTGGTGTCAAGATTCATTACTAAAATACTAAAATATAATTAAGTAGTTCAGCAAGTGGTTGTTCTTACCTGATAAAATATCTCTCAATAGATACAGTCATTAGCTTGGTTTCCCACAGTAGATTGAGATTATGATCAAAACACAGGACAGTCCAATCAGCAGTAACAACAACTATCACCTGTTATAAAATAAATCAAATAATGAACCAACAAAGAAAATATTTACTTGAGTGGAATTGTGTCAATATCAGTTAAACGTAACGACTTAGCTTTGGCCAAGAATCATGACTCTCCTTACATGTTTCGATTCAGGAGACTTTTGGCCACCAGGTGACAACAGACTTACCAAAAAAACATTGTTTTCAGAAGTTTCTGCAAGCTCAGAACTACGTAAAGCATGGAAAATTGCCTGGGGTCAATTTCACAAAGAGTTAGGACTCGTCTTATCTCGATTAGGATTAATCTTAAGGTCTGCATGCTACAGTGCAGGATTGGGACTTGTCCCAAGTCCTAATGTTAATCCTAAGTTAGGAAGAGTTTGGTGAAATCGACGGCAGGTACCATATCTGCAGCCGTCAGAAAGTCCCATTTTATCAACTGAAACATCAGGGCCCAATTTCATAGAACTGATTGACCAACAAAAAATGGCTAAGCACAACAAAATTATGCTCAGCTGATTATGGTTATAAGTCAAAATACCATGTAACATGTACCACCTGGGATCGGTATCCTGCTCATTCTCGCTAAGCAGAAATTATAAGAGACGTTAAATTTGCATCAGGGATAAAGAATATTAATATCGGTGTCTATGGGTAAAAAAAAAACCTAAAAATAGTATTCTTTATCCCGATGCAGTACCCGCTGGTAAAAACATAGGATTCAAACTGCCTCTAGCTACCGGGCAATCTCTGTGGTCTAGTTGGTATGACACTGCTCTAGAATTGCAAAGGTTGTAGGTTCGAATCCCACCCGAGTAAAAATGCCTGGGTTTTTTTCCACAGGACTCGGGAGAGTATACAGTGCTACACACATCGGTGTATATGGGTAAAAAAAAAAAAAAAAATATATTAATATTGGTTTTACCCATTCATTGATGTGTTAGCACTGTATACTCAGTACTTTCCCGAGTCCTGTGAAAGATATCACAGGATGTTACTCGAGTGGAATTCGAACCCACGACCCTTGCGATAACAAAGAAATAAGAATTGTAAGGGTCGTGGGTTTGAATCTCACCCGAGTAACATGCCTGTGGTATTTATTCACAGAACTCGGGTAAGCAGAAATTGTTAAGCAATATTTTCTGCTAAAGTGTAGCCTTCACCTTGAAGTGGCTGTCCGGCAATCTTAGGCAACCTCTCATACAAAAAATAAAAAATAAATACAGCTTAACCTCAGTACTAACCTGTTTCCGGACTTGCAGCATAGACTGGTACGGCTCCAAATAGCCCGTTGCTAATGCTTTCGGTTGTCTGTCACTAAGGGAAGCATTCCCTGTAACCAAGGTTACCTCATTTTGAAGTTGCATAAAAGGGAGCACCTTAGATTGCTGAGAATGCTTGGGAATCTTAAGAAGCTGCAGGTTGGGTTCCTTTGTCACAATAAGAAGTTCTGAAATAAAATAATAATATTAATAATAATAATAATATCAAATTTTTATAGCACACGTACCTACCAAATAAGGTATTCAAGGGGCTGAGTATATTACAAACTTTCAGAAAGATAGGTTATTGCAGTGATAAATTCTGAGACCCAATCATTTAGCACCTCATAAGGGTTTACAAGGTGCTATGGCGCATACAACAGTCACAGCCAGGAACACTGGGACGAGCCCCTTATTTTTTCGATAAGTGCACATGGGTTCTTTAATGCATTAAACAACACATCGGACCAACGACTTTACAAAAATGTACATCCCACCTGAAGGACGAAGCAATGGTTAACTGCCTGGATTCAAACCCACACTCTGCTAATCAGAAACACTGCTACCCTTTTGATCAGTGTGATGTAATTCCACGTAAGCCACACCCACCTGACACAAACTGGCTCTAATAACAACCACAGGTGCATATAAAAATGTATCAAGCTGGTGTTTATGTACTAAAATCCGAAGATTTGGACTTTGCAATATGGCTTTAACAACTACATGTATACAAGTGATATGATTTTTTTTCATTTTGGTATACTTACACACAAATGTAGGCCTATGCCATATTTTGCGCTTAAAGGCAGTGGACACTGTTGGTAATTGCTAAAAGAAATTATTAGCATAAAACCTTTCTTGGTGACGAGTAATGGGGAGAGGTTGATTATATAAAACATTTTGAGAAACGGCTCCCTCTGAAGTGCCATAGTTTTTGAGAAAGAAGAAATTTTCCACGAATTTGATTTTGAGACCTCAGATTTAGAACTTGAGGTCTCGAAATCAACCATCTAAACGCACACAACTTCGTGTGACAAGGGTAATTTTTCTTTCATTATTATCTCGCAACTTCGATGACCGATTGAGCTCAAATTTTCACAGGTTTGTTATTTTATGCATGTTGAGATATACACCAACTGTGAAGGCTAGTCTTTGACAATTACCAATAGTGTCCACTGCCTTTAAGTAGCAAAAATGTTGTCGTGCCTGCAGCCGATGTACACACATTTGACACAAATGTCTTAGCAACAGACAATAAGAAGGCCTGAACTTTAGATTCTTTTAAGCAGTCAAGTTTGGTTTCTTACCATTTAATTCATCGCTTTCAACATCAGTAACAAGAGCAGAGGGTCTGAAAGAGAATCACATGACAACAAATGGAGGTTATTCTCATAGACATAAACTGCAAAAACTGAAGCATTAACCAAACAACTTCCTCTCTTAAGAAGTACTGCCTCAAATGTGTGAGGATGAGATCCACTGCGTGTTGCGCACAGGTCCAAGTAAAATAGTAAGAACTGCCATCAAGTGGAAAAATGTGTTCAGATAGTGAGATTAAAACAAAAGGATGGTGTTGACGAACTACTTCAGTTGACGATACCTGAATACCTGTATACCTTTTTACCTGTAGATTCGGGCTCTGCATAATGAAGGCTAAATGAAGCCTTATAAAAAGCCCATCCATATTCACACAAAACTTACTGCAAAAGTACTGAATGCAATGGAAGTAGCAAAGTCAAATGTGAGAGCAAAAGTGAATGAACTTAATATTTCCATATGATCCTATGGTGAACATCCTGCAAAACTATACATGTCAATGATCCCTCAGTGCGAGTTTGAAGGCATTGAGATATTTGTCTCACACTGGGTTTACCGCAAGACTGTTCCAGTCCTGAAAACATGGGAAGGGGTAGTCAGTGTACACTGAAGACTTAGTGTAAGGGGTGACGAAACAGGATTTGTGATCTCTAAGTTGATGTAGTTGGATGGGTGTGAGGTATTGGTTCCAGGCAATGTCGCTGTGACACTGTGTAGTGGGTGATGTACATCATGGTCAGGTGACTTTGAGTGCATCGGTCCTGTACTCTGAAAGGATGGCCAGTTTAGTTCTTGAAGTACATACAGCAGAGACACTTCTTGTCCTGTAATTACACCCCTGTTACACTCTGTAGGGTGCATTACAAAGAACCTGTTCTATCCCCTGGACCGGCTCCTACTAGGACAGCTTGCCAAGCATTGCAGTCAGTAGCGGCGAGTACATGCACCTCCTAGTTCCTGAAAGGTTTACAGTCTACGTTAGATGTCGTTTGGCTATGTCAAAAGTCTTGGCCTGCCATTTGGGGTGTTTTATATACTGCGCTTTGTGTTAATTGGTGGTCGACATCTTGGGTCAAGACTAATCCATATCTGCCTTTTGCGTAGTGGTTGTGTTGACGGCCAGTTGACGGCTGTTGGCAACAAGTTGACAGCAAATAGTAGGACCAGCCAATTATCATACCAGTTGGGCGTGGGCTGTCTTGCAGTTCGCCATTGGTCTTAGAAAGGTGAAATAGTGCATTTTAAAGAAAAAAAGGTGTTTTTTTCAGCACGTCCTATAAACATAATGCTTCAATAATTTTGACTTATCTTTTAAGCTGTTTAATAATATAGGATTTGAGGCATTGCATGGTGGGGTATCAATGTATATTTGGTTTGCGGTAACACCATGTGTGTATCTACTTGCCAGGTAGAGTTGTTCTTAGGGAACTGTCTTGCTTTATTCTACTGCCGAGGAGTAGATAATCGGAGGTTCGGGAGACTTCTCAGTTCTGAAAAGAACTGTCCTGCTTTATAACTATTACCAGGGCAGTCTCCTGACGATGACTAGAGCAAGCTAGTCGAAACGTTGAGACCAATTCCGAACTGACTCCGCGGCAGTACAGTTATTACGATCCTATAAGCTAAAGTAGTAGTCCAGTCAAATTTCTATACCATCCGCCCTGGTAATAGTTATAAATCAGGACAGTTCTTTTCAGAACTGAGAAGTCTCCCGAACCTCCGATTATCTACTCCTCGGCAGTAGAATATGGTAGAATAAAGCAAGACAGTTCCCTAAGAACAACTCTACCTGGCAAGTAGATACACACATGGTGTTACCGCAAACCAAATATATACTGTTTAATAATGTTATTAAGCTATTTTTGTAATTGTGTAATATATATTCAAGTTCGCAAACAGGCCTACATATATCTTTTTAATCTGTGCAGTATGAACGAAGTAATGATATATTTGTGTGTAAAATTATCCATTTTATGTTGTAACATGTGTAACCAACATACATAGCTTATTAATCAAAATACCACTTAATCACTTGCACTTGCATAATTCTTAATTGAAAAATTGAATTTTGAAATTGAAGGCTCATCTTAATTCTAATGTTGTTTTTTAAATAAAACTATACATTATTTTCTTTCCGCTTGTATATCCAAACGAGGCAATCACACAATTTGTGAGTTTAAAAATGCTCAATTTGTATATAAAAAAATTCACTCACATAAGTTCCCATTGTTGTGCGTAATGACCATTCACATACAACGACTGGTCACTGTCAACTCGCCATGCTGGTTCAATGCTGTAGCTGTGGCGGACACGAAGTAAATACGTAGCCACACAACACAGGCAAAATAACGAGACTTCTCTAACACCTACAGTTATTGACTTCAAGCGAAGAGATAACTCATCCATTTGTACTCTTTACTCAATTTTGACACTATACATGTATTTGTTTTTCTGACCTACTCACAAATGGAAAACTACCGTCTTTTCTTTTTCAACCAGTTCACTGTTTACCTATTACGTCTGGCACCTTCTTACACAGGTTCAAGATAAGAGGCTTGGTCCAGAAAAATGGGTGTCTGACTATTTAGTCTGATACCTCAATGTGTCTGCATTTTTAACTTAGATATGTGTAGTTTGAAGTTCAGGAACAAGGGCAGTTTAGTGTTGTGATTTCTTATTGATTCAACTCGGGGTTTAGAGAGCTCATTTTCTGCTTTCGAGTGTTTGTTTTTGTTTCGAAATGGCAGTTCCAGATCAACAGCAGCAACAGTTCCTTTGGAATGTATTCAGCAAGTGAGTTAGACATTAACTTAATTAAACACTCTGAAGTACCTGTCAGTGTATATTTAGTTACATTTTTGAAAGTTAAATTTGTTACTGTTAGCCTAATGGTTTATAAATATTAACTAAATTATAATAACTAAAAAAATGCAATGGTTTATTCAGGAGTAATATAACTATAGAATACAGGGCTAACCCTAACCCTAACCCTAACCCAAACCCTGTGAAGTGCCAGTTGAAGCGCTACCGAGAGGACTTGGTAAATCTAATGTGGCGGGCTGTATTTATAAATTAATTGTAAAAGTGTTGAAACATGGGCGTGACACGCGAGCTTGCAGTCTGTGCTTATAAGACAGTTTCTTCATTCCTATTGGTCGATAGCAACGGCCGGGACAGTTGTTCCATGGGAATCAAAGTGTGTTGAATCGGTTTTCAACTACATGCATGTAGTGGTTTAAACCCGCCGAGGCCTGGTTCTTTATAATTTACCTCGTCTCGGTAAAATTATCAAGAACCAGGCCTCGTTGGGATTAAACAACTAGCCTCTTCACCACATATTGATTCCCTTAATTTTGTATGGACCGAGTCTTCTGACTGTTTTAATTTTTGAACTCTTTGCAGGGTTGACAAAGACAGAAGTGGAGCCATTTCAGTGGATGAACTTCAACAAGCTCTATCAAATGGTAATTTGTGCTCACCACAGTTTAGTTTATAACTTGATTCTAGCAAACTGTTTGGGCTTACACTTTGTGGCAGTGTCATGGCCGAGCGGTTAAGTGCACCGGATTCAAGCACTGGTGTTTGATCAGCGGGGTGTGGATTCGGATCCCGGTCATGACACTTGCTACATAAAATTGGGGAGGTAGTGCTTTCTGCTCTACCGGCCAGGCTTCAAATTGATGATACCCAAGCCTACATTCGTATGGACTGTGAAAGGGATAACCCTGTTTCAGCCCTAGGAGTAGCTGGCAACGGCCTCTGGAAAAAATAATTGTAGCCCACACCTTGAAGTGGCCTTCAGGCCTTGTGTGTCAGGCGACTTGCATAAAAAAATATTTAAAAAACACGGTCTAGTATGTGTGAGCAGAGAGAATCAGATACATTGGAAAATTGCAGTAGTTTGATGAAAAAAATGTGCTTAAAAATTACTTATTTATTAAGGATATTATAAAAATGTGAAGAATCTAGTGCCTGCCTAGCACTGACATTATGTTGTTTTCCAACTGGTACAATTTGTTAATTCTTTTGAATGCAACATCCCATGCATTGTTTACCCCGTGCAAACATGGGCAGTCCATAGCAGTTCGTCCAATTCTGTAAGGTACTGGCCATTGTTCAGCAGGGAGCATTCGGAGATGGGTTTGAAAGGGGAGCTGCTGAACCAAAGATTATCAAGAACTTGAATTTTATTGATCAAAGACAATGGTTTCCTGTCCCACTTTTAAGAATTGATGCTCTTTAATCACCTACTCCAACCTTACACCTGAATTCATTCAACCGTAACTTTATAGTGTTGTATTTCACATAAGTACTCTTGTCTTGTCCCCTTAATTCTGTCGAAGCATAGTTGTTAACATGAAAGCTCAAATGCATTTGCTACTACTATCTTCCTTGTTTTTTTCCTATACATTTGTTATAGTCCACATTCAGTGTTGTAGCCACGGTGGGCGGTGCTGGGCGTGCGTGCCCAGGACTCACATTTTTTGCCAAGCACTTTGAGGAAAATACAAGGTGCCACCCAGCACAGATTTCAACTATTGTCCACTTTGCATTGATCTTAGACACAGCTAATGATAAGGAGTATCAAATGTCACAGAGAAAGAACAGTCAAAAGATAATTCTACTCATGATTATTGAATGGCCCCATAACATAAACAGTTTGGAAACCTAGGCTCCACTTCAGCAATAATGGCCCCATAATTAAACACAAATAATTTTGTTGATCCCTTGCCCTTGGTAGACTTCCAACAAAATTTGATTTATTGCCCACCATTAAAGGAACACGTTGCCTTGGATCGGTCGAGTTGGTCTTTGAAAAGCGTTTGTAACCGTTTTTTATAAAATGCATATGGGTAGAAAGATGTTGTAAAAATAGAATACAATGATCCAAACAAACATGCCTCGAAATTGCGTGGTTTTCCTTTTACCTCGTCAACTAACACGTCGGCCATTTATGGGGGTCAAAATTTTGACTCACATAAATGGCCGACCATGTTAGTTCGCACAGTAAGGAAAACCACGCAATTTCGAGGCAAACTTGTGTGGATCATTGTATTCTACTTTTAAAACATCTTTCCAACCATATGCATTTTATAAAAAACGGTTACAAACGCTTTTGTTTTGACCAACTCGTCCGATTCAAGGCAACGTGTTCCTTTAAAACTGGTCTAGCTACAACACTGTCCACATATATTTTACTTTTGTGGTTTGACAAGGCCAGCATTAATAATCAAAATCCAACCCAATGTTTTCATGATGCCAATACTTAACTTGTGTGTGCCAATTCATAAAATCCCATAATTGTCTTTTTCCTCAGATCATCCAGAAACGCAAAGTTTTCACTTTTACTCAAACTGGAACCCTGTGTTCTTTATTGTACAGGAACATGGACACCCTTCAACCCAGAAACTGTTCGCTTGATGATCGGAATGTTCGATAGAGACCACAGTGGAAATATTAACTTCCAGGAGTTTGGTTCACTGTGGAAGTACATCACAGACTGGCAGACCACATTCAGGAGCTACGATCGAGATAACTCAGGATCCATTGATAAGAATGAGCTGCAAAATGCCATCGTCAGCTTTGGTAAATGCCTATCAAGCTTTATTGTATCTTGGCGTGTCATGGCCGAGCGGTTAAGAGCACCGGATTCAAGCTCTGGTGTTTGATCAGCAGGGTTTGGGTTCGAGTCCCGGTCGTGACACTTGCTATTGTTGGGGAGGTAGTGCTTTCCGCTCTTCCGTCCAGGCTTCGGACTGATGATACCCAAGCCTACATCCGTATGGGTTTTAAAAGGGGTAACCCTGTTTCAGCCCTAGGAGTAGGTGAAAAATTAATTGTAGCCCACACCCAGAAGTGGCCTTCAGGCCTTGTGTGTCTGGCGACTTGCATAAAAATGAAAAAATAAAAAATAAAAAGTGATATTTTTTTGGAGCATCTTTTGTAGGGGTACATGTTCTGTTCCCTACAGTCTGCAGGAAACATCGCTTTGATTTACAATTAAATTATTTTGCTAAGTTTTTCTTTTATCTTTCGCTCTTCTCCCTCGTCAAACCATAATACATCAATTAATTAGGCCACTGATTCTAGCCATAAGCAATAAGAAGATTAGAGATGTCACCTGAGTCCAATTTCATAAAGTTGTTTAAAGCAGAAAATACTGCTAGACAAATTTTCTTTGCTAAGCAAAAATTGAGTTGGGCACTAGCCACAACAATGCAAACTTAACGAAATTTTGGGTGGTAAACCTATTCCAGCTAAGCAATAATATTCTGTGCTAGCAAAGTTACGTGCTTACTGGCTTTATGAAGCTGGGCCCTGAAATCAAACTTAGTTGTTAACCCTGGAGCTGCTTGGTAGTTATGGCCTTATCAGTTTCATTCTGGTAATGCTTAATGCAGTACTCTGTCATCTCATCTCCCAAATATTAAAAGACTTCAGACCTGAAGCCCTTTATTATGCATCTAAAAGCACACACATTTGTGCAACAAGGGTGTTTTTTAATTTTGGTTTTCACCCGTACACCGATGTGTGTTAGCACTGTATACTCAGTACTCAGTAAGGGTGTTTTTTCCTTCCATTATTCTCTTGCAACTTCGATGACCAATTGAGTCAAAATTTTCACAGACGTGTCATTTGATGCATGGAATACACAAAGTGAGAAGACTGGTCCTTGACAATAACCAAAGGTGTCCAGTGCCTTTAAGCACTGTAGTTTGGGTACTTTCCCAATAGTGAAAAAACTCCACAGGCATATTGATTTTTTATGTGGATTTTTGATTCACACATCAATGTAATAGTAAAACACAAATAATATCTGCATGCCCTAATTTTTGTTGCTGTTTTTATGTAATCCAATTCGTGGAAAATAACTTCTTTCTCGAAAACTGCGTTACCTCAGATGGACGGTTTTTATACCATCAACCTATCCCCATTACTGGTTACCTAGTAATGTTTTATGCTAATAATTATTTTGAGTAATTACATAGTGTCCACTGCCTTTAAACACTAACATGACTAACAAGGCATTGTTTACCATTGATGAGAGGATGTGTGACATGTATGTAATGGCTTTATTTCTTATTTTTATACTTTCAGGGTTTCGTCTCTCAGATCGCTTCTTCACTTTGCTCATAAGAAAGTTTGATCGACAAGGCAAAGGCTCTATTGCTTTTGATGACTTTATCCAATGCTGTATTACCCTCCAGGTCAGTGCATCTGTTTTGTATTGGAATTTTTATTTCTTTCTCCTTAATTTCATTAATCTTCACTTCCTTGGTGTTCAGGCAAGTATAAATAATTAACCTAAAGCCCCTTTCACACGAGAGCAATTTAGCAAGGGTCCCTTGCTAAATTGTAGCATGGTTCTAAGATTTTACAAAATGCACCTCGTGTGAAAGGACAAACAAATTTGGAGTGTCCAGGGTCCCTTGTCAAATGTTGTCCAACATTGCTACATTTGTCCGGGGTCTGGACCTACAACAAAATCTTACACTGGCGGAAGTTTTGACCCAGGACGTGGGCTACATCATCGTGTGAAAGGAACCCTTGTTTATTGAACGACGTCCTAGGTGAAAATGCCCATACAGCGCATGCTATTGTGGGTGCCATCTTGTCCAATCAAGGTGATCAGGATTACCAATTCGTCATATCACTCTCATGTCGCGCAAGGGTTGTTAGTTTTTTAACTTCAGTGGGAAAGCTCACAAAATCAGTCCCACACAGTGATAACAAAATAATAAACAATCCATGCTCGTAAATTTGGTAGCAAAGGACCCTGGCTACATTTTGGCCGTGTGAAAATGGCTTTTTAAGTAAACTTATCCACTGTAGCTCATAAGCCTGAGTAGTACCCGCTGCCCATCCAGAACCCTTGCACATTTCCCCCTCCCTCCCTGAGAAGAAAATAATGCACAAATGAATGGTATGGTACAACTTGCAGCCCAAATTATGTCTTTACCCCCTGCTTGCCACTATGACGAGCGCCTCCAATTGATCAGAAAGTTTCACCAAAGGTCACTCGTTGCTTATACAGTCATGCAAAATATGTGTGTTTAGCACCCCCACAAGTGTTACTTTGACCCCTGTCATGGTGGACAAAAAGTTGCTTTAGGAGGTGTGTTCCGCGTTGTTCAAAGGGTCAATTGGGAGCCTTTGTGTCACAAGGTAGTAGCAGCATGGAGGAAGGAAGAGAAGGAGTTCGAACGAAGGGACTTTAAAAGTTGAACTCGTGGTACCGCGGTCGTTTAACGACACCTTGTAATCAACCACATACCTTACACAAACAAAACCTGCCGTGTGTGAGTTTGCGCGTGCGCACTTGGTTCTTCACCAAACTATGGCGTTGTATGTCGTAATAAAGGAAAAACTACTTTGTTTGAGACGCGATAGCATTTTTGGACTCTACCGGACACCTAAACGATGAACACAATTGAATACCAACCACCCTCGTGTGCTTATACCCAAATTTTGATCCACCGCTAGTGACCAGAAAGTTGCAAAAAATGTAAAAATATGCTATGATATTTCCCAGTAAACACCACATGGTCAATGAAAATGTGTGTATTCACAATTCTTGTCTCCAATGATTCAACTTTACACGAAGGCAACGGTGCAGAGCGGCGGTACCACAGGTTCTGTACAAAGAGATCTAATCCCACTCGTTAATCGGCCGTCCAGCTGGAGGTCTCCTATCTTTTTCCACTGGTCAGACAGGGGCATTGTCAGGGTATTCATTTGTTACTCTGCGGTTTTGCGGGTCGTTCAAGCTCCTTCTCTTCCTTCCTCCATGGTAGCAGATACACCAGGACCCAACTTCATGGCCCTGTTACTGCGGAATGGCACGCTTACACCTCACTATGCACATATTTTTACAGGGTGCTGTAAGTACATAATTCTGTAGTCACATGGAATTGGGCCCAATTGTTTTGCATATTTCTGAGCACATTTCTATTGGAACATATATTTACCTGGTAAGTCTGTTGCAACCTTACAAGCTCAGAAGTCTCTTTTAAAACTGTTCGCATAAACCTAAATCTTTGATTGTGAAAAGTTTTTATTTCAGTATGACTAAATTGTTTTTTGTTTTTGTTTTTTTACAGACCTTGACAAACTCCTTCAAAGCCTTTGACACAAACCGCAATGGTTGGATTGAGATTGGATACGAGCAATTCCTGACTCTGGTATTTTCTATGAAATCATAAGGAACACTGAACATTGTGCAGCTTTTTTTTATGCTTTTACTATATGTTCATAAGTTTTGTATATAATATTAAGTCCTTGTCTTCTACGTACCTAAATTTTAGGGGGGCTTATTTTTCTGTTTGCTTAAAGGCAGTGGACACTATTGGTAATTACTCATAATAATTATCATCATAAAAACGTTCTTGATTACAAGTAATGAGGAGAGGTTGACAGTATAAAAAATTGTGAGAAACAGCTCCCTCTGAAGTGACGTAGTTTTCGAGAAAGAAGTAATTTTCAACGAATTTGATTTTGAGACCTCAAGTTTAGAATTTGAGGTCCTCGAGTTTAGAATTTGAGGTCTCGAAATCAAGCATCTGAAAGCACACAACTTCGTGTGACAAGGGTGCTTTTTTCTTACATTATTATCTCGCAACTTCGACAATCGATTGAGCTCAAATTTTCACAGGTTGGTTATTTTATGTATATTGTTGAGATACACCAAGTGAGAAGACTGGTCTTTGGTAATTACCAATAGTGTTACTGTCTTTAAGTCATTGTCTTCTAGGTACCTAAGTTTTAGGGGGGCTTATTTTTCTGTTTGCTTAACCTACCTGATTTTTACATGTGCACGCTTCTTCTTTTCTCCCAGTGTTCTCTCTTCTCGTTACATTTCACTCTCTGACTTTTAAACTGCTTCCATATCACTTGTAATGGCAGACTTTTGAAGACTTTTGATAGGTGGCAGCAGACTTACCAGGTAAATTTCCATTGATTACGTAGATCTGGGCATGCGCACTTAACTGAGAACAATGGATTTACCTGGTAAAGTATTTGGCCACCTAGCGTCTTAAAAGTCCACCATTCTTGTAGAACATAGCATATAAAATCTACTATAGATTCAACTGATGTCAACTCCACTAAAGTGGCTTCTTACTTTATGAGTCTTTTTCTATATGTTACATTTTGCAACCACCATCCCTCTTAAAATCTGATTCATACTTCCTGCGAAAGCGAATGGGAAGGGAAATTGGGTGACACAGCATTCGGTACGCGCTCCATTTCCCTTTATGACGCAGATAAATTCGCTTCGCCTGTTGCATTCGCAGGAAGTATGAACTGGGCTTTATTCTCTTTTAAAATCTCAGTGATGAGTCAGTTTGGGTTTGAGTCAATGATTCAATTGACTCTCATAGAGTCATTTATGCTCACATAGTCATTGGCTCTCTCAGAGTCAATGACTCTATGATGATACATGTAGATATAGTGACTGAGTAAGTGACTGTGTTAGTTATGATGACTCTGTTAGTGTTGGTGACTCTGTTAGAGTCATTGACTCACTTATAGAGTCATCAATGAATTTTGTAAATTTGACTTTATGATTAGTAGCTAAATCCCCTGATGATTGAGTCATTGACTCTCTTAGAGTCATTTTCTCTTTCAGACGCAATGACTCTCTGATAGACTCGAGATATTGACCGAGTCAGCAACTCTATGAGGGTCAGTTACTGTGTTAGAGTTCTTGACTCTCTTATACCCCGGAACAAGTCACCAAAGTGACAGCTGTCACCGACCAATTGGTTTTTAATCTGCCAACCCTAGAAACAAAAACCACTGGACCTGCTATTTCACCCTGTAATGGGGCATCTGTCCACACGTCTAAGTTAAATTGCACACATAGCCAGGGGGTTGTGGGAAAACAGCTGGTTAGTCCATCAGCGCTTGTCTTGGGGATTGCTGTTCCTACAATTAGATTTTAATGGTTAAAAAGGTGTTTTAAATACTTTCTTCCAAAATTAAATAAAAACTATCAACATCTCCTCCTCGGGATACTTAAAGCATCCATAGAAAGTTAGAAAAAGCATAGAAGAGAAAAAAAACTAATTTTTCCACATTCTGAACTCAATTATGATATGCAAGAATCTCATAGAGACTGCAATCACCAAGCAACGAGTCCATGTGCGCAAACTGTAGGGACGCTCTGGTGTCATTGATGACTCTGATTAGTAATTAAATCTCTTAATGATAGATTCATTGATTCTCTAATGAAGTGAATGACTCTCTGATTGTCACTCCCTGCGTAATTGACTCTCTTGACATTCATAAATTCAATCTGTGTGTGAAAAAGTGTTGCCTTACAGTGTTAAGCCCGGAACATACTTCCTGCGAATGCGAATGCGATACAAATGTTGACGTCACAAATTCACAACGAAGTTCGCACTGAGTTGAGCTGTGCTCAACTCTCTTGCAAATATTGCAGCAAAAAAAGGGGTTGTGACGTCAAATTCACATCAAATTCGCATCGCATTCGCATTTGCAGGAAGTATGAACCGGGCTTTACCAGGGCCCAATTTCATGGCTCTGCTTACCGTAAGCACAGAATCGACGCTTACGGAAGCAGGGAATTCTGTGCTTACGGCAATCGTATTTCACGGGTTAGCCGCGAATTTGGGCTTCTGCGCGTGCGTACTTCACGTTTCTAGGCATTCTATGCTTACAAGGCTAGCGCAGAAATTCGGCGCTTGCACGTAAGCGGGGAATCGCGATCGTAAGCGCAGAATTTTGCGGTAAGCAGAGCCATGAAATTGGGCCCAGGTATTACACTCAGTATTTTGCCTCATTCCATTTGAACAATTGTATAATGTTGTCTGTCTCCATTCTAGCCTTCATCTGACACATCTCAAATAATAAACTTCTCTTAGTCCTTTCTCATACTGAGACTGAAATACTTGTGACCACTGAGTGTTGGTTACAAGTTGGCACAAACTAGTATTCAACAGAGTAAAATCATGAAGACCTTGTTGAGAATTGGCTCTAAGGGTGCTGTATGTGTTGTGGGGATTTTTTTTATTGTACCTTTTCATGTAATTGAACAAAAATACCATTATTAAGTACTGTTAATATTTATAATTAATAATATTACTCACCTTAACTGAGCTTGCAAATTAATAATGTTGCTTCCTTTATCAGCTACAGTCGACTAATACATAAATTATCATTGCCAATTAAGACTTCTTACTAGATATGTATTCAATCAGGTATGAAACTCTTTTTGAACTATGTTGTTTGAAATATTGTACTGTGTTGAATAGAACAAATCAACAGAGAATTTAAAGGAACACGTTGCCTTGGATCGGTCGAGTTGGTCTTTGAAAAGTGTATGTAATCGTTTGTTATAGAATGCATATGATTAGAAAGGTATTTTAAAAGTAGAATAAAATGATACACACAAGTACCACTCGAAATTGCGTGGTTTTCCTTTTACTTTGTCAACAAACACGGTCTGCCATTTATGGGAGTCAAATTTTTGACTCCCACAAAAATGGCCGTCCGTGTTAGCTCGCAAAGTAAAAAGGAAAACCACGCAATTTCGAGGCAAATGTGTGTGGATCAATGTATTCTACTTTTTATACATCTATCTGACCATATGCATTGTATAACAAACGGTTACAAACGCTTTCCAAAAACCAACTTGACCAATCCAAGGCAACGTGTTCCTTCAACAACTGTTCACAAAGATATCAACAAAATCTGATGAAGATCACCGGCGGCCTAACCAGGGGGAAAAAAAGGGTTTGGAACTGAGGGTTTGGTAGTACTTATACTTTATAATTTCTCATAACTTCATTCCAGTCTCATTGTTTCAGAGAATGGATGACTGTACCCTAAAACTAACTGAAAATCAAGGAAATTGAAATGAATAGTTAAATTGAAATGGTTTCCCAAATGAAGCACTTCAGTGTTCAGTTGAATGGCCCTAAACTTTTGAAGAATGTTTGTCACCAGTGATTTCTGTGCACCAACTGTTGTTCATTCACAGACAATGTAATGGAACTGTTAATCATGACAACTTCAGTGTTTTAAAATGTTATATCACTTTCTTTACATAATGTATTATCTATTTACCGTTTCAAGTAAAACATGGGCCTTTATTTTTGTAAAATGTCAAATATTCTAACACAACTTTATCTTATCCCCCTCACTGGGGGTCGATGGAGAGCTTTGATTGGCTGAGAGTTGTGGGCTGGGCTTCGCTCGGCCCCAGCGGCCAGTCTATCCAGGACCGCTGGGATGGGCTAATCGCTTGAACAGATTCTTGTTCAGGAAGTACGTCATGCGTACAGTGCATAAAAATAACGGTGCAGTGTGAGTGCGATGCATGATGGGACTGCGCATTATTAAAACGATGAGCGTGCATGATGCGTTTGCCCATCCCAGCGCCTTTGGTTAAAGCAAGGAGCTGGGGACGAGCGAAGGGCTGGGCGTGTACACGTTTCTCAACCTCGTTTCTAGGAGTGATCGATCTCGCCGCGCCATTTTTTCCCAGCATGCCTTGCTCGATCATAACCCCCTGGAAGTGTAACTCCAAAATATCCAAATATGGGATATTACATTAGTCCTGTGGTTGATCCATTCTGTGTTGGGCGTTAGTCGCGCACACGCTGGATGCAATGTGTGTAATAAAAGTCATTAACTTGCCTTGGCATTCAGTGTTGCGTGACAAAAAATGTGAATACGTACATCTTTATACGCACGCGTTTCGGCGTATGGAGCTTTTTGAAGACACACAGCGTTTCATATTTTGTGCGCATATGATAGCCAATCAAAGACACGGATCGGAGTTTCCCTCCCAGGGGTTACAGACGTATGCAGAGCTAGTGGGTGATACGGCGCACTGCCCATGGTAGCAAAGTTGCATGTTTCCATTGTTTGGCCTCAGCGATGGCAGCTAATACAAGGGGTCTAGTGATTTGTAAGTGTGGGGATAGTGTTTTGGCTACAAAGCTGATGGAGTAATATCTTGTTTTCATTCGATTGTATAAAAGCTCAAGCCATTGTCCATTTCCATTTTTGTTCATGTTTGTTTATGTACGATAAAAATATCATGTTCTCATCATAAATTTAATAATTGGGGTCGTACCATATTCAGTAAATAAACAAATGTCTATTATTATATTTCTGAAACTCTGACTTCAAGTTATATTTTAATTGTTAGTGTCATGTAAATATACCTTTTAAAACTATGAATGTCCATTAACAACATGTCACTGGGGTGGATTTCACAAAGAGTTAGGACTAGTCTTATCTCGAGTTAGGACCAGTTACTCGTCCTAACTTAGGACTATCCATGCAATTTGTATATCTCCTAGGACAAGTCCTATCCTAACTCTTTGTGAAATCGACCCCGGATCATCTAACTCCCCTAATAGAAATTTAAACAGCATGCAATTTAATGCCAGGTAACAAATTCTGTGGGTTTTATATAAAAGATTATAGTCTTTTATTGCCCCCCCCCCCCCACCCCATGGATCGTTTTAAGTGCCGTTACAACGGGTATCAGCCCCTCTGTTCTTTGCCACTCAAAATTCTCCTCAAAATCGTGTCAACAAAACTTGTAAAGAACTGACACAACCAAAAATTTGTCACATATATTTTAAAGGCAGTGGACACTATTGGTAATTACTCAAAATAATTATTGGCATAAAACCTTTCTTGGTAAAGAGTAATGGGGAGAGGTTGATAGTATAAAACATTGTGAGAAACGGCTCCCGCCGAAGTGACGTAGTTTTCGAGAAAGAAGTAATTTTCAATGAATTTGATTTCGAGACCTCGAGTTTAGAATTTGAGGTCTCGAAATCAACCATTATAATAGCACACAACTTCGTGCGACAAGGGTGTTTGTTTACTTCATTCATATCTCACAGCTTCGACGACCATTTGAGCTCAAATTTTCACAGGTTTGTTCTTTTATGCATATGTTTAGATACAGCAAGTGAGAAGACTGGTCTTTGACAATTACCAATAGTGTCCACTGTCTTTAACTACTTCTGACAAACCTGCCATAAATTATGACATAACAGAAAACTAAACAAAATATTAAACTGTATCCTTGAAATTGATCTAATTCTGAGTGAAGGGAATTGGTAATTTAACAGAATAAAAAAAGACTGAAGCAATTTGGATTGTTATCACCAAGGCCCATCAATAAATACCCACCCACTACAATCCGGATTAAAATTCTTCCCCTGTAATAAAATAAACTGATAAGCTTCAGGGTGCGTGTCTGAAGAAAAACGTGTTCATCAAAAAATTAATAGGATTATGTTTGCATTGTTTACTGAGGGGGTTTGTTTGTTTGTCTGTGTTTTAAGAACTCTGATGAAATGGCTTAATTATAGACGAATTCGAACATGTTTCGATTCCTTTCGTCTACTTTTTTTTCTCAACACAATTTCTTTGGATTCGAGAATAATTATCAGTGGCATCATGGCGGGCAGGTCAGGCTATAGTTTATAGGCTTGTCCTAAAGGTCGGCGATAGATAACTAACTCTTCTTAACTTTATAACTAAGTTAGTGGGCGTGTTAATCGGTCAATCTTTAGCAAATAGTCAAGCCTACTGTAGTCCGCTTGCGATGGGATGGTCTGATCATCGTAGAGAATTAGACTAACCCCAAGTTGACTTATGGCGCAATCCATTTTTTTGCAAAATTGTAATTCACTCTGATAACTCGATATAGGCCTGGGCCCATTTTCAAGGATTTTCCGCTAAGCTAATTTCTTGGCTAAGATCGGACATACGAGTCGCTGTCATGATTACTGTAAATTCTGGCTGGTAACCTATTTTTGTTGGTAATTGTCAAAGACCAATCTTCTCACTTGTTGTATCTGCACAAAATAATAAACCTGTGAAAATTTGAACCCAATTGGCCGTCGCGAGTTGTGAGATAATAATAAAAGAAAAAACACCCTTGTCTCACAAGGTTGTGTGCTTTCAGATGCTTGATTTCGCGACCTCTTCTAAATCTGAGGTCTCGAAATCAAATTCGTGGAAAATTATTTCTTTCTCGAAAATTACTTTACTTCAGAGGGAGCTGTTTCTAATGTTTTATACTATCAACAGCTCCCCAATACTCGTTACCAAGTAAGGTTTTATGGTAATAATTATTTTGAGTAATAGTGTCAACTGCCTTTAAGCAACTTGTTGTGATAATATGATTCCAACATGCTAAAATTGAGCCCTTGCTGAGCTTGTGATTCTATGTAGTGTTTTCTGCAGTGATCTGTTTTTTGTTTTTTTGAGCAGTGGTTTGCACTTATTCATCGGGGTCTCAATGTGGATTCACCCAATGAATTACCAGTTTGCTCATAAAACAGAGAAAAATAAACAAGAAACTTGTCATTGGACGAGGGCATGCAGAGGCGTTTAATTTATTCGTGGTTCTACCCCCGATCAATAGTTCGTATGTTTCGGATTCGAAGCCTTTTATCTTCGGTTTGGAAAAGTTATTTTGAAATTTAATGTGAACTTCGAAAAGGGGGAGTGACTTCCATGTTACTGTTTTTTAGAGAAACACGTGGTGTCTCTTTACCTGTTATTGTTAATTATGCATTTTGTGTGTTGACGTAAATAGTATCACTCCGCGCATGACGGCCTCGCCATTGCATTATGCATGCATTCTGTGAGTTGTTGTTGCACACTTTTTGCTGCATTTGGGTCACGTTGGATCAGTTAACAGGTGTTGAATGTGGATCCAATTCCACACAAGAATGTTTACACCTTGACACCCTTTCCATTTGGACACGCTTCAATTCATTTCTCCAGTCACCAAATATGGAAGATTCTTCATGGCGATACAAGATTTACAATGAGATTTTAGAGGCCCAAGGACAGCAAGACAGTATCGGTCATTTGGAAGGGGAGAGTTGGTCCGGAGAGAGGGAAACGACGCTAAAACCAAAACCATATCACCCACAAAAACTTGGTGAAAATAATGGGAGTTCGTACTCGGGTTTTAATGACGACTCTGGTCCTTCTTCCGTAGCAGATTTGCCTCTAAATGATGGGAGGGATTACGTCGATTATGTTGGAGCTTCAGATTTGAACGTTGAGAGTGTAAATCGTGGATATATGGGAGAAAATTTACATGGGAATGACCCATATCTGTTGGATTGCCAAGGTAACCACCGCGACGCGGATCGGCCTCCATCGTACAGCGCAGCGTACCCTGTAAACGCCCCACCAAATCACGAACAAACACACGATTTTTACGCAGATGACGGGTACATCCTCAATTCACATGATCACCATCGCTCTGGGAATGATTTGAAAGCAAACCCTTGGAATAACAGAGAAGAACCTGGCAATTCTACCTCAAAAAACAGCTTCGCGCCATACGGAGACGGATCCAAATACGGCAGCGAGAGGTCAAACACCTTGGCCAATCCCCAAGCCGACCGCAGCCGATGGCACACGGGTTCAGAGGGTACAGCACGGATGCCTCTGCCATTAGTCACTGGTGGTAGTAGCAGTGGTAAGTCACACAGCTACGAAGACAGTCATCGAAACAGTAACAGTGATTCGTTGTCTTTCAAAGACACTCAACAATCATCAGGAACAACACTGGATAACCGCAAGTCATCTTCGACAGATAAATACAACGAATACGAGTATCAGCCCGGACGCGAGGCATACGGTACCGGCGAGGCGGATCGAAGAAGGGGAAACGGCACAGAATTGCCGGGGAATAATTGCAGGCATTCCTCGGCGGCAGTTGTGGGGGAGGGAATTCCTCGTGCTGAAGAAAGGAAGGACAACCATCAACACAGTGCACGTCAATCACAAAACAAACCAAGATCACATGAAGTCAGTTATGGTCCGGAGATACAACAGGATATTCGAGAGCAACATGCAGCATCAAGGCAGTTTGACAATTTGTCAGAATCTTTAAGATCATCTGACAGACAATCTGCATTTCAACCTCTGCAAGAGAATAAACCTTCTTCAACATCAAGAAGACACTCGGGTTCTGGTTCCAATCGTTCGTCCATAAGCAGCAGTTCAGCTGACACCAGCTCTGGTCATTCACAAGATCGAGACTGGACGAAGAAACAAAGTAACAGAAAAAGTAAATCCGAAGAGTACAGAAATCCCAGCTCCAGTAAGCTACAAAATCCAGACTTAAACCAAGATTGGTACAGACTTGTTGAGAAAGCTGAACGAGCCGCACCAGGGGAGAGTCCATCGAAATCTAGTTACAGATCATCGTCATCAGAAAAATCTCCATCAGTAGATTCGGGTTACTATTCTCAAGACAAGACCAATAAAGATAACAAAATGAATATGGCGGCCCCCCTTCCCCATCGTCAGAGCCAAGAAACAGCACACAGTACAAAATCTGGCCATAAAATTGGTGGGAACATCAAACAATCTGGATCTGCAGTGACAAAAGGTTATGCCTCAGCCCCCGTCTCAAACGCAACCAAAGCATCAAGAGTTACTCCCGAAGTTACGTCAGTGCCCTTGCCTAAGAAGAATCCCCTCCTTAGGTACGATGTGGTTCCACCTAAGGCACATGGCCCCTCGGAAGCGGAACGTAAATTGGAAGAGCTGACTCGTCAACTCGAGATAGAACTTTCAGAGAATCCAGATGGAGAGGAGTTTGGTGAGTGCAAATGGATCGGAACTTGAATTTGTCGCAATAATTATAACCCTCCATCCTCTTGACAGTCGCAGGATGGATGGCTAAGATTGATTGTTATGTAACCATTTCTACACCACGTTTTCCACACTTAAGTATCAATATCATATCATATTGTGATTGTTCGAAAAAGTTACGGTATGGCCCCACCACTTTTTCATTCGATATGAAATAATATAGTATCTAATTTACCTGAATGAGAAATCCCTTTTTGTAAAAATGGGTGAAAAAGTGGTGGTGCCATACGGAAAGTTATCCAATGGTTCTACTAGAATTATGATGAGGTTTGTTCTGCTATAATAAAGAACCATAACAGACAGTTACGATATAAGCGTAACCGCACCATTCTCTAGACAGGCAGGAGGATTCATGAGGGTTATACTGTTAATGGGCCTATCACAACATCTCTATCATTGTAGACCCAGTGACTGGGGCGCTAGATTCCTTTGATCGAAATTTTGACATTATCGGTCATGACCAATAATGTCAACCGATAATGTCAAAATTTCGAAAAAAGGAATCTTGCGCTCCATTCACTGGGTCTACTATCAATGAATTTTTATAATCTAATTAATTTATAAACATGTTATGTTGGAAGTTTCACTTGGCCTAAAATTTAAGTTGCGATAACGTAACTCTCCTCCCGACAGTGAAGCCGTAGGCCATCGGGAGGAGGGTAACGTTATCGCAACTAATAAAAGTTGGACTTGATAAGTTGACAAAATCTGAGATCTACCATGTAGGTCAGTTATTTGACCATACAATGAACTGGGATGACAGTTGCCTCTTAATAGCATTTTGATTTGCGTTAACAACTTCCCACAGGAAGTACTTTATTTACGAAGCCCAAGTAGTATTTGGGAGATGGGTGTATAGTTTGAAGTGGTTTGCTCCTTTAAAAAAAATGGGTGGGGTGGGGGTTTGTTCGTTTGAATTAAAATGCATGCCAATGAATTTATAATGTTAATTGCAAAAAATTGTTACAGTGACAAACATTCACATGTTTGTCTTTTGGGTTATGTTGTTGTTTTTCCTTGACGGATTAGTTCCGTCAAGGAAAAACAACAGCACAAGAGTTCCGTCAAGGAAAAACAACAGCAACAAAACAAACAAAAAACAGATAAAGGGTCAATTATGAATTTTTTTTTTTTTACACATTAGAACATTTATAGCAACAATGAACAAAGCAATGAGATGGTCTAACTTTCACGTTAAGATACTGTATAACCACAAACACTGGTTCACCTACTCAGATATCCTTTACTTACTATTCAACGAAAGTGCCAAAGTTCTGGCTGAAGCACAAGATCTAGCATGTTTGGACAAGATAAAGAAGAAGAACTTATTTCAATACAAGATTACCAGTCACGACTAATCTTGAATGTATCTATTTTTATTTCAGGTGGCTGTGTTAAGTGTGGTGAGAAGGTGACTGGTGCAGGGCAGGCCTGTCAAGCTATGGGAAACTTGTACCATACAAATTGCTTCACATGTTGTTCTTGTGGTAAGGATAAAAGAAAAAGCATACCTTGTTAAAACAAGACTGCACGATAGATGACATTGTCTGATTGGTTGTTTTAAAATGTTGAAATTACTTAATTTTTTTCAATTTTATTTCTGACAGTATTCTGCATGCTATGCCCCTAGTAGTTTTAACTTGTTGATAACTTGATCTGATCCTGTAAAACTGTGGCATTAATAGTTGTTCCCACAGAATAAGCTTCAGTTATATTTTTATCGTTGTAATAACAAAATGTGTATTATCATGGGGTTGATGTCAGTGATACACATCTGGTTTTCTTCAACAAAGGATTTCTGGAAGACTGTTTAGATGTTCTCTGACCCCATATATCATTGTGATGACATGCAAAGACTCCCATGATAAATTGTTATTGTGAAAGTCATAAGGTCCGGTCATACACATTTCTCTCAATATCTTGGAAAATCGCTGCACAATTGCTCATGGGGATTCATGTTCCTTCAACTTCTCCAGCTGTCATGAGTCTTTCTTATTACCTAAAGTCACTGGTCACAAAAGATTCAAACTGGAAGTCTGATGACCCGATCTGAAGATCCGGTTTAGTTGGGCCTATAAGGATTCGCTCAATGTAGATTGTATTGTAATTTTCTTTGTGCCACATTGGGATTCAGCCGAGAATAACAAAGCAAAAGCTACAAAAACACAGACTCACTGTGGAGAAACTTCCTTCACACAATCTAAAATATTCTTTTGATGTTGAGGGTATTGGTACTACACCTACTACAATTATTGAGAAGCTTTGGCGACTAGTGAATTTCTCACACAAACATGACCCCAAAAAATTATAAATCGTCAGGGTGCAACTTATCGCAATTAGATGAGTTGGCAGCATATCGTAAACTAGAAAATGTCAAACACTCCAAAGATCAACCAATCATAGTTTAGAAGGATCCAAACTTTAAAAAAAATCAACCAATTATATTTTTATACGACCCCAACTGCTTATTTCAAGATGCAAGATCAAACTCTTGGTAGTAAGGCCGAATTTAAAGTCACCTGGAAATATAATTTTTTTTCTTTCAAACATAAGAGTATATGCTTTTTAGTAATTGTGTGTCACGATTTATATGTTTAAAAAATATATAAAGGTGTTTGGGGGCTGACTCCGCCTACCCCTTTTGTGACGTCACTCGAGGCAGACTTTGCCTGCAATGCGTATAGTAAACACACGTGCAAAGTACATGTACGTCCAAGTCGTGAGTTGGTACATTTCAAAAAGTGTTTTTCTGCATTCAGCAGCAATACACCTGGTCGGCATTGCCGGAAAAAAACATTTTTTTTTTTTTTTTTGAAACGTACAAACTCACGACTTGGTCCGTACATGTACTTTGCAATTGTGTTTACTCTACGTATTACAGGCAAAAACTGCCTCGATTGACGCCATGAACAGCGCCCTCTCGGGTCGGGGTCTACTCTTAAATTTGTAAATGATTTTTTTAAACCTTAGTTAACTGTTTATTCACATTCCACTCATGAAAACACATATATTAGTGACAAAAGCTTTATTTTGAAAAAATACCACTTCCAGGTGACTTTAAACATTAGTTAAATAGTGCACCAAAATTGGAAATGAAAAGAACACCTTTTACTTTTGTGCTGATATTAGTGTCAGTTACTTGTAAAGGTTTGAAACCTGCTACCATGGCGACTGACATCAAATGGAAGTTTTATTTGACTGTGTGTGTACATTTGAGTGTACAGGGACAGTACATGTAAAGGGGACAGGATGTCTGTCCATATTAGTATCTTTTGGTTTATATAGACACAGTCAAAGTTTATCAGTGTTGCCATTTGATGAAGTCAAGTAGGCAGAGAGTCAGTCATACCTTATTGTGATCATGTCAATGTCATATATTATACCACACTGTCGAATAACTGATAACATAGTGAGACAACAGTCTGAATAGTGAGTCAGTAGTGTAAGCTCTGTGTGTTCTTCCCACTCAATTTCAACCACTTGCATCATGGCGCTGTTTCCCTCTTCCATGAGTAAAACAAATATTGACAGTTCACAACAGCTTTTTAGTCCAAAGGTCTGTGTTGTTTCATAGGCATTGAATGCTCTCTTTTAAACCCTCGTGTTGTAAAATGCATCAAAAATTTATTATTTTGTTGGCCCTCAAAAATCTGAACCCCAATATCCTCAACATTGTAATTCTACCTTCATGGTTAAAGGCAGTGGACACTATTGTATTGGTAATAACTCAAAGCAATTGTAAGCATAACAACTTAGTTGGTAACAAACAGTGGAAAGCTGTTGATAGCATAAAACATTGTGAGAAATGCTTCCCTCTGAAGTACCGGTATATAACATAGTTTTTGAGAAAGATGTTAATTTCCGCGAATTTTATTTCTAGACCTCAGAATTAGGTCCTGAAATCAAGCATTAGACAGCACACAACTTGGTGTGACAAGAGTGTTTTTTCTTCAATTATTATCTGGCAACTTGCTTCAACGATGAATTTAGTTTTGTGCATGTGTTGAGATACACGAAGTGAGAATACTGGTCTTGGACATTTGCCAATAGTGTCATGTGTCTTTAAAGATTGCACTTTTACAATTGACTGAAGATTATTAGCCAACATAAACATAAATTCAGAACCATCGTTATTCAGTTGGGCAGATTGTGATTGGTAACTGCATACGTACATGTACACTGTTGTACACTTTGGCACAGAAAGGTTTCACTTTCAATGCCTTGGTTATTTCAGCTAGTTTATGTAGTATGTAGTCTCCCCCCATTATTGATTTGTGCAGTGAGCTTTGCTCAATTCCTGAAACCACAATCCTACATTGTTATGAATTGATTTCTAAGCTTCCTTTCAAGCTATTCATTCGGCATTGTGTAATCATTGCACAAGTGTTCTTTACTGTATTGTGTGATATACAGAGCTTGAAGGTTAGGCAGTGAAAACACATACAGGATGCAAAACTGTTGGACCAGTTACAGGTTTCTAAACTGTACCCATACACCTGACTTCCTTGAGCAGGTTCAAACCACAAAGAAAAATCATTAATGACATCTCACCTACATTTACAATGTGATTGATTATACTATGTATGGACAGTGTACACTCGTTTGCATTTAACAGTACATTAGATTAATTTATTGAGTGGGCCTACCATGCCTACTGTACATGTAATGTACTTGCCAATAATAACTGAGCAATTAATGTATCATTTGTATGCAGTTTCCTACCTACATGTACTAAAAGTTTGTAATATCCAGTATACTTTAAAAACACCATATTTGTGATAAGCTCACTCAAATAACAAAAGCATTGTAGATCTTGTTGATGCTAAAGTACTCTCCAAACTCATGCACACTATTGGTAATTGTCAAAGACCAGTCTTCTCACTTGGTGTATCTCAACATGCATAAAAAAACAAACCTGTGAAAATTTCAACTCAATTGGTCGTCAAAACTGCGAGACAATAATGGAAGAAAAAACACCCTTGTCACACAAAGTTGTGTGATTTCGCGACCTCAAAATCTCATTCTGAGGTCTCAAAATAAAATCCGTGGAAAATTACTTCCTTCTCGAAAACTACAGTACTTCAGAGGGAGCTAGCTGTTTCTCACAATCTTTTATACTATCAACAGCTCTCCATTGCTTGTTACCAAGTACGTTTTTATGCAAACAATTATTTTGAGTAAGTACCAATAGTGTCCAGTGTCTTTAAACTATTGGAGTGTACATGTAAGCCTACGTGCCAGATTTTGTTTTGTTTTACTTTGTTCATAGTCATTTCGTTGGTTTGCTTTACTATAGAATTAATTCAGTTTGTACTGCAATTATTAAACAATTTAAAATTCTTCTTGTTTTTCAGGGAGGACGTTAAGAGGGAAAGCTTTCTACAACGTTCATGGCAATGTGTACTGTGAGGAAGATTACTTGGTAGGCATGGAAATAGGTTACCAACTATATTTAGCAGCTTCAAAAATTCAACAATACTGCATTTACAATTTGTGCATGACAGATGTTTAGCCTACTGTTTTATAAAACCTGGGGTCGATTTCACAAAGAGTTAGGACTCGTCTTATCTCGAGTTAGGACAAGTAACTCGTCTTAGGATTAATCTTAAGGTCTGCATGCTACAGTGCAGGGTTGGGACATGTGCTAAGTCCTAAGATTAGTCTTAAGTTAGGAAGAGTTTTGTGAAATCGACGGCAGGGATAAAATTTCAGTTTCATCCCTGCAGCCGATTTCACAAAACGCTAGGATTAATCCTAACTCGAGTTAGGACGAATAACCCGTCCTAACTTAGGATGGGTTCAATGCGTCCAACGTATTTGAATACGGAACTGAACCCGTCCTAAGATTAATCCTAAGTTAGGAAGAGTTTGGTGAAATCGACGGCTGATCCTTTTGTAAAAATTTACAAAGCGTAATTCCAGTGGTTAGTGTTTTTACCATCAACTTTTTAATAATCGTGCTCAGATCAGCATTATTAAGAAACTATTTGAATTTGAGATAAATTCATAAAATTGTTGGGATGTTGATCAACTAAAACCAAAATCTAAATCATGTAAACTTTTCCAACAGATCCTTCATAATGAAATATTTCATATTTTTTTGGCACTACATGAAAAGTGATGATGTGTGTACCATTTAAAATGCAAGCTGTTTTGGAAAGCCTGAATCAATATTTGCAATGGCTCCTCCTATGATGGTTGTGTGTATGTTGTTGGTATATTTAGCACTACCAGCATTTAATTTTGACGACTGTGTTTTCTGTTGATAGTACTCAGGATTCCAACAAACAGCAGAGAAATGTGCAGTATGCGGCCATCTCATTATGGATACAGTAAGTACAAGCCTCACTGGCTAATACCAACTACAATAATATATATGAAGATTCATTTTAGAAATGCCAACCAGTGTTTGCAGGGATTGGATAAGGGACTGTTCACATTTATTAACACTTTCACAAGCGTACAAACCGTTAGATGGAAGGGAGGGTGTCAATACCTGCCGTACGCTTTTGTTTTCTGAAACAAATGTGAACAATAAAAAAAAACATAGCTTCATGGACCTTTTTGTAATGATAAGACACAGTGTGTACTTTTCAGTACTTTTGTTTGCATTTTTTTACTTTTTTGAAATTCAGATATTTGTTTAAGTGTGTATACATCCTTTTTTATATATTTCTTATAACAAGGATGCAGAATAATGTGGGAAGAAAAACTTTTCTTCAAACCCTTTAAGGGGGAGGGAGGGGATATTGAAAAAGTGTTCAGTTTGTAATTGTAAGCTTGTGTCGCAATATCTGCACATTGCATAGCACAGCGTTTCAGCATTGGTGCTCAGACAATCAAGTTTTTGTGACACTAGCCCCTATGCTGGGAATGTGCGTTGTGGAATCTCCAAACTAAAATATTCCACTTGACAGTTCTCTGTATTCAAAAACGCATTTATAAGTAATTGTTTGAAGAAAAAAAAACAGCATTGAATGTGGTGCAGTTGTCAACTCTTATCAGCTGGAAGTACGTAAACTTTTGAACTAAAAATTTAGTCAGGTAAATTTTCTGAACTAAAAATTGCTAAATTCGAGTTGCCATTCTACTCTACTCCTGGAAGATCTTTAAAGTTGTGTTTGGGTCAATGTTGTAGCCAAAGTAGCCCACATAAAGCTGTTGTGTACCTTTCCTATGGAAGTTCATACATAATATTTCACACACTATATATAAGAACACAATTTCACACACTATAGAAGAACACAATGCATTCGTCATCCAGGTTGACATGTCCAGTTAGAGTTATTACACAGTTGTCCATAGAGAAATATGTACACATACCAATGGCATGGAGATTACTGAAGCGTAACCCGAAACCATAGCTCTGCTGATTGATAGTGTACAGTGTAGATGTAGATACATGAGCATTATACTTGTAGACCTACATCATGTACATGTAGGCCCTACATTAACGTGAACATCTGTTGGCATAAGTACATGTCCACATATATTTACCATTAATTCATTGTTATTCAGAGCATGCACATTATTATATAGAGGGAATTCTCCATCTGGGAGATGTTTTTATAGATGTATAATGGTATAGTGGACTGTGGGAAAAGAATGTGCCCCTAAAAAGCACACAATGCAAAATGCTAAATATTCTAAAATACTCAACAATTATTAATATTAGAAGTCCTGCAGCTTTTTTACAGTAAGAGGAAAACTATTCATTGACTCTTTCAAGAAATGTAATCGTCTGCTCAAGTTGATATATATGGGAAGTCCGGGCGACCATCGAGTTATTCTCACTTCAAATAATAATACCTTAACACTGGTGTGACTTTATCATTTGTCTGAGCATCAATCTTGACAAAATGTTCCTACATCTCTCGGCAAATAGGACCACTTATTTCAGGGCTCACTACTAAGCTTGGGCAATATCAACTTATTTTATTCACGATATATCGCCGACAATATATCGCGATATTTGATATAATCGCGATTAATAAAATTTGACATCACCAGTCTTTAGACTCCCAGTGAAAGTTGTAGAAGAGACAGTCATAGCATAAGAGAGGTGTTCTAATGACCTATTCTTCTGGTTTTACTCCAAACCTATGGGGTGCAAGATGTCTCAGCTAGGAAATACATCGCGATATTGCGATACTTAGTCGATATCGCGATATATCACGATATATCGCGATATATCGATATTTCCATTAAATCCAAATCGATCCGATATTGAAATCGTTTCCAAATTAGTATCGCGATATTCAATAATATCGTGGTATCGCCCAAGCTTACTCACTGCATGTGTATATTTCATCCAAAATACCTCAAGTTGGAAGTCAACAAACCCCAGGTCACAAGGTGCAAATTATTTTACGCTGTATCCCTTTTCTTGGGCTCTCAAATCTGTCTATTATTATAAGGCTGACACTTCCTATTCCTCCCTATTTTGTGGGGTGCGCCCTGAAAAGGGATATTTCTGTGGATCAAAAACAAAACAATTAGTTATAATTTAGTTAATAACGGATCAATGTTTGGGCTAATGATTTTTAGGGGGCCAGTATTATACCTGACAGAGATCTTCAATAAGGGAATCAATGTGTGGTGAAGAGGTTGTTAACTAGTGGTTTAATCCCAACGGGGCCTGGTTTTTGATAATTTTACCAAGACAAAGTCAGGTAAATTTCACCACACTTTGATTCCCATTCATATACACCTTTTCGGTCAAACACGTCATCACTTTTTTGTCAAAAAAATTAAATAAATGCAAATATTATAATTGTTAAATGATTTCTTTCAACACAACACCCCTCCAGCTATGAAATGGTAAAGCCCTCCGCCGCCCTCGGGTTCACAACTCCTTATAAGGGAGTGCTGTGCGCGTCGCGCATATAGCGTGATGTGGCACAACTGTTTCAGCCGTTGCTCTCGACCAATAGGAATGGAGAAACTGTCTTATAAGAACAGGTGCAAGGTCGCGTGTCATGCCCATGTTATAACACCTTTTACTTGTGTTATATCATCCGTTCAAACAACACCTCAAGATGCCCTCTCGACCAATCAGAATGGATAAATTGCCTTAGGTATTTATGAATGATGTTTAATAATGTTGATGACTGTTGTGTATTCTAGATACTACAAGCCATGGGTAAATCCTACCATCCCGGCTGCTTCCGCTGTGTAGTGTGCAACTTGTGTCTAGATGGTGTCCCATTCACCATTGATGTGGATCACAAGATTTACTGTGTCAAAGACTACCATAAGTAAGTACCAGATGCTACAAATTATGTCAGTATAGCCCTTGACATCAGTTTATCAAAATATTTACCTTATCAGTCACTGAACTTTTAAAATTAAAAGCTGGTTTTTCACTTTTTGAGAAATTGTTCTGTCAAATGTCAGTACATAAAGTCAGTGGACGCTATTGGTAATTACTCGAAATAATGATTAGCATAAAACCTCACTTGGTAACATGTAATGGGGAGAGGTTGATAGTATAAGACATTGTGACAAACGGCTCCCTCTGAAGTGACGTAGTTTTCGAGAGAGACGCTTTTTTTTCTGCAAATTTGGTTTGAGACCGCAGATTTAGAATTTGAAGTCTTGAAATCAAGAATGTGAAAGCACACAACTTTGTGTGAAAAGTTTTTTTCTCTTCCATTATAAAGCTATAATATCTCGCAACTTCAATGACCAATTTTGAGCTCAAATTTTCACAGGTTTGTTATTTAATGCACATGTTGAGATACACCAATTGAGAAGACTGTTCTTTGACATTTACCAATAGTGTCCAGTGTCTTTAAGTCATGATAGGTTTCCCAAAAGACATTCCCAAGTTGAAAAAGGTTTGTATTTGTTGAGATTTTGATTTGCAGAAGTAAATGTCGTTGTTGAGCCTATATTCACATTTTTGTTTTTCTTTGTGGTGTCTTTTTCATTTTTTACAAAACAGGAGTCACATTCAGTTTCTGTCTGTGATATCAGTTGATATCAGTTTTATGTTTAAATTTAAGCCAAATGAAATTGATGATTATGAACAAGTGATCGAGTGAGTGTGTGAATGTATAGAGAGAGTATTACAAAGTGCAAACTTGTGGGATTTGTTTTTATTTATTTATTTTTTTTTTGGAGGGGGGGGGCTCTGAATTTTACTTTTGCAACTGGAACGCAAAATAAATTGAGCTCGCCAAGCAGTTCCTTGGTCCCCTTTAGAGGATGAATTACTTAAGCTATTTAAAATGTTATGTTGAATATGATCAGATCCAGTGTCTTACTTTTCAATGTGATCCACTGGCCAGATGTTTTGGAAACATTTCCATATTGACGATAATTAAAAATATAAAAAAAGTCTGCCAGTAATGAAGACATGCTAAATCTAGCCGTAGCTGTAGCCGAAGTCACCAGTTCAGACAAGCCCTTTTTAATCAGGCCTGCCATGGACTCTCCTTTTGAGAGTGCAAGGCCGTTTTCTTTTTGCTAAGGGCACTTTTATAGGAAAATCTTAAACAGCCAATAAAGGATGATCTCAAATAAATAGATATTACATTTTTCTAATAGCTGCAGTCCATAGGAAACATACAAAAAATATAACGAGTCTCTTACCTCGCGTTAAAACATGGTAAAAATGGATTTTTCTCCAGAACGCTCCAAGCCAAATTTCTGAAAAACGTGGGGTCAAACAAACCCGCGCGACAAAGGAATCGTGATGTCAGTGGCGGCTATTTGATGTGGAAAATAGCGCCTTCAGTTTGCCAAAGCTGGAGAACTGTGTTCAAACCCAATTAGGGGAAAATCGTCACTGGCGTCAAGGGGTCATAGATTTATAAGGTGTTTTTGACTCTTGACTGAAAAAGCCGCGCAGCCGGGTGCATTTTTTATTTGTTACTAAATGCTAATTTTGAGAGTAAAATGGTTGTTAACCGGTATCTACGATGTCTATTTGGCCATATGCAAAACTATGCGAAACTTTTGAAGGGGCACCAAGGCCAAGATCAGGAGAATCAGAGGCTGTGGCCTACGTGCAATTCCAGATGGGAGTATCACATGCAAGTTAAAAAGCTCCCTGCTGATGCTAATGATAATGTCTGTAGTGATGAGTCTGTATGCAAAGTGTTCCATGTAGAAATCTTGATGTATTTAACTAAGTGCCATTGAGATTGTATCTTAAGGTCATCTCGTAATCAATGCTAAGGCAATTACTGGTTGAATTGCGCATTTTACATTTGTGATGAGAAATTTGTGGAAGTGGAACGATGCCAGATTTTGTTCTTGTTTGATATTCACTATAAAAAGCACTATTTGGATAGCAATAAGCATTACAAAAAAATGTGCAAATTTGTTGTGTTTTTTTTTTTTGGGGGGGGGGTGTTTCTCTTAAACACAACAATATTATCCACACAAACTTATTTAAAGGGAAGGTATACCTTTGGTAAATTACCTTAAAAAACTTACTTGGTACGTAGGAAGCACTGCAGCTGTTGATACTGTAAAGCATTTTGAAAAAGATTTGGAATCTGGCTGAAGAGAGAGTGATTCAAAAACATTTCAATCTTGAAAAACGTTTCTCAAACTTTTTATTGCAATTACGGATTCTTCTTGCAAGAACATAAACCCATCCAGATTTTCGTCAGTATCTCAAAAGCGTTGCCACCTATTGAAATGAAATTTTCTTCTAATACGATCAAATGCTTCAAAAAACCTACTTAGGGGTAGTGAGTTTACAGTTATCCTACACAATGTAACTTACATGTAGAAGTGTTCAATAGAGTGCGAGTGTGTGTCACTGAAGGAGTACAATTTAATCATTTGGGGTTAATAAAAGTGTTGTTTTGAATGAGACTTTTATTATTTAGGCATTGTATGTTAACTGTGATGTACTTCTTCTAAACTCTCCCATTTTTCCTTTTCCCCATGCCTTCCTATTATTCTCATGATATCAGGAAAAGGTAAACTGTTACCCATTATGGAATTTCTGTCTCAAATTTATTTTATTTTTATCTGTTTTCCTTCGTGAATTTGATCAACTGCTTGTTGTACTTGTATTTTATGTGAGTTGTTTTTACTGTATTTCAAGTCAAAATATTTTTTACAAATAAGCAACCGACCAGTATACTGTGGTGTTCATAGAAATACACACAACATAGCTGATTTTATGTTTTTAATTATCTGAAGTCGCTGAACATTTAATACTATTTAGAATTTTTCACGGTGTGATTTTTGGTGATTTCATGGTCAAGCTGGCATAGTGGTGTATTTCCTCGCCTTCCACCTGAGGTGACCCCTCGGACACTGGTTCAAATCCTACCCGGAGCACTACATGGATGGGGTGTTCAGTCCATACCTGACTGCATGGGTTTTCCCTGGAATAATTCTCTAGGGTTTTCCTCTCACTTAAACTGGAACTTCCTTCCTGTCTTCTCTTTATTGGGTTCTTGCCTAGTCCATAATAGATGTTAAATTTTCATCGAGTATAAAGAATATTAATTTTGGTTTTTTACCCATACACCGATGTGTGTTAGCACTGTATACTCAGTACTTTCCCGAGTCCTGTGAAAAAAAATATATCACAGGCATGTTACTCGGGTGGGATTCAAACCCACGACTCTTGCAATTCTAGAGCAGTGTCTGACCAACTAGACTATCGAGGTTGCCCGGTAGCTAGAGGCATATCGAATCCTAGTCCAGTGATTTGATTTGCTTTTATGAGATTCTTTGTCCCCACAACCAGAATAAATTAAATGAAATCTGCAGTATAGACCTTAATCACGGACGGTGTGGTCATCTTTATTTACTCCATTCCAACTCACTGTTTTGTTCTATTTTTTGCTGTATGCATTATACCTTTCACTGTACTTTTATTTCATCAATCAACATTGTTATTATTATAAAGTAAAACCAATTAATTTATATTTTGAAGGTTCAGGCTTTTTCCTGGTGCCCTCCTCGTATCACCCTTTGTTCTTTTTTCTTGTGTTTTATGATTATTTATTGTGATATTTGGAAATAAAAAAACAAACAAACAAACCAAACTGAGGCTAGACGAAATAATAGTCTGGTGCCATGCGCAATGAATATTAGCATTGATTACTGTTATTGGAAACTGGGAACATGACCAAGATGGTGACAACGTGATAAAGGTCTCTGATGCTGTTGGTTCATAATTGTAGTATTATGTACACTGAATACAATACTTATAATGCATGTCTTCATAAAGGTACATCCAATGACTGCTCCAGTTGTGATTCTCAGTTATTGTATTCAGTGTGTTCAGCCAAATGCTGCACATGTGTCATTTAATTAGTCCAGTTCATGTATAAACTCGTCTAACACAAAATCTTGTTGTGGGTTTTCCCCTTAGATGATCCTTACAAATAGAATTTTAATTTTTCCGATTTTTGCAACAACTTATAAAAAATTTTAAAAAGTAAAAAAAACCAGAGTATATATGGCGCTTTGATTAAATTCAATAAATGTAAGCACAGGTAGTTTATTTTACAAACAGTACCACATTTCATGTAGGCGTCTGTTTGTGCTGCTAATATTTGGATGTTTGCATTATTAAGGTCATGGGATATACTAGTATCACTATGAAAATAGCTTGAACATTTGTTGATACTGAAAACAGGCGCTTGAATCCATATCCAGAGTTTTTAAGGTCAAATCCCACTTATGTAAACTTTTCTTAGTTCAACCCCAAATCAGTTCAAATTTACCCAGGCAGTTTTTTTTGTGGTTTATTATTTGACAAACCAAATACTGAATGCATTTTTACTTCGCCTCCTGAAATGCAAGAATCCAGATTTCTCGTGATTATATTATGCCACAATGCTCACACATGAACAAGAGCATGTGTTTTTTGTTTCGCCATTTTTGTTTCGCCTCCTGAAACGCAAGAATTCAGATTTCTGGTGATTATATTATGCCACAATGCTCTCACACGAACAAGAGCCTGTGTTTTGACTGGAGTATGTTGGACATTATGCAAGCCTCAGGCAGTCTAAAGTACATTAATTAATTTAATGCACTAAATCAATTTGGTTAAAACATGGTTTCATAGCTCCATGGTTACATGTACGTATATTTCGATCTATTCTCATGCAACCAGCTACATGGATACTCCATTGAATGTCATGGCATTTCAATTTGTATCCAGTAATACAAACATGTAGCGTGGTCACCAAATACACCCAACCTTGAGAGGGCATCAGCTGGTGCACAATAAATTGAAATCTTTTTGTTATTTCTAATAATAATACGCAAATGGATTCACTGTTTACTTTAGTGGCAGCAAATATGCAATGCATGCTCATTGACTGTACAGTGTAGGCCTACATGTTCAATTCAATTAAGTGTTCCGAATGCCTCGACTGTTCTAAAACAAAAAGTTGCATCATTACATAATTTATGAGTATGTGAGTTATGGTATGCAAACTCGAGAGCATGTGAGGACTTTTTCCCAACAGTTTGAATTTTAATAACAGTGACATGTTTGATCCTATTTGTTGCTTGTGCATTCAGAATATGGCAAATGTTTTTGTTGTGGTCCAGTATTGTTACCTGACAACATGTAAATTCAAAATAATACTTCACTGCTCCTTCTCAAAATCTTGAACAGTTATTTAAAAACACAATTTCTAATCAAGTTCCCAACTGGTTTGAGATGTAACAGTTTGTTTTGTGTTTTTTTCTGTATCTCAACTGATTCAGGAGAAGGTAAACATACAGTACATGTTCTTTATTACTTGTCAAGATGTTTTTTTTTGTACATATTTTTTTATGGTGAAGAGGATGTAACGTTTTGTTTACTCGTTACATATTTGTTGGTCTGGTATATAAAACCAATCTTAATGAATGTGATTGCATGATTATCTTTTTTGAAGTTGGATTTCCAATTTTCCTGCATGATCTGTGTACCATGTCAACCCACTTGTGTCTGGTTAATTATATTTTAGACTATGTGTGTACAGCATGTACCCCAAAATCCCCACAACCCATCTATCAGGCAAGCAAATTAACAGCTGACCTTTTAATTTTCTTGTTTTGGGTTTGTAGGATTTGAAACTTTGCATGGTGGAAATACAATATAAAAAGGTTTGCGGTAACACCATGTAATGACTATCTCTAATGAGTTGGGGTGGTTCTGAAAAGAACCGTTGGTTTCAACTCTCAACTCTTAAAGTTGAAACCAACGATTCTTTTCAGAACCACCCGAACTCATTAGAGATAGTCATTACATGGTGTTACCGCAAACCTTTCTATATTGTTTTTGATTTATCGGTTGTGCTATTTAAACACCGAGTCTTGCTGAGCCTGCCTGGAACTTTCCAATTTTGTGAAAAACTGCAGTTGCATTCCTGCTTGAATGGCCTGATCTGGATTGATACAGTTCTGTATAAGACAAATCACCCTGGTTTTTGCAAGTGCAGTGGATGGTCATCATGGTTCCCCTACAACACTCGTAGTGGAATTTTGTGTTTTGCTTCAAACTTGATTATCCAATGGTCTAACTATGTGCTTGTTTTCAACACTTGTAATGAACTATATTGATATCAAACTCACTGTATTTGGTATTAGAGTTGCATGAAGTGTTGTCCCTTTTATCTTTCTCTGTCGTATGCTGTGGCACGTCTTGCATGTATTTCTATTCATTTGTTCATCTAGTCACGTATTTTGATTCAAGATCATCTTTGGAACTGACTATTTCACGTTGGTGTGGTATTTTGTTTCTCCATAAATTTAAGTTTGGGTTTGGGTTATTGATTTTGTTGGATTTTAAAGTAATACTGCATTTGACCTGGAAGTAGTTTAAAATAAGTTTTGCTATCAGTCCATTCTTAAACAAACTCCAGACTGTAAAAGTTGACAGTTGTAAGAGAGACTTGCTGTTAATCTGTCATGTTGAAGAATGCACAGAAAGTAATTAGTTGAAGTGGTGTTATGGTGCTGCATTCATTTCTATATCACATACCAACGATCTTTTTGGAGCTTTTCTATAAAACCAAAACTCCTCGTTTAAGATAAATAAATCTACATCATATCATAGCAAACAGCTATGTAATTTTTGTAGGACAAAAAGCACAATGTCCACAGATTTACACTAAACATACACAGTTTGAAGATAATGATAGTAGAAAGCTTCCCTGAAAATATTATGTGCTGAGGTGCTGTAGTTTTTGGGAAATGAGTAAAACAATGTCATGAAAATAATTTTCATGTCATGAGACGAAAATTATTTTAATCATTTACAAACGTATTTTCATTACATTTTTTTACTCATTTCTCAAAGACTACAGCACCTCAGTAAGTAGGATTTTGAAGGGAAGCTTTCCACTATCATTATCTTCAAACCCTGTGTGTTTAATGTAAATCTATGGACACTTTGAAAAAGTACTCAAATCCTTTAAAAGAGATATTGTCACAAATTTGTTCTGTAAACATTGAAATTTCCACACTGACTAAAAAGATTGATAACACTTGTACTACAGTGTCAAGCAAAATTGTACATGAAGGTATAGTTCTCAAAATAACTCTGTGTGAATGGAGTCGTTGATTCACTTATTTTCACATTCATTGGAGCACATGCAGGTATGCTCAATATGAACAAGCCCGTAGGCTGTACATTGTAGCCTATACATTGTATCATTCACTACATGTAATTCATCTCGATTCTCACAGTCACACCAAGGAGATTTCTTGTTCCCTCAAACAGTTTTTCAAAATAGTGGTGGTCGACAATTTGTAATCAAAGAAATTATGCTATGACCGTAGTTAGAGTTGTAGAATATGCTTGTTGGTAGGACAAGCAGCCAGTGTCAAATTTCATGGCTGTGCTCACTGAAAAGTTCTGTGCTTACGTTGCGCTGTCAAGCATACTATGGGCTGTAAGCACAGAATTGTGCGGTAAGCAGAGCCATGAAATAGGGCCCTTGTGGTAGCGCAAATTGGGGGAATAAACCATTTTGTGTCATAAATAATGCACGGGGAATACAGGATGCCAGACTACTCTGCCTATTAGGATGTGCTGCAAATGGACCGAAAATGGCATCCAGCAACCATTTGACCAAAGAAAACAAATCCCGGATTGGGATTAGAAACCTATTTGTGTCCCAAAAAAAGCATGGGCAAATACAGGGTGTCCGACTTTTCTGTCAATAGGGTTGTGCTGCAATTGGAACGAAAATGGTGTCCAGCAACCATTTGACCAAAGAAAACTTAAGTCCCTGTATGTGATAACTCTCTTAATACACAGCTCGGGTGTAGCCATGTTACATTAACTTGATGCTACCACAGAATCTGTCTGGCTTGCAACAAGCTTCTACTTATATAATGGTAGTTGCATCCCTTTTATAAACTTAAGTTTTTACATGCATTAAGGTCGACAAAAACTGTTATACAATGGTAGTTTCAACCCTTTTATGTATGAACTTCAGTTTTAAATTCATTAAGGTAGACATTCCACTGTTCATGTGAGAGTTTCTGATGTAGGTTGACGTGTTGATAGTGGTATGAATACTGTGTGAAATTGAAATAGAAGTTAAAGGTGCGACTGAGAGTGATTATCAGAATTATAAGGAAAGTCTGATTTGTGTTTGTCCTTTTGTTTGTTAACCTTGTCTTGTACTTTGAGCTAAAACTTCATAATACCATTTGGAGGAGGAGCTATTGTGTAGAAATATGAGTATGTACTGTGCATATATATTTAAAGATAGAAGCAACTTTGATTCAGTTAAAGGGACACATTGCCTTGGATCGGGCGAGTTGGTCTATGAAAACATGGGAAACTGGTTTAATTATAACATGCATATGGTTTGAAAGATGTTTTACAAGTAGAATATAACGATCCACACAAATATGCCTTGAAATTGCGTGGTTTTCCTTATACGTTATGAACTAAACACGGCATGCCATTTTGTGGAGTCAAGATTTGACTCCATAAAATGGCTGACCGTACTAATTCGCAAAGTAAAACTAACACCACGCAATTTCGAGATTTGTTTGTGTGGATCATTATGTTCAACTTTTAAAACATCTTTCTAACCATATGGATTTTATAACCAATCAGTTTCAAAACGCTTTTCATTGACCAACTCGACCGATCCAAGGCAATGTGCCCCTTTAAAGCCATTATACACTTTCGGAACAGAAACAAAAATAAGTTCTCAGATTTACAAATAACTTACAGGGTTTACAGAAGGTAATGGTGAAAGACTTCTCTTGAAATATTACTCCATGAAATGCTTTACTTTTTGAGAAAACATTAAAACAAGTATCAACTTTCGATAGCGAGAATTACGGGTTTATTTTAAACACATGTCATGACACGGCGAGACGTGCAGAAACAAGGGTGGGTTTTCCCGTTATTTTCTCCCGACTCCGATGACCAACTGAGCCTAAATTTTCTCTGGTTTGTTATTTTATATATAAGTTGTGGTACACGAAGTGTGGGCCTTGGACAATACTGTTTACCGAAAGTGTCCAATGGCTTTAATTGTATTGATTTGTACAAGAGAGCAATTTGACTAATACTTGTTTGCTTTGTATCCCCGACAGAATGTTCGCCCCTAAGTGTGCAGCCTGCCTAGATGCCATTACTCCGGTAGAGGTATTTCTTGTATTTGCTGCTCCACTCTGCATCATGTCATGACATCATTCTGCAGAGTGGAACCACCCTAGCCTTCATTCGCACCCTTTGTTTCTTCTTCTGATTCTTCTCTGATACCCATCAATACACCTACCCCCCCCCCTCCACCCCCCCCCCCCCCCCCCCACCATCCCTGTTACCAAGTTCCTCATTCAGTTACATGTAGCAGAAGTTCCAACATGGTTTGTCACCTTTGGTAATAATATAATAATGAACATTTCTAGTGCGCCATGTCTGTCAATAATGACACTCCTGGCGCAAATAAACAAGAACTCTGCTAATACACAGAGACACAAGACAACCAAAAGTTTGGAGGCTATTGTTTGCGAAATAGATATATGTTTTGAGATGATTTTTGAATTTGGAACAAGTATCTGCTTTTCTGAGTTGGGACGCTATTCCAAAGAGATGGCCCCGCATGTGAAAAACAGCGATCGCCCCATGGTAATAGACGATCTTACATACATTTGTACAAGCCATATTTAGCTATCCTGTACGCTGTGGGTGCAACTAAAACCGAAGATAATGTGCACATATACATGTAGGAGTTACAAATAATCATACATGGTGGATAAACACCACTTCACCAGTTCATACTATTTCATGATTTTACTGTTTTACAATGGCTGTGTGGAAGACACTAACATTGTGCTAGAAGAAGTTGTCCACCCCTGTCTACCCGCCCTCTCATTTAAAAATTTCACATTCAATTTGAAAAGGAAGAAAACTCTCACTGTCATTATATGATGACAACCCGAAAGAAAACCTATCAAAAAATCAAGAATAAGTCTGAAACATAAACTTTGTCTTGCTCTTCAACTTGTGAATCTTGGCATATCTGACTAGAAGCTTTGTGAAATATGCGGCTATTTTGTAATGATGTGTATAAATTTGTAGGCAAGATTTTAATCAATCATACTTGAGCTTCAGCCTTCCTCTAATGCTTAATCATTAACATTTACTAATCCTAGCCACTTCATTCAAATCTTTGCTTAAACTATTATCAACACGATTTAAAATTGGGAGTTGGATGGCCTACTTTTCAGTTTCTATATCTGTTAATCAATACTTCAAATGTTTGAAATGAAATGAAACGTTCCCTCTTTCAGCTCAAACTGACTGATCATTTCTCAAACTTTGCAATTTATACTAGAATTGTGATCAAACAAATGGATAGTAAAACAATAGTTTGGAGACCGCCAGCGTAGGCTTAGATAGCTAAGTTGGTAAAGCGCAGGCACGTTAGTCTGGAGGTTATTGGTTCAAATTAGTCAATTTGTCCGTGTTCAACTCAAAATTATTTAAAAATTTACCCAGTCGGTATTATTTGTGGTTTATTACTTGATATTTAATACTTGTATACTTTAATACAATAGTGTCCACTGCCTTTAATGTGTGATTACAGACTTGTAATCCCCCCCCCCATTTTTTATATGGACTCTCTCTATTTGAAGATGAGTGAATCCCAAGACTGAATTTGACAAAAAATTTCCCTCTCTAATAAAACCATGTTTCTCAGAAATCAAAGTGCGTAAGTTTTGACCAAATTACTGATTAATAAATGTCCTACTTGATGTATTTTCTCCTCTGTTACTCTTTCATATTCATCGCTAACAAGCACACAGATCATTTGCACAGGTCATTGGCACCAAACATAGTATTTTTTTAAGGGGTTTTTATAATGCAAATAATAAACAAGTTGATTTGTACTTATTTTTTACAGGGTACCATGGAAACAGTGCGAGTCGTCTCAATGAATAAGGACTTCCATGTTGAATGTTATCGTTGCTTGGTAAGCCTCAAATTAATCAATAAAAACAAGAAGATACTTTGTTTAGGTTTGAATGTTGGTAATCTGCAGCCGATTTCACAAAACTTTACTCAACTGCGTAAGTCCACGTGTATGGCGCAGGTTGCTCCATAAACGTTGCGCAAGTGGACTTACGCAGTTGCATAAAGTTTCGTGAAATCGGCTGCTGGCAGATACATTTGAACAGTAGAGGAGATTTTGTTGGTTGACTGGAATGTCCCATAAGTTGTATCCGGGTTGGCGGCTACAGCTATGGCTTCGGCTGTTGGTAAGGGTGTTGCTAAGGACATCCTATACTTCAGTGCATGATGACGCAGTGATCCAGCCGTAGATTAAGTCATAGCCTCCAACATCGTACATTGCCTTACTTTCAGTTAACCCTAACAGACTAAAATTTCACTATCACTGAATAACATTAGAATTGTGGTTTCACCATTATTATTATTTACTACATTTTGGTTGTTATTGACCCCTTGCACGCGCGTCACGCGCGGCGACTGATGCCACGCTCACCATGTTGGTGGGCAGTTAGGTTTACGTGTATTAACGCCGCTTCGCCTAAAATGTGCACTTCACTGAGTAACTCACAGCATAGAGTTATATATAAAAACGCACAGTGAAATTGCCCACCAGTATTACGCATTCAAGATTTTTCTGATAATGACGTCAGGTGAAATGGGTCAATAGTCAGAGTCAGGCGGCTGTACTTGATTAGGAATCACTATCCAAATTTGTACAGCATTTATGTATATACCCAGACCAATCGCTAGGCGCTAGTGATGTACTTTGTGGCGCTATTGCTGGAATGTTGGCAGGGCAAGAGGTTGTACACATGCGTTTTGTGCTTTTTCTGTTAAGTGTCTTCCTCAATGATTTGCTCAACTTTCTGACAGGACAGCAACTGAACAGAAAGCACTTACTGTGGGTGCGTTGGTTTAGCTTACCTGGGTCGACCCCGCAGTGCTCACTCGGATGAGCCCCTGACAAGAGCTAATCGAACGATCACACTCGCCCTCTCGTCGAGTCGTGGTGACGGCATGCACCTCAGGTCACCCCCAAGTGACCCACTCCACAAGCAGGGCACTGGGGGCTGACCCGGTTGAGCCCCGTCAAAGCTATTCGAACGTACCGGGGCAGACTGGGGTTGACCCAGGGAAGGAACGCACCCTGTACTGCAGTTCTGAAAAAATCCTTTCTGATGTAATGCACTTTAAATTGACCTTACAGTTTCCATTTTTACCACACTTATAATACTCGCCTATTGTCTGCACAGTTTCAGGATTCAATTTTTGTTTAGTTGCAATCATTTGTGGGCAATTGTCTTTATCATTATGTCTCACTGTCTTGCCTAGAAGATTGTGTAAATCATTTAGGAAGACACTTAATTTGCATAAAAAGTGTGTACAAAGTCTTGCTCGGCCAGCTTCCCAGCAATGGCTGCGCAGAGTGCTTCACTTTCTCACTCGTACATGTATGTGTATAGTTAGATTACATCCCTGGTGTCCCAGTGCACTTAATAGCCCTTCAACATGCAAAGCCTCAGACTTTCAAACATAGCTTGATTTTTGTTTCAACAGAAAGGAACTTTGTAGCTGACACTTCTTAACTTACAATCTGTACAATTAACTGAGACGAGGACTAGCAGAGAGAAATATACTGCATATACATGTATAATGCTATGCATGAAACTGAGCCTTAAACATTGCAGATATTTTTACCATAATTTAATTGTTCAATTTCAATTAGTGCCTTGTTTTTGTTAAAAAGGTCTGGATACTTTTTGTAGGTTAAAAACACAATGTCCACAGATTTACACTAAACTTACACAGTTTGAGGATAATGATGGTAGAAAGCTCCCCTGAAAATATTACTTTCTGAGGTGCTGTAGTTTTTGAGAAATGAGTAAAACAATGTCATGAAAAGAAAAAAAATTCTCAGTGACAGTGAGACGAAAATTATTGTAGCATGTAAAAACGTATTTTCATGACATTGTTATACTCATTTCTCAAAAACTACAGCACCTCAGCAACTAATATTTTAAGGTACGCTTTCTACTATCATCATCTTCAAACGGTGTAAGTTTGATGTAAATCTGTGGACATTGTGTTTTGTTTTACAAAAAGTACCCAAGTTAAATTCCAACTGTTTTTAAATTCCTCTGTTGTTGTTATCATTTTTCAGGACTGTGGGCTTCAGTTGTCAGATGAAGATGGCCGTAGATGCTACCCCTTACACGATGATCTTCTTTGTTATACCTGTCACATCCAGCGACTATCGCCTGGTGCTTTCCCTTACTCTCCTAAAAACTCCAGTCCCTCCGAGCAGTTCTCTCCAGTCTTATCACCAAGCACCACAGTACCTACATCAGCTACCCCACCAGACACCCCTACGGAGCCTACCCCAGGAGGTACCCACTACCCAAAGAGGGCGTCATCAGCTAATGGTAGAATGATCCCACCAAACTATACCCCCTTTGGAGGAGCTAGATACCCCACGCCCGGAACGCCCCCGCCCGATCCCCCGCCATACTCCCCACATGACCCTCTGAGAGACATGTACCCCTCCACCCAGAGGGTTAGCCCTAGAGAGTACCAGTACAGAGGGACAAAACCTGAGCAGCAGGGAAAACATTCCTATCCCTCTAGGAACCCATCTGCATTGGGTAACGGTGCGGATGGGGGTAACCCATCTGGGTACGTTGTGACCGATTTATAAGGCATGGGGCCAGCTGTGCATTGAACAAAAATCAAAATGTGTTCTTTGGGATATTTGTTATCAAGCAGTTGTAGTCAAAACTAGTAAGATGGGTTTTTTTTTTTTTTCAGTGTCTCTATATATTTTTTTAGAACATCTGTAGATAACATAAGTATTAGTTAACAATATGAGTTTAGCGAGTGCAGATTGAATCATGTGTTATGAGCAGTACTTTATTGATTTTTAACGGTGCAGCCATCATTATCACTTATCCAAGGGTGGAAGGAAAACAAGTCTGTTTCCTTATTCAGGTGCACTTATACCTTTGATTTTATTCAGGGAACTAGACAGTTGGGAGTTGCAAACCGCAAAATGTAGGTCTATTTTTAGGTGTGCCTTCACTTGCCTCAGCGGAAAGGCTTCAAGTCTGAAGCTTTGCTGAGATTCAAATTTTAAGGTGAAAAAATTGCCTCTTTTTTCCAAAAACTACATAACTTCACCACTAGTGCATGACACTAGTAGGAGTCTGCTACCTACATGAGTTGTGCCTGGCATGGTTGGCAGGGCAAAATACTTGACAACAATTGTTTTTCACTGGGGTTCATGGTAATTAAAATAATGGTTTGGTTAGAATTGACATATTATTGTCTTTTAAAAGGTCAAGGTTCAAACTCTTATATTTAAACATGGTATTTGTCTACCATGCTTGTTTATTTTAGGTCATTTATACGAACCGAAGTAATGTTTTTCTGTTACTTTTAAGATGTATAAATAGTTTTCACTGGTCATTATTATATTAGAAACCAAAGTTGTCCTTACTATTTTCAAAAATTGTCACTTTTTAAATATCGGCGTGAATTTAAGTTGTACAGAATTGTTGTTTTCCAGTGCTGTATTCATGTACTCTTGTTAGAATGCATTATAAGTTATTCATAAATACCTCAGACAGTTTCACTATTCCTATTAGTGGAGAGCGTGTCAGGTGGGGGTGTTTAAACCTTTGATAATAACCAGTGTTTATAACCGGTTGTGAGCAGAGACTCTACGCTAGTCTTGATGCAAGACGATTCTTGTTACGGGCGATGCAGGCGCTGTCGGTGAGTTGGTCGCACTGTGTGTGAAAGGAAAACTAGCGAATATGCACCAAGACTATACCTTGCAGGGTCGAATTGCCGTGTAATAAAGGCCCTCGCCTTCGGCTCGGGCCTTTATCACACGGCAACTCGACTCTTCCTCAATCAATCAATCAAACGTAATTTGTATAGCGCCTAAATCAAAAGTTTGCTCAAAGGCGCTGAGGCACAGAAGAAATGTTTTAAACGGCGGTGAAAGAACTAGTCGCCACACATTTATTCCCTTATTAATATACTGTTATGGTCAATCAGCAGGCTGAGTGTACAGTCATTTTGTTTTCCCTCCATGCCAAAGTGAGGCTGTGAGGGAAAACAATCTGACCTCTCTCTGAGGTTTGAAAAAAGAAAAATGCTGAAAATTATGATGGCCCAAATTCTGTTGGTTTTATCTAATTGGAAGTTCACTATTTAAAAGAATTCCATTTTCCTCGGTAGAAACAAAATTACATGTTTTATTAAGTACATTTATACTTAAAGGCATTGGACACCTTTGGTAATTGCCATAGACGAGTATTCTCACTTGGTGTAATCCAACCATATACATAATACCACAAGTCTGTGAAATGTGTGACTCAATTGTTCATCGAAGTTGCAAGGGAATAATGAAAGAAAATACAACCATTGTTGCACTAATTTGTTTGCTTTCAAATGGCTAAACAAATAATTAATTCAGGCCGGAAGCCTTTTTATTATTTGAGTGAAAACTTATCTCTTTCTCAAAAACTACGTTACTTCAGAGGGAGCCAGTTCTATCAACAGCTCCCCATTGCTCGTTACCAAGCAAGTTTTTATGTTACCATGATTGATGGTAACATTAGTTTAGATTCGGCATTTACCTGATGTTCAGTTCTTTTATATTTTTACAACTATAGGCCTATACCCCTGTACAGATACAGTTATTAAACGTCTTTTGCCTTGGATCGATCAAGTTGGTCCATGAAAGCGTTTAAAACCATTGTTGTAGTATGCATATGGTTAGAAAGGTGTTTTGAAAAGTAGAATATATTGATCCACACAAACATGACTCAAAATTGCGTGGTTTTCCTTTTACTTTGTAAACTAACACAGTCTGCAATGTTGTGGAGTCAAAAACAAGACTCCACAAAATGGTGTGCATTGTTAGGTTCACAATGTATAAGGAAAACCATGCAATTTCGAGGCATATTGTTTGTGTGGATCAGTATATTCTACGTTTAAAACATCTTTCTTTCCATATGCATTTTATAACAGATGGTTTTAAACGCTTTTAATGGAACAACTCGACAGATCCAAAGCAACGTGTTCCTTTAAGGGAAACACAGTTAGTTAGTGAATGGGCATTATGACAAATATTGCAGTCTTTTCGGAGCATCAATACTTGCTGGTTTCTCTCAATACAGGCAAACAGGTACTGATTTACAATTATGAAGTCAGTGTTGTTAAAATGCGTTATGCTGCATCAACCAATTAATACTTCTTCGACAACATTTAATGTTCAAACTTTTATTACCATGTTGTTGGAGAACCTGTTCGAACTCTCATATTTTTGCGTGTGTTGTGTTTGAATGTTGTGTAAGCCGCATTTTTTTTTTTTTTTTTTTAAAGTTTACTCTTTTGATCTTAAATTGATCAATGAAATCTTTTCAAATAATATTGTAAGATCAAATAAAGCATGAACTTATTTTGATCGTAATCTTAGTGATTCTGATACATTAAAAACCTACAAACATGTTAATTGAACTCGTATCATGTAAAGCAATAACATTATATTTTACTGATAATTGTATATATTATATTATTTTCATTCATGTAAAATAGATCAATTTAACCCATTATGATTATTGAAATCTTTTGATATGAATTAATAAATGTGGAAAGATCTAAGCAATTTGTGAAGCATTTTAGTACATTTTTTGTTGTTGAGGATTTAAACACGTTTTCGAATCAATCAGGGAACACTGTGGATTTTCGTTTTTTTAAAGAAAACCGACCTTGAACTTTAAAACTTTAAAAACCCATAGTCTCACCTTCTCACAAACCCCAGTTCCCCAGGTCAGAGAAGCTAGGCCCTGGTAGGATACAGTCTGAAAATGGACAAATAAATAAAAGCAAAACAAGCATGTGAATACAACTTTTGTTTTAATAATAGTAGCAAACAAAACTAAGCATATAATAATAAACAATTAACGCACAAGTTTCTTTGAAGCAACAAGAAAGTGATGTCAAGTTAAAGGAGTGTTATAGACGGGCTATTTGTCAATTATGCATGTTGCCGTTTGTGTATGCCTATAAACCAGCTATTTCCAAGTTAGTCCCACGAAAACATTTTACAGTGCGCCCTCTACAATTTTTTAATTTATATGAGAGAAATTGCAAAAGGAACGCATGGTATAAATGCGGACAAAATGAATGGCCCGACGTTTCGACCGAAACAAAGTTTTCCTCAAGAGAAAGACTCTGCTAGGGTCGAAACGTCGGGCCAATAAATATTGAATATCTAGAATTGCAAGGGTCGTGGGTTCGAATCCCACCCGAGTAACATGCCTGTGATATTTTTTCACAGTACTCGGGAAAGTACTGAGTATATACAGTGCTAACACACATCGGTGTATGGGTAAAAACCAAAATTAATAAATATTTGATTTGGGTTTTTAAATTATAGTTATAAGATGCATCTGTAAGGAATCGTGTGTGTGCGTGTGTGGGGAGATTGGGGGGGGGGGCTGCACCTCGGCCAGAAAAAAAAATTGTGTTAGAATAGCCAGCCAGTTGTAAAGAGATATGGAGACTGGGAGTCATAACGTTCAATGCGTATAAACTGCCATAATTCATGTTTCATCTTCAATGCACAAATCGGATCACAACCTTTTGCACAGGTGCTCCTTGGTTTTAGCAGCGGCGCGGCGGCGCTGTACTGCTCAAAAACATTGGGAACAAGGATGATCCTAACTGTTGAATGGGAAATGCTATCCCCCAATGGGCAAATAAGTCTTTTTGATCGCCGGTGCGGATGGGAGTAATAGTGAATGTCACGTGAAGTAAGTTCCACCAATCAAATGACAAGGATCTGTAGGTATGTTAGTTATATAAAACAAAATAAGAAACGAGTTTCCACAGAGGGTTTTGAAGGTAATCGTTGCATTTTTTGTTTTTACTTGTTGAGTCAAATGTCTGACCTTTACTTTACTATTTATGGCAGATATTTCATTGGACATGAACCTGCGACCTTCGGATTAACGCTCTAACAACTGAGCAACCTTTTATGGCGGTGTGTCAATATCTATGTTCGGGGCCGGTCATGTCAGTCGCGCTAGAAGCCACTCAACCTGGAAACTGCTGAAATAGTTTAATTTGATGTGTATTTAAAGGCTTCGGGTTATCGTTCACCAGTAACCGAGTCTGTGGGTCTAGGTCTACAGGTCAATTTGACCTGCTTAGAACTCATTCGGTGACGCAGAACAGAATTTAATTTTATTATCAGCAACCCAGATATAACTGTGTCTTGCCATAAGTGTTAAGTTAGTCTGTGAACCAAGATTCAGGCTGATATTGACTCTAATAAATGGACTTTATCGTCCGGGTTTACGCAAAATGGGCAACCAATTCAAAGGTTTACGCAAAATGGGCAACCAATTCAAAGGTTTACGCAAAATGGGCAAATTCATGACCTGATGCAGTTCTGTTGTTATTTGTAACCGTTTGTTTTAAAATGCATATAGGTAGAAAGATGCTGTAAAAGAAGAATACAATGATCCACACAAACATGCCTTGAAATTGCACGGTTTTCCTTTTCACCTCGTCGACTATCACGGTCGGTCATTTATGGGAGTCAAAAATTTGACTCCCATAAATGGCCGACCGTGTTAGTCGACAAGGTAAAAGGAAAACCGTGCAGTTTTGAGTGATACTTGTGTGGATCATTGTATTCTACTTCTAAAATATCTTTATAATCATGTGGATTCTATAACAAACGGTTACAAACGCTTTTCAAAGACCAGCTCGACCGATCCAAGGCAACGTGTTCCTTTATCGTGTACCCTCACCCTCCATGGTCTGCCTATATGTTCCGCAATACAGGTGTGTCAGTGGTAGTTTCTATACAGCTCTATATGATGCGATCAAGCTATAAACTATAGACGTTTGTCGAAAATGTCAGTATGGACGGACAAGCCAACACCAGGGGTGAAATTTTCCAAAATGTTTTGTTTACTTGTACATTTAAAATGTCAAAATATAATATATTATGTTTTAAATTGAAACTTATAAACAACATCAAGAATAGCATTGAAATCAAATGTGCCAATGTATTGTCAATAAACAACTCGACATTAGAGCCTATTTTCTTGCGCATTTCTTGGCGTTTCTACTTCCACAACTTTTGAACCAAAGGTGGTATCAACGTGGGGTTTTAGTGGGTGCGTTCGTTTAGCTTCCCTTGGTCTACCCCGGTTTGTGGCGGTATTTGTTTTCCAGGACGAACGTGTGCAGATAATTACCCACGTTTGTCCTGGAAAAAAAAACCGCCACACACCGGGGTCGAACGAACGCACCCAGTATAGATTGTGCTCCTTTCAAATCTATTATTATTTAAAAAAGGTACAAATTGCCAGGGTCGACAAACGACTCATTGCTTGATTGCATTACAATTTGGAACCTTTAAACCGTTAATGATACTATTACTGCTGATGAAAACCATACTAGTAGTGTCCAGTGCCTTTAAAGATGCTATGTCAAATTTTTGGCCGATTTGACCCGAAGCTTTTGATTTAAAATTCAATAGGTATTTTGAGGGGGTCGAGCAAGCTTCCATTTGTGCCATTGCTCGAAAAAGTCCGCCAATTATTAGTAGCTGTGAAATAAAGTGCTAAAAATTAGTTTTTGTCGGGATCCCGACAATATATCACGTGACCAATTCTTATGTGTTTTATAAGAAACGTTTTAAATTGTTGTCATATGATGGTTCCTGACCATTAAAAGTAAAAGTTAAACTTTTTTTCGTTAGAGCGTGTGATACTCTGTGAATTACCATTCACTCAAAACAATCTATTTTTTAATGTTTGGGGCCAAAAATCTGACATAACATCTTTAAGAAGTACAGGCAGATTTGGGCAATAAAATTAACATTATCATATAGCATTATATTTAAATTTTGCATCTAAAGAATATCATTCGCTTTTGCCCTTCCACCGAAACAAAAAAACGATTATTAATTATTAAAACGTAATTATAATAAAGAAAGGTTTGCGGTAACACCATGTAATGACTATCTCTAATGAGTTGGGGTGGTTCTGAAAAGAACCGTTGGTTTCAACTGGACGTTTCGATCAGTATGCTCTGATCGTCTTCCGGAGAAATCTTGACTCAGATGCTGCATGCTGCTTAAGTACTGTGGAGGTGGATTGGTGATGCACGAAGGCGGGAAATAAAGGCGGTAATTATAATAAACAAACAACCGCCAGACAGAGACAAACAAACAAATACATATCGCCTCCAGACACAGAACAAAATAAAACAGACGTCAGAACACAATACACAAAATGCATGTACAAACAATCACAAAACATACACAAAAGCATTCCAAACTGACCGTGGCACAAGGTACCATGGTGATCGATTATAACAACTCCGTGGTGGTAAAAATTGGCGCTTAATTAAAAATAATAATGGTTTTAGAGGTGGTGGCAACGAAAAGGTCTGATTAGGATTTATAGGATGGTGATGAAGATGTGGTGAAGCTGATAATTCATTGTTGTCAATGCTGACAATGGAGACGTCCATGGTGGTTTATATGGTTTATATGGTGAAGTTATCACACGGATATTGCGGTGGCAATGGTGATGGAGAACTGCCAAGATGGTGATGATGTGGCGGTCATAAAAAATGATTGTCATAATAGTGAACGATACTCATAATGACAACAACAACCCAAACACCAGAGGCGTTCTATACTCTGTCCTCACACAAGCATAATTTCCCCCATTGTCTGTAGTTTAGAGTATTGCTTGGCAGTAAACGATATGCCAAAGGCACGTGCCTAAACTGACACAAATGCCATGTGATAACCCGTCTGTTGGTAGCCCGTGTGTGCATTCATATCAGTCAGTACACTCGCACGTTTCTCTACATCATCCAGATGCTGCCTTGGGCAACACTGCGTCCCTTTTTCTACACAGTCGACCTGCTCCTGCCAAAGACGGACGAGAGGCATCCACGGGAGTTTTAAACGCGGTAAAATGGACGAGAAATACTGGAGAATAGACACTAAACAGAAGTAACCCAGGAGATGTGCACAACAGTCATGTTGTTTTCTTAGAGTGTTGTGAAGGTGCAGTATCTGGTGCAAAAATGACTGTCTGTGATAATCCATCTAGAACTCTGAGCAGCAGCATCGGTAGCGGCGATGTATGCCGTGACGTTGTCATGCCAATCAACAAGACAGTATAGTCGTAGTATGCACCACACCTTGCTATATACGTGCCCCTCGCCATACGGACGGCTGTGTGTACAGCAACCAAACTCATTTACTCAGCATTTACGTCACAGGACAACCCTACGATATATCAACGCGCGTTGGACAGGCTAGCTAGACGTCACAGGGCTGACTAACAGCGGCTCGTACTGGACAAAATACGGCCCGAATTCGCTGGCTGTTTCTTGCATACGATTTGTTCTGTGCCTCACCCTAAACAAGATGGGCTGTACTATGAGTGCGGAAGATCGGGAGGCCGCCGAGAAAAGCCGGCAAATTGACAAGACTCTAAAAGATGACGGGTTGCAAGCAGCCAAGGATGTTAAGCTACTACTACTGGGTGAGTTGACAAACCTACCCGCAAATCAACCCGGACCTCACACGCTCTGTATATTCATGCAATGATTTGAGCACATCGCGGTATTCACTTGTTAGTCTTCACGACGTAGATATATATTTTTTGTATATCACGTTGTGATATACAAGACTCTCTTTCAGCCACCTGGCTAATTGTCCATATTGCATTGTTGCTCAAGTGGGCTTGTCATTTTTCTTGTATGATGCATTGTGTTGTCAAGTGTTCTAGTCACCACTAAGGATGTTGCAGCCCATTCGAAGCCACGGGATTTGAGTGATTTGCTTTGCCATTGCAAGCAAGGATGTTTACAAGTGGTCGCGAGTATTATAATGGCCTGCACGGCCGTCAGTCAAATTCGTTCGCTCCATTAACATTTTACCTCATTATGGGGCCGGGGTCTAAAACCCGTTTCTTATTCGTTCCACAGGTGCCGGGGAATCGGGGAAAAGCACAATCGTCAAACAAATGAAGTAAGTCAGAGTCCATTTCTAAAAAATGTGTATACAAAAAACAATACCCAGGAGTAAAATATCTGTATGAATGATTGAAACGTGAGTCTAGTTGATAAGTATTATTATTACGCTTTTACATGTTAGAGCGGGTTGTGTTGTAGATAAGACACATTGGCCAGCGCCCCTCCCTCCAACTGGTGCCCGCGAGCAAGAAAACGGGTCAAGCTCGCTAGGCTGACACGATCAGCGGAAACCCAACAATGGCGACCTATGCCAAAGATAGTCTTCAATTGAGGGTGAAAGAGCTGTCATGCTGTGTTCAGTGTGTCGCCGGCTTCGTGTTCATATTTTGTTGTTCTGCCATCAGTATATGAGGTTTCTCATCTGAGAGTGCATAAATTAATTCAGCTACATCATCGTATAACACTAGTGTTAAACAAACACCTAAAAACCACAACGCTATTTTTTTCATAAAATACACATACATCCTTACGGATCAGGTCTAAAGGGTCTTACATTGAGAGACCTAGAGTGTTCCTTTTCAAAACAAAAGAACTTCCTTGTGGGGTCTATTGTTCCAATTGAGATTGCATAGTGCTATGTTGTTGTCAGGACCCCACAAGTTCCAGTGTGTAAGGACACTAAGCTCTGTGTTGGTCACTATGTGGACACTGATTTTGTTTCGTACATTTTAAGGAAAATCCTATTCTTCGCACTGTTAGAAAAAAAAACTGTGTGGACTGTAGGCGTGTGAAAGTCCACAGAGTGTTTCAAGTGCCTACATTTATGTGGACCGGTTTTGTATGTAGCTTTAATACACACGAAGCTATGGCTAGTAGTAGACTACATGCATCATGCCTACATGCATCCATACACTCTTTCAGCCTATAATCTTTCACTTCATCGTGAAATCAATGACGTTTCCACCACGGCATTCTCATAATACCATTTCCTTCCTTCGTTTATTATTATGCCACGGTTTTCCGATATTACATTTCCTTGTGTTCATGGCATACACCGATCGTTTGCATACATGACGACCAGCCTAGTTATTTACCATACAACCATGATATCTGACCTAGGGACTACTATATTCATCCTATCCAAATGATTAGCAATTTCTATACCTAATCAGATAATTGGCAAATTGCCCTTTGTACGTTGACCTAAAATATGATAATACATTTTTTGTTGTATAAGGTGAAATAATTGACGTGATGCAGTACAATAATAACAGATGAGCTAGAATTTGGGATTGATTTGATTATCTGAAAGACTGTATAAACCTGTATAACGGTGCAGCCATCTTGAACTACTCCCATTGATATCAATGTTACCAAACCGAGGCTGGAAGAACAAAATAGTCTGGTTCTTAATTGCGAAATGATTATTAGCATTCATTATCATATTCGATACGAGGAACATGACCAAGATGGAGGCAGCATGATAAAGGTCTATTGTGATATGGGTTACCTTTCCATCAAACCTCTGTTTTTTTCCGATCAACCCAAACGTGACATACTGACACAATACCGTGGGACTTTAAGTTGAATCCAGTTTTTTTTTCATATGCGAGAACGTGAAATGCATTTCATGTCGCTATCATTATGTCTGCCTCATTATAATTACTCGTGCAATTCGTGCCAGAAACTACATGCAGGCGGGTTCAATAGAGATTGCGAGTCAGCTTGAAAATGAAAACATTTCCGTGTATACGATGACCTGTTTATTTCAAATTACGTATTGACATTGCATAAGTGAATGAATTTCACACAGGATGTATTTTTGGCCTAAGGCTTGGCGTTGTAAAACTGTCTTCAACTATACCATTTGTATATGTCAATGGCTTTTACGGGTTTAAAAATAAATTCAATATTGAATCATTTTGTCAAGTTTTAAATTCATCTGCACTAGTGCAGCTTTTGTTGAAGACTTGTAATTCAGTAAAATATTTCTTTAGAAAAAAACAAACAATTTCATCTTGGAAAACAAGTTTGGAATGTTGTGCACTTTAAGATTTTATATTCCTGATAACAAAAAACAACATTTACATTCACCCTTTGTACATGTACACTGTAGTGTTAAGTCTTGATTTAAACCTAGAGTAAAATTAGCGAGTCATAAAAGCCAGTGTGCCATTTGAGTATTAAAAATGATTTATTTTATCTTAGAGAAAAACCAATGAATAATTGTGAATGATTGTTAGCACTTTGAAATATCTATATTTCTTGCAAGGAGCCTAACTATAGTGCGAATAGCAAGTCTGCCCAGTTAAATGGTCTATGTACTTTTTGTAGGACAAAAAACACAATGTCCATAGATTTACATTAAACTTACACAGTTTGAAGATAATGATATTAGAAAGCTTCCCTGACACTATTAGTTGCTGAGGTGCTGTAGTCTCTGAGAAATGGGTAAAACAATGTCATGAAAATAATTTTTGTTTCAGTGATCAAGAGACGAATTTTGTAATTTTGAACATGTAAGAACATATTTTCATGACATTGTTTTACTAAATTTAAAAAAAAACTACAGCACCTCAGCAACTAATATTTTAAGCTACGCTTTCTACTATCTTTATCTTCAAACTGTGTATGTTTAATGTAAATCTGTGGACATTGTGTTTTGCGTTACAAAAAGTACCCGGGCGAATCCTTTGACCAATGTTCGTCATTAATAAAATGCACCCAACCGTCACATTATTACGAACCATAGTATTAAATACAAACCTTTATGAAATGAAAGTCATAAATGATGTAAGATAATTTGAGACAATCTTGGTTTATATAGCAGAGTGCATTAGTTCCAGTCAATGGGGAATCCATCGAATGTTACCAAATGTTTTATGTAAAATATTACCCGAATTATTGACAGCCATATTTTGCACATACACAGAAAGATTTCAGTTACCAGTTTTGTAGTGAGTGCATCAGGATACAACTTGAACACCTTTTCATGTAGTCGAAAATTGAGTAATTTGAAGAAAGCCACTTCCTTTTATTCCAGTGACATGTTTTATTTATCGAGAAAGTAAACATCGAGTGAGAAACTTTTATTTTTAGTAAACGTATCCAATGTTTTTAGAAGTTAAGTCAGATTCTTTGGGGTGTTTGGACTCGTAAATTGATATCAAAATTTGAAAAAGCTAGTTAATATTCGAGATAGGTGTAAGCGTTATTATATAAAGGTATTGCACAAGCAAATCCTCACACGATTAGTGGTAGTTTATAGTTATCGGGATCTCGACATTAATTAACGTCGATCATCAGTCAAACCCTTTTTGCATGTGCCATGTATTCTGTGCAGTGTCTGTGATACAAAAGTATTTGTATGCTTTTCGTTTTGAAACAAAAGCATCATCTTGTAAAAATCGGGCAAAATATTTTAACAAATCGGCGAAAATTATAAAATGCAACTTTAATAACCAGAGTGTATAAAGAACAAATATAAATGTGAAAGTCTCAGATTATGTAAACATCTTATCTTCCCGTCGTTTTCCATGCACTTAGGCCAATACAGATATTGCACTTCCTCATAGCTTTATAAAGGAGTATTTTTGGTGGGAACGAAATTGTTCAACATGGCACAAGTTAGGCCTGTTGGTAAATTTAGTTGGCGACTGCAATAATTGTTGCAGTTCACCATTGGAGCTATATCTGCTTTTTACGATGAGGTATTCTGAAATAACAAGTTCGTCTGTACTTTACTGCTGCTGTTCTGGCCAGACGTTTACAATTCATCATGCAGGTCACAGTGGTTATTTATAAAATAACCTTGGGTTTATGTTATTATGCACATCTATTACACGAATGTTCATGAAGTATACAACATCACCTGGACACAATCATCTGGACACAATGTTACACACTCGTCTAATATTACCTCACATCAATCAACATAATGTTTGCGAATGATGTTATTTTCATAAAACACATCACCAACTTAACACATTGGAAAGACATTCATAGCTTTGGGGAAATATAAGTGTAGCTAGACTGCAATTGGACCTCAATAGCTAAGTGGGAGAAACATATGGATTTCCTTGCTGTGGAGAATTATCAGTCTCAAATTTGAGTGATAATTCACATTAACAGATGCATTTTTGCAGGCTCGATATCCCAAATCAACAAACGTCTAAGCTAGTTCAATACCCAGCACACGCACACACATCTCTTAAAGTTAGTTCCATATTTGTTCATTGACCTCAAGATCATAACCTCCTCCCCATATTTGCACGTTGACCTGACAAGAAGATCATGACCGCATCCCCGTAACGTAATTGACCTCAATATCAGAGCATCCTTTCCATATTGCCAATTGACCTCAAAAGCAGACCCTCTTCATAAACTCCCCATTGACCTCAAAATTTAGAAATTGCACATTGACCTCACTATTACAGCCCTTCCATTATTGACCTTAAGACTAGAACCTTTTTGCGCTGCTGCCCTTTGACCTCCAGATCGGAACCACAATTCACTATGGCATACTGGCCTCGATATCAGAACCACCTCATGTTGTACATTGACCTGAAGAGCATGACCTCATATTAAATATTGAACTGAAGACTAGAATCTCCTCCCCGTGTTGCCAGTCGACGCCAAGATCATGTATCCGATGCCCATTTACCCTCAAGATCCCAATCTCGTCCCCATTGCCAGTTGTCCTCAAGATCAGAAAAAAAGGCATGCTGACCCCAATATCAGAACCTCCTTGTTTCGCCATTTGACCTCAAGATCACGAACTCCTCCCTATATTTTCCATTGTCCGCAAAATGAAAAGAATCATTCGATTATAATCTCCTTGCCATAGGCACATTACCCATTAGCCTCAAGTTAAAAACCTCTGCCCTTACCCATTTACCTCAACATCGAAACCTCTGCCCATAATTATTACCCATTGGCCTCAACATCGAAACCTCTGCCCATATTACCCATTGACCTCAAAATCAAAACCTCTGCCCATATTACCCGTTGACCTCAGCATCAAAACCTCTGCCCATATTACCCATTGACCTCAAAATCAAAACCTCTGCCCATATTACCCGTTGACCTCAACATCAAAACCTCTGCCCATATTACCCATTGACCTCAACATCGAAACCTCTGCCCATATTACCCGTTGACCTCAGCATCAAAACCTCTGCCCATATTACCCATTGACCTCAACATCGAAACCTCTGCCCATCTTACCCATTGACCTCAACATCGAAACCTCTGCCCATATTACCCATTGACCTCAAAATCAAAACCTCTGCCCATATTACTCGTTGACCTCTACATCAAAACCTCTGCCCATATTACCCATTGACCTCAAAATCAAAACCTCTGCCCATATTACCCGTTGACCTCAGCATCAAAACCTCTGCCCATATTACCCATTGACCTCAACATCGAAACCTCTGCCCATCTTACCCATTGACCTCAACATCGAAACCTCTGCCCATATTACCCATTGACCTCTACATCAAAACCTCTGCCCATATTACCCATTGACCTCAACATCGAAACCTCTGCCCATATTACCCGTTGACCTCAGCATCAAAACCTCTGCCCATATTACCCATTGACCTCAACATCGAAACCTCTGCCCATCTTACCCATTGACCTCAACATCGAAACCTCTGCCCATATTACCCGTTGACCTCAGCATCAAAACCTCTGCCCATATTACCCATTGACCTCAACATCGAAACCTCTGCCCATATTACCCGTTGACCTCAACATCGAAACCTCTGACCATATTACCCAATGACCTCAACATTTACCTCTATTGACACACAAGGGAATCTCTCGGAATCTCCTTCCGGTGTTGCCATTGACCTCAAGATCCAGAACTTTCACCTATTTCCCAGATACAAAACCTCGCCTTTGTACCTTAAATTGAGAGAAACACGACTTCGTACGAGGTTCGTAATCGGTCTGATTCCATTGTTGTTAATCTTTGTATAGTTTTAAGCTACTGTTAATGCTTGTAATGTTTAATAACGGTTTTGTATTTTAGATTTTAGACCTAATTGCAGCTTTAATATTCAGCAATTTTATTTACTGCCCAGGGAGACTTTGGAACGCTAGGTGGCAGCATACTTACCAGGAAAATGTCAATTGTTTATGTAGTTCTAAGCATGCGCACATTATCGAGAACAATGTATCTACCTGGTAAGTCTGCTGCCAGCTAGTGTCCAAAAGATTTCCCATTGACCCATCAAGATCAGAACCTCCCACATTGCCGATTGACCTAGTGGTCAGAACCCTCTTCACACATTGCCTCTTGACATCAAGATCAGAAACTCCACGTTTTGCAAATTGACCTCGAGACCACGACCTTCTCTACATTGCCCATTGACCTCAAGATCAGAGCCTCCTTCCCATACCCATTCATATAGCTACAAACCATCATTACACATCGACCTCAAGATTCAAAAGTTCCTTTATTTGCCAATTAACCTCCGGATTGTTGACCTTCTTTTCTATTTTAATTGAACTCAAGCTCCAGAGCGTTCTTTCCAATGATAACCAGTTTACCTGATGATCAGGCACTTTCCTTCCACGAATATAACTTAACCTCGTGATCTATAGGGCATTGTTGTTGCCTATGTGTATATCAACCCCAGCCTTGATTCAAACCGGCCTTTTCATTCTTTCAACCATCTTTCAAATTCAAAGCCTCCTTTCGGTTTTAAAGATCCCACTCAGCATTACTCATCAATACCACTTGTCTCAAGACATAGAACCTCCCTGCCTCAGTCCAGATCCGAAACGTCCTTACCATTGTACCTTCCTTGTATTTTCCACGTTACCCGTTGACCTAGGATCAAGGATCTCTTTACACAATTGCCCATTATCCATAAAGATTAAGCACTCCATTTCCATGCTACAATTTTACCTTAGGTTTCAAAGTTTATTTGCCCATCAAACTTGGTATTATGGGTCTCCTTATCTTAGTGCCAAACAACCTCCATATCGAAAGCGAAAGTCCATGACCTACAAATCCAAAGCCGCTTCCATTATCGTCATAAACCTCATAAGTCAGACCTTCCCTATTGACTTCCTGAATCCAAAACCTCCCACAGCCATTGACCTTACAAGATCCACAGCCTTTGAAACCCCGTGTTTGCCACTTCCAATGTCCAAAGCCTCTTATAACAAAAGTGACCTTTACCTCCAAACCAGGATCTCCCTACACGGCGTAATTTACCTCCCGATGTCTGATTCAAGTGCTCACTGATCCTCAGATCCAAAACCACCCTATACCATATTGCCCAAAGAGTACCACATCCAACCACCTCCAAATAATGTCCATTGATCCCCATAGATACCCTGTAACATTGGTGCTTCCATATAGCCTTGCATGTAGCCTCAGATGAACTTAATATCCTCAATTGACCTCCACATAACCTCGATTCCAGATAGCCTCTATTGACTTGAGATTTCCTCCATTCAACCCAGATAGCATCATTATTAGAGTTAAACATGCCCTTCATTGGCAAAGTGCTCACTAATCCTCGGATCCAAAACCTCCCCATTTTCCCAAAGAGTACCACATCCATCAGATAGTCCCATACGTTTCTCATGAACCTTCCATTGACCTCCAGATAATGTCATTTGATCCCCATGATACTCAGTAACATTGGTGCCTCCATAATAGCCTTCTATGTAGCCTCAAATGAACTTAATATCCTCAATTGACCTCCACATAATCTGGATTCCAGATAGCCTCTATTGACTTGAGATTTCCTCCATTGAACCCAGGTAGCATCATTATTAGAGTTAAACATGTCCTTCATTGGCAAAGTGCTCGCTAATCCTCAGATCCAAAACCTCCCCATTTTCCCAAAGAGTACCACATCCATCAGATAGTCCCATACGATTGTCATGAACTTTCCATTGTCCTCCAAATAATGTCCATTGATCCCCATGATACCCTGTAACATTGTTGCCTCCATATAGCCTTGCATGTAGCCTCAAATGAACTTATATCCTCAATTGACCTCCACATAACCTGGATTCCAGATAGCCTTTATTGACTTGAGATTTCCTCCATAGAACCCAGATAGCATGATTAGTAGAGTTAAACATGTCCTTCATTGGCAAAGTGCTCGCTAATCCTCATATCCAAAACCTCCCCATTTGCCCAAAGAGTACCACATCCATCAGATAGTCCCATACGTTTGTCATGAACCTTCCATTGACCTCCAAATAATGTCCATTGATCCCCATGATACCCTGTAACAATGGTGCCTCTATATAGCCTTGCATGTAGCCTGAAATGAACTTAATATCCTCAATTGACCTCCACATAACCTGGATTCCAGATAGCCTCTATTGACTTGAGATTTCCTCCATTGAACCCAGATAGCATAATTAAAAGAGTTAAACATGTCCTTCATTTGCAAACTAACTAATTTTAATGAGCATCCGATTGACACAACACAAATATCCTGTATTAACTTCATTGTATAGCCGATTCTCCCACTTAAAAATGAATATCCAGTATTCACATAACAATATTTTATAATTTGTTATAAAATTCCTCAATAATAATAATTTTTTGTGATAGTTTAAAAAAATAAAAACACACTCACAGAGAGAACCTTTGCTTTTTGTTTCCTTCCTTTCGACATTTAAAAAACAAACGGAAGCAATCATACAGAATGTCTACGTGACTCTTTCCATGTTGGTTTTCTGTAAGTTCATTAAAGACACTGGGTACTGTTGGAATCTTTCAAAGACCTGTCTTCTCACTCGGTGTATTTAAACATATGAATAAAAATAATAACAAACCAGTGAAATAAAACACCCTATTCACACGAAGTTGTGTGCTTTCATATGCTTGATTTCGATACTTCAAAATCTAATTCTGCGGTCTCAAAATCATATTCGTGGAAAATTACTTCTTTCTCGAAAACCACGTTTTCTCACAATGTTTTATACCACCAACCTCTCCCCATTACACGTTACCAAGTAAGGTTGTATGCTTATAATTATTTTGAGTAACTAACAATAGTGTCCACTGCCTTTAAGCTGAATATTGTCAGTGCATAATTTCCCTAACCCAGTTATTGACGTCGATGGCTGAATAAGGCACATTGAATCACGAACTATGCTAACATTCATGGGTTGAGAGCACTTCACATTGACGTAGGCCCCCTACAGTGTCAAACAAAAGGATGGTACAACAGCAGTCCACTATACCCCATTCATAATTCTAATTCTCCAGTTTAAAATAGACAATCCTAAAGCAAATTCATCGAAATGCATTTTCGAAAACACCGCGTGCAACTCAAGTTTTATGACAATATATTTGACGAACGGATATCCGACATTTTTGTTTAAAACAGCTTAACTTCAGTGACCGGTGTTGGACCCAAACTTGATTATTTTAAAAAGTATTTGTTCATTTGTGTTAATACAACCATGCCCACAATATTGTCAATTGAGCAAGTGTGTTTAGAGGTCGGGATTAGTTCACATAGGCCCATTTTAAAGCAATCCCACAACATCGGTATAAACAGTATTGTCCAGAGGGCCAACACTTCGTGTATTCACACCTTGTATAAAGTAACAAACTTCGCCGTGTCAAGACTTGTATTCAAAATAAATCCGTTATTCTCGATATCGAGAATTGATAATTGTTTCAATGCTTTCTCAAAAAGTAAAGCATTTCATGGATTAATATTTCAAGGGAAGTCTTTCACCATTACCGTCTGTAACCCGTAAGCTATTTGTAAATCTGTGAACTTTAAAAACAAAATTGTGTCCGATGGCTTTGATGTTCTGTGCAAAGTATCAACAGGAGCCATGTATACTCATATTTACTTAAAGATAAAATGCAGGCAAAACAAACAATTGTTAGTTTCAAAGCTCACTAGTTATAAAGTTCGATCAACCAGCACCAACTCTCCAGAGAAAGATCTTCGACAAAAATTTGTCAAAATAAAGGAGCCATGCGTATATAATAACTTAAAGATAACTGTAAGTTGTATTGATAATGCCGTTGCTCACTAAAAATAAAGTTTGAACCAGCAACAATCCTTGAGAGACAGACTTCCATCTGAATATTGTCAATATTGAGAAAATAGAAACCGTACGTACATATGAAAATGTGCGTAAGCACTGACAAATCACAACCCGGCTTTCGTTGGTTTCAATTAACAGGCCAAGTTGAACTCTGTTTGTGTAAAATGGTCACAGGATGATTGGATCTTGTATGGAAATAAGAAGATGAAATTTATGTACTTTTCAAAAAACAATGATGGTATGTACCGCTAATGACGTATTAGGATCGGTAATTGCCAGAATAAACCTTATGCATGACGTCATTAGAGTAGGGCGCCCTCGCGTAGAGGTCAAGTCCTGTGCGCCGTACGTACAAATCTGTGCATTTCCATTGTTTCATCATTCTGTTCACCTTTAAGATGGCGGCTGTATGACGTCAATGCCTACAGGCCTATAACAAATTTGTTTTTATTCGAAAAGCCTATAGGCCTTTACTTCATATTAAAGATGTATAAAATGACATTAATTAAATTTAATTTAAACAAATTCTTTCTGAAATTTCCATTCAGATTTTCGTTAAATAAGTATGATCTGAGATTTAAGAATGATCGATATAATTATTTTGCAGAGTAGAAATTCCAGTTCAAAATTCATTTATCAAACATTCCATGAAGATGTCTCATAATAGCACTGGATGACTTGATATGAATTCATGATGTTTTAAAACGTGTTAGACAGCGTTCTTAGAAGATATTTATCTTGTATAACCTTGACAAACATAAGGTAAACCAAAACAACAACATTTACATAACAAGATTATGTAAGTGTTGTTGTTTTGTTTTTGTATTTCTTTTTTTCTTTTTTTCTTCTTTTTTTTTCTTGGGGGGGGAGTTTTTCATCTTAAAGTACAATGGTATCAGAGCGGTGGCACGAGATGACGTCACCGATATCCCTTTCTCCTGATCTCATCGAGAAACCTTTTTCTGAAGGTTTTTAAATAGGGCCTTTATTCAGTTTTGCTGGCAAAATATCTACCAGATACCTCACTGTTTTCATTAAGCAAAGTTAGATTATGGACGCATATGAGCGTCTCTAGTTACACGCTGTGGCAGTGGCTATACATGTTGCTATTGTCCTATTATGCCTCAACCCTAACGTGGAAATAAATCCATACCCGCTCACTCAAGCACAGCCTATTTCTTCGCTACACGTTAAAAAAACTATATCAGGACACAATGTAGAGGTTCTAAAGTTTAAAGGCAGTGGACACTATTGGTAATTACTCAAAAACAATTATTAGCATAAAACCTTACTTGGTAACAAGCTATGGGGAGAGGTTGATAGTAAAAAACATTGTGAGAAACTACTTCCTCTGAAGTGACATAGCTTTCGAGAAAGAAGTAATTTTCCACGAATTTGATTTCGAATCCTCATATTTAGAATTGGAGGTCTCGAAATCAAGCATCTGAAAGCACACAACTTCATGTGACAAGGGTGTTTTTTCTTTCATTTCTATCTCGCAACTTCGACGACCAATTAAGCTCAAATTTTCACAGGTTTGTTAATGGTTATGATGAGATATACACCGAGTGAGAAGACATGTCTTTGACAGTTACCAAGAGTGTCCACTGCCTTTAACATGATTGTGTTGCTCATCATATTCGTACTTATCGAATAATGTTAGCAGGGAACCCATTCTGGACAGTAATACATAACATTTGCTGGGGCCAATTTCATAGAGCTGCTTAAGCAAAAAATCTGCTTAAGCACGAAAATAGCTCGCTTATTTTACACAGGCTACTGGCAAAAATTTCATGCCATATACATTACTTGTGACTGGTATTTAGCTGTTGTTTGCTTAGCATAACAATTCAATTGAGTCTTGTCCGGTATAGTCTGATTTTACTAAGCAAGGAATTTTTTGCTTAAGCAAAATTTTGTGCTTAAGCAGATCTATGAAATTGGGCCCTGGGGCCAATTTCATAGAGCTGCTTAAGCAAACAATTTGCTTAAGCACGAAAATAGCTCGCTTGTTTTACACATGTTACTGGCCAAAATTTCATGCCACATACATTGCTTATGACTAGTATTTAGTTGTTGTTTACTTAGCATAACAATTGAGTGGAGTCTTGGCCGGTAATCTGATTTTACTAAGCAATGATTTTTTTGCTTAAGCAAAAATTTTTGCTTAAGCAGCTCTATGAAATTGGGCCCTGGTTAGCACATTTCTGTGCTTAGCAGTTGCATACAAAAACAGACCCATGTGCAATGCAATCCAAATGATGGCGCCTCACGTTGTAGTCCTAATTATATAGCACCTATGATCATAAGGAGGAGACCTGAAATGAATCCGATCATGTTTTCTCTGATAAAAACCTTCTTTTATATATTCTTTTACACTGCTAGATCTAGGGTGTTAAAAATAGACCACTGGCGTTCACTTTGGCCAACTCGACTTTTATTATTCTAACACCTCAGCTTGGGCAGATTGTACATCCAAAGACACGGCACAAGCACACGATGTGTTGACAAAATTGCTTCATCGAAAACTATACAGGCCTTCTTCTCTAATTGGAATCAAGATACCCTGTAAAGGTCTCATCACCCCCCCCCCCCCCTTTTTATGAAAGCTGGTACACATAAAGAGAAGTTTTATTTATAGTTTTGCAAAACATAATTTTAAAGTGAAAGTGAAAGATGCTTTAAATTTTTTTTTTTATATCCCGGTTCGTTTCCCTAGAGCACCAGTTAAATCAAAATTAATGAACAACTATACGGTATAATCCATCCCAGATACCACGTTGTCATGACAAAAGAACACTGCCCCTATTGTCTCACGCAAGAAACGGTATACAATTATTAAGACCTCTGACGTACAAGCACCTTTGCACTGGTTGTAAGATGTCATTTCTACGTTATCAGAATTAAAGGAACACGTTGCCTTGGATCGGTCGAGTTGGTCTTTGAAAATCGTTCTATAATCGTTTGTTTTAAAATGCAAACGGATAGAAAGATGTTGCAAAAATAGAATACAATGAACTACACAAATATGCCTTGAAATTGCGTGGTTTTCTTTTTACCTCATCCATCGACTAGCACGGTCGGCCATTAATAGTTCGCGACGTAAAAAGGAAGTGTGGATCATTATTCTACTTGTAAAACATCTTTACAACCATATGCTTTTCACAACAAACGGTTTAAAACGCTTTTTATAGACCAACTCGTCTGATCCAATCCAAGGCAACGTGTTCCTTTAATGTGCAGTTACATCGATACATACCGACTTAGGGAGAGAGAAGCTATTCAAGCCCTCTTTTGACTTCATTATTTATCGGCTTCTGTGGCATCAAGATTTCAGGCAGATTACCACAGTCATTTTTTATCTCAAATAACAAAGATTTAGAGTGTATTACAACAACATATCAAACCCTAAACAAAATGGAAATGAACAGCTAAGAATTCCTTTCGAGGCTTCGTCGAGTAGCGATGCTATTTTCTTTGGTAAAATAATGATCTGTTGCTGCTCTGGTTTAAATGAAATAACCGCAAAATTGTTTGTTCTGAACTGTCACCAGATCATAATCTGCCTAACGGCTAATAAGGCATACTACCATTGGATACTAGACGCTAATTATGAATTGACCAAGCTGTCGGACTCAAATGGCGCTGTGTTGTATAAGTCGCTTCCATTTCAATTAAAATATAGACAGCCGAATTTTAATTTCATATGCAATGCACTTGGCCTGACTGATTCATGTATCATGGATACTGAATTCATTTGCGTATGTAGCAGCGACGATGAAGCGGCATTGAGCGTTGTTGTTTTGCTACTTGCCAAGCGTAACCGCACAGATGTCACAGTGACCTGTAATTGACCGAGGCCGTGGATTTCATCAAGACGTGACGCAATATCATCTTGACATTATTCACAGTTACCCATGCGGTACAACGAGTTGTAAACCTGCTTTTTGTAGAGTGCAGTTAATACGTTTTATATCTATGTCATCTTCATATTGACAGTACTGCAAAGGGGATCTACATGATGACAACAATCTAGTCTACAGTATAATTATATTTTAGCAATTATTGTTTGATAACATATCTAATTGTAGTGTAACAGTTTCACTATTTACACAACCATAACAAATCATTCCCTCTTTTTTTTTCGTTTTCGCGTTGTTGGTGTGAAAAACTACAATTAGCATGGCAAGCTTGCATTAGCATTAAAATAAACGTTATTGCAGTTGGAAATACTTGTGCTTCCCATCCCAACGAACTAATTGAATGGAGTTGAACATAATTGCCGTTAAGTTCTTTTTGACAGTTTATCGGGCGTCATCGTGTTTAAAGGGAAGGTACACTATTGCTAATCGTCAAAGACCAGTGTTCTCACTTGGTGTATCCCAACATATGCATAAAATAACAAACCTGTGAAAATTTGAGCTTAATTGGTCATCGGAGTTGGGAGAAAATGATGAAAGAAAAAACACCCCTGATGGACGAATTTGCGTGCTTTCAGAGAGGAATAAAATATTTCTAGCTAGAAGTCTTTTATTATTTTAGTGAGAAAATATCTCTATTTCAAAATCTATGCTACTTCAGAGGGAGTCGTTTCCAACAATGTTTAATATATATCAACAACTCTCCAATACTCGTTACCAAGTCAGTTTTTAAGTTAAAGACAGTGGACACTATTGGTAATTGTCAAAGACTATCCTTCACAGTTCGTGTATCTCAACATTATGCATGAAATAACAAACCTGTGAAAATTTGAGCTCAATCGGTCATCGAAGTTGCGAGATAATAATGAAAGAAGAAAACACCTTGTCACACAAAGTTGTGTGCGTTTAGATGGTTGATTTCGAGACCTCAAGTTCTAAATCTGAGGTCTCGAAATCAAATTCATGGAAAATTACTTTTTTCTCGAAAACTATGGCACTTCATAGGGACCCGTTTCTCACAATGTTTTATACCATCAACCTCTCCCCATTACTCGTCACCAAGAAAGGTTTTATGCCAATAATTATTTTGAGTAATTACCAATTGTGTCCACTGCCTTTAAAAGTGCTTTGAGTAAACACCAAACGTATACCTTCCCTTTAAGTTAGGCATACGTCCCTCTTTTCCTTTCTCATCTACGGAAAGCAGTATACCTTTGCATAATTTCCGTGTGAATATTTTCATGCACAAAAGTCTCAGTTCTGTATAATATAATATTATGGTAACAGTTGATATCCATTTTGAAAACATAAATCAAAGTGGGTGGCGTATATTTACCATCACTCTGAATAACTGAATGGTGAAAGCCTAAGGCCTGAAATTATCACTTTTTCTTAAAGTTTTGTTTATTTCATGGATACGGAATAACATTTGCTGGTACCCCGCTAAGATCGTGACCAAATCATATTCAGGGAGCAACAGAGCTGCAAGCCTTGACGGGGTACCCGTGAGACTACGCTTTAAAGCGCAAGATTCAAGCAAACACCTTTTGATATTTTGTTTATGATTTTTGGTATGACCCTGTTGCTGTTGAAGCACTGTATACGAGAACCTTATTGGCGATTTTCAATTTCTTACAAGACGCACGCTGTGATTTCACAAGAAGATTATGATAATAGGATTGTAAAACAGTCTAGTCGCAGATCCAGGGGCTCCAACTGCATAGCTTCATCAAGTTCGCAAGACCGGAACTATCTATAATAATGAGTTTGTCATGAAGGCCAACAGTTTTGATGAAAGAATGTTCAATTACAGAACATATTAAAAAAAACTGTGTAATTGTAGGAGCCATCATAAATGGCATTTTGACATGTTCACCTGGACCCATTTACCGGATTACGCAAAGGAGTAATAGGCCTATTAAAGTATGTGGGATATTATTTCGTCCAAAAACTACACCATCATAAAGGTGACAGTACTACACCATCACAAAGGTGACAGCATGTACTTTGGCCGTTTCATGCAATAGATCATCATGTCAGTCAATGAAGTACTACGCAAGTTCTAAGAACAGAAATAGGCAAACTCGGTTGCACTTTAACCTTAAGCCTGGGAAAGTTTATCCGAAAATATCGAAGAAAAACAAAATGGCGGAACTGTGATAGCTGCTTAAGATTTAACACAAAAAGGCTGGGGTTTTTGTGTGTTTTTTTAAAGCGTGGTCACTGTAGCTTGTACGTGCCTTTTTGTGTCGTCTGTTTTGCTCGTTAGGTTGATTTAAATACATTACTGGAATGATTTTTTTAATGATTTATTTTATTATAGGTTACGGTGTTTAGCTTTAAGGGTAACCATGTGCAAAGAAGAGGTAACCATGTGAATAATGTTCATAGTCACCTAAATATATTTAGAACGAAAATGCAGATTGTATGATTTCTGTCTTATAATTTCATACAACTACATCTACATCTACATAATATCGCAATTATATTTCGTTTTGTTGTAGCTAGTATACTTGAAGACGATATATAGTTGTCTCATTTTTAGTATTAAGCTGTGTGTGAATGTTTTTAGTGAAGGTGATTTAGGTTTTTAAACTTTGGGTATTTGTGTGTGTTTAGGGCGGGAGGAAGGCGTCTGCTTGATATTGGTTCGCGCTAAATGGCGTTGCGCGAGTTTTGTAGGATTATTAATAATGGCATTTTGCTTCAGAGGGTTTGCAGACGATTTGGTTTCGATTATTTTCTTCTTTTGGTTGTTTATTAGGTAATTACGTTTTTGTCTGATTTAGTTTTGGTTATAGGTTAGGTTTGTTGGGTCGTTTATGCCCGATTAGTTTGGTTTAGTTTGGTTTCTGTTTGGGGTTGTTTTGATTTGTTTTGGTTTGGTTTGGTTTATGGTTTGGTTTGGCTTGGTTTGGTTTGGTTTGGTTTGGTTTGGTTTGGTTTGGTTTGGTTTGGTTTGGTTTGGTTTGGTTTGGTTTGGTTTGGTTTGGTTTGGTTTGGTTTGGTTTGGTTTGGTTTGGTTTGGGTTTGGTTTGGTTTGGTTTGGTTTGGTTTCTGTTTGGGGTTGTTTTGATTTGTTTTGGTTTGGTTTGGTTTATGGTTTGGTTTGGCTTGGTTTGGTTTGGTTTGGTTTGGTTTGGTTTGGTTTGGTTTGGTTTGGTTTGGTTTGGTTTGGTTTGGTTTGGTTTGGTTTGGTTTGGTTTGGGTTTGGTTTGGTTTGGTTTGGTTTGGTTTCTGTTTGGGGTTGTTTTGATTTGTTTTGGTTTGGTTTGGTTTATGGTTTGGTTTGGCTTGGTTTGGTTTGGTTTGGTTTGGTTTGGTTTGGTTTGGTTTGGTTTGGTTTGGTTTGGTTTGGTTTGGTTTGGTTTGGTTTGGTTTGGTTTGGTTTGGTTTGGTTTGGCTTGGCTTGGCTTGGCTTGGCTTGGCTTGGTTTGGCTTGGCTTGGCTTGGCTTGGCTTGGCTTGGCTTGGGTTGGGTTGGGTTGGGTTGGTTTGGTTTGGTTTGGTTTGGTTTGGTTTGGTTTGGTTGGGTTGGGTTGGGTTTGGTTTGGTTTGGTTTGGTTTGGGTTTGGTTTGGTTTGGTTTGGTTTGGTTTGGTTTGGTTTGGTTTGGTTTGGTTTGGTTTGGTTTGGTTTGGTTTGGTTTGGTTTGGTTTGGTTTGGTTTGGTTTGGATTAGCTTGGTAGGTTTGGTTTGGTTTGGTTTGGTTTGGTTCAGTTCAGTTTGGGTTTTTTGGTGTTTGGTTTGGTTTGGGTTGATTTGGTTTGGTTTGGTTTGGTTTGGTTTGGTTTGGTTTGGTTTGGTTTGGTTTGGTTTGGTTTGGTTTGGTATGGTTTGGTTTGGTTTGGTTTGGTTTGGTTTGGATTTGGTTTGGTTTGGTTTGGTTTGGTTTGGTTTGGATTAGCTTGGTAGGTTTGGTTTGGTTTGGTTTGGTTTGGTTCAGTTCAGTTTGGGTTTTTTGGTGTTTGGTTTGGTTTGGGTTGATTTGGTTTGGTTTGGTTTGGTTTGGTTTGGTTTGGTTTGGTTTGGTTTGGTTTGGTTTGGTTTGGTTTGGTTTGGTTTGGTTTGGTTTGGTTTGGTTTGGTTTGGTTTGGTTTGGTTTGGTTTGGATTTGGTTTGGTTTGGTTTGGTTTGGTTTGGTTTGGTTTGGTTTGGTTTGGCTTGGCTTGGCTTGGCTTGGCTTGGCTTGGCTTGGCTTGGCTTGGCTTGGCTTGGTTTGGTTTGGTTTGGTTTGGTTTGGTTTGGTTTGGTTTGGTTTGGTTTGGTTTGGTTTGGTTTGGTTTGGTTTGGTTTGGTTTGGTTTGGTTTGGTTTGGTTTGGTTTGGTTTGGTTTGGATTAGCTTGGTAGGTTTGGTTTGGTTTGGTTTGGTTTGGTTTGGTTTGGTTTGGTTTATAGTTTGATTTGGTTAGGTTTGGTTTGCTTTGGTTTGGTAGTGGTTTGGTTTGGTTTGGTTTGGTTTGGTTTGGTTTGGTTTGGTTTGGTTTGGTTTGGTTTGGTTTGGATTGGTTTGGTTTGGTTTGGTTTGGTTTGGTTTGGGTTGGATTAGCTTGGTAGGTTTAGTTTGGTTTGGTTTGGTTTGGTTTATAGTTTGATTTGGTTAGGTTTGGTTTGGTTTAGTTTGGTTTGGTTAGGTTTGGTTTGGTTTGGTAGTTGGATTGGCCCACTTGGGTCTTGCACGGCTCTGTGTTGCTTTTGATTACGTTCGATAGGCCAATGCAGTACTGGGCCAAGGCGATATTCATTTATCAATGGCGATTTCTGATCAAGAGTTGTATAACAAAAAATGACTAAGAAGGTTTCACTTGTGCTTTAAAATAATAAAAACAGTAAAAAGTAGAGGCATAAACAAATAAATTAATAAATAAACATACAAATAAATAATAAATTCATTTATCAATTACAGTAGTTGACTACATTAATAAATGAATGAACAAACAAGATTAGTAAAATAGAATAAACTTAAACAATTATTTTGTTATTATTATTATTATTTGAACCGTTGCTATCCGCTGACTTGCATATCATGTCATATATACAGATTTCTTATTTCCATCTTTTTTAAATTTGTACTTTGAAAAAACACGCGGAACATTAGAAGATGCCTTCTTTGATTGATCCATGATTTTAGTCCAGAAGACAAGGGATATAATACGATATTATTCAAACACTTGTTTTGCTCTAAAATAATTCACACGACGTCTTGTCGTATTTTTTTACCGAGAAAGCTTTTTAGTTGATAAAATAACGGCTTGATAATCAAACAACATTTACCGAGTTGTTAAAGCAATGCAAGAGATACGGACTGTAATTGCCGTCTAATTGTTCAAGAATCAGCCACGTCACATGCAACACTGCATCCCGGCTCATCTCAACACAGTGATGGCGAGTTCTATCTATCTCCAAACGAATATCTACGTCACAAGTCTACAAATGCAAACGAGGCATTTTCTGGGCACGAGGAAAATACTGTTTGTAAAATGTCACCTTCGGACTGACAGCATTGGTTGATTGAATGAACAGTAATGGCCGCGCCGGCATTACGACTTAAAATTCTCAAGTGAACTGGGGCGTAAAGAAATAATAATTACATTTTTTTTTGTTAGCATGCTTTGGGGCAAAATGGACTGCAGAAGCCAACCTTAATTTGACTGTTGTTGACATTTGTGTGTTGGGTTTATTTCAGTGTGGAAATCATTATAAGTAGGCTGTATAGAAACACAGCCAATTTTGTTTTTGTTATCAACTTCATAATTAAATTTTCCGCCGTGTGATGTATGGGGCTTACAATAGATTTGCCTGTAATTGTTATAACAATGTGAGAGTACGGTGCTCACTACAGGCCACATCAAAACATGGCAAGAAAACGGCTCCCTCTAAAGTGACATAGTTTCCGAAAAAGAAGTAATTTTCCACGAATTTGATTTCATGACCTCATTTATTTACAATTTGAGGTCTCGAAATTAAGCATTTGAAAGCACACAACTTCGTGTGACAATGGTGCGACAAGGTTTTTTTTTTCTTTCTTTAATATCTCGCAACTTCGCAACCGATTGAGTTCAAATTTTCACAGGTTTGTTATTTTATACATCTTTTGAGATACACCAACGGTGAAGACTAGTCTTTGACATTTACCAATAGTGCCCACTGCCTTTAAATGAGGTATGTTTATAATAATTTCCAAATAGAATGCATAATAATGAAGTGTTTTGACTGAAATCTGTACCATTCTTTAGAGCCGTTGGTTTTATTTTTAAATTTCCCAATGTTGGGAACGCTTTTGACATTGATTTTGGTTATTCACCAAAGAATTATAATGCACCTAACCTAAACGTGAACGTATTTGTGCTATGCAGTATACATGCGACATGAATTCATGTACAAAGTGAGCTTGCCTAGCATAAGAAGGCCAAATGATACAAGAACCCTTGGTATATACGTAGGCTGCGTAGAAGGTAATGAATTAAACATAATAACCCGAGTCCTACAAAACACTGTCTAGATATACTTGTCGCTATATCAGTGCGTGGGCGGTGGGCATGGCCTGCTATAGCTGGTATATTATTATATAGTTCAAGATTATAATGTATTGACCTATATTTGTTCATAAACAGTGAGCGGACTTTACTTACGCGCCAGTAAACCATGCTTTCATTCACCTGTGACAAAATTGGCCATGTTTGGAAACAATTTGACGCAGTGTTGACAGTTTACTCCAGAATGCCAAAAGGAACCTTATTTTTTAATGTTGTATTGTTTCACTGGGCGGCGAAAAGTGCATCTCTTGTACATATATTAAAATTTAAACGTGTATAACTGGTAGTATGACAGATGAATGTGTTTGGATACAATGACTGATTCGTAGCATATAGTACACCTCATGTAATATGAACCAGACCATGCAATCTTAATTGACAACTGCCTTAAACTATCGAGCCCCCCCCCCCCCACCTCACTTAAAAATGTCCGGATACGACTATTTCAACTTATAAGTGACATTTAAACATGTTTAAAAAAATACCAATGTAACATGTGAGAATGGTATTACGCCTACTTTTAATTATAGCAATTACATAAAGCAACTTTAACAACTTTAACAACTTTAACAACTTTAACAACAACAGCAACAACAACAACAACAACAACAACAACAATTAACAAATTTGATGTTCAAATTTTTCACAAAAGAATTTGTTTCCTTTTACAAAAAAAAACAACATAAAAAAAACCCCAGGATTTAAAGGCAGTGGACACTATTGGTAATTACTCAAAATAATTATTAGCATAAAACTTTACTTGGTAACAAGTAATGGGGAGAGGTGGAAAGTATAAAACATTGCGAGAAACGTCTCCCTCTGAAGTGACTTAGTTTTCGAGAAAGAACTAATTTTCCACGAATTTGATTTCGAGACCTCAAGTTTAGAATTTGAGGTCTCGAAATCAACCATCTAAACGCACACAACTTTGTGTGACAAGGGTGTTTTTTCTTTCATTATTATCTCGCAACTTCGACGACCAATTGAGCTCAAATTTTCACAGGTTTTTTTTATGCATATGATGAGATACACCAAGTGAGAAGACTGGTCTTTGTCAATTACCAATAGTGTCCACTGCCTTTAAGCCCGATTTTAAGTCATCATACCCAGTAAAAAATAAGAGCAGAATTGGTTTAAGCAGGCCCACCTATAAAACTTTCAGTCTATCAAAACAATAGGTGTTTCATGAATCGTTCTTGGAATATATAAACGAATTATTTAAATATATAGGCCTGCATGTAAATAAATTATCAAAAAATAGTAGACCAATCTACGTTGGAAACGCGTTAACCTGCAAATAAATAAATGTCTGGAGGCCTATACATTTTGAACACCCTTTTTTCAGAGTTTGAAAACTCAGAAAAAGGCGTACATGATAATCTGACATCCGATGTTTGTTGTTCTTGCTGTTAATTTTTAAATAACCTACAAATGAGGTCAGTTATCATGCCTGCCCAATTTACATAAACGGTATAATTTAATAAATTGAAGCAACAATATTGTTCGACTAAATTTACACCTGTAAACTCTACATTGTGTGATTTTTAAATGTTTCAGTGCAATCACCTTTTTCTTTTGTATATAACTATATTTTTATCGCTGGCAGGGGTCTGGTTTTACACATCTTTTGATGACAGTTTTTATACTTTTGTTTTAACCTTGACAGCCCCCGTACAACTTGTAACTATTGTGTATGTCTAAAGATAAATTCATTCGGCAACCTCCCAATAAGTACTCTCCACTGTACATATAACTGGTCAGTTCAATGTTAAACCATGGGAGCATGTTTGAAAATGACAAATAGAAATTTCCCTCCACTCCATGATATTGTTTTGATAAACCTGGGGTCGATTTCACAAAGAGTTAGGACTAGTCCTAACTTAGGACTAGTCCTAGGAGATATACAAATTGCATGGATAGTCCTAAGTTAGGACGAGTAACTCGTCCTAACTCGTGATCAGACTAGTCCTAACTCTTTGTGAAATCCACCCCCTGGAACCAGTGAATCCAGAATGCCCCCTTAATTCGCCTTGATTTATTTATATAGTATAATTGTTATAATTTACGGAAGTAGAGTTTCGCTTCCTCCTTTCAATGTGAAACTAGAGTCGATGTGGAGGTCTAGAAACCAAACTGTGTCTTAGACTGCTTTCCCTCAACGTCTTCGTTATCCATGAATTGAGCATTTTTATTCCAAACTGCCTTTCTGTAAACCTGCACATTTAATTCACTACATTATTTCACTAAACCCTTTAAAAACACCATGTTATGAGGCATCTACTTCAACTGCACCTTTTAAACGATGCCGTTTGATATGTTGATGTATTTTAGCTTGATTGTTTGTTATAAACATAGCCGGAATCGCAACAGGTTAAACAAGTTATGTAAATACGAATATCACCCGCACGAAACCCCATTGAAAAAAAATGCTTAAGCCGAGCATGCACAAACCCTGGCGCGTATTCAGGTAGATGATACATTAGGCCTGCTGCACCGCTAAATGTCAAAGTGCCAAGCTTGGAACTAGTGCACTTCGTGTTCACCGCAGACAACACGATTCCCGCCAAAAATCTTTGCATAAATAGACAGGTATAGTATATAGGTAAGCAGATGGTAATATCTGGATGATGGTGTGTGTAGTACGGCACTGATCAAGAAGACTACAGCGTGGTGAAACGGTAAATGAGAGTCTCTTTGGGAAATCCGTAATCACGACATTTTGGAAAGGGGAAACATTTTCAAGGATTGGTGATTTCAGATTCCTTCGTGCATCAGGTTGAATCAAATGCCATTTTACTGCGAGGTGTTTGCCATCCGTGTGCGGCTAATTAAAGCAGTAGACCTACGACGTGAACTTGATGCTTTGTGCGTAGTTTAACTGCCCGTATCTCACATGGCTTGTGTTAGGAATCCCTTTAAGTGCATTATGCACGGCATATAAGGAAGGTCGAAAGCCAATAACACTGTCAGGCATTTTAAAGTAGGCCTACGTGAATTTATGAGAGGTATGACAAATATTGTAGCATTTCATAAACAAGTAGCCGTTTGATTTATTGTCTTTTTTTCACGGCAGCTTTTATATCAGTCTGGTTTATTGACTGTTTGGTACATCATGCTGTAGATTTATACGATTGGATGAATGATCTATTTGCATAATCACCACACCAGTAAACTGTTTAATTAATTTGATTTCCACTCTTTTTTGGTGTATAGGTAGGGTCTATATCAAAGTAGTCTATGCAGGAAATTTACAGTGTTGTTGGAGTAGGCCCTTTATGCCTAAAATAAAGAGCAAAAAAGGTCTGCATTTGGATTTTTGTCAGATAAACCACCACACTAACCATCCTACCTGATTAAATTGTATTTTCTACTATTTTGTTAAATCTCGTATCGGTTGCCAAGCGGGTAAGAAAAATAATCCACTCAAGCTATCTGCAGCTTCCCGAACTTTTCACCAGTTTAAATGTAAAAACTCGCTAGTTAAAAAAAAAAAATCTATCAAATTGAATTGATTTTATTGGAAGTGTTTTGAAGACTAATTGACACTCATTAAAATCGGACTTTTGGAAGATAACTGAAATAAAATTTTAAAACGTTTGTGTCGTCCTCAAATTCGTCTTTTTCCGAAGTTATGAATAGCTCTTTGTTTCATATTGGAGAACTATATGACATTGGCCTATATAGGCATGTTTTGGGGTGAAGGTGGGCGTTTGCATGGGACAATATCACTGTTTCTTTTAGTGGATTGAAGACATCCTCATTATCATTAAAAAAAATGGTTATAGACAATACCAGTAACTTAATGAAAGCAATTACATTACAGACAATCTCCTTTGGCTCTACCTCTACTTCGCAATCCAGAAAAACTTCTTTCATTTTATAGGATAAGGTTGATTAGGTTTAGCTGCAATGGGTTGTTACACCTGCACCGGCGAGTTGACATGTAATTTCACACTTTCTCCATAGGACCACGTAATAAGGCTGTTGCAGCCAAGCCGCTCTTCCATAAACTCAGAGTTTAAAGGCAGTGGACACTATTGGTTATTACTCAAAATAATTATTAGCATAAAACCTTTCTTGGTGACAAGTAATGGGGAGAGGTTGATGGTATAAAACATTGTGAGAAACAGCTCCATCTGAAGTGCCATAGTTTTGTAGAAAGATGTAATTTTCCACGAATTTGATTTCGAGACCTCAAGTTTAGAACTTGAGGTCTCGAAATCAACCATCTAAACGCACACAACTTCGTGTGACAAGGGTGTTTTCTTCTTTCATTATTATCTCGCAACTTTGATGACCGATTGAGCTCAAATTTTCACAGGTTTGTTATTTTATGCATATGTTGTGATACACCAACTGTGAAGGCTAGTCTTTGACAATTACCAATAGTGTCCACTGCCTTTAAAAAATATAGTTACCCTGGCAGACTGAAACTGATTCTATATGTGGCGAGCCGAGTATCCTCCGTACCTGGCTATAAACGATTTTGCATGAGAGTTGTCAACAAGAGTAAAGGAATCAATACAGGTTGGGACGAAATTCGTGGAACTCGTCAGGGACCGTGTGCCCAGGGTACGTGGCTCCTTCAACACCGAGTGCAATAGCTAATCACATTCTAATATAACGGGATGTGGTATCTTCATGTTCGTTGTTTAATAGTAATGAGGGTCGTATGAGATGTAGAGCATGTAAATGCAATGTTACAAGGACTTTAACCTTATTGCTGTCCTTGGTTTAATTAAGATTTCAGGTCAATACACATATAAAACAGATCTGTGACAATTGTTGAATGGTGACATTACACTCGTATTTTATTTTGTACATATTGTGATAGTTTTACCAACATCAAAAGACTCATTTTCTTTAAGAGCTCAGATAGCTTATGGGTTTTGATACACAAGATTATGCTTACTTCAGAGCATTGTAACATCGGGATTGTTCGAGGAACCTATCTTTCTTTATCGAAGATTACCACCAAAGGATGCCCGTTCGTTGAACTCTTCTCATCTGCTAAGATACCCCTGCATTGGCCGCCATCTTTGATGATACGTGCACGCGTGGAAAGCTATTATCATTGGCTGAGAGTCGTGCGCAGTTGCGTACACCTTACACTTTCCCATGTTTTACATCAGAGATGTGGTCGTCACGTGCAATTCAACTATGGACCGTGCAAGTCTCACGCATAAATTCAAATTTTTTGGGACCACTTTGGTCCCACGTGCATAACTTTAAAGGCATTGAGTGCTATTGGTAATTGCTCAAAATAATTGTTAGCATAAAAACTTATAATAACGATCAATGGAGAGATGTTGATAGTATACAACATTGTGAGAAACGGCTCCCTCTGAAGTAACGTCGTTTGCGAGAAAGAAGTTATTCCCCACTAAAATATTTGAACTTGACTTCGAGATAGACCTCAGATTTAGATTTTGGGGTCTCGAATTCAAGCATCTGAAAGCACACAACTTCGCGTGACAAGGTTTTTTTTACTTTAATTAATATCTCGCAACTTTGACGACCAATTTAGTTCAAATCTTCACAGGTTTCTTATTTTGTGCATATGTTATTGTGATACACCAACTGAGAAGACTGGTCTATGACAATTACCAAAGGTGTCCAGTGCTTTAAACAAGTGAAGGAATCAAACTCGCTCAAGGGGAATGTTCGAACAAACAAGCGCGAGACTTGCACAGTCTGTTCACTTTTAACAATGATGTGTTTATTTGATTTCTTCCAGAATTATTCACGAAGAAGGATTTAGTGATGAAGACGCCAAGGTGTTCAGACCGGTCGTATTCAGCAACACGTTGCAGTCAATGGTATCAATAGTCAGAGCCATGGAGAAACTGGAAATATCCTATGGAGATCCAGCGAGAGAGGTAGGTTGGGAACAAGACCTTCATAAAAAACGATAAACCATTCAAAATAAAACCTAATATAAAACTCATAATATCGCAACAACATTTTAAAATAAATAAAACACCAAACGGAAACATGTTGTGTCTTTGTTAATCATGCAAACAAAATTTTCTAAACCATGAACCATGGTGAAAGACAAATTTTCTTACCAGTCTGCTGCCACCAAGCGTCTTGAAAGTCTCCCATTAAAGTTCACCCTAGCTCCTCCGTCTGAAATCTGCCCTTGATCAAGTTTTTTTTTCATATTTCTGCAATTATAATTGCAAGATGTTGATTTGTTCCATAGAGCTTTACACACTTCTTGTATGGCAATAATTGAGATTTGTTTGTGTAATCAAGTGTTATATCACATGGTTTTACCTGATCTGTGTTTCCAAAGAAAGACAGTAACCCCTCTTGAAACATTTGGACTTTCTCGCAAACAGGATGATTGTAAGATGGTGCTGGACATCGTAAGCAAGATGCTAGATTCTGAACCCTACTCCTCCCCCCTGCTAGGCGCCTTAAAAAGACTCTGGGTCGACCATGGTATAAAGGAATGCTTCAATCGATCAAGAGAGTATCAACTGAATGATTCTGCTAAATAGTAAGTCGTTTTCATTCAACCTTGACATTCACATTGAAAGGGTCTATGTATTTTTTGTAGGACAACAAAGACAATGTCCACATTAAACTTACACAGTTTGAAGATAATAAAAAGCTTCCCTGAACATATTACTTGCTGAGGTGCTGTAGTTTTTGAGAATTGAGTAAAACAATGTCATGAAAATAATTTTCGTCTAAGTGATCATGAGACGAAAATTATTTTTGCATGTAAAAACGTATTTTCATGACTCTTCTCTTACCTCTTCAGTCTCCTGAAGATGACTAGAGCAAGCTAGTCGAAACGTCGAGACCAAAAACCAAAACCCTTTAAAGGGAGGTTTACCTTTGGTAATTGATCAATAAACTATAAGGACCCTAGAAACTTACTTGATGAAAAGAACTTCAGCTGTTGAAAGGAACCAATCCCTTCAAAGAATTGTGGTTATAGAGAGAAGGATTAAAACACATTTCAATATGAGAAACGTTTCTGTATGAAACGTTTCTCACATTGTGTATTTCAATTACGGATAATTCTTCATGTGTGGACGTAACTGCTCTAGATCTTCACAATATCTCAAAAGAAAACGCTACCATTTGTTGAAATGAATTTTACCAGGTTAGTTTTAAAGCCATGGGACACTTTCGGTAAACAGTACTGTCCATAGGCCCATACTCCGGGTATCACAACTTATATATAAAATAACACACCTGTGAAAATTTAGGCTCAATCGGTCATCGGAGTCAGGAGAAAATAACGGGAAAACCCACCCTTGTTTCCGCACGCTTCGCCGTGTCATGACATGTGTTTACTATAATCCGTAATTCTCGATGTCGAGAATTGATTATAATTGTTTTAATGTTTTCTCGAAAAGTAAAGCATTTCATGGAATAGTATTTCAAGAGAAGTCTTTTACCATTACCTTCTGTAAACCCTGTAAGTTATTTGTAAGTCTGTGCACTTGGGGGGGTTTTCTTTTCCGAAAGTGTACACTGGCTTTAAAGGCAGTGGACACTTGGTAATTACTTCAAGTACTTCAAATTAGCATTAAACATTTCATGGTAGTGAGTTATGGGGAGAGATTGGTAGTATAAAACATTGTGAGAAACGGCTCCCTCTGAAGTTACGTAGTTTTCGAGAAAGAAGTTATTTTCCACGAATTTGATTTCGAGACCCAAGATTTAGAATTCGAGGGTCTCGAAATCAAGCAACTTCGTGTGACAATGATGTTTTTTCTTTCATGTTTATCTGTGACTTTGACGACCAATTGAGCTCAAATTTACACAGGTTTGTTATTTTATGTATTCTGCCGTCGATTTCACAAAACTCTTCTTAACTTAAGACTAATATTAGGACTTAGGACGAGTCCCAACCCTGCACTGTAGCATGCAGACCTTAAGATTAATCCTAAGTTAGGACGAGTTACTCGTCCTAACTCGAGATAAGACGAGTCCTAACTCTTTGTGAAATCGACGGCAGGTCTTTAAGTGTAGGATTAAAATAATCGAACGGTTAAAAAAACCGACGGTAAATTTTGCCTTTATCCTATAGATAGATTAAGGAAATGACTCAATTTAAGTGGCTTTTAAAAGACTGCAATCATTTATATTATCTTGTTTTCCACGAACACATCCGACGTTAACTTCTTGTCATCCTACGTTAACTTCTAAATGTCATCAAATTAAGTCCTTCGTTTCTTCGTTACGCAGACCACTCATTTGACTCTGTACTATAGTTCCACATGCAGAAGTTAAACAGTTATGTTTAAAAGTTCAAAGACACTGATGGACACTATTGGTAATTGTCAAAGACCGGTCTTCTCACTTGCTGTATCTCAACATAATTTTTTTTATGCATAAAATAACAAACCTGTGAAAATTTGAGCTCGATTGGTCGTCGGAGTTGCGAGATAACTATGAAAGAAAAAAACACCATTGTCACACGAAGGTGTGTGCTTTCAGATGCTTGATTTCGAGACCTCAAATTCTAAACTTGAGGTCTCGAAATCACATTCGTGGAAAATTACTTCTTTCTCGAAAACTATGGCACTTCAGAGGGAGCCGTTTCTCGCAATGTTTTATACCATCAACCTCTCCCCATTACTCGTTACCAAGTGCTAGGTTTTATGCTGATAACTATTTTAGTAAATACCAATAGTGCTCACTGCCTTTAAACCTATGAGGATAAGTTCATTGTACTTTTCGTTGACAAAAAACAAACGATGTCACTACTTTTAATGATCTGAAACGTATGGGACAATTATTTACTCACTCATTTGACCGAATACACATTGTTACTGTATACTGTTTGCCGTCTCCAGTATAGAACAGTCGCCTTCTAATTTGATAAAGACTCTTCGCAGTTTATTGGTATAAATGAGTTAACAGGAATATTTTTTAAATACTCTTCAAAACCGTAACAAACATCAACAAAAAATGACGTATGGGGTGATAATTCATAAACAGTTTATTTTACAGCACCACTGTACCATTTCTTCGTGATGGCCATTTCGAACATCCTTTATGACCAGATTCGACCCAGTGCTGAGGGTAAATTTTGACCCTATTCGGATCAACAACCATGTTAGATTTTACCCCTTAGAGAGTTAGATTTGACTCCGGGTGAAGAAAAGGGTACATTGATTCGTAATTAAGGAGACTGTCCTATAATTCGAATCAAGTTTCCTGTAACAAAAATATTTTTTGACCTTTTGAGTCAACTTTGATTACAGAATGTTTCATTTGTATTTATGATGTCATTCCTACCAGCATAATTGTATTCAACAGAGCATAGATTATGATTCAGTACTTCCTGGCGCGCGCAGCTCATTCGGTGCACTGAAGTATTAAAGGGAATGTGACACGTTCTTCATTGAGAATTTTACACAAAAAATAATTGTTATTCGCCACATTAGGGCGTGGCAATGACGAAGTTTAGTCAAGCTGAAATGTAAATCAATGTCTTATTGTTATTCCATATGACGGATGGCATCCGGGGGAAAACAAAATTACTTGTTATTTAAGTACACATTTCAACTGTTTGAATCATTTGCTAAATGTGTTTGGGGTTTTGTTTTTGCTTGTAAAACAAGCAGCAAAACTGTGAATTTGGACATTAATTGGCAATGCTGTGTATCAACAGAGTTTTATTGCCTACTCTAGTATTATGAGTACGAGGTTGGGAGAACATTTTGTCGGGAGCACATTTTTTTCAATGAATTTTTTTTGCAGGGATGTTTTCAGTGTTTTACGTTTGTTTTGCAAGATTGTTAACATTTTTTGTGATGAGCAGTGAACCAGTTATGAGCAATTGGCATTCTTCTTGATTATTATATTAGGATGGTCTGTTGAAATGAGCACTTAGCTATCCCTAAGGAATGTTATGCTCGTTTTCATGGACGGACCCCTTAAAAAAACTTTAAAAACAGTCATCTTGGCTGTGACCCTTTTCTGTAAAGTAAATTTCGCTTATAAGGCATACTTATAGTTTTATAAAGTTTGTTTCTAACTGGACCCAAGTTGTGAATCAATACAGATGAGTCGGGTATTCCTGCTCTGGTCTGATGTATTAATTTATCAATGAAAGAAGACTATACTAATTTAAGTTTCTATCGAACATGTATATCAATAGTCGTCTTACCAAGGAAGTCAATAATTAACTCTTATCTGAAGAATTCCTATTTAACAGAAGCCTGTATACAGCGTAATTAATATTAAAATTCCATGGGAAATGGATGCGTGGAATTCCGGCATTGAAACCTTCTCAAGAACAATACTTTTTTTTTTTTTTTTCGTTTCACGATAATGAGCTATTTTTCAATGACGACAACAACATCCGCTCGTCCATGATCTTCCTTGATTCTGTAAAAGATAATCAAATTGTGGCCATCTTTTACCACATGATTGATTGGTAGATTGATAAATGATAACGAGTATAGAGAGGAGGGCGATGTTATAACATAACCTGACGTCCTTCTCTGTTCAGTCTACGTCGTTTAGTTTCCTCTCTAGCTCACTTACAGGAAATGTATCGGTCAAACTTAACGTCTTTGGAAAGATGAGTCCGATAAAAAGGCTTGGAGAATCTATAAATATGGCAGAGGCTGAAATGAGTATCGCCTGGGGCGGGTTTTTTGTTGAAATGTACGAGGTGATTTTGTCTTCTTTTTTTTATGGATAGATAAAGTCGCGGTATCATGTGTTCTGGGGGACATTGTGGGACGGGAATCTTCGGCATGGGTTTTGTGTTTGAGATGTCGTTATGGTGTGATAGTTGTCAAATACCTATATTCTCACTTTATGTATCCCAACATAAATGATAAATAACAAATCTGTGAAAATTTTGCTAGAGAACAATACAGTAAAAACACCATTGTTGCACAAGCGTGCTTTCAGATGCATAATAAAAGCCTTCAGGACTGAAGTTTGTTGGGTTCGAATCACCAGCCGTGACACTTGTGTCCTTAAGCAAGACACTTTAACATTGCTTCGTCCTTCGAATGGGGCGTAAAGCCATTGGTCCCATAAATTGTGTAACGCATGTAAAATAACCCAGTGCACTTATCGAAAAGAGAAGGGGTTCGGCCCGGTGTTCCTGGCTGTGGCTGCTGTATGCGCCGTATAGCACCTTGTAAACCCTTATAATGTGCTTACTTATTTAGTCTCTTAATTCATCACTGCAACAACATATCTTTCTGAAAGTTTGTATATACTCAGTGCCTTGAGTACCTTGTTTGGTAGATACGTGCACTATATAAGACTTCGATATTTCAACTGTTAACTATAGGTTTCAAAATATAAATTGTTTGAGTACTATGTAAGTTCTGACAATTTTTTATTTTATTTTGTGGTTTAGCTTTTTAGACAGTTTGGACCGTATCGGTTCGGACGACTACCTGCCTAACGAACAAGACATTCTACGGACACGAGTCAAGACAACGGGCATCGTTGAAACACACTTCACCTTCAAAAATTTACATTTCAGGTGAGTCACATTCCTTAAAGGCAGTGGACACTATTGCTAACTACTCAAAATATGTATTAACATAAAACCTAACTTGGTAACAAATAATGGTTGATGGTATAAAACATTGTGAGAAACGGCTTCCTCTGAAGTAACATAGTTTTCGAGAAAGAGGAAATTTTCCACGAATTTGATTTCGAGACCTCAGAATTGGATTTTGAGGTATCGAAATCAAGCATCTGAAAGCACACCCAACTTCGTGTGACAAGGGTGTTTTTGTCTTTCATTTTTATCTCGCAACTTCGACGTCCAATCGATCTCAAAGTTTCACAGGTTTGTTATTTTATACATATGTTGAGATACACCAAGCGAGGAGACTGGTCTTTGACAATTACCAATAGTGTCCAGTGTCTTTGATGTCTTTTTAGCAGGAAGTGTCGTATTATAAATACCCAACAAAAAAAGAGATCTTTAACTTTTGCTGCCATCCGATGCTGGGTTTATATGACCCTTAGTAATACAAGTACTGTGAATTCAGGAGGCTATATCCGCTGGTAAAGTAGAATAGCAAATAAATATAAATCAAGATATCATAATAATGAAACATTTAAAGATGCTATGTCAGATTGTTGGCCGATGTGACCCCAAAATTTTGATTTAAAATTCAATGGGTATTTTGATGGGGGTCGAGAAAGTTACACACTTTCATTTGAGCCATTGCTCGAAAAAGTCCGCCAATTATTAGTAGCAGTGAAATAAAGTGCTCAAAATTAGTTTTTGTCTGGATCCCGACAATATATCACATGACCAATTCTTATGTGTTTTATAAGAAACGTTTTAATGTTTTGTCATGGTTCCTGACCATTAAAAGTAAAAGTTAAACTTTTTTTCGTTAGAGCGGGTGATAATCTTTGAAATACCATTCACTCAAAAAATCTATTTTTTAATGTTTGGGGCCAAAAATCTGACATAGCATATTTAAGAAAATACCAGCAAAGTTGTAGCAGTATTTAAATTACACAATTCAAATACATCAGAAGTGGTGACCTTGTTGACGTAGGGTGGCCTTGTTGACGTAGTGGTATCTGTTTTTGCTTCCACCTCTGGGACCCGGTTCGAATCCTGCCGGGGCACATAATATGTGGATCGTGTTTTTCAGTACCTACCTGACTGCGTGGGTTTTCCCTCGGAATAATCTCTGGGGTTTTCCTCCCACATCTAAAACTGAAACTTCATTCCTTTCCTATCTCTTCATTGGATTATTGGCTAATAGTAAAAGCCTACAGCGATTAAGTCCGCTTTGCTGAGAGGCCTTGACTTCACACAATAAATGAAATGAAATGAAAGAAGTAAATTTAGAAGTTTCTAACTGGAATAAAGTTACAGCTAAAATTGCAAAATATGCAAACTAACGGAAGGGAGGCGGGCTAGTGCATTCACCCTAAGCCAAGATTCTCAGCATCTAGCCTGTACAGGGGTAAATCAACCTTGGCAAACTTGAATGTATCGTGGAGGAAGAACATGTTGATTCCGGTGCTGTTTGATACTGTCTTTGAATCAAGATATGGTACAGCATGTTGGGGGGTAACAAACAAAACATTGTCCATTGTTACTTCCTATTGGATCGGAAGGGCAACTCAGCACGACAATGCTGGTGATGGAAATTTGCACCGGGGATACCAACCTACGCCGATGTCTTTTTAGCACTGTATCTATACGCTATACTCAGTATTTTTCCGAGCCCTGTGACAAAACCACATGCACTGTTTTTTCTCGGGTGGGACGATATAGCTTATTCATTCTTTTATTGCACCCAGGTATGTAATTCAGCAAAAGAAATATTGGCAACACTATCGTTGCAATGGTTACTTAAGCGTTGTTCCATGGCACTTCGAACCCTTTATTTTTTTCTGAATCATTTAATATGTATGGTCTCGTTAAACAAAAAACAGCTATAGAATTGTATATCTTTGTCTTTGAAGAACCCAGTACCTGTATTTGCTTGACAGAATCACTCCTCGTTTTGTAGTAATCCACTCTACATGAGGTTTAATGTGTGAAACGTACAGTCAGTCGTTGTTTACGATGATGTTAAACGTTCTACGTACTAAAATTTTAACTAAGGATTTATACTGCATACGCTGAAACTTATAGTCAGTTTCTTTAGTGTCCATGAATTTTGATCAGACGTCACGTATTCAACAAGGTTATTACACCAATCTTGCACACTGTCAATTTATCTATGCAACACTGAGTTCTTAAGCAGTTTCTGTAAGATTATTGTACATGCAACTTATAAAATCATAGTTTCTTTAAAGCCATTATACACTTTCTTTCGGTAAACAGTATTGTCCAAGTCCCACACTTCGTGTATCACAACTTCTATATAAAATAACAAACCTGTGAAAATTTAGGTTCAATCGGTCATCGGAGTCGGGAGAAAATAACGGGAAAACCCACTCTTGTTTCCGCGAGTTTCGCCGTGTCATGACATGTGTTTAAAATAAATCCGTAATTCGCGCTATCGAGAATTGATATTGTTTTAATGTTTTCTCAAAAAGTAAAGCATTTCATGGAACAATATTTCAAGAGAATTCTTTCATCATTACCTTCTGTAAACCCTGTAAATTATTTGTAAATCTGTGAACTTTTTTTTTCCTGTACCGAAAGTGTATAATGGCTTTAACGTGTAAAACGTACAAAACGTACAGTCAGTCGTTATTTACGATGATGTTAAACGTTCTACGTACTAAAATGTTAACTGTTGATTTATACTGCACACGCTGAAACGTATAGTCAGTTTCTTAAGTGTCCATGAATTTGTTAAAAATTCAATCAGACGTTATGTATTCAAAGAGGTTATTGCATCAATCTTGCACACTGTCAATTTATTTATGTAACACTGAGTTCTATGGCAGTTTCTGTAAAATTATTGTACATGCAACTTCTTTAACTGGATTATTTGAGTGAGCCTTATTTATAAACACTAATAAGTTATTACAAAAAGCTAACCAGGGAAGGGAAATTGTTGACAGATGGACACAATTCCCAACACATAATACAGTCATACACGACTTATTCAGAAACCAACAACACACAGGTTAGTGTATAGGCTGAAAAAAAGTACGAGTACCCTGTCGTCATATTAAGGTCGCGATAACCTTGATAATTGAGCTTGCTGAATAGTTATCCCCTCACTATACATTACCACCATAGAGTGCCCTCAGAACCCACTATAACTATACCTCACTCACCCTCCCATTAGGAGCAGGGACGGCCATCAATTCGATTACCTAGCTTTAACTTTGGTGCATTCTGCCAAAACAATTGATTGATAACTGAATCAATGGAGTCGGGCAAGACAATGATAAGGGCTTGCATCAAGTACAAAACCACTTTTCAACCAGATAATTTATCAATTATTTAATTTCGATTAATTTGCTCGCACACAGCTCTTACTTCAAGATAAAACACAACACGGTTGACATAAAACACTCAACAGGCACAAGTTATAACAACAATTACAAACGGGACTTTTTTATTTTATTTTCTCAAAAGAAAACATGTATTTGACATGGGTTCACTCCTTATTATATTTCCTTCTTGAAATTTACCATTTTAAAGAAATGCTGTTTAAATTGTTGTGTAATATCCAATGGTAAGAATGTTTAAACAAAGCAATACGAATGATACATTTTACATTTAAATAAATAATTATTTTAAGTATATTAAATACATAAAACGAAAGTAGCAACAACAGCAGCAACAAGAATCAAACAAACAAACAAGCACTAATGACGGATGGTTTGTTTTTTACCAAAACAAGATCGAAATGTAAAATGTCAATTTACCACCCGGTGGGTAATGCGAGCCTGGCATAATATAAATCTTAGTCATAGCTTGTCCAGCCTACTATGACGGTAAAGGTAATTTAGCTATCTTAGGTAGATAGCACACCGTTTTGATGAACTACTCGTGATTTTAATCACAAAGCCTATTTTAGCTCACACAGTACACGCAGGCCCGCGTGCACGAGTCACAGCACGTCATGGATGTTATCCTCACGATGTTTGGTCGGATTTAATTTTAATTTTAATTTTCCCTTAAGTCCACAACATGCACAACACAGCAAAATATAAATCGCACTTGCGATATTAGCGCAGCATATTGATAAAATAGTCAGACAAGCCGCGTTATATGGCGTCAGTATTTTCCAAGGATGCATGCAAAATAAAACAAGAAACGGATGCTATCATTAGTGCATTATTGAGATGCATGATGCCCTTTACAATACTCCTCTATAACGAGGCTAAATTTTATGTTTCATTGTTAATGAATTGGCTACGTGAAAAAAGATGACTCAACAGGGGTATACTCTGACGTATAAGGTCATTCTCAGGTCATTAGAGATGTTGATGACGCAGCCAATGCTACCCGCATTTTGAAATCTGCCCAATTCGTGGTCCAGCAATACATATCAGCGTTACAATCTCATTACGCGTCATTTTCTCCTGAGATTACCGTCTGTGGAGTGGGGAATACATTACGCGCATGGTGCTTGAGTCCCTCTAGCGTTGACTCATTCAACAATATAACATTTTCGTCGCTTTCTCGCTCGAATGGCATGTTGTGATGCGAGATCGATGTTTTGACTTTTTCTTATTGTTGTTATGAAAAGTCACGATTTTGGAACTTCTATAGAGTCCTTGACCTTTGATGCAATAAAGATTTTTTTAAATGAAAATAAAGAAAATTGACGATGAATAAAAACACACACTGTCAGTTTCACTAATGAATGTTTATATATCATTATGACGCAAGTGTAAATTTTCAACCTATGCAAATTGCAGAAAAATCAAATCTTTTTAATAAATAACACAGCTGTATTTAAGGCAACGAAAGAACGTCGTTCTTTATTTGAATGACTATTCAGCACCGATTCAATGGGCCTTTTTGGAAATCTACAAATGCTTGGCCAAACCATATCTATTAACACGGGCCCATTGGACCTGTGTACGAGTATAGACGGATGCAAAGATTCGGAACAATTTGTCGTGTTGTTTGTATTTTATTTTTACTTTAAAAGCAAATGGTTTTAAAACTACCACCCCACCAATAGTTACGAATAAAAAGCCTGAGAGACATTTTGAAGTTGTAATTTGTATAAGCAATATTCAAACTGCCTTGAAAATTCTCCCTTAGTGATCTACATTTATACCTTGCCCAAAATAAATTTGAAGGATTAAACATAAAAATAGAGTCACAACATTTGGACTGGGGTAAACACTTCATCAATATTCTACAGCAAATAAAAAAATGCAGATGTCGTCCACATTATGCTTTGGAGTTCTGTCAAGAAATACCCGACAAAACGACAACAACAACAACAACAAAAACAGCAACAACAACAACAACACCAGCAGCAGCAACAACACCACCACCAACAACAGCAACAACAACAACAACAACAACAACAACAACAGCAGCAACAACAACAACAACAACAACAACAACAACAACAGCAGCAGCAGCAGCAGCAGCAGCAACAACAACAACAACAACAACAACAACAACAACAACAACAACAACAACAACAACATCAACAACGACATCATCAACGACATCAACAACGACAAAAACATAGTTGAAAGTTGGGGTGTTTGAGGGGCTGTATGGGTTGGGGTAAACCTCGACCATTGAACGGGGGATGTTCTGGGTTTCGCCTGTAGTTTTGTGTTCCTGCAGGACAAGTCTCTTGCTCGTCATGGAAGCGAGAATCATCTCGGAATGTTTTCTGTGCAGTAAAAGGAATTCAATTGCATCGTGACATGATAGTCACTTATTTTCATTGTAAAGTATTTGATATTCTCAATAAATATTTGTATTATTTTTCTTACCTTCTCAAAGGCTATTTGACGTTGGGGGTCAGAGGTCAGAAAGGAAAAAGTGGATACACTGTTTTGAAGATGTCACAGCAATCATATTCTGTGTAGCATTAAGTGGGTATGACCAACGGTTGCTAGAAGACGACACAACGGTAAGGCATTTCTTTCAAACTATAGTCATGTATTTTACTAAGAAATGTGCACTCCGATCTTGTGCCGAAGGACTGTTTTTCCAACCTTTTTTCTAGACAGAATAATGTTGATCTTTCGAAACGAAAGAGAAAATATCAAATACTATCGCGTATGCCAGTCATAATGTTCATGTACATGTATATCTCCAACTAGTCCAATGTACTTGGTCCAGATTTCTTCATTGTGTTTATCAAGTATCCGGGTTTACAACTAAATTACCCGTTACCCTGGTAACCCGTGGTTCACAAAAGAGAACACGGTTGTACTGTTCAGCCAGCTCTAACAAAATCTGAGAGTAATTGTGGTGCTTGTTTTCGTCGTTATAACCAGTTGGTTGGAAGTCTTTATTTATTTATAACATCATTTTTAATTATGATAAAAGGCAAGGCCTTTTATCACGAATTTACTTCAGTTTCTGCGTTTGTTTTTCTTCACCGTTTTTTATTTAATATTTAGTGATTTTAGTATTTGGTGCACGTTTGACTGTGTCAACAATTTGGTACTTTTTAATTTGTATTGTTCCTCCATTTTTTGTTAACATTTTATTGTGTTATAAGGTACTTTTAGATTGTCTTTTTATGTAGCTTGAGAATTTCATAAAGCCTGTAAGCACAAAAGGTTGCTTAGCATGAAATGTCTTCCTTGATAAAAACAGGATTACCAACCAAATTGCCATGTGAGTTTCAGGATAAGCAAAGAACAGATGAATACCAGTATCAAGCAATTATGCAACAAATACACATTTGGATGGTAATCCTGTTTTTATCAGGGAAGAAACTTCATTCTAAGCAAATGTTTTTGGCTTTATGAAATTGGGCCCAGCGCATTGGTGCCGCTGCTTATGCGATTTATAAATGGTTGATATTATTATTAGTATTATTGTGAACTACCCTGGTGATATTAATCAACCTCAATATTGTACATTTTGCTTACTTTGGTGTTTTCTCCCTCGTTTATTTTGTTTTAAATTGTTATGATATGTATGCAATTTTTGTGTATAAAAAATATGAACTGAGAATCGTTCACTTCTGTTAACAGAATCGGATGCATGAAAGCCTTAAACTTTTCGACTCAATCTGCAACAATAAGTGGTTTACTGACACGTCAATCATCCTCTTCCTCAACAAGAAAGATCTATTTGAGGACAAGATTGAGAAATCTCCTCTCTCCATTTGTTTCCCAGAGTACACAGGTAAGAGTTCAAAGGTCATTGTTTCTCTTTAATGAGAGACTTTCCAACGCTAAGAGGCAGCAGACTTACCGGGTAAATTTCCATTGTTTACGTAGTTCTGAGCATGCAAATAATTCTGAGAACAATGGCTTTACCCGGTAAATCTGCTGCCACCTATCGTCTTAGAAAGTCTCCTATTGACCCCCTTACACACATGAGATTGAGTTGAACGTGTCTATTTTTAATTCTGAAATTATATTTGTTTAAAGGTCGGCAATTCAATCTAATATCTCATATTATAAACCTCGGATACCTAACCCAGTCAGTTTCCATTGTGTCTTACAATATTATTGATATCTGAAATAAAAAGTTTCATCCCTTTAAGGTGATCCCCTGGCTGCTGCTTTCTATGTAATATTGTAAGCTTGGGTGTGATCCCTGGCTACATGTCAGCTATAAGTTATGTGGTTTTTATAACTGGCACCCCAAATTGACAAAAATATGGAGACCGGCAACATAAGGCTATAGATAGCTCAGTTTGTAGAGCGCCGGTGTAGCAGGAGATTCTGTCCTTCCGGAGATTCGGTGTCCCCCCCCCCATGGTGAACTGAGTACAAACTACTTCTGATAGCGCCCTCTGTGTAGTCATTCTTCTCCCACGTTATTTTAACATGGGGGACAGAATCTCCGGTGGACAGAATTCCCCGGGGAAACCGGCACGTTAATCTGGAGGTCAATCTGGGGGTCGTTGGTTCGAGTTCCACTCTAGTAAACGTTTGAAACCCCAAATCATGTATCTCATGACGTACTGTATAGTGAAGTATTTTAATGGATTTTTGACAGTTAAAAACGTTGATTTAAAGACAGTGGACACTATTGGTAATTGTCAAAGACTAGTCTTCACAGTTGGTGTATCTCAACATATGCATAAAATAACAAACCTGTGAAAATTTGAGCTCAATCGGTCGTCGCAGTTCTGAGATAATAATGAAAGAAAAAAACACCATTGTCACACGAAGTTGTGTGCTTTTTGATGCTTGATTTCGAGACCTCAAATTCTAAACTTGAGGTCTCGAAATCAAATTCGTGGAAAATTACTTCTTACGCGAAATCTACGTCACTTTAGAGGGAGTTGTTTCTCACAATGTGTTATATTGTCAACCTCTCCCCATTACTCGTAATCAAGTAAGGTTTTTTAATAATTATTATTTTAAATATTTACCAATAGTGTCCACTGCCTTAAAAAAAAACTTTTCAGAGTTATGACAGCAAAAGTTTATTTAAACTGGGCAATAATACCAGAATTATGTGTGTCTTATTGAACAGGTGAGAATGAATACTTAGCGGCAGTCATGTACATCCAGTCCCAATTTGAAGCACTTAACAAGAGTAGCAACAAGGAAATATATACACACATGACGTGTGCTACGGACACTACCAATATTCAGTTTGTATTTGATGCGGTCACAGATACCATCATAGCAAACAACTTGCGAGGATGCGGCTTATACTGAGGGCCTTTCTGGGCATCCGTATACAAACGCTGTATATAAAGTTGTACATTGGGCATTTGAGGATAATAATGGTCCGTTCGCTACGTACGGCGGGAGAACAAGCCTTTGTGCCGATGTCGGTTGGGGTTGCGAGTCTGTTACGTCACGCGGGAAATAAACGCTAAACAAAAGTGGCGTTGGCAAATGCCCGATTGCCTGATTGCCTGTGCGTGTGAAACGCATGGGAGAATCCACGCAAGTAACCAGTGAGGTGGGCAGAATATCAAGATCTTCTGCTGTTTTGGAAACTGAAGTTTGTGGACATCAACTCTAAGTTGGGAGTGAAGATGGTTGGAGTTTATTTGGCAGTTGCCAACTTCAGGATTTTCACTCACTAACAGCGAGAGAGAGACAATTATCGACGCTGACGTGGAATAAACGGGGACACAACCAGGTGACAGATATTTTAAAAACTAAATTTTCCCGCCTTCGGTACTCGTTGTGACTATTTAAAACAAAACTGTTTCATTAAGAAAAAAATGTGAACTGTGTAGTAACTATTACATTTGATATACTGATGAGTATTTGAATGCCAATAACCACTCTTCTTGCAGCAAGTTGTTTATTTTAAAATTCATTTTGCATGTAATCATGTATTGTGCCGTTCGTATTACGACAATCTGTTGCTAACTTCAATGCAAGGTTATCCCGAACTGTGGTTAGTGATTATAAGATGGTCTACTTTACCAAATTTGTATAAAAATCGAGGACATTATTGTAGGTTTTGATTATAGCCACAGGCTTTCATGCATTTTGCAAACAATAGCAAAGAAATCAGGTATTTCAAACCACGACAATGAGACTCTGACAAATTTGTATTATTGAAGAAGAAAAAAATTGCTTTTTTGAAAAAAGCACATTAAATGAATTCCCTGTTATATTTTCAAATGACGTGTAAAGTAACCTAATCAGTTGACCAACGTAACGTATATTGTTGACAGGATACCTGCCTTACGTCTGAGGACCACCGAACACGGGCACCAGGCGAGTCGGTTTAGAAACCACTTTATATAGTTTCGTGGCATTACTTACTTGTATACTTTTGTGAATTTTTTTAGTGATTTTTGTTGTCACCTTCAGGTGTTTTTGGGGCACAAAATGTTTAGTATCACGTCTGTTTAGTGCACAGTAAATGGCGACATTTGGCAAGAAACATTTGAACATTGCAACGTTAAGCATGGATACCATGTAGGGAATTCAGTTATTCTGAAAACTGCCCACATTGCAATTCTTTTCAAGACACCGGACACTGTTGGTAATTGTCATAGACAAGTCTTCCTGTTTGGTGTATCTCAACATAATGCATAAAATAACATGAGAAAATTTGAGCTTATGGTCGTCGAAGTTCCGAGATATAAAAAAAACACCCTTGTCATACAAAGTTGTGTGCTTTCAAATGCTTGATTTCGAGACTTCTAAAACTAATTCTGATGTCTCGAAATCGAATTCGTGGAAAATTACTTCTTTCTCGAAAACTACGTTACTTTAGAGGAAGCCGTTTCTCACGGTGTTATTATACTATCAACAGCTCTCCATTACCCATTACCAAGTAAGTTTTTATGCTTAAAATTATTTTGAGTAATTACCAAAAGTGTCCACTGCCTTTAAACAACTCATCTTTTAAATTCACTATGACCTGAGATGCGTTTCTCACTGAGGTAATCTTGTGTCATCCTTGCATTTAACCGTGCCCGTCAACAATGTGTTTGTTTCCAATTAATAAGTGAAAAGTGACGGTACAAATTCTTAAATAGTTTGGGAATATGGCAAACAATATGTGAATATTCACCAGTGAGTAAAATGCTTTAAAGGGTAGGATTGTGATGATAAGAAATTACCTTGGCTAATCTGTGCCCGCAGATGATACAAACATTTAGGATACACTGTAATCAACAGTACAGTAATTGGTATTTGTCATACTCAACCAATGGTGTGTCTGTATCATTCTGTCATATCTCCAGGTGTTTGATGGGATAATGAATAAGTTCATTTTTGTAGAATTGAATGGGTTTTTTCCCCCAATAAAAAAAAAATGTTGCATTTTTGGGGGAATTGATATGAAAATAAAGTCTGCTGCGAATTGGTCCGTTTACACGCTGTAGTTACCTGGTTAATCGTGAGGACTTTTGCGTAACCTCATTGTCAGAAGGAAATATCCATCGGAGTAAGTTGGGTGACAGAAATCGAAGCATTTTCTCCGATCTATTGTAAAGCTTGCTGATAGAATGTTGTCAAACTACCACTAAGAACCGATTGTCCGTACGTTTTAGGGTACATTTTAAGCTATAGACACGGGTACATCCATCGGTACATCCATCGGGGCCCACTTTCTGTCAATCTTGCTGCTCAGTCACCTGCACGTGCTGTGCAGTGTATTACTATAACCAGAGTTCCATTCTCTCAGATTTACTCTTTCAGGTTAAGCCCTATATAATTGAAACTTCAAGTGTTACCGGACAATCCATGGTTAGTATAAAGCTGCTTGATAGTGACGATATTCCAATTGGAAGTGTTTCAGATGTTTAGTTTGAAATCAAAAAATAAGTACCTGTTCCGAATTTAGGATCGAGTAGGCCTACCATGTTCTATGTTCTGGTTTAACTGAAAGAACATGAGTTTGTGACCCAGAAACAAAACTCGTAAAAAAAATTGACGCTTTGGTGGAGTTGTTTGTTCACTGGTAGTTGTCTGCATCTCTTGTTACAAAATTTGTAGCGTATGCCTGCCGCTGGACGGAACATTTTAAAACACTTTTAAGGTTACCAAATAGTTCAACAACTGATTAGTTTGACCTACTTATGGTTACATTTGACACCAGTTCCGGGTCATATTGACCCAGAAAATGGGTCAGGCCGCCACGGGACCATGGGGGCCAATTTCATAGCGCTGCTTAAGGCCGATTTTTTGCTTACTGCGTGATTTCCATTTCATGGCGATGGTAACCGTAAGCACACGAAAAGACATAGTAACCTTCCGGTGCCTACCGCACAAAAATAGTTGAAGTCACATTGCAAATCCATGGTAAACGTGCAATATGGCCGCCCGATTTTTCTGCTAATCTGTGAAAAACGCTTGCACCTTAGCAAGTTTTTCTGCTACAGTTAGCACGAAAATTTGTTTACCGTTAAGCAGCGCTATGAAATTGGACCCTGGAAACTGGGTCATTTCTGACCCAGACGTATTGAAAGTGTACATTAAAAAAAAAAAATTACATTGTATGCGTGCAATTATTGGAGTGGCAGGTAAGGAGTATTTATTTCATTTGATACTACCTTGTATGCAGATGTCTTTGTACTACAATACAAATGCTGTTAACTTTGAACGGCAGATGGTACACTTTAAAAAGGAAAACCATCCAAGATTTTAGTTAAGACGTCTTTCAAAATAATCACGGCTTTTATTTTATTTTAAACGTTCATGTTTTTTCTTCCGGCGACCCACAGCCCGTAAATTCCATAGGTGATGGAGTACAAAAAGGTTGTTAGTTATAGTTTAGCTTACATGTGTATGAATAATTCATTAAGCTGTGACGTCATAACACGACGCTATAATATATAGATAGGCATTAGACGTGACAAAAGTTGCTATGTTCGAACGCTGCTATAGTATGGACGCCCAATCCCGCTGTACTCTGTGACATAATAATGTGCCGTTTCATTTTATGAAAATTGTGCAATTTTTTATATATTTTTTTTTTCTGAGATTCAAATCAGACAAATTAAGTAGTGACGTGGGTGTGTCTGAAATATTTGGACCGACGGAGATTTGAAGCAGAATTCTACGTGACCATTCCTATCGTGTTGTGTATGTGCTTTAAACAAAAAGACTTTTAATTATTCAAGAGTATGTATATATTGATATTAATAACGTCACTTACTGAAGGTGACGCACCGCTGCAGTCTGTTGGTGCAGCAAGGGGTACATTTTTTCATGCATTATTAAAGATACATCTTTACAAATTTTTACTTTTTCACCTTAAAACTATATTAAACAGTGCTGCGATTTTGTTTGCCATAGTGATGAAAGATGACGTAAAGGCCCTTAATAATGACGTCATTGTATAATTATTATTCAATTTAAAGGTTTCCGTCTGTTGACAAGGATCACTTTATGATACCGACATAGGCCTAGTTCTTGTAGTTATATGAATCTGATGAAAATATGCAGTGACAAAGTGTAACTTTCACGTGAATGAACTCGACGAAAATATTTGACAAAATGATAAAAGTACTAAACTTAGGACCGTGTTATGTATACTTCCACCGACATAAAAAAGAAACATATATACTTCCAATGCACTATGAAAGTTATAAATGACTATTATGTCATAATGTATAGAGAATGAAATGGTCGGGTTGTCCAAATGGCAAGTCTATGTTATAGACATTTACATACTAGTATCTATATTATAGTGTATCCAAAATCTTTGAGTTTCAACGTTGAGTGATAACACATTACGTTTCATACACAAACGTTAAAGAGGGACACATATAATTTAAGTTAGAGTTTCCTAACCACCAACCACAAGATTTTAACTGCAGTGTGACCAATCTATGGTTGGATTATATCTGCAGTGTGATCAGTCTATAGTTTGGTGATATCTGCAGTGTGACCAATCTATAGTTTGGATTGCAGTGTAACCCATCTAAAGTCTGATTATACCTGCAGTGTGACCAATCGAAAGTTGGATTGTATCTGCAGTAAGACCAATCTTTAGTTGGATTATATCTGCAGTGTGACCAATCTATAGTTGGATTGCATCTGCAGTGTGACCAATCTATAGTTTGGTTATATCTGCAGTGTGACCAATCTATAGTTGGATTGTACCTGCAGTGTGACCAATCTATGGTTTGATAATATATGCAGTGTGACCAATCTATAGTTTGGTTATATCTGCAGTGTGACCCATCTAAAGTTTGATTATATCTGCAGTGTGACCAATCTATAGTTTGGTTATATCTGCAGTGTGACCAATCTATAGTTGGATTGTATCTGCAGTGTGACCAATCTATAGTTTGGTTATATGTGCAGTGTGACCAATCTATATTGGATTGTTTCTGCAGTGTGACCAATCTATAGTTTGATAATATCTGCAGTGTGACCAATCTATAGTTTGGTTATATCTGCAGTGTGACCAATCTAAAGTTTGATTATATCTGCAGTGTGACCAATCTATAGTTGGATTGTATCTGCAGTGTAACCAATCTATAGTTTGATAATATCTGCAGTGTGACCAATCTATAGTTGGATTGTACCTGCAGTGTGACCAATCTATGGTTTGATAATATATGCAGTGTGACCAATCTATAGTTTGGTTATATCTGCAGTGTGACCCATCTAAAGTTTGATTATATCTGCAGTGTGACCAATCTATAGTTTGGTTATATCTGCAGTGTGACCAATCTATAGTTGGATTGTATCTGCAGTGTGACCAATCTATAGTTTGGTTATATGTGCAGTGTGACCAATCTATATTGGATTGTTTCTGCAGTGTGACCAATCTATAGTTTGATAATATCTGCAGTGTGACCAATCTATAGTTTGGTTATATCTGCAGTGTGACCAATCTAAAGTTTGATTATATCTGCAGTGTGACCAATCTATAGTTGGATTGTATCTGCAGTGTAACCAATCTATAGTTTGATAATATCTGCAGTGTGACCAATCTATAGTTTGGTTATATCTGCAGTGTGACCAATCTATGGTTGGATTGTATCTGCAGTGTGACCAATATATAGTTTGATAATATCTGCAGTGTGACCAATCTATAGTTTGGTTATACCTGCAGTGTGACCAATCGAAAATTGGATTGTATCTGCAGTAAGACCAATTTATAGTTGGATTATATCTGCAGTGTGACCAATCTATAGATGGTTATATCTGCAGTGTGACCAATCTATAGTGTGGTTATATCTGCAGTGTGACCAATCTAAAGTTGGATGATATATGATGTGTGATCAATCTATAGTTTGGTGATATTTGCAGTCTGACCAATCTATGGTTGGTTTATATCTACAGTGTGACCAATCTATAGTTTGGTTATATCTGCAGTGTGACCAATCTATAGTGTGGTTATATCTGCAGTGTCACCAATCTAAAGTTTGATTATATCTGCAGTGTGACCAATCTATAGTTTGGTGATATTTGCAGTCTGACCAATCTATGGTTGGTTTATATCTACAGTGTGACCAATCTATAGTTTGGTGATATCTGCAGTGTGATCAATCTATAGTTGGTTTATATCTGCAGTGTGACCAAACTATGTTGGATTATAAAACCGAATAGTTCATCATGATTTGTAACCAGTATCAATTGGATGCACGGTGGGTTTTCATCACCGTTTGTTTTCATCACCGTCACCATGACGTCATGCCAGATATTGTTGTGATCCAAGCATACATGGCAATACTTGCCGTCAAACACAAGAGGGGCCTTGCAATTATGCAATACCTTTGATCGTAGGATGTGTTTTCATCACCGATTTATTTAATTTTTGCTAATCACAAAAGTAAGTGGCATAACAGAGCCCAAGACTCGGTTTCACAAAATATAAAAGCTAAGATTGATCATAACTGCAAATCACTCTTAAAGGCAGTGGACACTATTGGTAATTACTCAAAATAATTTTTAGCATAAAACCTTACTTGGTTACGAGTAACGGGGAGCGGTTGATATATAACACATTCTGAGAAACGGATCCCTCTGAAGTAACGTAGTTTTCGAGAAAGAAGTAATTTTCCACGAATTTGATTTCGAGAACTCAGATTTAGAATTTGGGTTCTCGAAATCAAGCATCTATTAAAAAGCAAACAACTTAGTGTGACAAGGGTGTTTTTTCTTTCATTATTATCTCGCAACTTTGACAACCAACAATTGAGCTCAATATTTCCCAGTTTTGTTATTTTATGCATTTGTTGAGATACACCAAGTAAGAAGACGTGTCTTTGACAATTACCATTAGTGTCCACTGGCTTTAAGGCACGCAACAAGTCTAACACCATGTAGAGTAAAAGTAAACATGAGGAGTCAAACATTTTGATTAACTTAGGATTATTATTGATTTTGGATTAAAGGTGCTAATCGTTAAATTAATGTTTGAGTTGGACATTTTAAAATAGGGGTCCCAGTAAAGGCGTGACTGCAGGATAGACCTAACACAGCTTTGGTTTAATACTTTTGCACTGCATTCGGGAGAAACAAAATAACATCTACCAAAAAGTACTATTTTAGAAGTTAATAAATAACTAACAGTTTATCATATATTTTACTATTTAAAGTCACACTGAATAAACGTTTTTAACTTTGAGTGTACCTTGCAAAGCGGCAGTGTCACGACTAGTTAATGAACAAGGCTGGAACGTACTGTATATTATTTTAAAGATTGTTATCGTTCGTTTTTGTAATATCTAAAGAGAATCACTAACGGTAAATTGCGTGACATTTTTATATCACTTTTTTGATGCTGGTTCATGTATATTAGATGCTTGACGTACGTTTTAGCCTAAATTGTGTACACTGACAGGGAGACTATATCTTTCAAGGCCCTAATTGTTCCAGAATATTCATGTTCAAACAATTTACAACTTTATTTGTATTAGAGGCCACATTTGAGGGACTTTAAAGTACTCCACATTTGCTTAGGAAACACCATCACTAACAAAAAAGAATTTCAGTTACCTGTACTTTTTGAAACTGATTGGCAACATCTTGTTTCGAAATCAACATTGTCGGTAGACGTTACACGTGTACAAATTACATTGGTCATCTCTTTTAATACCCCCAAAATACACTCCGATTTCAGTGAATGTAAATGGACATTGCAGATGACGAAAAAATCTCAGATGTTCACTGTAAGAACTGCTATCCAAACTAGAGTTCACTTTGCTTTTTAAGATCGCCATTTTCCTTTTTTCTTTCATGAAACGTGTCGACATTGAACAAAAGCCATAAGCAAGTAATGAGGGGCTTTTGGGACTCTAGGTGCCAGCAAACTTACCAGGTACATCCATTGTTCTTGGTTATAGTGCGCGTGCTCAGAACAACGTAAACAATGAAAACTTACCTGGTAAGTCTGCTGCCACCTAGCGTTTCAAAGTCTTCCAATGGTGTTACTTCCATTAATAATTGGTATATACAAATATTATTCACTTGGATTGGAGTGGGGTGTAAACACCGTATATCTGAAATGTCATTTCCATACGGGCAGGACGTGACGTCAGGCTTTGTGAAAACTGTGTTGTAAACAAGTGTTTTGGCACGTGACTTGTAAATTTCAAACCTGTCTGATGACTGCCGTAAGTGGCGTGTTTTACTATAAGACTGTTTCTATTTAAACCAACGTTTATGACGTAACACAAACCAAGGAAACTCAGTGTATTTTAACGGATATCACGGAATTGTACCTGCGACTGTTGTTTCCTTTTTCAAAGGTGACGTGATGATGACGTTATTGAGATGTATTTAAGTGGTTAACAACCTTACTTTTTGTCATGTTTGTATATTGTTTTATTGACTGTCATTGATGCCGTTGACATTAAAACGAACTATGAGGACAAAATGCTTGGGTTAATCTTTGATTTAATTCGAAAATAGTTATAGTCTGATATGAATGTCTGAATGTTGTAAAAGGTTCCCCCTCTTTAATTCCTTATATAAAGTAATGATTGGATTTGAGTGATACCCTTTGCCGTAAGCACAGATTTTCCTGCTTCCGTAAGCGCCGATTCTGTGCTTACGGAAAGCAGAGCCATGAAATTGGGCCCTGGGTGTTCTCTAGCGATAAGATGGCACTAATCAACCATCTCCACCCAACATTAGTTGGTCTGTAGAGATGGTTGGTTTAAAAAAAATTAAGTAACAATGATTCACTTGCTCATGATTTCATACGAGAAAAAAACAAGTTCTCAGTTACAGATATTGATAAGTTCAAATCCCGAAAAATTTGAATGTAGAACCATACAAACGTGTGAACATAGGTTCTCCTTCGTACACACTGAACCGGGTTGTGGTGTATGTTGATTAATTGTTTAAGAAAATGTTGGCGTACGTGCTAGTAGTGGTGTGACCCTGGTGTGAACTGTCTTGACCAATAAGTACAAAGGTTTGAAACGCCCCGCCATTCTTCATTACGTAATATGTCTGCCTAACCCTTCTCACCTCTGTGCCTTCATTTCACTCTCTACCCTGATTAACGCGGGAAATATTTATAATTTTCAACGTTGCACGCCACAATTGTTACAGTGCACCAACGACACGAGTTCAACATTATGGAGTACAGGTTTGGAAGCCAACTATAAGCTGGTAAGTACAGATAACCCACCTACAAATGTATTGAAATCATTGGAAACAGTGAATCATGGAGTAAGGAGTCATAGGAATCATTGTAAACATTGAATCATAGAGTAAGGAATCAAAGAGTCCTTACTCTATGATTGAATGAATCTACTACTACGCATGGTTAGCTGTTCCCTGCTCTAAGGTACCATAGGGGAAACCTCTCGGAAAACGCTGTTTTCCAGAGGTGCCCAGCAACTACATGCACATTAATAAAACAAATCTCTCTCGTATTTTGTACATACATTTTATCGTGTACGTACACGATAAGTTTTGGATCCATCGTGTGTACGTTTTTTATTCGTGTGACGGCTGAATGCTGTTTTGGGAAACAAACTACTCAGATAATGTTGATGGAGGTGTCGTTATAAACGACGGGGCCGAACCTACCATCTTCACACAACGTTTTATCGAAGTATGAACACTATATGAAGGAAGCCTTTAGTTGGAATGTCTGTACTTTATTGTAACTTATGTTTAACCGTCATTTAAAGAGAAGGTACACGTTTGGTAATTGTCAAAGACCAGTCTTCACTCCCATCATAAGCATAGTTGGGGTCAATTGGTCATCGAAGTTGCGAGAAAATGATGAAAGAAAAAACACCCTTGTTGGACGAATTTGTGTGCTTTCAGATAAGAATAAAAGACTTCTAGCTAGAAGTCTTTTACTATTAGTGAGAAATTACCTCTCTCTCAAAAACTACATTTCAGAGGGAGTCGTTTCCCACAATGTTTTATACTATCAACAGCTCTCCAATGCTCGTTACCAAGTCAGTTTTTAAGTAAATATTTGTTATGAGTAATTACCAAACGGATGGTACACGTTTGGTAACTACTCAAAACAAAGATTACCTGAAAAACTGATTTGGTAACGAGCATTGGAGAGCTGTATAAAACAGGAGAAACGGCTCCCTCTGCAGTAGCATAGATTGTGAGAAAGAGGTAATTTCTCACTCAAATAATAAAAGACTTCTAGCCATGTCTTTTATTCCTTTCTGAAAGCACACAAATTCGTCCAATGAGGGTGTTTTTCTTTCTTTTATCATTTTCTCGCAACTTCGATGACCAATTGAGCTCAAATTTTCAGTCTTGTTATTTTATGCTTATTTTGAGATAAACCAAGTGAAAAGACAATTTCCAAACGTGTTCAATGCCTTTAAACTAAAGACTGTGAAATGCATTGTTTTATACGGGCATTCACTTGACTGCTCTTAGTTAAACCAGTGTAATACCTCTATTTGTTGTGTTCGTTTAGCCTTTGAAAAACTCTGCTAGGGTCGAAACGATACACACAAAACAACCAGCAACACTATAAAAACTAAAACTGTATTCTTTGAATTCCCCCTTCTAGGCTTTTGTTAAAGGCAGTGGTAATTACTCAAAATAATTATTAGCTTAAAAATAAAATAATTATTAGCTTAAAAAAATGACTCGGTAGGTAGTAATGGAGAGCTGTTGATAGTATAAAACATTGTGAAAAACGGTTCCCTCTGAAGTTATGTAGTTTTCAAGAAAGAAGTAATTTTACACGAATTTGATCTCGAGACCTCAGATTTAGAACTTGAGGTCTCGAAATCAAACTTATTGTTACAAGGGTGCTTTTTTTCTTTTTTCATTCATATCTCAGAACTTCGACGACCAATTGAGCTAAAATTTTCACAGGGTCGTTATTTTACGCATATCTCCAGGTACAACAAGTGAGAGGACTGGTCTTTGACAATTACCAAAGGTGTCCAGTGTCTTTAAAAGATAAAACATCAGAAGCACATGCAAAATGTACATTTTCATTGACAAATCTTATATTCTAAAATGGTTCCCATATCTTTTGTTATTAATGCAGAAAATCCAATTTCCGTTCTTTCAGCTTAAAATACAGTTCTAGTTTCAGTCAAACATATTTTGATTATTTCAAAATGAATATCAGTTCATACCTTCTCCCGTAACAGTGATAAGAAAATATTGTAAGGACAGTTTATCACCAACTCTACCTCCAAATAGCTACTTGATAGCAGTACCAAAAAAACATGTGGTACAGTTTGTTTTTGCTTGTTCCAAGTTGTGTTGGGTGGCCTACGCCATACTGCGTAACTGTAAGCATGCCTCTGTGATGACTATCTCAAAATGTGCATGTGCTACTGCGGTTCCATCTTTAAAACAAATCAAAATGAGGGATTTCCAATAAAACAATTTTAGTTCTGATAGTGTTCAGTGGGTGCGTTCGTTTAGCTTCCCTGGGTCGACCCCGGTGTGTGACGGGGACGAACGTGTGCATATAATTACCCACGTTCGTCCTGGAAGAAAAAACCGCCACGCACCGGGGTCGACCCAGGGAAGCTAAACGAACGCACCCAGTATAGTCTCCACTTTGAACTGATAAGACTAGTCTCCCTCGTGCTACGTTTATGCATTATGGTGTACTTTGCATGGTATACACGACCTTTGAAATTATATGCTGGCTCATTGACTGGCCTACAGTTTATATGAGAAAATGTACAATAACCCTGTGTCTTACACACGCAAAATTCAATTGAAATTTACTCTGCGCTATATAGACCAGTTCTAGCTATTTCAATATAAAGCACAATACCCATAGCGCAGATTACACACTCCCAATTGGCATATTACACCCTAAAATCTTCTTTAACTGCATCACGTGATCATATTATCCATCTGCCCAACTCTTTGCCGAGCTCGCCTCCCGTATGACGTCAATGGAGCTGGTCGTTGCCATGTCAACCAGGGGAGGCGAGGAGACTGGTTAAAAATCTGTCCTGGAACGAAGGGAAAAAAGGCGCCAAATGAAGGTTGAAATTTGGGCCCGAGGGTATGGTCCTCTTCAATGTGCAGGAGTGTGGGAAAGAAGTGCTTTGCATTTTTTTTGTCTGTTGTCTATGTTTTTATTTGACTCGTGTGAATCAAAGCTGGGAGCTGTGGATGGCTATCCGTATCCCAGACATGAACAAGGGGCAATTATGTGTACTCTGGCTAAACTGATCATGATCAACACACCTTAAGGTGAAGTGGACTGTAGGGTTTGGGCTACAGTGCCTTAGCGTTGACCTAGAAATGATCAGGGAGATGGCTTCTTATCCAGCAGCTAATACACAAGCCATGCGTCAATCTGCCTGGTTAGGTATGGTGTTGTGCATCAGGAAAACATCTCTCGTCGTGAAACATCGGTCAGAGTAACGCGTTGGGCCTCGTTATGTCCCACATGTGTTGCCACTTCACCTGATGGAACGATCGTTTAACAGACAAACAAACAAATAAACAAACAAACAACCACCCCTAACACACATGAGGTCAGTTATTTTGTTGTGTCAGCCTATAGGCCATATTTAAAAGAAATGTAAAAGTCGGCGGACTGTTCGGCCAATTGGACTCAATCATGATGATGGAGATTCAATTTTGCCATAATTGGTGTAGGCCTTAGGCTTTATAAATGCTAATGGATCTTTTCGATACCATTTAATAAGTTACCGTAAACAAAACTCCATTTTAAAATCCAAATATTGTATTTTCAAAGCAAAACTGTGCACATCCACCTTCATTGAAAGCAAACCATACTAATATCAGGCACCATAACTGTTATCTTGCCCCTGGTAGCAAGTCATGAAGTCGACCAGACACATTCAGTACGCTGATTTGTATCTCCATTTAAAGGCATTGGACATGTTTGGTAATAATGTAAAAGACCAGCAGCCGATTTCACGAAACTTTACGCAACTGCGTAAGTCCACTTGCGCAACGTTTATGGCGCAAGTTACGCAATAAACGTTGCGCAAGTGGACATACGCAGTTGCGTAAAGTTTTTTGTGAAATCGGCTGTAGGGCCAAATTTCATGGCTCTGCTTACTGCCAAATTCTGCGCTTACGATCACAAATTCCCCGCTCACGTGCAAGCGCCGAATTTCTGCGCTAGCCTTGTAAGCGTAGAATGCCTATTAACGTGGAGTATGCACGCGCAGAAGCCAAAATTCGCCGCTAACCCGTGAAATACGTAAGCCCAGAATCCCCTGCTTCCGTAAGCGCCGATTCTGTGCTTACGGTAAGCAGAGCCATGACATTGGGCCCAGTGTTCTAACTTGGTGTATCCAACATGTGCATAAATAACAAAGCTGTTAAAAGTTTGACTCAATTAGTCATCGAAGTTGCAAAAGAACAATGAATTAAAAACACTCTAGTTGCACTTATTTTATGTGTTTCAGATGCATAGTAAAAGGCTTTAGGCCTGCTGAGCGAGAAATTACCTCTATCTCAGAAACTACGTTACTTCAGAAGGAAGGTTCCGTTTCTTACAATTTTTTATACTACCAACAGCTCTCCATTGCCCGTTATCAAGTAAGTTTGTATTGCTAACAACTATTTTGAGTAATTACCAAAAGTGTCAATGCCTTTAAACATTGATCCATTTATATCGCAGATTGATATAATCGGCCAAGAAAAATATAGGCCTGTGGGTATGTCATAAGCAAAGGGGGAAAAGCAATAATAATATACGCACAATAATTAACTATGGCAAGAGTTGTTCCTTATAACCATATAGCAGCTTATCAGCTTTGAGTATTTCTATACAAATCAGATTTATGTTGTGGCTGTATTAAAGTTATTACATATAATATATAACTTGGCAATGTTTACTTTGGATTGGGTGTGGTTATGGTTGTAAAATGAACAGTCCTAAATTTAAATCTATTCTTTACCTGACTTTAAATAATTTGAAACACACCCAATTTTAAACACAAAACACTTTTAAATTTGTAAATTCCATTAATTTCGTAAAGGTAAAGGAAAGATCCATTAGAAGAAAACAAATTAGAAATGGGATCAATGCTGGGTGCAAGGCACAACAAACATGCATAATAACATACCAATGATCATTGGTTAACTTCCTTTTAAAGACCTGGACACTATTGGTAATTGTCAAAGACAGGTCTTCTCACTTGGTGTAGGCCCTATCTCAACATCATAAAATAACAAACCTGTGAAAATTTGAGTTCAATTGGTCGTCGAAGTTGCGAGATAATAATGGAATACAAAACATCATTGTCACACTAAGTTGTGTGCTTTCAGATGCTTGATTTCGGGACCTCAAAATCTAATTCTGAGGTCTCGAAATCAAATTCAAATATTTTAGTGAAAAATTACTTCTGTCTCGAAAACTACATAACTTCAGCCGTTTCTCAAAATGCGTTATACTATCAACAGCTCTCCATTATTGTACGTTTTTATGCTAACAATTATTTTGACATGAAGAGAAAAGTTCTTTTTTTAAAACATGACGCCATCCCAATAATTTTGCCAGCTAGTGGGAAAGTCGAAAAAGGTACCTGAAAGACGTATTAACCTAAAGGAGCATTTGCCTAACGTGAAAAAATCAGGTATTGTTTCAACTTTTAGCTTGCGCCAAGCGTCACTATGATGTGTTGGTATACATGCAATTCATCGCGCCTCGATTGACGTCACGAACAGCGCCCTCTCGGGTCGGGCTTTTTTTCAAATTTGTAAATAACATGGAAACTGATTTTTTTTAAACCTTAGTTAATTGTTTATTCATATTCCACTCATCAAAACACATATTTTCGTGACAAAAGCTTTATTTTGACAAAATACCACTTCCAGGTGACTTTAAGATAGGGTGACTGGTACAATACCGTTTATACGCCAACTCAGATAAGTTTACAATCCAGCAATTTATATAAGTTACTTCTGTGATTATAACCAATTCTTTAGGCCTACCATGTCTTTAAAGTCCACCCCTTGGGGATTTGTTGGCTCTTAAATCAAATATTGAAAGCAACATAATACATTAATGCGCGGTACAATAAGATTATTTTAAGCATATTGACAACATTGGTTCTGTTATCTCAACCTGCCTCAAATACAGCCCGCAACTATTTGGGAGTTATCACATCTAGGTTGAGCCGTAGTTTGAGGTAGTATCAATAATATATCAATAATATGTAAAATCCTCGCCAAAATATATACAAACCAACTTAAATTGAAATGATTTCAATTCATCATACTGTTTTGTAATTATTGTTATCAACATAAAGACTCCATGTGTTCGTTCGTGTTGAGCATGGTTAAACAGCATATTCTTATAATATTATCAAAGTACAACATTAGTAAAATATTAAAAAGTTCATCTCAGGATTGGTCTATAAATTTTTTGTAAAAATCAGGCACAGGTAGTTTCAAAAAAATGAGATTATTTCAGATAAGTTTACTGGGGTTTACTGGTACAGTACCGACAACATCTTATGCAAACTAAGATCAGTTTAAAGTCCAACATTTATGTTTTTACTTCTGTGATTATAACAAATTCTTCAGGCCTACCATGTCTTTAAAGGCATTGGACACTATTGGTAATTACTCAAAATAATTATTGACATAAAACCTTTCTTCTTATTGGGGAGAGGTTGATGGTATAAAACATTGTGAGAAAGGGCTCCCTCTGAAGTGCGATAGTTTTCGGGAAAAAGTAATTTTCCACGAAATTGATTTCGAGACCTCAGATTTAGAACTTGAGGTCTCGAAATCAACCATCTAAACGCACACAACTTCGTGTGACAAGGGTTATTTTTCTTTCATTATTATCTTGAAACTTTGATGACCGATTGAGCTCAAATTTTCACAGGTTTGTTATTTTATGCATATGTTGAGATACACAAACTGTGAAGGCTAGTCTTTGACAATTACCAATAGTGTCCACTGCCTTTAACATGATTAAAATATACAACACAAACATTCAAATATACAGCACAAATATTCAAAAATTCAGCACAAATATTAAAATATTCAGAACAAATACTCGAAACAAAGTATACCTCATGCAAGAAAGATAACTTATAGCGAATAAATGTACTTCTGACACTCGACTATATTCCTGTATCATGTCGTTATATCAATGAGCTGGTTTGTTTGTACGGGTTTTTTTTCAGTCCAAGCTTTCGATATCTTCTTAGAAATGATAATTTGCCAAGATGAAGAAAAAAACCAACCAAGTAAGCACTAATAACCTGGAACATTCATCATGAACTCAGCGGGTGCAAAATGAGCAACCTCATTTGTTTTATGCACGGGTAAACATATTACGACTATGGAATAATCTCTTATTTCTTATAATAAATGATTGGTTGTTATGCTCACTCAGTCGGGTGAGGTATAACGTCTTTGTATTCATTGAAACCACGAATGGAAATGAACAGTCCGCATCGGAAGAGGCCTTTTTGAGATTATGGTGGACCATGGGTGGACATGGTTTGGGTAATTTGTCTGATAGACCCAAAACTAAACAGTGCACTCATTTAGTGGCAACCACACCTCAAACAGCCTTATTATCGTGTGTCACTTTCTGGCACCAAAAGTGATGACACTTTCATCATTAAAACCCTCAAATGCGTAAGAGTGTTATTTATACGCAAAATCCCCGAAGGGACCAGTACACCATCAAGTTATTAAAAAGTGTTTTATGTGCATTTCTCAACAAGTTGTACATGTAAGTGACATCTTTACATGCCTAACTAAAGTATAGAAATATTTTAGTTCATTAGTTTTTCAGCAATTGATTTATTTCCCTTATTAGCTAACATTTCGTGGATGTGAAAACACCTCGAGTTTATCCCAAAGACCTAAAAGGTCACGTTTCTGCAACACAATACAACTATATAGTTCTAAAATTACTATGTCCATTTCCCAATAATGTTAACACCTAATGACTTATTTGATGACCGGCTAAGTTCTTAATGACATTGCTTGCTCTTACTTACTGCCACACCATCCTGTGAAAAAATCATTTTAACAAAATAATAATCTGGTGCTTGATTTACTGAGAAAGAAGATGAGAAGTAGGCTAGAGCGTGGATTTCACAAAGAGTTAGGACTAGTCTTATCTTGAGTTAGGACCAGTTACTCGTCCTAACTTAGGACTATCCATGCAATTTGTATATCTCCTAGGAATAGTCCTAAGTTAGGACTAGTCCTAAACTCTTTGTGAAATCAACCCCTGGACACTATTGGTAATTGCTAAAAAATAATTGTTAGCAAACAAACTGCTATGTTGTTTGTGTACAGTGACAGATGACTTATAGGATTCATCATTGTATTCAAGTAATCAGTAGACATTATCTTACAAGATTGAACACAAAATAATGTTATTTTTTCTTTATGTTTTAAGACAGTAGACACTATTGGTGATAGTCAAAGACCAGTCTTTTTCACTTGGTGTGTCTTAACATATGCATAAAATAACAAACCTGTGAAAACTTGAGCTCAATTGGTTGTCGAAGTTGCGAGATAATAATGAAAGAAAACAACACCCTTGTCACACAAAGTTGTGTGCTTTCAGATGCTTGATTTCGCGACCTCAAAATTCTAAATCTGAGGTTTCAAAATCAAATTCTTGGAAAATTACTTCTTTCTCGAAAACTACGTCACTTCAGAGGGAGCTGTTTATCACAATGTTTTGTTCTATCAACCTCTCCCCATTACTCGTTACCAAGTGAGGTTTTATGCTAATAATTATTTTGAGTAACTACCAATAGTGTCCACTGCCTTTAACAAAATAAAGCATTCTCTACATTTACGTGTACATCTATTTTGCTACTTGTTGAAGCCTGTTAAGCATCTTTTAGTGAAGATTTTAAACAAGTGAGAAAACCTTGAGTATATGTAGCATGTTAAGGGCTGCAGCATATCAACAGGAATAAACTCACACACTAATGGACAATTTAAACAGCCAATAAAGGATGATTTCAATATAAAGATATTACAGTTTTCTAATAGCTGCAGTCCAAAGGAAACATTAAAAAAATAACAATCTCTTACCTCACGTTAAAACATGTTAAAAATGGGTTTTTCTCCAGAACGCTCCAAGCCAAATTTCTGAAACACGCGCGGTCAAACAAACCCACAGCTATTTGATGTGGAAAATAGCGCCCTCAGTTTGCCAAAGCTGGAGAACTGTGTTCAAACTCAATTAGGGGAAAATCATCACTGGCGTCAAGGGGTCATTATAATAGATAAGCAGTTTTTGACTCTCGGCTGAAAAAGCTGCCTGGCCGGTTGCATTTTTGACCCAAGTTATTTTTTACTAAATGCAAATTTTGAGAGTAAAATGGTTATTAACCGGTATCTACGATGTCTAATTGGCCATAAAAAGGTAATAGTTGAAATATTGAGATCATCCTTTATTGGCTGTTTAAGATTAAAAAATTCATAGAAGTGAAAGCACTTCTGCGTTAAGCACTTCTGCGTTAAGGACAGATATCATGACCTCCAATATTCATGAGTAACCAATATCTCTGCTCATTGGGAAATATGAAAAATGTATACAAGTTGTCTCCAAACTTATGGAAACCATGCTCTCTGGTTGACCACGAAACGGGAGAATCTTGAAAGCCATGTACAGTTAGAGAAGCCCATGGCATGATACCTCCATCTATCTCAATCCTGTAAAGAAATACAGAGAAAATAGAAACAAGAGTTTTAAGTCAGTGGACACTATTGGTAATTACTCAAAATCATGTTTAGCATAAACACTTACTTGGTAATAAGTAATGGAGAGCTATTGATAGTATAAAACACTGTTAGAAATAGCTCCCTCGGAAGTAATGAAGCTTTCGAGAAAGAAGTAATTTTCCAGGAATTTGATTTTGAGGTTGTGCGGTCTCAAATTCAAGCATCTGAAAGCATCATGTGTTCTCACATTATTCTCTCACAACTTTGATGACCCATTGCATCCTTTATATCAAGTATTGTATGTAATGTAAAGGAGGAACTCACTAGAACTCACCTGAGTGCATCCAGCATATTGAGTATTGTATCTTATGTAATGAAAGAACTCACTAGAACCCACCTGAGTGCATCCGGCATATTGAATATTGTATCTAATGTGATAAAAGAGCGCACTAGAACTCACCTGAGTGCATCCAGCATATTGAGTATTGTATCTAATGTAATGAAAGAACTCACTAGAACTCACCTGAGTGCATCCAGTATTGAGTATTGTATCTGGTGTAATGAAAGAACGCACTAGAACTCACCTGAGTGCATCCAGCATATTGAGTATTGTAGATGATGTAATGAAAGAACTCACTAGAACACACCTGAGTGCATTCAGCATATTGAATATTGTATCTGGTGTAATGAAAGAACGCACTAGAACCCACCTGAGTGCATCCAGCATATTGAGTATTGTAGATGATGTAATGAAAGAACTCACTAGAACTCACCTGAGTGCATCCAGCATATTGAATATTGTATCTGATGCAATGAAAGAACTCACTAGAACTCACCTGAGTGCATCCAGTATTGAGTATTGTATCTGATGTAATGAAAGAACTCACTAGAACTCACTAGAACTCACCTGAGTGCATCCAGCATATTGAGTATTGTATCTAATGTAATGAAAGAACTCACTAGAACTCACCTGAGTGCATCCAGCATTTTGAGTATTGTTTCTGATGTAATGAAAGAACTCACTAGAACTCAACTTAGTGCATCCGGCATTTTGAGTATTGTTTCTGATGTAATGAAAGAACGCACTAGAACTCACCTGAGTGCATCCGGCATATTGAGTAGTGTATTTGATGTAATGAAAGAACTCACTAGAACTCACCTGAGTGCATCCAGCATATTGAGTATTGTATCTGGTGTAATGAAACCAGTCCATCTTTGACAAAGAGCACCAGCCACTTTCTGAGATGGCGTAGGACACACGTAGTTTGACACAAAACCATCACAAGAATCTGAACTGAATAACACAATTAACCGTGATAAAGTTTTTGTGCACCTAATTCCCAAGCCAGGCACTTCCTGTCAAACCTCAAAACTTGATAATTTGCTCAGATATAAAAAAAATAGATGAGAAGAGTTTTCAAATGCATCCTCTTCAGTAAGTATTTCTCAAGATGTAAAATATTTCTAACCTCATAACATTTTGGCATTTTGGTTATCTTCACTTTTAAACAGAAAGTGCCAATTGTTCCAGGCAATGTTATACCCATTTCAGACAGGCCCTCCAGAGCCCTCCACTTCGTGTGACAAGGTTGTTTTTTCTTTCATTATTATCTCGCAACTTCAACGACCGGTTGAGCTCAAATTTTCACAGGTTGGTTATTTTATGTATATGTTGAGATACACCAAGTGAGAAGACTGGTCTTTGACAATTACCAATAGTGTCCACTGTCTTTAAGAAGGCTTTATTATTATTATCTTAAACTTGGCAGCAGTTTGCGCCATTTTTTTTACAAGAGGTCTGATGCCACTATGGTTTCTTAGGGGTGAGGTTCATTTAATGTGACTGCATGTATATTCAAAAGTACACACTCACCATTTACATTCACAGGCAATAGCTCCAAGCCATTCATAAACTTCTGAGGCCTCACATGACCTTATTTGGCAATCTTCATCTCTCTGACCACTCCCATTTGTTGTCAGATATTCCTTGCTTGATTTGGATCGGCTGGTTGTGAAATTGGAGCTGTCAATCACTGGAATAGTCAGGTCCCTCATGATGAGTCTGTGCTGCTTCTGTTCAACTTTATGACATTCATACTTATTGTTCCAAAATGTTCTGAGTGAATCAAGACTTTTTGTAGTGTCTGAAAGAAAAAGTAAAACATTTTTTAGAACATTTAGCAGGGTTTGTTCGGTGCTATGTGTGATAAATTGGCGGACCTTAAAAACAACAACAACAGGTTTCCACAAAATTCAAATGGAAAAACTGTTTGACAAAAAAGGATATACAAAATATTTTAGTTGGTTGAATAATGCAGGTGGGTGAGCACGTAATAAGAAAAAAGACCACTTGTGGCCTGTGACAACTTTTTCAGATCTATAGTTTTTAACGTAATATTGCCTGAAAACTAAAGGGTAGGAATGACCAATAAATGACAAAATAGTACACAGAATAAGGTCTCAATAATTTTTGTCAATAGCATAATTTATTGCAATAATGCTAAAAATAGAAGCCAAGTACCCTGATCTCAGACAAAAGTCTCAAATTTCACTAACGCACCGATTTGTATCCAAATTGTATGTTCACTCGCAACTAACTTTTAAACTACTAGTGCAGTTTGGCTAGCTGATGAAGCAGTGATTGCGTAGGTGGTGTGGCATGTTTGTCTGACATCCGGGTATTTAAAGCAAAAGTGACATCAATAGTGTGAGGCGCTATTCTGTAATGCTCAATTGTGCTGACCAATGCAATGGGAGGGCAATCCTTTATCTCAGACCCTTGAAGCGACAGTAATGAGGTATTGTTTCTGCTTTCACTGTGTCCCGCTCTCTGCATGTTTGTGTCCGTTATCATGAAATGCGGAATCTTTTGACTTGAAGCTCAGAATTGGATTTCCACTTAAAAATTACAGTATAGACAGAAAAACTGTGGTATAGCATGGCCAAAATGTTTAGGAATGTGCTTGCACTCAGCTCAAGCCGAAGGTTTTGTCCGTAGTGTTTTGCATAATGTACATGATCAATTTCAGAAAAAGCAGTTACCATTAGGTTGCCATGCCAACAAGATGTCGAAGGTCATATCCAGCCTCTCTTTCAAACACCACTGTACCCTTTCATAGTGTTTCTTGCCTTTACAAAAGCTCTCTGCAGTTAAGTTAACTTCAACATCTGCAAACAAAATTTAAGAAACGATCAGAATTAGTATAGAAAATAAAAAAAATACAGAAATTTTGCTTCAATTGCATAAATGTTTTCCAGAATTTAGATATACAATTTAGAAATTGACTGGAAATATAATGGTGATAGAATCTTTACATTAGAAGCACCTTAAGGTCAACCATTTCAAAAGCAGGGTGAGTCGGATCTCATTTACTGTAAACTTTAACCTTTTCTTGTAAATTGTATCATAGGTTGGCAAATCAACACCGATTGAGCAGTTTATACTAGGACAGTGGGTAATAGTTCGTTTCATGGACCAATGTTGTACCTTCATTTCAGAATATACAGCTTTTCAAAAATATTCTCTAAATTATCAAAAGTCACTTCAGAAAGACATGTTTCACCCTGTTTTTGAAATTTGCCGTCAGATTTTGACTTACTGTATTTCGTCACTTTCCTTGGTTTTTCAAATTGGCAAGGCTTTCCTTCCAAGCCCAACTCCTCATATAAATCTTTGCTGACCGACAGAATCAATTTACCTGAGAGTTAAACAAAATTAGAAATGTTTTATTGTATCTACAGTAAAATGGAAAATGGGTTAGAAGTGAATGAGGCAATGAATATTTGTTTGAAATGTAAAGGACAGCATGGCAAGAACAAATGAAAACTATACAAATTCTTTTGCAATATGGTCATTGTGAACATGAATTGTGATCATGGAAATCATCATGTAAAACAAGGAATCAGTGGTACAGTCATTAGACTGCAGGACTTGAATTACAATGGTAATCATAATAATAATAAAACCATTCTTGTAAAGCGCATATCACCGTAAGGTCCCTGTAGATGCACTGTAAAAGGAAATCAACAGTTATTGTACAAAGTAAACAGATATGTTTTGAACTGGGTTTTGAATTGTTCTGATGCCTCAGCCTGTTTAACAACCTCTGGAAGACTGTTCCGTAACTGAACTAAACTGAAGCATATTGGAAAGAGCGGGAACCGTACGACTTGGTTTTGATAACAGGGAGAGTCAGCAGGGATTTATTTGAAGATCGCAGATTTCTGGTTGTTTTGTACTCCTGGACTAAGCTTTGAAGATAGCAGGGGCAATACCATTGATACATTGATAAAAGTCAGAACGAAAACTTTAAAATCAATTCTAGCCCGTATTGGTAGCCAATGTAGATCCTTAAGAATGGGTGTGATGGATTCCCGAGTGCAAGTTCTGGTGACAAGTCTGGCCGCTGAATTTTATATGCGTTGTAATCTGGCAATCTGAGTGTCCGGTAGTGAGTTGGAACCCCCCAAGCTAACCGTTCATTTCACATTGACTTGAATAAATATTGTCGTCTAGTTACTGAATCACAATTTCTTGATTTATGCAATTAATTAAAATAGATGTTAAACCAATGTTTGTATGAGATTGGCTGTTGCCGGCTTGGCCTTTACATTTTTATCCCCGGCCCTTGTAGGAGTATGCCCAATTTCCTTGGCAGGAAGATCATCTAAGCAAACAAACAAACAAACAAACAGACCAAATTTCATATAAACCAGACAAAAAGGGTCTAGTCAAAAAAACTAGTGAAACATATGAAATAAATAACAAACCAGTTAAATGCCTCTGTAGGTCTAACCCATGTGGCAACAGTCTGTATAGACCTTAAATGCATCAACGTCACCAAGCCCCCATCTTAGAGGTAAAACAATTACGTAACAATCGCAACGCACATATTTGTAAGCACGGCGCACAAGAGGCGGCCAATGAGCCACCTTCCTTTGACCTCTAAGTGAGGGCACCCTACTCAAATGACATCATGTGCATAACGTCTATTATCTCCCAATCTTTTCTATCTGATACAGTGGGATCCAGACAACAGTATACAACAAACTGATTGGTTTCCTTCCACGTCAAACTAACAGCTGTAAGAATTAGGATGATATTGCATGCATCCCAAGTCACAAAGAGCCCATAATAATAGAATTTTTATGTTGATAGCATTCTGCACTATTAAATGCTAATAACAGAAGCTACATGTACGTACCCAGATCTCAGACAAAAGTGTAAAATTTCTCTAAAGTGCGCGTAACGTACCAATTGTGCTTGTACCCGCATCTAAATACACTACAAGGTGGTGTGGCATGTTTGTCTGATAGTCGGGTTTTTAACAAAAGTGACATAATTAGTGGGGTGTGCTATTGCTTGACTCACCTGTTGGTAGAATGGCAGCAACACTATGTGTGTCAATATGACCTATGGATAGACCGTAAAAACTACCTGCAATGCAAAAAGACGCAACCAAAACCATCAATTACCAGGGGTGAGAGTCATTACTAACAAAATAAGTCTGAAACTTGGACACAAATTCAAATGATGGCATTTCTACCTTTTGGTAACCCATGGGGTTATAGATTCCAAGGAGCTTTTGGAAACAGTATCCAAAGCACTAGAGAAATAGACCAAAGAGCAGGATTTCTTTATTTGTGGAAAATTATATTGTCTGATTTTCTCCACTAGGCCGACATAAAAAAGTCTGAATTCAGCCAAAAGTCTGAACAATCTCATCCCTGCATTACCATTTGAGGCTCATGAAAATTCCATATTACATTTTCTTTGGTGTTGGTGTGCTATTAATACAGGCATGATATTTGGTAATTGGAAAAAAGTAGGAACATTTTATCAAGTACAAAGGCTGACTTACATGGTGTGGGCTTTAATATAGTTTTCTGGCAATTTTAATTACAATTTCTTGATTCATCTTAGGGCAAAACAAATTGGAAAACAGGCCATTAGGTAAAAAAAATATCGTGCCTATAAATACTGCATGACGCCATTGGCATTAAAATTTGTATCGCATTCGCAGTAAGTATGACCTGGCTTAAGTCAACGATGCCCTGAATGTAGATGTTTCATGAAGAGTTTGATGGATTTAGGAAAGTCCACTGGGAATTTCTTTACCTGTCTTCAGAAATGTTTGGATAAACTCCTCATTCACGAGCTCTACAAGGGGGAGTTTTTTTATGATGTAGTACATTTGATGATCAGGGTTCGCCACTTTAATGCCATCTGGCTCGGAGGCAAGACCTGGAAGAAAAATCTCCACCTGTTGTAAGAAAATAAAATTATATCATTAGCTTCATCCACAAAACTGTTTCAATCAGCTGTTATCAAGGACTTTAATTAAATCATTGTTCTCGGTTAACTTCTAACTGGGCCTAGTCTCACAGTGTCCTTCCAACCGGACCTAGCCCACCTTGTTGAGCTGTTAATGGCTCCGCTTTTACTATCGGTCTCATCACTGTCGCCACTGTAATAGTGACAGTGATGAGACCGATGTTACAACCTATAAAAGCGGAGCCATTAACAGCTCAACAAGGTGGGCTAAACCGGACCATACTCACTAGCTGCTGTACATGTTGTATAGATTCAACGCATTTTTTGGTTTGCATTTGAACACTACCTGGAACAAATGCATACAAGTATTCACTTGGAGCTTGCACGCCAGATATTGTCAAAATTTGCTAAAAAACATTATTATGGATGAAGTAATTTTGACTTATCTTGGGGCAACAGACATTTTGAGAAGAATGTACACTTTACACCACCATAAAGGCTGTATATGTATGTACCACCAATCCTTTAGTGTATATGATATTAAAGCGTCTAGCCTCTGTCTATTTTCCTTCTATTGAAATTTTTATAGGCCTAAATTTTGTAATATAGCTCCATAAATAGTAGTTGCAATGACCGTTCTCCACGCATCAGCAGGTGGATCAAGGGTTGTAATCATCGCAACTACATTAGTACCAAGAATAGGCTGAACTCTTTTTACTTAATTTAAAGATACAATTACAGGGCTAAGTTTTGTGAAGAATCTCCTTTTTCGATGTTTCGGATAAACGCTCGGTTGATTCCTTTCCTTGTGCTACGCCTCGCCTCCCATCCTTCAGGTCCATGGATGTTTTAAATTCAACTACAATCATGTACTTTCTAAATTAAGTAACCTTGTCTGTATTGTTAAGTGGGCAAAAAAGGGAAAAAGACACATCACACCAGCTTTTTTAATTTGAGCACAATGTCACGCCGATGTGTGAAGACTAAAATACATTACAGGGCTGAGAATAGTGGGATTGTCACTGAGACAGTGTAATATTACTAAGTGTTTTCTGTGAGGAGAATGAGGTTATAAAATATTGCACTGTTCAGTAGTGTTTCTGCAACGGAGGACTTACCGCATGATTGAAGAAATGATCTCTGATACAAGCTGTGTGTCTAGAATTCTTATGTGTGAAAAGCGAACTTTCAAAGATCCTTTTGCTCTGTGGACACTCAAATTCAACCATTCTGTAAACTGCTTACTGGAATTTAGTTAACAACCAAAACGCTCTTCAAAGTTCCCACATGCACACAACCAGTTGTAAACAAAATGTAGTATGGTCCCTTTTATTGTGTGTTTTGAAGGAACACGATACACAGTCTTGGAGCCATACAAATAATTCCATGCGGTGTTTTTGAAGCACGCCCTCTACATATCAATTTTGATCATGCCACAGATTATTTTGTTGGGTCATTGAAGTAGAAATTAATAGTCAGATAATCTTCCTATGATAGAACTCGATTGATTTTCTGTAAAACTTTGGTTTGAATATGTGTGTAATTATTATAGAAATAAATATGTCTCAGGTTTTCTACTGAAATCATGATGTCCGAACAATTTTAACAGTGCTATTTACTTTTACACTAAAAGTTTGATTTTGCACAGAAAATTCATTGCAGGTTCCGCGCTTACGATTCTAATACCCCGCCCACGCATAAGCGTAGAATACCTAGTAACATTGAGTACGCACGCGCTGAAGACAAAATTCACCACTAACCCGTGAAAATTTGCCACAAACCCGTGAAACAAAGCAGCAGTTCTGTGCTTACGGTAAGCAGAGCCATTAAATTAGGCCCTGTTCCTACAAGGGTCCACTTGAGGCTTATTACAACACACGTTTTCAAGCAATTCATAAGGACACTTCAGATCCTTTATTTGTTTGTAGTATTCTTAATAGTTTCATTTAATTTATGTGTAGGTAACAGCTGGTCTGGCCTAATTTTATAATTATTTATTTTGGGATTTAATTGGGGAATATAGGCCTTAGGTTTTTGTGTTCTTGTAATGCTTTTCATTTTGCTGTTAAGCGCTTTGAGGAATGTCCAATCATATTGACCTATAAAAATACTGTTTTATTATTATTGTTCAGCCGATGATTTGTAACATTGGCTAATTCAATCAACAAAAATTACCTAGTTATCAATGGTACATGTACAATGTACAAATAAATTTTCAACCCATATCCTTGATTTATTCAGAATTATTATATCCATTCACAAAAAACAACATCAAAAACAAAATACACTTTACAAGAGGATACAAACACAAGAACATTTGTATGTTTTAAACAAGCCCTACATATCTGAAACGGCAAGGGCATTACTAAGAGTTCCGACTGATTCTTGTTCAGTGTACACAGGAAACTATTTGACAATTTTAAAGTACAGTTGAAACAAAACACTTATCAAAATTGACGGTTCTAAACTTTCACCCGAAACAAATTTCTTGTTAATAAAGATGCCCAAAGACATTTGGCTGACTAGTATTGCATCAACCTTGAAGCTACAAAAACTATTTTGTGAAAAAGGGAAACAAAAATGGGATGAAACCATTCTCCTACCCCACCCCCCCCTAAAAAAAAAATAATAAAAAAATAATAATAATAATAACAGCCCATGAGCCCAATTAAGTTATTTTTATATTTCTAAGTAACTTTGGGAAAAGCCATTATAAACATATCAATATAAATCTACCTTTAATCAATTAGACAAGTTATGCCCACACAACTCTGCTTAAATAACTATATCCGAAAAAAGCTTTAGATTACATTTGATGAAACTCTCGCCAGTTTCAGAGAATGACCCCACCTCCAGAATACTCCATTCTCTGTAATAAAAAAAAAAGGGAGAAAAAAAATGAATAATAAAAACAAAAATTATAATTTAGTTGAGAAACTAAAACCTGCTTTGACACAGCTTAGCAAAGGATACTCAAATTAAAATAATCAAGAATCAAGACAAGATTTGTTGTCCAAAACCTTTACATTTGGTCGATCAATTTTGCTTACTGGGCATTTGTGAGCATACAAATGTTATACAAAGCATGTATAAGTATACAAAGCACGTGATACCTACAATCTCAATTCTGATATTGATTTAAAAATTAAAAGCAAAGTATACCTTTGGTGATTCTGTTACAAATGTTGATATACACGCCTATAAAACTAACCAATGAAAATCTAAATTTCAAAAGGAGAAAGCGATTTTGAGCTAGTGGAAAATCTGGAGTGGTTATGTCCAGTCCTTGCAGGAAGAATAATCCATAATTGGAAGGAAGACACAATCTAAGAAACGTTTCGTGCAGATACATTTCTCAGATTTGAATAATTTTGAATCCCTCTCTCTTAAATGAAATTCCTTTGAAGTAAGTTTTTATGGTCACTAATTTTTTTTTATAGTAATTACCAAAGGTACATCCTCCTTTTAAATACTTTACCACGGAGTGAGAGCAAGGGTGAAAGTCTGACATGCATCAAGTATAGATAAACCTTAGCCTTCAATCCTCAGTAATACTTTTGCCCTTTTCACACTGCATCTGTTTCCCCCATGGAGTACAGCCCTGGGGAGGTCCCAGGAGTTTTTCTACCCAACAGTTACCTCGGCGCACTTTCTCACTGTCCCCACCTAGGTACCTACTCCACAGAGTTTCAGTTGTACGCTTCAAGAATACCCTTGATTTGTACTCAAGAGTAGAGGTGGCTTTTCCACAGGTATTCCCATATACCAGGGTAGATTAAGAGTAAAGCGATCCAAGTGTAAAAGGGTGATCGCTACTCAACGGGTTGGGGTTTATGGTCTCACCTGTTGTGGTTCAAGGAATGACAGCCAATCAGATGAGTGCGTTGGTAATAAACCCATCGATGAACATTTGTATAACGCTAAAGCAATGCCCAGCAGATTGGAGACAAAGTAGACTATTTTCTGAACAAGGGCCTGTGGACTGGCTTCTAACATCTTGGCGGCTGTAAGGAAGACATGGTAGAATTTAAAATGGCATCATGCCTTTGAATATCATAAACTTTAATGAGCCAATGGAGGTACATGTAACTCAGGTGCCTCAATGGAAAACATCTAGAAAATAGATCTTTACTGCAAGTGCTACTGAGCACAATACAATAGTAACAATGAAAGGATTACATCAATGACGGATTTCTCAAGGTAAAGTTGCCTTTTTTAATTCCACTGCAACTTATCATAAAAAATGGCTGGGTTTAATTTGTGAATCAATATTTTTTATTATTAAATACCTTGGCTGGTTTCAAGTCTCCGATTGGTCAAAACCCGGTCACGTGTGGGAGTGTTAACGGTGGTATAAAGACCGGCTTTGGAAAATAGCGAATAAGTGGCCACTAAATAAGCATACATTGTGTAAACCTTGCGCGTTGCACGGTATCGCATGCTTCTTTATATCCATGTTAGTTTCATTGCAACTACGCGCACTTGCACCTACGCACACTTGCACCTACGCGCACTTAACAAGTTTCAATTTTGAGTGTGCGCAGGTTCCCGCGTATAAACTGATGCTAAGCAAAGAACAGCTATCGTCCAATCATTTGCCTCCTTTGACCCCAGTGAAGGCGCTGAACAGATCATTATTTAAAAGAGTCACTGGTCTCAAAGGTCAGTAATGTGATTAACGCACGAAAGAGATGGGAACCATCAAAAGCTCAAATATGGCCCCTGAACATGTCGGGAAGTACCGCCGAGAAAAAAAGTCACACAATTTGGACAATTTTAGCCGTTTAACTTGCTAAAAAAGGTATTTATTAATGGGAATAACAGTGTTTCGACCAGGTTGGTGGCTGGTTGGTGGCTGGCGCTGTTAACTGACCTCGCCTCCGGCTCGGTCGGTTAACAGCGCCAGCCACCAAATGGTCATTACCACGCAGTGAAGACCTGTTATTCCCTAAGTAAAACATGCTGCAAAGCAGATTTGAAAGTAGATTTAGTAATCATAGCTCTTGTTCACTTCCCTTTGGTCTACAACCATCCAGAAGGATCAAGGGTTACGATTTTAGAGACACTTCAGAGTTGAAGATGCACACATTGCACTTACTTGTTTTAATAGCTAGGAGAGCTTGTATAGGTCGCCAGACCATCATTCCAACCATCATTATAGGGAATATGGAGATTGAGTTACCAGACATGTACATGATGAACAGGTTCATTGGCAGCTGCTTCAGGGGACCGAGAGCAACATCCCAATATTTCTGGAGGGGAAAAAAACAAACATGATCATGAAAATTAAAGGAAAGCTTTTCTTTGTAGATCTCTTACTTTGTTTTCAGGCAATGGAAAATATCTCATCTGCTGTACTGAGTGAAGATGACATTTGCTGCCTGCCATCGATTTCACCAAACTCTTCCTAACTTAGGATTAATCTTAGGACTTATTTATTTTATTTATTTATTTCCAGGCAAACAGAACATACAAAGAATAGGCAATAAAAAATAAGACTACACAGAGAACAAGCCTGCGGATAACCAAAAAGCGAAAATAATCACTATCTAAAGGCGATCCAGACAATAAAAATAACAAAGGCACAAAAGGGCACAAGGACAAAAACGACATAAAAATTGCACATCAAAAACCAAATCAAATATAAATATATACAAAAACTGTAGAAAATACATTAAATTTTGTATAAAAAATTTATAGATAAACCAGAAGACCACGCATCCTCGCTCCTTTCAAGAAAGGTAGGAAGCCAATCAAATTCCCTTCAAATCCAAGACAACGTTTTTTACGCATCATTAATTTACGTTGCTGGAAATTGAGTGCCTGAAAATACATGGGAGTAGCTCACTATGCATGGGGTTACATTTATTTACAAACCTCACAGACTTAGATTGGTACTGGAAAACAAGCAAAGGGCTCCTACATGTCTCACCAAAAAAACAAAAAACACACAATACAGTGACCTCTAAACTTTCCATATTGGCTCCAAAAACCACACTTCCAGGGGGTTTATACTACATTTAATCAGCCAGTCAAACCCCAAAGCGCTCAGCAGGGTGCATTGGCATAGAGCTTGTCTCTGGGGACTGGAGAACTCTTTGCCTTTCAGCGAGTAAAAAATGACCATCACAGATATACAGTCCGATGGAAATTCAAATTTTTTTTACATCGACTGCCTGTCCCAGATTAATTTTGACAAGAGATACTTTAGACACAAGTGACAATCACATACTGTGAAGAGTTTTCTCCACTACTTTATCCCTTTGTGGAAATTTTCTCCAGTGCCTTTTCTTTCACAAAACCTCTATGCAGAGATGCGAAAAAAATTATACTCTATGATAAAGTATGGAAGTTGATACACAATGGAAACAGAAAAATGTAAGTAAACACAGGCGACGCTATGCAGCAATGAAAGCAAAGTATGTCTTTGGAGAGCAGAATATTTAGGGGTCATATCTTTTGATTTTCCAATTATACCTTGACGGCTAAGCTGGATTCTGTGTCATGTGTTGTCACATCAGCAAGAGCTCTTTCTGAGTAGCCAATAGGAGCTGGGAGGTCAGGCACAGATTGATACTGTCGGTCAGCTTTGATTCTGCAAGAAAAAAGTAACAGAAATTTATCTGCAAAAATCGTCAAAGGATGAAGGGAGGATGGAGGGTTACGATTATCGCAGAGTGTTCAGGTAGATGGGTTGACACAGTGGTATCTTTCTTCGCTTTCCACCTCAAGGACCTTGGTTCAAATAATGCCAGGGCACTATGTGGATTGGGTTTTCAGTCCCTACCCGCTTACATGTAGTCCCACATCTAAAACTTAAACTTCGGTAGGCCTACTCGGTGTCTTCTCTCCCTTGGGTTCTTTGCTAGTCCAGTTATTTAAGTTCGCTTTTCTATGAGTCCTTGTCATCACTACCAGTATAAATAAAATTAAATGGGTAATAATCATCCATTAATGTGACTTCAGTCTTACACTGATGAAATAATTAAAGCTCGATGATGGTTACTGGTGGTAGTGGTATGGGGAAGGTTACAAAAAAAAAATCCACATCTGGCCACCACTTTTTAAGGGATTTGTTTGATTATTTTCCTATCTTTTTAAAATATTCCTTTTGAGGAATTGGTAGCTGATTAAGCTAACTTTTGACCTATATTAAAGGCAGTGGACACTATTGATAACTGTTCAAAATAATTATTAGCAAAACCTAAATTTGGTAACACTACTAACAAGTATTGGGAGAGTTGTATAGTATAAAACATTGCTAGAAACCGCTCCCTCTGGAGTGACGTAGTTTTCAAGAAAGAAGTAATTTTCCACAAACTTGATTTCGAGACCTCAGATTTAGAATTTGAGGTCTCGAAATCAAGCATCGAAAGCACACAACTTCGTGTAACATGTGAAACAAAGCAAAGGGTGTTTTTTTCATTCTTTATTAATAATAAAGAAAGAAAAACCAATTGACACGGAGTGACGGACGGGACAAAAAAGTGAAAAAAGGCCAATCTGATTTTAAGTTTAAGGACATGTTTAAGGGGAAAAGTGCCCTCATTTTACCACGAAGTTATCTAATATCTAAATTAAAGGGCCGATTGTTTAAAGGGCCGAGCGGGGTTCTACTGTGTGACAAGTTAGTGTAAAATTACTAAAAAAGTGGGTCGAGTTGTCGCAGATAAAATAACTTAAATTTTGAAGTGAATGCATAGGCCGATTAGCTTTGTAGAAAATCAAATACAATTTAAATAGTTATAACCGTAAACTAAACAATCATAGAGAGACCATAATTACCTTGAGGTGAAATCTATAGACCATTTGTGCCTCCGGTTTCGAGAAACAGATCCCTGAACGGTCGCCATTTTAACTGCTGTGGTGCGAATTGGACTATACCATTTTTGGTCAGGGACTCGGCAGCTGATGATGGAACAAAAAGGGCTTGTTATTGTTCGATTCTGATTCACCCAATCAATACCCAATTATACGTACTTATCATTACGATTACTTTTGTTGTTATTATTATCCAATGCATTAACTGCATTTATGTTTTTAAATGGTATTACCGTTCATATAGTTTATAAATGTTGTTTTCTTTTAAAGGTATATTAAGGAAATTATTAATCCCCCCTTTAGCTATAATGAAAGGGTCACTAATATCTGAAGGCAAGATGGCAGCACACGTGAGTAAAAATTCAGCAAACGTTATTTCATGTTTTTTATGCAATTTTCCTTTCCCGAAATGTAAAATATAATATTAATAGCGATTCGTGCAGACAAAGTCGATGCTTGACGAATAAGCATTCTCTTTTATCATAATGCATTTTGTAAGTGTCTGACTGAGAAAGTTATTTGGTTTGGTTTTTCATTTCTGCAAAATGCACGCGCTGCATCCATGCCAAGCCGCGCCACTGGCCATGCTACGGCTGCACATGCGGTGCTAGCTGCGCTGGTTTTGTACACTAAGTAAGGAGTCCGGCCCTTATGAGGTTTTTTTTCAGAGCATCTACACAAATTGGTATCAAGCTTATGTCATGGGAAATCAGTACTTGGTACTTGCATTGGTAGTAAACAAAAATTGTCGTAGGTTCGTTTATCGCAAAAAAAAAACCCCGGCAAAGTTATGCTCGTTTAAACTTTAAAGGCCGTTTTTTTTTTTTGGGGGGGGGGGGGGCGGCGATGTCTGTCATGTATTTGAATCCACTTTTTTCAAAGCACCTACACAAAATTGGTATCAATGGAAAGCTTGGCTCGTGGGAAACTTGGTTTGGTGAAACTAGGTTTGGTGAATAGCAATGGAAAACAAAATAAAGAAGGTACAGCTGATGTTACTGTGAGCAGAGTGTTATGTTTTGTTTGGTGAATCTCCAACCTGAGAGAAAACTCTTCCTGTTTACCACTCCTCTTCGCCTGTAGTCTCAAAAGGGTGGCGGATTTTCTTGCCAACAAGAAGGGGTGCCTCCTCGTCGTTGTCTGCCGTGACTGCTTGTCCAATGGTGAGAGAATGTCGGACAAGTTGTTTTAAGTTATCCGCCATCTCCTGGAAGCTTAAGGGCCAGCGACCACCGGTGTCCGTTTTCTTTGAGAACATACATCTTTAAGACATACATCAGAACACTTTCTGCTTAAGGACATTCTTCCTGAATTTCAGCTGGGCTTTTAAGGCCTTCACTATGTCAGCAGTCTTTGATAGGGAGTGATCAACCTGATGCTCGCTTTGCCAAAGACCCCAATGGATGACGTCCGATGTCTGCTGCTCTTTCCTTTGAAGTTGTTGAATGCTTGCTTCTTCAGCTTGTCAACTTAATTCAGCAACAGCAGCTCGTCGAGCTTTCTGGATGGCAAGATAGTGGCCTGTGGAAGCCTTCAGGACTTTTCTGACATATTTTCGACACTCAGAAAACAGCTGCTCCCTTTCTGCCCGTGATTTAGTCTGGAGCCAAGAAGATGTTTTATTGTGACTAAACATGATGTAAGCTTCACTTGTCATTGTAGATATGTTGGGTTTTTCCCTCAATTAACGGGCAAGGTGGCCAAAGATGGTCTCCGAAAATTGATTATGCTTTGGCAAATGGCAATCCTTTTGTTTTGTAAGCGTTGACCTCAAGAAAATCTAATAAACCATCTGCTAAAAAGAAGTACCGGCGGCGTTCTGAAAAAGTATTATAAAACGATTGCCTCTTAAAGGTTCTATAGGCAATCTATTGAACCCTTTAGATTTCAAGGGTTGTCTCATGAACGAAAGAAATGTACCATGGCAACCTGACTTCTCGTCACCTCCCTGAGCCACAGCTTTACTTGTTGTCCGAACGAATCTGGTGGTTGCAGCCTCTGACCAACTTCGAAAGGACTTGTCAAAGATTGGTGGTTCATCTTCGAAAAAAACCTTTTCAGACTCCAGTAAAGATGACGAACAGACTTCAGCTAAATGTACAAGAGCATGAAGACCTCAAAAGAAATTGCAACGCTTACCCAAAGAAAATCTCTCATGTTTGGTTAGTAATCCATAGTTGTCAACCATCTGTGGCAAAACTTCCTTCCTGTAATCTTCCAACAGCTCATTGAATTTTATTTGAGTGGCTGCTCTATCTGACATTGTGGAAGTTTCACTAGAAGAGGTCGGTGATAATTCTTCTATGTTGTCTAAAATAAGCTTGAAGGTGGAGAGAACATGTTGCCCAGACTTAGAAATGATATCCCTCAACCCAAGAACATAAAGCTTGCCTTCTGAGTCACTTAAATGAAACCCTTGAAATTTCCGTCCAAATTTGGAAGTCTCATCACTGAGAAGGCCCAGATTTTTCTTTCCAGGAATCTCTTCCGCGAGTTGTTTCTGGGCTTCGACCAATCTCATTATATTCCATTCATACTTGATGACTCGCTGGGCACATCGGTTGTTTTCTCGGCTAATCTTAACACAGACCCAATAACAGAAGGAAGTTGATCAGTTGAAACATTATGAGTGAGCAGCTCAAAAACACACTCTTTCATCTCAGCCGAGTTCTCTCCTGCACCATTCTTGGATATTATCTTGTCACCTTCAACCATGTCTCTGAGGCACTCATTTTGTCATATTATCTAGTGCAGCCTGTTTTGCCTGAAGTTGCTGTCTTGTGTCTTTTAGAAGTCTGGCCTTGTCTTCTGCTTGGAGTGAAAGTAGTTTGATTTGATTTTCTTGTTTCATAATTTTTTTCTGGAGATAGCAAATCTGTGAAGCTTTTTGTTTGGCTTCAGAATTCTTGCGGCAAATTGTTTGCTTCAAGATGTTGGTACTTGGATGTCTGTTTGTTTTGCTTTTTGTTTTACATTTCTTTGGTTGATGCTGTGGTGTGTCAGTGGGTGTATGTGTAGATGAGGCTTGGCTGGCTTGTAACTGGCTTTGTATTTTCTTCTTAGGTAATACAACTTCTTGGTCCCAAAACAATTGGAATTTAAGTAGGCCAGTGGCACCTGATTTGCTTTTATGCAGCATCTTCAGTCGGCTGTTTTGTGGGTCCTGACACTAGGTCAATTGTTTAGAGGAAAAAAGGGAAAAAATGCAACCTTCGAAGCCTTCCGCTTCATATTTCTTGATAACGGCCTCGTTCTTCATGTTGAAGTGTCACCAAATTTACTATATGTACAAGTATGGAAATGAACTTGGAAAAGTAAGGTCAATCAGTGTATAAAGAACAATGACTTGTTGCCTGATTCAATGCGAATCAATCAATTATCAACTCTGCAAAGGTGCAGTCTCCTTAAAGAGAAAGAAAAGTACAGCGTCTTTGCCACTATGGCAAGGTACAAAAGAAGAAAGCAGTAATTCTTGACGACTCTCAAAATTTATCAATATGTCACTTGTTACACTTTTAAGTGGCAATTGGAAACAGCATAAGTAATTGCTTCTATTTTTATTTTAACAAGGCGGCGTATGGAAATGAACTTGAAAAGAAAGGTCAATCAGTCTATAAAGAACAATGACTTGTTGCCTGATTCAATGCGAATCAATCAATTATCAACTCTGCAAAGGTGCAGTCTCCTTAAAGAGAAAGAAAAGTACAGCGTCTTTGCCACTATGGCAAGGTACAAAAGAAGAAAGAGCAGTAATTCTTGACGACTCTCAAAATTTATCAATATATCACTTGTTACACTTTTTAGTGGCTATTGGAAACAGCATAAGTAACAGCATAAGTAATTGCTACTAATTTTCAACCTCTTCTTCCAGCTCTGACATTTAGGAAAGAGCAGTCAAACTTGATTCAGCTCTTCTTTCAGCTCTGACATATAGGAAAGAGCAGTCAAACTTGATTGAAGATACTTACTATCGAAGGTGTTACACAACACACTTCTCTTATTAGGAAGAATCCATCTCATTTCATGGAAGACACAGTCCAAAAGACAAACAGCATCCCTACTAGTCTGCATCTGTCTTTCAATAAGTTCGATCACTTGACAAATGAAAGGCCAATCCTCAGGCAGCCGGGAGGACACAGTTTCTGTCAAAAGTGAGACAAAAGCCTCAGCTGCCGCTTCATGAAAGACAGGACTGGCTTGCAGTCTTCGTTATAGAAAGTAATACAACATCTGTGCCATTAGGGCAAGGTAAAACAGAAGAAAGAGCAAAATTAATGACTCTCCTAACTGGTTTGTAATGTGGCTTACCAAATGCGTTCATTATAGGAGTGGACAGTATACTGGACATTTTACACATGACAGATACAAATACCTAAAAGGGGTGGATTGGTGGACTCGCTACACAAAGCACGGATTTGGGTATTTCTTCCCTTTTGTTAAAAAATGTTTAAAATTTACAATTATAGACACTTGGACAGTTGAAAACTCAAGGTTTGAAATAATTTTTTCAAAAACTTTGTGAAGAATTTGTATGATGCGTGTGGGTTGTGTGTACATGTGCGCGCTTAGAAGTAGATTACCGGTACGCGCTGTTTCTAATAGCTATGAATTGCGTTCTGCGTGATAATCTTGCGCACCCGACATGCGAAAGCCAGCCGGTCATAAACAGCCAGCTCCAGCTTGTCATTATGGAGCGTTGAAACACCCCCCACATGACGCGCTCTACACCAATAGGAGTAGAGAAACTGTCTGGGGTATTTATGAATGAATTTTATAATAGTGTCATTAGTTTAAATGCTAGTCTCTATAACCAATCCATCAATCGATCATAAAAGTTAAAATCACAACTAATGGTTGTATATTTTACTCTCTTTAGATGGAGCAAGATGTTGTCAAGTTAATCTCCTCTCTAAAAGGACTCTCAGATCAAGTAAGTAAACACTAGGTCAAATTGTCTCATTACCATTGATGCATTTAAATCTGGACCCTTGATGCCAAATAATTGCTCTTCCTGCCAAACTCAAAACTGAGTTCTATTACTCATCATATAGATCATAAGAATTAGAGTGTTCTCCTCCATTACAGAATACAGGACCACTCTGGGGTTAGGGTTAGGGTTAAGGTTAGAGTTAGGGTCAGGGTTAGAGTTAGGGTCAGGGTGTGGTGTCAAAAGCTGATCGCAAGCTTGAGCGTGGCGGTTGGTAGAGAGCAAGGCAAGATGATAAATAGCCCAGTGCTATTCCTAGGAGACATTTAAACACAGTAACTAAAACTTTAACCGGGAGCCAATGTACTGCTGAAGGCCGGGTGTCGCATGGTCATATATTTCATAGCCTTCCAAATCAGCTTGGCCGCCCAGTTTTGGATGCGTTGAAGACGTTGGATGTCTGAAATGTTAGATCCAAGAAGCAACCCGTTGCCATAGTCTAATCTTGAAAGAATTAGAGCACGGATAATCTACTTCTCTAGCACTGAGGATACTGTTCACAAAAACTTCCTTGAAATCCAGAACTCCAAAGGGTGATCAACAGGTTGAAATGCCATCATTTCAATGTATCCCCTAAGATTTGAGTCCCAGTTTCAGACTTTTTTGTCGGCATTGTCTCTTATCCCTGAAAATACATTGGCTTGTACGTGTAATTTGTGTTGAATAGCGTATTCTATTGTTCACCCCGTATCAGGTGTCAGGTGTAACCAGCAGTGTGCAGACTCTACTGAAGAAAGTAGAAGATGGAGAAGTATCCACATCCAAAGGAATCAGCTTCCTGGAAGTCAAATATCATCTACTTCTAAGGTCAGAAATAAGTAGATTATTCATGGTGGACTTGAATACAATGCTGATAACTAGAAGGAATATCATTAGTTATCATCTCTTAAAATTTATCTTCAGGGGGACTGGTACAGCAACATAGCCCAAAATTAGAAGATAAGATAAACACTTTTACAAAGGTGCTGTACATCACCCTCTCACGATCATTTCCATTCTGGCTTATGATGGCATTGTAAGGTCATTGGAGTGAATATTATTTGTGGCGGGTTGTTTGACATTGCTCAATATTAAAGGTTCAGGGGACGGGTGTATATTTGATCCCCTCTCTATAATCTCATTGCTATTGAATATTATCCCTGTGCAAAGAGAAATAAACAATTTGCCAGAGACTGTGTCTTGAAATTGACATAACTGTTCATGCTGATGACATCCTAAGGAAACTGTGTTGCAACATTGGAGGGGTGCCCTGTGGGTCTCTGTAGCCGATGGCCATTTGTATGGCACAATTCACGACAGTCCTGATACTTCAGAGTGAAGGCAATTGCTTTCATATGCACACCGGTCATTGCCTTGGTGCCCTTGAAATGTTCCAGTAGAAACTTACAATTTCCCCATTGGGTGCCCTTTACCAAGGAGAAACTGCCTTGTTTGGATTTTAATGTGTTTTCTTTTAATTGTTCAGCGCCCAGGAGCATGTTAACATGGATAGGCGCTATATAAATTTCCATTATTATTATTATCATTTGGTGCCCTTGCCCTTAAAAAAAAGAAGCATACAGGCCTGTAACGAGATTGTGTATTATTGTTTTTGATTGTTGACTCGTTGTAGCTACTTAATGAATGTGACGTGCGTCATGATGCAGAAGACTGAGGGCCGTAAGCTAAGCGGCAACCCATCCATTGAGCACCTCGTTGAGATCAGAACAGTTCTAGAGCGCATGAGACCGATTGATCAGAAGCTACATTACCAGGTTGATAAGCTCGTTAAGACAGCAGTTACAGGAACAATCGCTGAAAATGATCCACTTAGATATAAACCAAATCCTGGCAATCTGCTTAGCAAGGTTAGTATACAATATTTAACCTGAGTGCTGGGCATCTTGCCCCTTTGCAAGCGCGCCCCCAACAAAGTCGCCCCCTGCAAAGTCGCCCCCCTGCAATGTTGCCCCCCAACTAGCTCACCCCGAGTTGTTACAAAGCACATCTTTACAAAAGATGCCAAATGCTCACATTATTTTTGTTTTAAATCAACCAGCACTGGGTTGTCAGAATACAAATCTTTTAAAAAATAAATAAGGATCTTAATTTTTGTTCTCCAAATAACGGACAGCCTTGACTAACAAGTATGTTACCTTGTCAGGAAATACAAAAAACGTCTCTTCTTTGATTAAACTAGTTTCCGGGTTTTTTCCCCCAGTTTTTTTCTTCAATCAGCCATTTACTATCATATTATAAGTGTTTGTTAAATTTGCCTTCTTGCTTACAGCTCGATGAGGAAGATGCAGAAGACAGTTCAGATGATGATGAAGTCGCAAAACCAAAGAAGTATGTGCCTCCAAAAGTGGTTGCCATGCATTACGGTAAGTCAATGCTCTGAAGCATTTAAGGTTGGATGCCGTTCAGATGATAGTGGTGGGCGATTACCAAGAGAGTAAAATGTTTTCATGGGCATTGTGACATTCATAGACCCTATCGCAAATACTTGGTGCGCGCCCAATTGTGGAATGAGGTGCATGCTGGTCTTGCTACATGTAGCTATCAAATTTGATCACTAGCTAGACCAGCATGCACCTCATTCGACAGTATGCGCTTGCGCTTGGTATTTGCGTAAAAGGTCTATGTAATTGCAGTCCCTCAAAACATCGTCAAATTGCCCACAGTGGAGAATTTCGAGGATATTTTTCCGCATCCTGCCGACAGCTCCACTCATTTTTACAAAAATGACATCTCATAAAAAGTGTTGTATAGCTGTACCAAAAGTTAACACGTTTTTTAAATGTTACTTTTGCTTTATGTTTGTTCCTGGCCATAGATGGTGATGAGACGGTGAAGCAGAGGCAGGAGAAGCATCTTGAGAAAGCTAAGAAGAGAGCCCTGAGCAGTGCTCTCATGCAAGAACTCAGACGTAAGAACTAAAAATTGTATCAATTATCGTAAACTTTCATTCAATGTGTAGTGACCGTGGGTTTGTGGACAGTCCTGAACAGTGTAAGATAAAGAGGTATTCTAATGATAATATAATAATAATAAGACTTGTAATGCTGGGTGTTCAAAGTGCAGTAAAACCAAAAACACAACTAAAACAAAACAAAGAAAAACAGACACAACAAAATTACTCATTGAAAATCTGTTACATAAGATAAGTTTTGAGAAGAGGTTTGAATTTTGTGGTACAAAGACAAGATCTAAGATTAAGTGGTAGAGAGTTCCAGATGCGTGACGCAGCTGAAGAAAAAGACCTGTCACCCCATGAGGAGGATCATGGAACTTGATCGAAATTTCCTTGATGGAGTGTAGATTTGAAGCAGTTGTACTATGTATTTATGCAGTGCAGAAGATCACCCTCCTGGATCCTTGCCTTTGCTTATTGTCCATAATGCTATGGTTTTCAACCACACCCCTGTTTCTTTATGTTACATCCCAAGAGGGCAGGCAGTTTGCTGCGTCTGGGTATACTGGTCACTTGTGGCAGCATTCTCAACGAGAACAGGGCCCAGTTTCATGGCTCTGCTTACCGACAAATTCTGCGCTTACCATGACGAATCCCCTCTTACATGCAAGCGCAGAATTTCTGCGCTAGCTTTGTAAGCGTAGAATACCTAGTAATGTGATGTACGCACGGCAGAAGCCAAAGTTCGCCGCTAACCCGTGAATTACGCTTGCGGTAAGCACAGTATTCCCCGCTTCCGTAAGCGCCGATTCTGTACGCCAAGCAGAGCCATGAAATTGGGCCCAGTACAGTTGAACAACTCCTTTGTGCCCCTTCACAAAGCTGCCAACTGTCCCTGATTCTGCAGAAAGTCCCTGAAAATGAACGGCTCTTATATTAAACTCACATTATTGAACTTGTTTGTATTGCAGAGGAATACTTTGATGGCCCAGAGGAGGTTCGGGTGAGTCACATTATGATATTTGGAGCCCCCAATTTTTTTACTTGTCATTTTGCTTTGATAAATTTGATGATCGATTGCATGAATTTTCCTTATAAGAAACCTCAATTTTACAAGATTCTATACTGCCAAAAGTATGAAAGATGCAAAAAAGACCTGTATGATGGCCAAACGGTCCTGCACGGGAATTAATTTCTGGTGTTGTCAAAGTTTGGGTTTCCTTCCTGGTCTTGTCATGTTTGTCCTTGTACTGTATGATGGCTTCAGCCACAGTCATATGTGTCAGCAAATTTTGAAAACTTTTAAAATTGCTTGTTATTCATCTTTGAGGTCAAATCTGCAATTCCCTTCAGCCAAATATTGTTCTCCAATTTCACCCTAAGTTCCAAAGGTTGTTGTTTTATTTGTACCATTTTATGTGTTCAACTATCCTGACAGAGATTGTGTCTTTTCAATTTTACAGAGATGTACTTAATTGTGATTGTATCTATTCATTTTAACCTAGATGTACTCAATATTTTGTTGATTTCATTTGCAGGAGGGCACTCATTTACACAGACTGAAAGATGACAATGAAGCCAGACATAAACGAGAGTATGTTCAAACTTGTTTATTAACTTTTCTTTGAGTTGTAATTGCAAGTCATATTTATTCTCATTCCAATGTAAGACTAGGTTGCAGCACCCATACGCTGCAATTGTCCATTGTTTACAGAAGTCTGAGATGCGCTCATTTCTGAGAACAGTGGATGCCACCTATTGTTCCAAAAACTCTCATGCAAGAACGTTTTTAATACAACTGCACTATAAAATGGCCCATATTGGGGACTTTGGTTCTAGAATTTGTTTACAGTAACCAGTGTATTTTGAACAAGCCTTAATGTGACATTAACATTTAATCTTTTATAACTGTTACTTATTATTTCACAGATATGAAGAGGAGAACTTTGTTCGTCTTCAAGTAACCAAGAAGGAAAAGGTACAAAGTTTAGCTGTTATTACTTCGTGTTGCTTGGAAACAAGCTTAAAGGAACGTTACAGAATTGGTTAGAAACAAAAGTTGTGACAATCACAGATTTACATAAAACTTACATGGTCTTAATATATATATTTGGTTTGCGGTAACACCATGTGTGTATCTACTTGCCAGGTAGAGTTGTTCTTAGGGAACTGTCTTGCTTTATTCTACTGCCGTGGAGTAGATAATCAGATTTGGGAGACTTCTCAGTTCTGAAAAGAACTGTCCTGCTTTATAACTATTACCAGGGCGGATGGTATAGATATACTGGACTACTACTTTAGCTTATAGGATCGTACTAACTGTACTGCCGCGGAGTCAGTTCGGAATTGGTCTCAACGTTTCGACTAGCTTGCTCTAGTCATCGTCAGGAGACTGAAGAGGTAGAGAGGAGTAGGCTTATTTATAGGGGTTCAGTGGATCCACTGCAGGTCAATCAATGCTCTGATTGGTTGTGTGGTTGGCGGGCTCAGGGCTATTGTTAGGGTTGCCCATTGTGTGAGAAACCTCTCGGGTGTAGTGAGGCGTGTCAGTAGGTTGGTGGTTGTTAGAGGAGGAGGGTGGTAGGATAGTATGCCAAATGCTGCTGATGAAATAGCCGATATCTTGTGGCACAGTGTCGTGTCTGTATATTTCGATAGCTTCCCTTATGCGCCTTGTATACCAATGTCTCTCAGGTGCTATGATACGAGCCTGATCCCAATGTATGACATGGTCTAAATCGGTGGAGTGTTTGACAATGGCAGATTTGTCATATTCCCCTCTGCGGCCGTGTGCTTTATGTTCTTTTAGCCTGGTAGTTAGATCTCTACCGGTCTCGCCAATGTACACTTTACCACAAGTACAAGGAATTCGATAGACCCCTGCCTGACTGCTAGAGTCATGCTTGTCTTTGTGAGTGTGTAGCTTAGTATCCAACTTGTTGCGAGTTCGGTAGTAGACCTTGATTTCGGCCTCACGGAGGATCCGTTGAATTTTGTGTGAGGTATGACCAATGTACGGAAGGACCGCAATGGGCATATCTTTGGATTGTGCATGGTCTTATGATGATGATAGTAGAAAACATCCTGTGAAATGATTTTGTCTGAAATTTCATATTTGATAAGAAATAACTTATCTAGTTTTGTGTTTGGATTTTATCGCTCAGTGAGTGTTTTACGGTATTCATTTTTGTTTTGGCATTGATGCGTTGATCTCGAACTTCTACAGGTTTGTCAGTTTATGTATATGGTGGATTACATAAAGTGCTTACACTGCCAGCAACAGTTTTGCTAGCAAAACCAATTCTGTAATGTTCCTTTAAAGTAAACAGTACAATGTTATCTCAAATATTGAAAAACAAGTATTGGCATTGGGGCAATACAAGACTGGATAAATGATCAATTACAAAACTAAATCTACAAAGTACTGAACCACATAACCAGGTAGAAACAAGTTTGCCAAGTTTTGTTTTATTTGTGACGTACATTGTATTTTGTGTTTGACTTTACAGCAAGCCCAGCGGAGACTAACTACGACCTCTAGCCTGAAGTCTCTGACCCGCTTTGATGACATCAGCATTTTGGATCAGTCACATGAGGACATGCCCACCAAGAAGAAGTGAGTTTGTAAAACAACCCAATGTGAAATGGACTTAAAGAAACACGTTGCCTTGGATCGGTTGGGTTGGCCTATAAAAAGCGTTTGTAACCCTTTTTTATGATTCACACGAACATGCCTCGAAATTGCACGGTTTTCCTTTTACCTCGTCGACTGACACGTTCGGCTATTTCTCGGAGTCAAATTTTTGACTCCCATGAATGGCCGACCTTGTTAGTTTGCACAGTATAAGGAAAACCACACAATTTCGAGGCAAACTTGTGTGGATCATTGTATTCTACATTTAAAACATCTTTCCAACCATATGCATTTTATTAAAAAGGGTTACAAACGCTTTTTATAGACCAACTCGTCCGATCCAAGGTAACGTGTTCCTTTAATGTTTCTTTGGGACGGGGAAGATATTATGGGGTGATTGGTAATTCCTGAGTTGTTGACTTTGGTATTGGATAAAGATAGTTAGAGAGTGAATCTTTGTTTGCCCATAAAAATAATATTAATATTGAAGTCTTATATAGCGCACGTACCTACCAACAAGGTACTCAAGGCGCCGAGTATATACAAACTTTCAGAAAGATAGGTTATTGAAATTTATGAATTCTGAGACCCAGTTTTGTAGCATCCTATAAGGGTTTACAAGGTGCTACGGCGCATTCAGCAGCCACAGCCAGGAACAACTGGGCAAATCCCTTCATAAAGGATAACCCCCAACCCACCACCACGTTACAGTATGTGTTCTTCACAGATGAATTTGCCCAATGAAATTTAAACTCATCCTTGCATGGTTTATAATAAATATCACTGAATATTGAAAGGTCACATTAATGCATTTATTTGAATCTTTTATAACGCCCTGTTTTTCTTGTGCATTTTATTTTTCAGGCGGAAGTTACCAAGCAAGGTAAATCCAGTTATAATTATTTGTAAATAAGGGAATAAAAGGGCAGCGACGAGTTCTAACACGGCCGTTTAAAGCGGGCAGGCTTCAAACTTATACAAATTTTGCATATGTTGACCTTTTTCAAAGGCAATTAACAACCTTATAGCACTGAGACAACAATTCAGTGTTTGTTGTTTCTGTATCCAGTAAACACAGTATTTGCAAATGTAAACAAAACTAGGCGTGATATTCTTCTTACTTTAAACTCTCTCTGATTTTCAGCCCTATGTAAAATCAGCACCAAAACTATTTTAAGAAGCCTGAAAAGTCAATGAAAGTCAATACCATATGCACATGTAGGTCGGCCCTTGTGCTCAATCATAAATCCCCAACCTTTTTTTTTTCAGAGAGCAAAATATCATGCCTACAAAACGTTACGATTCTTTAGTTCACACTTCAGTTACTGATTCTTTAGTTCACACTTCAGCATCCTTGCTAATAACCTCCCCCCCCCCAACCACAACCCCTCAGCATTGTCACTGTTTCAGGTCAGTGGTCTTGTGGGGTAGTCAACTGTTCTAGAGTACATGTACTATGTTTAACCCTGATGCAATAGTTCTGTCAATTAACACCAACAGTTATTTAAAGACATGATTGTGTTTTGTTTCAGCTTCGTAAGAAGTTGCAGAAGAGTGCAGCCAAGAAGAGGAAACGGAACTACTGAAGACCTAAGAGGGACTGTGAAGATGGAAAATAAATAGGTACCCTGTTCATCTTTGATGCAGAAAATGCTCAGATGTAACATTGAGCTGTTACATTGAGGTGCACTCTTGGCATTATGGTTATTTACAGATGTGGGGCATCATTACAGGTTAACCCTAAATTATTATTCTTAAAGGTGCTACAATGTATGTCAGATTTTGGGGCCCAAACGTTAAAAAATTGGGGTTTTTTTTGAGTGAATGGTATTTCAAAGAGTATCACCCGCTCTAGCGAAAACAAGTTTACCTTTTACTTTTAATGGTCAGGAACCATGACAAAAATTTGAAACGTTTCTTATAAAACACATAAGAATTGGTCACATGATATATTGCCAGGATCCTGACAAAAACTAATTTTGAGCACTTTTTTTCACTGCTACTAATAATTGGCGGACTTTTTCGAGCAATGGTTCATACGAAAGCTTTTTACTTTCTCGACCCCCGTCAAAATACCTATTGAATTTTAAATCAAAATGTTTGGCTCAAATCGGCAAACAATTTGACATTGCATCTTTAACGGCACTGCAAAACTGCACACGTTACGTTATTACTCAAAATGTAAATTAATGTTGCCATAAAACCTTACCTGGTAACAAGCAACGGAGAGCTATTGGTAGTATAAAACATTGTGAGAAACGATTCCCTCTAAAGTTATGTAGTTTTTGAGAAAGAGGTAATTTCTCGCTAAAACAATTCAGGACATCTGGCCAGAAGCCTTTTATACCTTTCTGAAAGCACACTATTTTGTACAAGGGTGTTTTTGCTACCATAATTTTCTTGCAACTTCAATAACAAATTTTCACAGGCTTGTTATTTTATGCATATGTTGGGATACAGTTCTTTGACAATTACCAAACATGTTCATACCTTTAACCCTTTTTTATAACATAACGTTTGAAACTTTTGAGAACCCAATCTATCAAAGAATAGTTTGTGGCAAGATTCTTTAAATGTGACTCTCCATGCCAAAATCAGAAACTTCTTGGAAATATTGAGATAATACAATGTGATGTGATTTCTTAAACCCTCCATGTTAACAAATATACTTCTGATATCAGTTTTTGTAGGTGTTTTAAAGCTACTATTCTCATCTATAATGTTTTAAACTGAAAACTGGATTCATAACGCGCCAAATTTCCTATATTTTCTCAAAGACACTATTCACAAAAAAGCTTAACACTAAACATGATATCAACAAAACAAATGGTGAACAAATCTAAATGCTGAGAAAAATAATCATAATTTTTGGCAGGAAGTGTCTGTTTTTTGCATGGAGAGTCACATTTTTCCCCGAGGAGTTGTGGTGGCTCTGAAAAGAACTAGTTAAGGTAACGACAAATCTGTACTGAGTATACAGTGCTAACACACATCGGTGTATGGGTTAAAAACCAAAATTAATATTCTTTATCCCTGATGCAAATTTAACATCTAATAGATCTGCATCTTCATCTGTCCGCTACTGTACAAACGCCTGGTGTGGCTACCCCGTACAGAAGGTTTGGAACAGTTTACTCTGATAGACTTCAGGAAATAAGGAAATGTGTTTAGAAACAAGTCGCTAGTAATGAAGTTCATCAAGTCATTGTACACTGACAAATTTATGTAGATCTACACAGTAACTTCACTACATGAAATAAATATTTATCTCTGCAAAGAACACTTTTAACAGTAAAGAAATGACCATCAAATTGTGTAATGAAATTATCGGCTCTTTTTGTTTTTGGGATTCGCAGGTTATAGGCTCCAAAGTGGCAAAAACACAAATACAATGTAGATTTGTTTTTTACTTTGAGGAATTCAAATGACTAAAAAGAAAGCACAATCATTCGCTACAAAAAATATACACAAGTAGTAGCAAAATGTTTTAATTATAGACACAGTTTAAACAATGGTTTGAATCTCTCTTTTGAAGATGGGGTGGTTTTGGTTTTGTTGTTTAAGAAAGTCAGTGGCTCTCTTCTCTCTTTCGTCTGAGGCTTTTGCCTGGAGCTTGCATCGGTCTCGAAAAGAAACTAAACAGTTTCTTCACTGTGGTTAGTTCTTCCTAGGTCTTAAAATGTGTGTCCAGCTTTGCGGTGGAACTTTCCTTGGCCTCTGTTAGTTGTTGCTTGATATCTGATTTGAACTTTTGGTATTGATCAAGGTCAATTTCGCAAAAGCAAGACCCATATGTGTGTAACACACACACGAACTGACTCAGTGCAAAAGAATTAAACTTTTACACAACCACATTTACTGCTCTTAGATATTAAACAAACTTTAACTTTTAGCAAAAACTTGCAAACTGCAGTAAAACTTTAACAGCTTTATACTAACTATTGGCCAATAGAAATAAACAATCTCAAAACACTAGGATCCTAGATTTATCAGTTCACGAGTTCAATTCCGCGATTAATATCAGATCTATCAGTTCACGAGTTCAATTCTGCGATTAATATCAAGGATACGGGCACTGTAATTCCTCCTCCACTCGACACCTTGCAGCTACATATACAGATGTAGGTACGCAGTAGGTCGAATAGTTCAGAAGTCCCGGGGAAACTTGTTGCAGCTAAGTAGTACGTCTAGACCCAGTCCAGCAGACAGCGAGTCCAGATGTGGAAGGTCCGCAGTTTCATTCGTCACTAAGTACCAACACTCCAACAGTTTAGAGTTTATTCAACTTGAGGAAGCTGATTATTCATAGAGAAGATCTAAGATTGTAGATCTGAGATCTGAAAGCCAACAACTGCCAATAAATCTTTACTGGTTTGCAGGAACACAAAACCTGCTAACAGGGGGTTATTATTTCTCCCTCAACTATTATATTTCAAAACAAAATGATGAGCATGGAAAAAACATGACATGCATAGCAACCAACATGTCTGCCATGGAACACTCTCACATGGCCTGGACATCTCCAGCCATTTGAGGGCGCTATCACCTTTTGAGCTCTGGGCTACATGTGCCTCTAAGTTTTTCTAAGTTTCCTTGAAATCTTCCTCGTAGGCGACTAGATGGTGGGGGTGTGGTGGTCTTGACTGGGAGACTATGTATGTGGGTGGTGTCTTGGTCTTGACAGCTTTCGACAAAGAAACAATTTGTTTGTCTATGTGAGCCTTAGCTGTCGTGAGCGATGGCACAGTTGCAGCTAGGGATTTAACAAAATCAAAGTCTACTGATTGTAGATGTTTCTTTGCTATGTTGACTTTTGGAAATTTTGGGATAACCTTGTTCAAATCGTCTTTCCAGCGATCAGTGATCAGTTGCCGCAGGGCAGAGAGATTCGGAGCTGGTGTTCGGTGAAAATTTTTGAAAATTGGCAGTGTGAGAGGAAGACCGGGGTATTGTAGGTATTTTTACCTCTGAAACTTGATCTTGATCTTGTTCTTGATCAGTAACTGTCTTGAATAGTAATCTACTCTTGCAAAGGCTCTTTCTGGAAGTTTGGCTCAGCTTGGAAGACATTTTGTGAATGAGAGATGTCTTGGGAGATGTATTTACATGTGCTGGTCACGTACTGAGTCCTTAGGGAAGCCATCAAAAATAAAGTAGGCGGCGTCCTGCATCCCGCCGCAGCGCTTGAACTTTCGGGTTTACTTGTATTAATCATACAGCTCAAAAAATCACAATACAAACATAAACGGTTATTTATGAAAATGACGACACAAGTTTAAAACAATTATGTCCCAGCAACACAATTACAACCTTAATTTGGCTGCCACTTTCCTACATTTGCCGTTTATTGAATCGCGCAAACTCTTTCTCCCTGACGCTGATGCAAAAGCCCCTGGAAATTCTATGCCTGCTTGGGACATAATCGCTTTAAGGGCTTCCTTGGTTACTACCGACCCACCCTTGCATAGAACAGGGCCCCCGTGAGAATTGCAGATAGCAAGTTCATTGTCCGAAAACAGCTTCGATGTTAACTTGAGTACAAACTCGTTGACCGTGGAAATCCTTGTGTCGTAGTAGGTTTCCCGGCTCATAGCGTGCACGGCTACTTCCGGCACCCCGATCGTGACCTCCTGGTGGTCAAGCACCAGGTACTTTGGTTCGGGCTTGTCGTCTGCAATGCTTAGGTGTTTCTTGATCTTTGACATATCTCCTGAGAGTTTTTTAAGTTCAGCCAAAATTAACTTGAGAGTTGCTGGTGGCACTTGGGATTGTGGGGTCTCTCTGTCATCCAGGCCTTCCTGGGCTGGGTGGATCCCGGTTGCTTCCGGGGCAGCATGGGTTGGGGAGAGCTGGATTGGCTCCGGGGCTTCCTGATTGATACGGGGGGGAGCTTATCGGTTGCGTGTCCAAACCTTCCTCGGCTGTGGGGAACTCGATTGTGTCCAAACCTTCCTCGGCTGGGGGGAACTCGATTGTGTCCAGACCTTCCTCGGCTGGGTCAGAGATCAGGGGAGAGGAGTGATGAGGACTCGAACTCTTCAATGAATATGTCGGCTAGAACCAGGGATATAAGGGATCCCATGGAAGTCCCAGCTGTCTGCTCGTAGTACTTGCCCTGGAATTGAAAACAACTTGAGGAACAAATGTGTAAAGCAAATCATGAATTTGGTCAGGTGAAAGAACAGTACGATCAGGGAGGGATGGGTCATGTGATAATCTCTCCTTGGCCAAGAAGCAAGCTTCATCAGTGGGCACGTTGGTGAAGAGAGATTCCACATCAAAACTTACCAAGATATCAGTGGGTTGTAGGGTTTCTGAAAAGCGTGTTGACTACGGAGGTGAACTGGTGGCCGTAAGGATATAGGAGATCCTGTGGGTTGCCCAGGGGCGCAATTGAATTGAGATATAGGAGATCTCATCTTCTTGGAGGGTGCGCGATTGAAGTGAGATATAGACGATCTCTGCTTCTGGTGGTATAACTTGTGGAACTTGGCTATCTGCTTCCTGCGGGCGGTCGCGAAGGCATGCTGGCTGAATGAACTGGAGAGGGCGCTGATCTTGGAGAAATCTTTCGGGTGTAGGGAGGTAAGCAGTTCCTGCTCGGTGTGAGTGATATCATGATCTAGACCGGCTAGAGATGATCTGGTGGATGATATCTGCTCCTTGAGAAGGGCATAACTGGCGGCTTGAAGGATGGACGAAGAACGGCAAGTCAAGGCCCGAATCAAGCTACGCTTACGTTCCATATGCTTTCATCATATCCATAATTTACTTAAAGCCATTAGACAGATCTACAGAAGGTACTAGTGAAAGACTTCCCTCGAAATATTATTCCATAAAATGCTTTACGCTTTTGAGAAAACATTAAAAGAAGAATAACAGATTTATTTTAAACACATGTCATGACACGACGAAACGTGAAGGGTGGGTTTCCCTGTTATTTTTTCCCAACTCCGAAAATCGATTGAGGCTAATTTTCACAGGTGTGTTATTTGACAAGTTGTGATAAAAAAATGGTGTGGTTGATATAATAAAAAGGGGGAACTAACTTAAATTCAACCTTACTTTTGATCTCTTCAGCCTCCTACAACCTTCATCTATAGCTGCCACACACTGTTTTTTCCAATACATATCATACATGTAGGACCTTGGTGAAACTGAGGCACACGCACTGATAGCTTTTTTTAACAAAGTTCATTCGTGTGGCGTCTAGTCTATTTATCCCTTTCACTCCACGGCAATTTGACGAAGCCGTTTCCTCTTCTGTGAATAGTTGACGGACAAGCAGCAGTGCCAGGTTGGGGATGGATGAGCTTGTCTTTCTTAGAGCAAAAATCTTTGTCGGCGACATGTCAAAATTATTCTCTGGAACTTACTTTTTGGGGTGTCTCCTCATTGTCTACTATGTGGGCCTCTTCATCATGATGGTCGGAAAACATTGTGCTGCTCTGGCATGTCTGATCTGCATCGAGTAAAGTAAGGATTTGCCTCGGCATTCTCTGGTTATGCTCCGGTCGTCGCTGGTGTGGAGGTCCTGTCCTGTTAGAGGGAGGTCATCAAGCCTAGGACATCTAGGATCTAGGACGTTCGCCCTATGGGCCAAAGTCACTAGGGTGGAGACTCTTGTCAAAGGACCTTTTTGGGGGCATGGAACAGTTCCTGAAGCCATACTTCCCTAACGTCATGTTATGTCATGTCATGTCATGTCGTCATGTCATGTCATGTCATGTCGGCACATTATAAGTTATCACACAAGCGCGAGTGGAATACGAAAAAATATTGCACTTCTGCGAGGCCAAAGGCCAAGTTGGATATGGGCTGCAGACGCGCTATATTTTTCCGTATTCCACGAGCGCGAGTGTGATAACGAATTTATCTTCCAGCCTCATTAAGTCAATGAGGTTAGGTTATGTTTTTGTTTTTGGTTTTGCACGCGCAAAGTTTAGAATGTAATTTGTGCACTGACCGTATGCGGAGCGTGACGCATTGACACTCACAATACGCAGAGTGCAATATAAAAAAATGGGAGAAGGTTAATGTCTGATATCAAACTACGGTTCAAGCATCTGATTGGAGGATTAGCTCGTACTGCAAGATAACATGTCATGTCACGCCACATCACGCAAAGTGTATAAACCGGCCAATCATAAATTTATTTCCTGAAACAATTAACATCAAGGTAAATTGTCTTACCTGAGAATTCCTCTTGACCAGGTCGTCTTATGTGTCTTGTTCTTCAAGACGACCTCTTTCTTGTCATTCCAGTCACCTCGGTATGGAGTAGAGATATCTTCCATCTTTAAGGTGTACACCCCACTTGGCCGGCATGCAACACCTAGTATTGTATGGGTGAGTGCAACCCGCATGCCGATTCTTTCTAGGTCTTAAAATGTGTGTCCAGCTTTGCGGTGGAACTTTCCTTGGCCTCATACACAAATAATAGCAAAATATTTTAATTATACATGTAGACACAGTTTAAACAATGGTTTGAATATCTCTTTTGAAGATGGGGTGGTCTTGGTTTTGTTGTTTAAGAAAGTCAGTGGCTCTCTTCTCTCTTTCGCTTGAGGCCTTTGCCCGGAGCTTGCTTCGGTCTTGAAAAGAAACTAAACAGCTTCTTCGGAGGGTGCGCGATTGAAGTGAGATATAGACGATCTCTGCTTCTGGTGGTATAACTTGTGGAATTTGGCTATCTGCTTCCTGCGGGCCGTCGCGAAGGCATGCTGGCTGGATGAACTGGAGAGGGCGCTGATCTTGGAGAAATCTTTCGGGTGTAGGGAGGTTAGCAGTTCCTGCTCGTTGTGAGTGATGTCATGATCTAGACCGGCTAGAGATGATCTGGTGGATGATATCCGCTCCTTGAGAAGGGCAGAACTGGCGGCTTGAAGGATGGACGAAGAATGGCGAGTCAAGGTTCGAATCAAGCTACGCTTACGTTCCATAAGCTTTCATCATATCCATAATTTACTTAAAGCCATTTGACAGATCTACAGAAGGTAATAGTGAAAGACTTCCCTTGAAATATTATTCCATAAAATGCTTTAGGCTTTTGAGAACACATTAAAACAATTTTCGTTTCTCGATATCGAGAATAACAGATTTATTTTAAACACATGTCATGACACGGCGAAACGTGAAGGGTGGGTTTCCCCATTATTTTTTCCCAACTCCGAAGACCGATTGAGGCTAATTTTCACAGGTGTGTTATTTGATAAGTTGTGATAAAAAAAAATGGTGTGGTTGATATAATAAAAAGGGGGAACTAGCTTTGATTCAACCTTACTTTTGATCTCTTCAGCCTCCTACAACCTTCATCTATAGCTGCCACACACTGTTTTTGTCCAATACACATCATAGGACCCCGGTGAAACTGAGGCATACGCACTGATAGCTTTTTTTAACAAAGTTCATTCGTGTGCCGTCTAGTTGATTTTTTCCCTTTCACTCCACGGCAATTGGGCGAAGCCATTTCCTCTTCTGTGAAAAGTTGACGGACAAGCAGCAGTGCCAGGTTGGGGATGGATGAGCTTGTCTTTCTCAAAGCAAAATTCTTTGTCGACGACATGTAAAAGTTGTTCTCCGGAACTTACTTTTTTGGCAGTGTCTCCTCATTGTCTACTATGTTGGCCTCTTCATCATGATGGTCGGAAAGCGTTGTGCTGCTCTGGCATGTCTGGTCTGCATTGAGTAAAGTAAGGATTTGCCTCGGCATTCTCTGGTTATGCTCCGGTCGTCGCTGGTGTGGAGGTCCCGTCCCGTTAGGGGGAGGTCATCAAGCCTAGGACATCTAGGGCGTTCGCCCTATGGGCCAAAGTCACTAGAGAGGAGACTCTTGTAAATTGATCAAGGACGGTGCGCAGCCCGCTATCCAGACAATGGGGCCTCATTCCTTAAACCATCTCAGCTTCCTGGGGAGTATACAGGCTGTGCGAAAATTATATGCGCTACATGGCTAAACCATCACAAGAACCATCTCTGCCCTCACAGGTACCCATTTACCCCTGGGTTGAGAGAAGCAATTATAGTTAAGTGTCTTGCTCAGGGACATCTGTTAACATCTGAAATGAATATGGCGGGTTTACTGGAATTAATCATACAGCTCAAATAATCACAATACATGTACAAACATAAAAGGTTATTTATGAAAATGACGACAAGTTTAAAACAATAGATCGATCCATTACGCCCCGCCTCCTTACCAGTTGACCAATCACAGCCGCGAAACCCGATCACCATTTGTGCAAAGATCACCAAACGGTTCAAATGGTGATCAGATTTCGCGGTTGTGATTGGTCAATGATAATTGGGCCTGGCTTAATGGATCGGTGTAATATGTCCCAGCAACACAATTAAAAGCTCAGTTTGGCTGCCACTTTCCTACATTTGCCGTTTATTGAATCGCGCAAACTCTTTCTCCCCGACGCTGATGCAAAAGCCCCAGGAAATTCTATGCCTGCTTGGGACATAATCGCTTTAAGGGCTTCCTTGGTTACTACCGACCCACCCTTGCATAGAACAGGGCCCCCATGATAATTGCAGATGGCAAGTTCATTGTCCGAAAACAGCTTTGATGTTAACTTGAGTACAAACTTGTTGACCGTGGAAATCCTTGTGTATCTCGTCGTAGGTTTCCCGGCTCATAGCGTGCACGGCTACTTCCGGCACCATGATCGTGACCTCCTGGTGGTCAAGCACCAAGTACTTCGGTTCGGGCTTGTCGTCTGCAATGCCTAGGTGTTTCTTGATCTTTGACACATCTCCTGAGAGTTTTTTAAGTTCAGCCAAAATTAACTTGAGAGTTGCTGGTGGCACTTGGGATTGTGGGGCCTCTCTGTTATCCAGGCCTTCCTGGGCTGGGTGGATCGCGGTTGCTTCCGGGGCAGCATGGGTTGGGGGGAGCTGGATTGGCTCCGGGGCTTCCTGATTGATACGGGGGGAGCTTATCGGTTGCGTGTCCAAACCTTCCTCGGCTGTGGGGAACTCGATTGTGTCCAAACCTTCCTCGGCTGGGGGGAACTCGATTGTGTCCAGACCTTCCTCGGCTGGGTCAGAGATCAGCGGAGAGGAGTGATGAGGACTCGAACTCTTCAATGAATATGTCAGCTAGAACCGGGGATATAAGGGATCCCATGGACGTCCCAGCTGTCTGCTCGTAGTACTTGCCCTGGAATTGAAAACAACTGGAGGAAACGCATGTGTAAAGCAAATCATGAATTTGGTCAGGTGAAAGAACAGTACGATCAGGGAGGGATGGGTCATGTGATAATCTCTCCTTGGCCAAGAAGCAAGCTTCATCAGTGGGCACGTTGGTGAAGAAAGATTCCACATAAAAACATACCAAGATATCAGTGGGTTGTAGGGTTTCTGAAAAGCGCGTTGACTACGGAGGTGAACTGGTGGCCATATGGATATAGGAGATCCTGTGGGTTGCCCAGGGGCGCGATTGAATAGAGATATTGGAGATCTCATCTTCTCGGAGGGTGCGCAATTGAAGTGAGATATAGACAATCTCTGCTTCTGGTGGTATAACTTGTGGAATTTGGCTATCTGCTTCTTACGAGCGGTCACGAATGCATGCTGGCTGAATGAACTGGAGAGGGCGCTGATCTTGGAGAAATCTCTCGGGTGTAGGGAGGAGTGCAGTTCCCGCTCGGTGTGAGTGATGTCATGATCTAGACCAGCTAGAGATGATCTGGTGGATGATATCCGCTCCTTGAGAAGGGCAGAACTGGCGGCTTGAAGGATGGACGAAGAATGGCGAGTCAAGGTTCGAATCAAGCTACGCTTACGTTCCATAAGCTTTCATCATATCCATAATTTACTTAAAGCCATTTGACAGATCTACAGAAGGTACTAGTGAAAGACTTCCCTTGAAATATTATTCCATAAAATGCTTTAGGCTTTTGAGAACACATTAAAACAATTGTCGTTTCTCGATATCGAGAATAACAGATTTATTTTAAACACATATCATGACACGGCGAAACGTGAAGGGTGGGTTTCCCCGTTATTTTTTCCAAACTCCGAAGACCGATTGAGGCTAATTTTCACAGGTGTGTTATTTGATAAGTTGTGATAAAAAAAAATGGTGTGGTTGATATAATAAAAAGGGGGAACTAGCTTTGATTCAACCTTACTTTTGATCTCTTCAGCCTCCTTCAACCTTCATCTATAGCTGCCACACACTGTTTTTGTCCAATACACATTATAGGACCCCGGTGAAACTGAGGCATACGCACTGATAGCTTTTTTTAACAAAGTTCATTCGTGTGCCGTCTAGTTGATTTTTTCCCTTTCACTCCACGGCAATTGGGCGAAGCCATTTCCTCTTCTGTGAAAAGTTGACGGACAAGCAGCAGTGCCAGGTTGGGGATGGATGAGCTTGTCTTTCTCAAAGCAAAATTCTTTGTCGACGACATGTAAAAGTTGTTCTCCGGAACTTACTTTTTTGGCGGTGTCTCCTCATTGTCTACTATATGTGGGCCTTTTCATCATGATGGTCGGAAAGCGTTGTGCTGCTCTGGCATGTCTGGTCTGCATTGAGTAAAGTAAGGATTTGCCTCGGCATTCTCTGGTTATGCTCCGGTCGTCGCTGGTGTGGAGGTCCCGTCCCGTTAGGGGGAGGTCATCAAGCCTAGGACATCTAGGGCGTTCGCCCTATGGGCCAAAGTCACTAGAGTGGAGACTCTTGTAAATTGATCAAGGACGGTGCGCAGCCCGCTATCCAGACAATGGAGGGCTACCACCATCATATCAGCTGGGATTATGAATCCTTATCGCCGCCAGCGTGAGGTATCCGGACAAGAGAAGCAAGAAGGACGATTTGCGCGTGTCAAAGCGAGACGCTGAGTCTATTTACCTGTTTACCTCCTCCATTTTCCCCCGCGCTTTGTCGGCTAAAGGTAGTTTGGAAGAGGTTGACCCCCTGTCCACGGCCAGTTTGTCTAACGCGGAGTCTGGTAGGACCGGGGTCGAAAAATATTTATCGAAATTCCCTGGCGGGGACCGATAACATGAATCGGCCCGCTTGGGGTAAACAATCCAAGAAGAAGCTGATATAATGCCCTCTATGCAATCAGTACATACGCGGTCGAGTGGCATAGCCGGGAAAATATTCCCGCTCCTTGGAACAGGGCCTGTCCTCCTTTTAAACGATTGCCGTTCAACAAAGAGTCTTCCAGCATTCTCTGGTTAGCAAGACAGATCTCACGTGTGCGCTGTGCATAAGGGGCACACCTGCACGAGTCCTGAAATTCAAAGAAAACGACAAGCATTAAACAAAGTAATAATAATACACGGTTTTTATATAGCGCTTTTTCATGGGGTGTCTCAAAGCGCTTCCGACATTATTACCTCTGGTCACTGGGCCTTAAATTATTCCTTAAACCATCTCAGCTCCCTTCTCAAACACAACTATAGAACTTCCTTACTAAGGTTTTCACTTAAATCCAGCACAACTATACACTTGGTTCTTCCATGAAAATGATAATAAAAAGGATTTAACTTACGGTTGTTGATCGGGTCGTCCAACCTGTTTCCCTTGTTGCCGAAATTAAATATTGGGTGGATAAATGAAACCCTCCGCACTCAGCTGGCATAAATTTAATCTGGCTGCAAAATAGAATCTGCTCGCAGAACATGTTCACTTAATAGTATGGGTTTTAAGGAACAGCTTGTACCTATATCTGCAGCAGAACAGCAGAGCAGCAGAACAGCAGAGCAGCAGAACAAAATGGCATGTACTCTTCACCACTGGAGACTCAACTGAATTCTTCCCACTATCCTTTCTCATATACTTCACACACACTTCTATCTACAATCTATGAGCCGACACCCTGATCCTTTGTTATGATACACTTACCCCCAAGATTATGCAAATAAGCTGAAAGGTTAAACTTGAGGTTCACTGCTCCTCATGTTGGGTTATCCCCTCCGGGTCAAAAGTGTGCATACTGAATAATTAATATTGACCCCACACAACCATGGCCAATTGGGTCCCGGCACCAAGCCCTTCATGAATATTTACACAAAGTTGAAAAGAACTTGAATAAATTTAGGCAGTATCTCTGAAGGAAAGGAATGAATATTCATAAACCTCCAAGCACTTGCATTTTTCTGTGACAAGACCTAAATGAATCGTGACCAATAGTGGTACGGTGCATTAGTACTTGGTTCAAGCATTTGTGTCCTTTTAAGCAAGGCATTTTCCTCAGTTGTATTTTAAAGGGGGTCGTTTAATAAGCGTTCACCACCTTTGATGGAATACTTTCGGTACTGATGAAAAACTAGATCAACCTGTTGGTATCCCTTGTTATGGAGAGGAGCTGTTACAATACTGTAATATAGGCTTTGTGGTACTTGGCCTCAGCAGCTGCTAAATCATTACTAACACCATGTAACACCTGCCGCAGGTCTTCATCACCTTTACACTCTGCAGTTTGGAATATGGTTTCACAGACTTGAAATGTACTAGCTGCTACCATCGATTTTACTTTCTGGTGTGTTAATTTCTTGCAGAATAAGCATTTGGTCCAGTCAGTTGGGACCGATTTAGACCTTGATGATCGTGACATTCCACTACTTTCACTTGAACCAATACTGTCGGTGGTGGAAACTTCTGATGGAGTCGGTGAAATGGCACATCTTTGTCTTTGAATCGTCTTAGTCTTCATAGTTTAGGTGGAGTCCATCGAAGGCAAAGAGTGAATTACTCTCGCAATGCTCACAGAAGTTTACAAATCTGACATTAATCTGAAATCTGAACTAAGACATGTAAGAAGTATACAAAACATGCACTGTACAAAACATGCACTATACAAAACATGCACTGTGCACATGCACTGTGCACATGTATATAATTATACAAGTACGTCCCATGTCGATTGGTGTGCTCCACCTGAACATCCTCGCACGCTGGTAATCTATGCTTACTACACGTACATACAACTAATAAAAAATAGTCATTCAGTTTCCTGATTTACTGGGTATGAGGAAACATGCCTTGAACCATTTGCGAATCTTTCCAAGTTCAAATGTAAAACTATTATCGGACTTGTGAGGGCAGCATCTAATCTGCGAATTTCAAAATCAATGTCAGAAAATAATTTTTGTCTCAAAAGGAGAAAATTATTTTTGTGACATCGTTTACCGATTTCTCAAAAAATACTTATTATTGAACACAACATACTTATCATTATTTTGAAAAGAGAACTACTTTAAGAACTAAGTCCAACCTTGGCAGTAAGTTTGCTTTGGTTTCACACTGGTTTTTGGTAGAATAAAAATGTGTGTGTACATGTAATAGCTTACACATGTAACTGTATCAATAACTAAATTTAAATTTTCTTATCAGAGCCACCACTTCTATGAACTATGTTTATTTCGCATTGTTATTTCCATTTCGCCTTGTTATTTCCGTTACATCTTGTTATTTCCATTTCGTCTTGGTATTTCCATTCCTGATATTTTTAATATTGTGCAAACCTTTACATTTTACTTGGTTCTCTAATCAGTTGATGCAAGTCTTAATGTAGGTTAAAGACACTGGACACACTATTGGTAGTTGTAAAAGACTAGTCTTATCACTTGGTGTATCTCAACACACATGTATGCATAAAATAACAAACCTGTGAAAATTGGTCCTCGAATTTGGGAGATAATAATGGATGAAAAAAATTCCTTGTCATATGAAGTTGTGTGCTTTCAGATTCTTGATTTAGATACCTCAATTCTAAAACTGAGGTCTAAATATCAAATTTGCAGAAAATTACTTATTTCTCGAAAACTACGTCACTTCAGAGGGATCTGTTTCTCACAATGTTTTTACATGTATACTATCAACCTCTCCCCGTTATTTGTTGCTCGTAACCAAGTAAGGTTTTATTCTAATAATTATTTTGAGTAATAGTAATTACCAATAGCGCCAGTGCCATTAATGTCAGGCATGAGAAACTAACCAAGAAGTGACGTGTCCACTGCCTTTACGTCTGAATTTTTGAAATGATTAATTTTACAAAAACAAAAAATGTCTTAACATTTGGTACGTTTGTTTGAGTGGGCAAAGTGTTGTATTAATTATATGGTACTTGAAAGACTGCTGTCTCTTATTACATGTACGATGGGTTCAGTGCATCAAGCCCAAACCTTTTCCCCAGGATATTTCTTCTTATGTATTACCGCCATGAATGCTTAAAGCCATTATACACTTTCAGTAAACAGTATTGTCCAAGTCCAACACTTCGTGTATCACAACTTCGTGTATCACAACTTATAATATAAAAATAACAAACCTGTGAAAATTTAGGCTCAATCGGTTGTCGTAGTCGAGAGAGAATAACAGGAGAACCAACTCTTGTTTCGGCACGTTTCGTCGTGTCATGACATGTGTTTAAAATAAACTTGTAATTCTCGCTATCAAGAATTGATATTGTTTTACTGTTTTCTCAAAAAGTAAAGCATTTCATGGAACAATATTTCAAGAGAAGTCTTTCACCATTACCTTCTGTAAACCCTGTAAATTATTTGTAAATCTGTGATCTGTGTACCAAAAGTGTGTAATGGCTTTAATGTGCATTTGTGGGCTTTGTAAATTTACATTTTGGGTGTTTTTTTGTGGATACATGTAGTGTAATCTCTTTTTCTTTAACATTTGTGTGTTAACGATACAGGCGGTTCACACTCGAATGCGCCCTCTACAGTTTACTCCAACAGGACAGATTTTATTAAAAGGGATCAATTAAAAACAAAATCACTCTTGCAACTTGGCTCATCACAGGAAGTTTGGTACCTTAAAAAGGCCAACTTGAATTACCTTTTCCTGAATGATGCTCTGTGACAATGGCCTCTCCTGGTCAAACTATTGAGGGCACACTTTTTTCCAATCATCCATATTTTAAGAAAGAGCAGAGTTTAGGGCAATTCCACAATTACTCAAGACAAATTTGCAACAATTCTTTGATTCTGAAACTTGATGCGTGTAATGGTGAAAGTTATTTTGTACAAATCTGAACATATCAAGTTACAAAAAAACCACCACAGATAAATCAGTTGTGTAATATTTTTCATTAATTTATCATGACCTACTGTGGCATTGTCATCATCTTCATTGAAATAAAAAGACCAGGGGTCGATTTCACAAAGAGTTAGGACTTAGTCCTAGGAGATATACAACACGTGTGACAAGTCCTAACTCGAGATAAGACTAGTCCTAACTCTTTGTGAAATTCACCCCTGTATCTTCAGAGCTTCAGCGTACTGGGGTCGATTTCACAAAGAGTTAGGACAAGTCTTAACTCGAGTTAGGACTAGTTATTCGTCCTAACTTAGGACTATCCATGCAATTTGTATATCTCCTAGGACTAGTCCTAAGTTAGCTAGGTTAGGACTGGTCCTAACTCTATGTGAAATCGACCCCTGTACACTTAATTATTACAGCAGTTTTATTAAACAATTTCACATTGCTGCTTGTTCCGTCTTAAAGACACTGGACACTATTGGTAACTGTCAAAGACCATTATTCTTACTTGGTGTATCCCAACATATGCATCAAAAAACAATTCTGTGAACATTTTTACTCAATTGGTCATTGATTTTGCAAGAAAATAAGAAAAAAAACAACAAAAAAACATTGTTGTACAAATTTATGTGCTTTCAAATGCCTGTAAAAGTTTTTTTCAGGCCTGTTTAAAAAAAATGTCAGTGGGAAATAATTTGTCTCAAAAACTATGTTACTTTTCAAATATAGGTAGTCTCTCACAACAGCTCACCACTGCACGTTACCAAATAAGCAATTACCAATAGACCCCTTGCATGTGACGTCACATGCTCAATAAAGCGCCCTCACTGGGGTCAAAAAGCGCCCTCACTGGGGTCAAAAAGCCCCCTCACTGGGGTCAAAAAGCACCCTCACTGGGATCAAAGGAGGCAAATGTTTTTACGATAGCCGTTCTTTGTGCGTGAAAGCTTGCACGTCAGTGTAGCGTTTTGCATTATGCAAGCGATCGGGGGTCTATAGTGTCCAGTGCCTATGAACAGAAGATATCAAGTCCAAATCTTTGATTAGTCACAATTCAGTGTGATACCAGTTTACAAATGATGCACAACCCTTTAATATTAATGTGAAGTGGTAACCTGCCAATGCTATGCGTGTTAAACAGCTCTATCTCATTGAGCTTGCTTGAAATCAAGAATCAGTCTTGACATTTCAATTTTGGTTTACTATTAGGCATGTTATTACCATATTATTATTCATAATTTTTCGTAAGGGGTTTATTTTGTATGACCTGTAATATTAATTGATGATCTATTTATTATAAACCATGAATAAAGAAGTTGCTCTCTATATTGTTAAATAGGAAAACAAAAAATTGTTTTTATTGTTCTCCATACCTTTTTGTTCTCACAATGTTTAAAAAAATTGGAAAAACTGCAATATCCGAGAATTTTTTTCCCCAAGCTTAGTATATTTGTAAATTTCAAATAAGCATTAAACTTGCTCAAGCGTTTCCAGACTTTGTCTATTGAAAACTAGAACATTAATGTACATGGTATTCTTCATAACATCAAGGGGAAAGTATGTTTCTAGCTATCTCACAAGTCACAATCGCTACTAGTGGAATATGGACAAGTATAGCGCTTCTGCGTCCTATATCCAACGAGGCTGAAGGCCAAGTATGGGACGCAGATGTGCTATACTTTTCCGTATTCCGTTTTAAAGGAACACGTTGCCTTGGATCGGTCGAGTTGGTCTTTAAAAAGCAATTACACAGTCGGCCATTTATGGAAGTCAAATTTTGACTCCCATAAATGGCCGATCGTGTTAGTTCGCGCAGTAAAAGGAAAACCACGCAATTTCGAGGCAAACTTGTGTGGATCATTATATTCTACTTTGAACACATCTTTCCAACCATATACATTTTATAACAAACGGTTACTAATGCTTTTTTTATAGACCAACTCGTTCGATCCAAGGCAAGTGTTCCTTTAACAAACTTATCTTCAAATTTCACATGCAATGCGCAAAGTTTATAATTTCAGAAAGTCATTTCAAGACGAACAGCATGCACGCGCACAAAGTTAAGAACGTAATTTTTGCACTGACCGTACGCATTGACACTCTTAGTGAAGCATCTGGTTGGTGGATTATTGCATACTGGAAAAACAATTATTGCGCTTCTGCATCTCATTCAAAGAGATGGATGGTGAATTTGATAATTTGAATTTGATCAGCTTCCCTGGGTCCACCCCGGTTCTGTGGTGTTTTTTTTTTTTCTAGGACGAACGTGGGTAATTATATGCACACGTTCGTCCTGGAAAAAGAAAACGCCACACACCGGGGTCGACCCGGGGAAGCTAAACGAACGCACCCAAGGATAACGAATTATCTTCAATCAAACTTGAGGTGTAGCACATAGTGACATCATAGATCAGAGTTTGATATTGGCTGTTTGATAGACTCAAACCATAATCTTGTTGCTACAGATTGACCAAACGCAATCAAGGATTCAACTTTGCTTGAAGATAATTTTTTTTTTTTTTACCAAAACAAAATGCAATTGCATAGGAGCAAACACAAGAAGATGAATAAAGAACTAAACCAGATAAAACCCAAAGTGTAAAGCAATAGCTTTGTAGGCCCTAGAAAAATACTCATAAATAAGTGTGAAATATTTTATATAAATTTCACTAAATAAACTACAAGAAACGAATGAAGTAAAATAAATAATGTGAACATATAAAAACTAAACTTACACAATTTGAATTCTTGATGTAAATAAATAAATAAATGATGTCGTACATTTCATTATCATGGTGCTAATCAAAATGTATCACAGAGGTTTCTACAATACACCTGTAGTGTTATCAATATACTATATATAAATACTATCGCCATACATAAATATTTATCTTTATAACAAAATATACTTCAATGACCGACAATAAATTAAATCCATCCAAATTGAACAAACACTGATATTTCCATCAATAACACACTTATCTTAAAGGCAAAGTATTTAAAGCTGGGGTGGTGTTTCCCGTTAATGGTTTTTGGAACCATTTAATTGTTTTAATCCTATTCTAAAGACAATGGACCCTATTGGTAATTGTCAAAGACCAGTCTTCTCACATGGTGTATCTCAAAATATGCTTAAAAAAACAAACCTGTGAAAAATTTGAGCTCGATTGGTCATCAAAGTTGCGAGATAATAATGAAAGGAAACAACACTCTTGACACACGAAGTTGTGTGCTTTCAGATGCTTGATTTCGAGACCCAATTTCGAGGTCTCAAAATCAAGTTAGTTCCTGGAATATTACTTCATTATCCAAAACTACCTTACTTCAGAGGGAGCCGTTTCTCACAATGTTTTATACTATCAACCTCTCCCCACTACTCGTTACCAAGTAAGGTTTTATGCTAATAATTATTTTGAGTAATTACCAAAAGTGTCCACTGCCTTTAAGGTATTGTACAGGATTGATAGACCTGACCATGGCCATGATCTGACCAAAATAGTCACAGACAGTGTTCATGTTTTGTGTGATCAACCATATACATGAAATAACAATAGACCGATCCAGTAAGCTCCGCCCCATTGCGTATTGACTAATCACAACGCAACAAAGGTCCGACAAATTAGAACCGACATCCCACAAATTAGGTCCGACATGCGCGCACGTATGTGGTGCACGTGGCAGAGTTGTGCAGAAAGGCATTGGAGAGCCCCATCTGTTCTTGCTCACACGTGTTCGTGGGCGGAGCTTACATGATCGGTGCATTGAACATTTGGGCAGAACCCTATTGTGCATGTCAGAAGCTAATCAGTTAGCTTTCAGACAAAATCAAACAATAATATTTAGCATCCTTACCAATCCAGCATAATACCATCAAACGTGGATGTAACAATAAAACTAGCATGTGAAAATATCATTTACATGACCATATTACTTCGCAGTGAAATGTGTCTCAAAATACTTTTGCTGTAGCTGCAATTAGAGTAATTACACAAAGTGTAAATTCCGATTAAAGGCACTGGACACCTTTGGTAATTGTCAAAGACCAGTCTTCTCACTTGATGTATCTGGATTAAATAACAAACCCATGAAAATTTGAATCAATTGATCGTTGAAATTACGAGAGAATAATGTAAAAAAAAAAACCTTGTCGCACAAGTTAGTGTGCTTTAGGCTGCTTGAATTCTAGACCTCAGCTGAGGACTCGAATTTGATTCAAATATTTTAGTGAGAAATTACTTCTTTCTCAAAAACTATGTTACTTCAGAGAGAGCCATTTCTCACAATGTGTTATGTTTTTATGCTACATGTAACAATTATTTTTGAGTAGTTACCAATAATGTCCAGTACCTTTAAGTTGGATGTGACGGCTTCAAGAAAGATGATAGTATTCACCTTAAATAATGTCTTTAATATTTTATCAGTTGAATAGCACCTCAAGTCTAAGTAGGGGCTGAAAGAAAAAGATAAATAAAGATTGTTATGCAAATTTCATGAAAATGATATTCTCTGCAGACTCGGATGTTGCAGTGTTAAAAAGGTTCACTAGTTAACACGTGTCGGACCCGTGTCCAACACAGAGATTTTTTCGTAGTGTGAAAAGGCCTTTAGTGCCCCCGGTGGAATTCGGACTCGGGTCCCAGAGCAAGAAGGCAAGGCAAGACAACACTTAGCCAACCATGCATCATAGTCAAGGTATTAGTCGGTTCTGCAATCTGGTACACACAATAAATATAATAACCAGTTTTCATATAGCGCTTTATCACAGCCCGGAAGGCGTATTAAAGCGCTTCTGACATTATTACCCCTGGTCACTGGGCCTTAAATCATTCCTTAACCATCTCAACTCCCTGGGGAGTATACAGCCTGTGTGATAATTATCCGCGCTACTCGGCTAAACCAATCACAAGAACCATCTCTGCCCTCACAGGTACCCATTTACATGTACCCCTGGGTGGAGAGAAGCAGTTAAAGTTAAGTGTCTTGCTCAGGGACACAAGTGTCACGACCGGGATTCGAACTCGCACTACAACAACTGCAGAACAGAGGCACCAGAACTTGAATTCGGTGCTCTTATCCACTTGGCAAAGTCACAAATGCTTTTTTAACTACTGCAGTAATATTTTCCAGCGTTGAAGGTTGGCGTGGAATCAGGATTACTATTTAGGAGGTGATATGGCGGAGAAGTTAAAGATTGAATGGATATTTTGTGACACTAGGTGGCAGCAGACTTGCAGGTTCAAATTCTACGCACACATTCACAAAAAAACCCTTTATTCACCTGTTGGCCCCTCACACCAACATCACACATGCTACATCGTTTGCCGTGCTCACAATTTTAGGAGTCAATGGTAAGCATGTTAAACACAGCATTGCCTGCGATTCATATTACAGTCGACTACACTGTATAAAACAGGGACATTGATTTAAAAAATTGTGCAACAAAGATTATTGTGATGTTGAGGTTCGCTGCGTTGGATCAGTGCTGTGTCTGCTGCCACCTAGTGTTCCTACATTGACTTGACTTACCACACCTGCCACAAAGAACAGGACAGTTCTTAAGAATTACAGGAACTCGATGGCACAAACCAACCACTTCCTGTGTACACCAATGTGAACTTTCAGAACAAGAATCTAAATGGAACAAGACAGAAACACCAAATCCATTAAAGCACCAAACTGAAATTTTTCAAGCAAACAAAGTTGTTTGATGCACCCATGTCTTGGGAAAATTACAATCAGAACTGTCTTTGTGGCAACACTGTCAACACTTGAGTAATGCGCAAAGCTGCCGGTTGGCAGAAGTCACGCGCAAGTTTGTACACACAAAGAACAGCCGTCATCTAATATGATCTGTCTCTTTTTGCCCAAGTGAGGGCGCTGGTTGAGAGAGTGGCGTTATTTGCAAGGGGTCTATTGGTTTATGGAATTATACATTTATTTGAATCCCCTATTTTTTTTTATAAAGCACCATACAACAAATCTGTAAAGCTTCCATTAATTTGAAAGATTTCCTTTTGAGAGAAAACAATAAAAAACCGAGGTTTGCGTTTCCAATGTGATTTTGTTCACATTCTTGAACAAGCTTCAATTGAAACTATTAATCAATTGTTTCCACCAATGGCTTGAAAGGGACATATGCCACTGCGTGTTTACATGTTGACCCAAGTTTGCATTTTGAGTTTTGCTGCTGTCACAAAATTTGTCCACACCTTGATAATCTCACGACATGACTACTTATGGAATTTGTAAAGAACAGGCAGTAAACACTATTGGTAGTTACTTAAAATAATGATTAGCATAAAACCTGACTTGGTAACAAGTAATTGAGAGCTGTTAATCATATAAAACCTTGTTAGAAACGGCTCCCTCTGAAATAACGTAGTCTTCGAGAAAGAAGTAATTTTCCACAAATTTGGTTGTGAGACCTATGAAATCTAGACCTAAGCATCTGAAAGCACACAACTTCGTGTGACAAGAGTGTTTTTTCTTTCATTATTATCTCGCAACTTCGATGACCAATTGAGCTCAAATTTGTACAGAATTACACATATTTTGAAACACACCAAGTGAGAAGACTGGTCTTTGACAGTTAACAATAGTATCCAGTGTCTTTAATGATAATTTTTTAGTCTTGGAGTACCCATCTAAAGCTAACATTTGTAATGAAGAGACAATTTAACAAATTAAGTTGACAATGAGTTTGTGGGAATTTACCTGAGCATTCTGGTTGCATCAAACCACCTGGGCAATTACATCTACAGGTGTTTGGGTCCAGTGTTCCTCCATTTGTACATGAAAGATTACAATCTAAATAGCACAGGAAAACAATACATAAAGAAAATCTTATTACTAAAAACCCAAGCTCAAGACTGAAAACCAAAGTTGTAGTAAATCTTGTGACACTTGTGTCCTTAAGCAAGACACTTTTAAGTGTCTTGCTTAAGCCTGCATTGCTTCGTCCTTCGGATGGGACGTAAAGCCGTTGGTCCCATGTGTTGTGTAACGCATGTAAAAGAACCCAGTGCACTTTTCGAAAAAGAGAAGGGGTTCACCCTGGTGTTCCTGGCTGTGTCTGCTGTATGCGCCGGAGCACCTTGTAAAAAAAACATTATAAGGTACTAAACAATTGGGTCTCAAAATTCTTTACTGCAATAACCTATTGTCCGAAAGTTTGTATATACTCAGCGCCTTGAGTACCTTGTTTGGTAGATATGTGCAATATATAAGACTTCGATATTATTCTTATTTTTATCAATGTATATGGTCAGAAAATAAGTCAAAAGAAGCAACTCTTGCTTTAACGATTATTGAACACATGAATTCATGTTTTTGGCCTGGCACATTTTGTTATCCTAAAGGTTTTTAAAGTTCTGCAAAGAAAAATCCACAAAAAACAATTGGATTTGAAACCTTACTTTTTGCCTTCTGCAGCAGATGTTTCAAAAAATTGATCATCTAACTTACTGTTTGACAAGAGCCAAGCTCAAAATAAGGCCTAATAAAAAAAAACCAGTTGATCGTCGGGGGGAGTCTGACGTCTCCTAACATTTTCATTCCCCCTGCCCACATTCCCCTACCAAACCATCATTTGGGGCTGCTTTTAATGTATCAAACAACTCAATCACACAGTTTTTCTATCATTTTTGGCATGTCACAGCCTAGCGGTTAAGAGCACCAAATTCAAAATCTGGTGTTTGATCAGCAGAGTGTGGATTCGAGTCTCAGTCATGAGCTTGCTACATGAAGTTGGGGAGGTATAGTGCTTTCTGCTCTACCAGCCAGGCTTCTGATGGATGATACCCAAGCCTACAGCCGTATGGACTGTAAAAGGCTCACCCTGTTTCAGCCGTTTGAGTAGGTGGCACCAGCCCCTGGAGATCAAAACTTTTTAGCCCACACCTTGAAGTGGCCTTCAGGCCTTGTGTGTCAGACGAATTGCATAAAAACAATTTTTTTAAATCAGTGTGGGTGCAGGGGAAAGGGGTCTGAACGTGAATCTCCTGAGGCCCCCTCCTCCCCAAAGGTCCAAACATACAGCAAGGAAACCTCATCCCAACCTCGTTCCCAGGGGTGATGGATCTCACCGCACCATTTTTTCCCAGCATGCCTTGCTCGATCATAACCCCTGGATATGGCAAATTTAAATGTGCTATATGCTAGCACATTTAAATGAGCCATGAATGAGCGAACATATTCATTATTCAGCATTTTTTACGTGCGCACGCATGTCTTTCGTCTTAAAGAATGTTTGTTTTTGTTTTTCAGAAACGAGTTCATCATAAAAAACGCGGGCGTGATCAACATACAAATATCTTAAAACTATGCGAGCACGCACTTGACATCTAATGCATAACCATTTTCCTGAGCCAATCAGCGTTGTTTCTCAGTACATCCCTCGACCAAGGGTTAGTGACGAGAGGTATCGATATGGCGCTTAGCGAGGCTGACCCCATCCCTGCTTATTCTGCCACTGTTGCTTACCTTCACAGTTGAGTCCACTCCATGGGAAGGGACAGTAGCAACGACACATATCATGTTCCCATTCAAAGCCTTGTACCTTGGCATAGGTGCCATTATTTGCACAGTCTCCGTCAGACTCATTACATACTGTGGTTGAGAGTGGGAAACAAATATTAACCGTTCAAAAGTAGCGTCAATTCATTCCTATCCTCTCTCTATTCCAATAAATTGCATCTATCTATAAATGCAAGTAACTTGTCTGTTTGTGTTCAAGAAAAACTGTCAGGTGCCTGTTTTAGATCAGGCTACACATTTTCTCACAGCATTTTTTTTGGTCCAGTGATCATACTACGGGGGTTAAAAATTTGTATTTTCTTTGTATTTCAAAATTTGATTTATTTCACATACTTCTTTTGAAAGAGGATGAATGAATGCAAGGTATGAAAGCGGAACTGTTGATTTATGAAAACATGCCAACGAACACAAGAATCTTGTATTAAAATTTAATAATAAGCTCACTAGTAAGATCGAATTCAGTGAATTTAATAAACCCTTAAATTATGCCAAACAAAACCTTTTTCCTTGCTTATAACACAATTATGTAATTGGCGCTTGCGCTGTTGGATGCTGAACAAAATAAAACGAATACAACAAATTTCCAGCAGCTATATGGTGACCTCAATTGAATTTGTATGATAGAGTTATTGGGTCTCAAATTCATCACTGCAATAACCTATCTTTCTGAAAAATTGTATATACTCAGCGCATTGAGTACCTTGTTTGGTAGATACGTGCGCTATTTAAGACTTCGATATTATCATATTATTATTATTATAAACAAGGTTTGATTTTTGTACTTACAACATTCGAAGCAGTAAATAGGACAAGCATCGTCATCAGACCAAACCGGTGGCTTCTTGTATGGAACCCAACACTCTCTGTTACTTGGTGCACATGGTACTGATAAAATCATCACAACAACATAAAAGTTGAATTTAATGGTGAGCGTTGATGAAAACATCATCTCAAAATTAAAAGTAAGCCTACCGGTACTAGAAGCTTTGTGTATGTTTGGGGCTATCCAAAATTGTCAATATATTGATGGTCTAGCAAAAAGGCTACAGGGGAGGGGGTGAAAATGTTGGTACAGTTACAGGAGAATAAAGAGAGATAATTAAATTGGGCAAGTTATAAATTGGGTGAGCAATCATGTTGATTATGCTGTGACCAGGGAGGTGTTACTGCAAACAATTTCAGTACCCTTTAAATACTGACACCAACAAAAGATAAATAAACAAAACAAACAAATAAACAAATAAACGGAAAAATAAACAAACAAATATTTAGTAACTAATCATTGTTTATGATTATGGTTCACTTGAAAAGTAATGTGTCTAAAAAAACCTTTTTGTCTCTGTTAATAGTATCATTTGCTTATGACTTATAATTAATTATTATAATTATATTTCACCGATGCAAACTAAACATCTATTTATTACTTTGTTATTAAACCACCATTACACCAACAACAGTGATGTACCATACTTTTTTGTATAGACACAATTTTGGGCAAGTTGTAAATAAAGTTTTATGAAACCAACAAACAGTGTTACTAAGCACTTACTAAGCACTACTTTTGGGGAGGGGGAGGGTAGTTCTGTTGGTAGTACTGTTGGTATTAAATCCTTAGAGGACTCTAAGATTGGTTCAAGAATATCTGTTTGTTGTGAAAGCTTGACAAGAATGATGACAAAAAAAGCAAAATTCACAGGGGCCAATTTTAGAACAACTTATCCTACCAGTGTGACACTCAACATAATTTTTTTTTTGAAATCTTACCTCAATAAAAATAAAAATATTATCATTTGTCTATCAAGTTTAAATAGCACCAATATGTATTTGTTATTATTTCAACAGTTTTTTCCCGATTGTGTTATTATTATTGTGTAGATATCAATAACTGTATAAGTCTTACTTCTTCAAGTACAAAATAATCCGAGTTAAATTTTAAGGTGGTGGTAGGGACATTACAGAAATGGTTTGGCTAGCAAAAAAGTTGCTGGCAGTGTAAGCACTTGATGAAATCCACCATATACATAAACTGACAAACCTGTAGAAGTTTGAGATCAACGAGAGAATAGTCAAAAACCGATTACACATTTTACATCGCATCGATGCAAAAAAAAAATGAATAAAGCGCTCACTGAACGATAAACTCCAAACGCAAAATTAGGTTATTTATTTCTCATCAAATATGACATTTCAGACAGAAATATCTTAAGGGATGTTTCAACTATCATCATCAATAGACCGTGTAAGTTTTATGTAAATCTGTTTCTTACCAATTCTGTAACATTCCTTTAAAGACTAACGAATTACATACAAAAATGCATTAGCTTTCGTAGCAACAACTACTTCATCATCAGATGCATGTACAATTTTCTCAATGCATCGTTTTATGTATTAGTTTGACTTTAAATGCTACCACTGTATACTTTTCTTGTTTTATCTGCCAGCCTAACACAGCTAATTTTTAATATTGAAAACAGTCAGTGTATAACATTCCACATACTTTGACATTCTTCTCCTTCATATCCACTAGCACAGTAGCATCTACATCCAGTAGGGTCCAATACGCCATTACCATTACATTCTAAGATACAAACAAGATACAAATATTCATATTTGGTTAAATTTGTCGAAAGGCACTAGATAGTATCGATAATTACTCAAAATTAGTGTTAGCTTCAAAAAAATATTTTGTAACGACCAGAGGAGAGCTGTTTTCAGTATAAAACTATGTGAGAAACAGCTCCCTTTGGAGTAAACATAGTGTAACAAAACGTTTGAATTAAATTCGAGACCTAAACTGATATCTCCCTCGAATTCAAGCATCTGAAAGCACACAACTTATGCGACAAGGTTTTTTTTTCCTTCAGTATTTTCTCGCAACTTCGACGACCAATGAAGATACACCAAGTCAGAAGCCTGGTATTTTACAATTACCAAAGGTGTCCAGAGCCTTAAAGACAATGGACACTATTGGTAATTGTCAAAGACCAGTCTTCTCACTTGGTGTATCTCAACATATATGCATAAAATAACAAACCTGTGAAAATTTGAGATCGATTGGTTATCGGAGTTGCGAGATAACTACGAAAGCACCCTTGTTACACGAACTTGTGTGCTTTCAGATGCTTGATTAAGAGACCTCAAGTTCTAAACTTGAGTTCTAAACTTCTAAATCAAATTCGTGGAAAATTATTTCTTTCTTGAAAACTACGTCACTTCAGAGGGAGCCGTTTCTCACAATGTTTTATACTATCAACCTCTCCCCATTACTCGTTACCAAGTGAGGTTTTATGCTGATAGTTATTTTGAGTAATTACCAATAGTGTCCACTGCCTTTAAAGGATACAAGATTTGTGTTTTATTTATAAAATATTTATATATATATTTGTACTATCTATTTGTTTATCTTATAATAGATTTTATTATTTTTCGTTATTTCTTTTTGTTATTTTTTATTAAAACGTTTTCATCTCTGCATTCTGTTGCTGGCAATGTCAGTGTTGTTATCATCAGGTGACATTTGTTGATGTTTTTGGGTAGTGTACTCTGTCTTGACTTTCTCCCTTGTTTTCTTCCCACAGTGGTGTCTCTATTGCAATTAAAACACCTCCACTTTATAAGCATTTAGCTTCAGGCTTGCAACCTGTATCTTGCTCGTTTTCTTAAAGACAGTGGACACTATTGGTAATTGTCAAAGACCAGTCTTTTCACTTCTCAACATTTTTGCTTGAAATAACAGACCTCGGAAAATTTGAGCTCAATTGGTCGTCAAAGTAGCGAGATATTAATGAAAGAAAAAAACACTCTTGGTAAACAAAGTTGTGTGCTTTGAGATGCTCGCTTTCGAGACCTCAAAATCTTATTCTAAGGTCTCGAAATCAAATTCTTGGAAAATTCCTTCTTTCCTGAAAACTACGTTACTTCACAATGTGTAATACTATCAACAGCTCTCCATTACTTGTTGCCAAGTAAGGTTTTATGAGAATAACTATTTAGTCTAATTACCAATAGTGTCCACAACCTTTAATATTCCTTTATGCATAAATTATGTAAACTTCTTTGTAAATTTTTATGTAGCTCAAAGGATTTTATTTCTGAAGGAGTACCAACAAATTTTTAAAACCAGGTAATCAATTCAGATGGCTTAAAAAAAATAGTTTTTTCAGGTGAGCTTGAGGTAAGATGTTATCATGGTTAAAATTCAACTAAATTACAGTATAATAATGAAAATCAGCAACATACTAATTGTAAAGTATTTATATAAACAACACACAGATTAAGCAGTACAAACTAATTTTAAAAGTTGTTTAAACAAGTTTACATTTCAAACATGTTTTAAATGTTTTTTTGAAAAAAGAGATTTGTGAAAAATGTTCACAACTTTTTTTTTTAATAGTAATAAACAAACAAAACAACTTAGTGAATAATGTTTTATTCGTTTTGTGTATGACAAACTTTGGTGTGCAAATCCTTCATTATGTTTTGCCATTACAGGTTAAATGGCCTCTTACTGACATCCCCGAACAAATATACTGACAAAATAGAGAGACAATCAAAATTAGGGCTAGATGGTTGATGGTAGATCGCCGGCCCATCACCACCGGGCCCGTTAATACGGAGGTTACAGGTTCAAGTCCCTTTCTTTGTTAAAAGGCTTCAGGTACTTTTCGTATCACAAAACACAATGTCCACAGATTTACATTAAACTTCTACCGTTTGATGATAATGATAGTAGAAAGCATACCTTAAAATATTAGTTGCTGAGGTGTTGTTGGTTTTGAGAAATGAGCGAAACAATGTCACAAAAAATAATATTTGTCTCAGTTTTAGCATGTAAAACAGTTACCAGTTATGTTTTACCTACCACAACTGGTTATTACATTTTACATTGCTAAAATAATTGACGTCTCACTGAGACAAACAAAATTATTTTCATGACTTGATTTACTCATTTCTCAAAAACTACAGCACCTCAGCAAGACATGGTAATATTTTCAGGGAAGCTTCCTACCATCATTGTCTTCAGACTGTGTGAGGTTAATGTAAATCTGTGGTTATTGTGTTTTGTGTCCTTCAAAGACTAGGCCTACCAAAATCCTTTAAACCCCAATTTTAAATCCGAAAAATGTAATAAATTACCTTGAAATAGACATGTCCTTTCATCCTCCAGCAGCAGGAAGCCATTCAAACAGGAACAGTTGTATCCTCCTTCTGTGTTGGTACAGTTATGATCACACAGATCCGTCCTGTTCAAACACTCATCAATATCTTCATCGCGAAAAAAACATAAACCACATTATCATTACATCACATCGCCCAAAAAACGATTAGAATTCCTTTATGAGTTTTTGTACAGAGTGTCCATACATTTTGTCATTCAAAGTGTCGATTGGCAGTTTTGTTGTGTGCTCCAAAACATATTTGTTTATATAAAGAGTTTGAATACAGTTTTAAATTAAAATTGGGACGTAATTGGAAGCGAACATTATACCATTTACCATTATCAGCATGCTCAGAATGAAGATAGCAATGGAAATTTACCTGGTAAGTTCATCTTGCATTAAAAAGTCTCCCATTCCCTTTTCACCTATCTATACTATTAAAAGCGTAACCTGCGCCATCTTGGATTGAAAATTAGAAGGTCCAGTGGTATGGCATCCTTGTGGAATCCGACACGGTTATTTGTGTGGAATTCAATACGTTTGTGTGGTTTCAGACGTCGGGTTGCAAGTCTGCAAAACCCGGATCCAAACTCGCACTTACAAGTCATGTGATTGGAGGAAGTTTGGGCGGCGACCGTGCGTCAACCACTGGTCGATGTTGTTACCAGACTTCCTAGAAATCTTTTTGACAGGCGACTCATTGGACAGTGTTTCGCAGATTACTTTCGTGTTGTACTAAGCATGGTTCTCCGGATTGGTTCATTCATTGCCGCGCAGGGTCGAAAGGGCCGAAGAGGCTGGGTGCCAGGACAAAACCGAAACCAATCTCACGAATTTGCATTGAATGGATGAAGTACCGTAGATTGATGTTTCGCAGGCGACCATGTGTCAACCACTGGTCGACGTTGTTATCAGACTTCCTAGAAATCCTTCTGACAGGTGACTCATTTGTTGAAAAGATTAAATGGAGAATATTTATAAAAAAGCATTCACTTCCAAACGGCATGAGAATTATCATGATGGACAAGGATGAGATCAAACGGAAGCTTTATAATTTGGAAACATTGGGTAGGGCCGGCTATAGGTTGGAAGGTGTCTAAGGGAACTTTACAATTAATAACATTTTGGGGTGGGGGGGGGGCCTTCAATGAGCCATTCTGGTCAGTGTATTGTGAGTGGTGTGTTGTCTGGTTTGAGACAGGCCACCTGTTGCTTGGTGAAGGAGGTCGCCGTGGGACCACTTTAGGTTGAGAGTGAGTGGCGACCTCGGACTTACAAAAATCTCCATACAGAAATTGCACTATTGATGCCAGTAAACTCAAATGAGTACACGAATACCGTTTTAGAAGACGGTCTGTTCATGGAGGTATAATGTTGCAGTTTCAGAGTCTAACCCATCACGGAAGTTTGTGAAACCATTCCTTACTCTATGGTGAAACTTATACACGTACGTCAAAGGCTGTTTTGAAGCTGTAAAAAAAGAACTTTGCTTTGCATTTGGACAAAGTTGTTAAACAAAATGACATTAATTTTCCTTTTGAATAAGTCCATTCACAAAATTGGTTAGAGCAGTGTGTCGGTCAGGTCTCAGAATGTACATTTTGCCAAATCCATTTTGTAGCCTAATTTAGCCATCGGCCCGTCGGGTTGGTTACTGATGGAGATAATATTAACAAAAGAGACTTCATGCGGCTGAATGGAGTACATTTTTTGGAGTTTGTCTATTGACCCAAACTGGACGTAACAAACCCTAAACATAACTTGACATGCTTTCTGAAAGTGAAATAAGTTAGAGAAAATTAAGGAGGGGACGAATTTATCGTTTTTATTTAGTTTGTACGATATAGGGTTCCAGAGATATGGGATGTATGGAGGTTTGTTCCTAGAGCAGCGTGAACATGAACGCGGTCAGAAATTGTGTCGTTTGTCGTTAAAATTTCGCGAGATGCAATAAGCCCAAAGTGACAATAAAACAAAACCAGACCTGCCAAGTCTCACGCATAAGGCGTGAGACTCACGCATTTGGGCTCTGTCTCACGCTACACGCACATCAACCATTATTGGGGCGAGATCGGGGAAAAAAATTACGACATTTTTTGTACAAACTTTGTACAAACAGAGCGCAAATTTGCAGATTGCGCACGCTTTTGCTCATCCAGTAGGTTCAGCTTAGTATCGGCAGAGCGCAAAACGCTTATTGCGCACAAGTTTGTTCCGATTCTTTTAGCAAATTCTTTGAAATGCGCTCCACTAGCGAAGACACAACAGGCTGAAGAAGTGAGCGATTGATTTTGGACATCATTTTTAGTCTATTTTTTTTTTTAAGTTTGGAAGGAAATAATCTGACACAATCGAACCTCCACATTAACCATCAACATCTCCTGTGTACAAGTGAGTTTTAATTATTCTGAGGAGGTTTTTGATGCATTTTGAAACACTTTCTTGTCCACAATTAAATTTCAGATTTTTTTATTTATTTATAAAAAAAAGAAAGAAAAAAAAGGTTGGGCGGCGATTTAAAAAGGCCTTCTTAAACTGGCAAAATTTTGGGGGGAGGGGGGGTTGAGCTTTGAAAAATCTCACACATAGCTAGCTGGCCTCTGGACTTGGCATCTCTGCCTGCAAAACACTTTTTTGACGTTCACGTTAAGTGCTCCTGTTACATGCAGCCTATTGACCAGAAAGTTTACAAGACAAATTCAGATGAGAATAAACTAAAAAGAGGCCCACGCTCTTACCGCCCTCGCCCCCCCCCAAAAAAAAAAAAAAAAAAAAACAGCCGATAAATTAGATTTGTGGCACATCACACAGCATGTTCCAAAAACTCGCTTTACTTATAGTGCTGTAGCAACGCTATGCATCGTGGGACGTAAAAATGTCATTTTTGACGATGTTTTTTAAAAAGGAAATGCAAGCATTATGAATGTATATTGAGTGTGTGGAGAAAGTTTTGGTAGGGTAGTACAAAAGAAGCTTTAGTTATTGCTGGCTAACGGTCAGTTTCACCTATCAACACTGATTTGAAAAACGTGTAACGTTAGGTAGGGAGGCCCAACATTAGACCCCTATAAGGATCACGGGGGAGCCTTATAGTTTCTAGATGCATAAGGTACGTCGTCTAACACAAAATGAGGTGGGTACAGCCACTGCAAGTAGTGGCGGACGTGCAAAATAGCTTTATTTTGGGTTAGAACTAGACGCCATGCATAAATATTGAGAGAGGCGTATAACACCCTCACCCACATTTCAAAATATTTGTGTAAAGGATTTTTATAGCCTAGCGGGGTGCCGCGCGAAGCGCGGCATCCCGCTAGTGTAATTAAATAGCGTTTGGCAACCTTGAAAAATAAAATTGTGACTGACCTTCACAAGCATTGCTGGTGTAATTGTAGAGATATCCCTCCTCACATTCGCATTCACAAGTAGTCACATCCGGAACACCGCCTCCCCCACATGTTATATCACACACTGTTGTAGAAGGTTGGGTAATGTCTTCAGAAGTCATTTCTTCTAATGTTGTAGATTCAAAGGTAGTTGACTCAGTTCTGGGCAGAAGTTTCTCTGTTGTGCTACCTTGAAATGTGGTCACCTCTGGAGTGGTGGATTCTGTCGCCAGCCCTACTGTGGTGCTCTCCTCCACTGTTTTCATTTCTGTTGTACTTTGTTCTGTGGTAGAAGCTGCTGTTGTACTTGGTTCAGTTGTAGAGGCTTCTGTTGTACGTAGTTCAGTGGTAGAAGCTTCTGTTGTACTTTGTTCAGTGGTAGAAGCTTCTGTTGTACTTTGTTCAGTGGTAGAAGCTGCTGTTGAACTCTGTTCGGTGGTAGAAACTTCTGTTGTACTTTGTTCAGTGGTAGAAGCTTCTGTTGTACTTTGTTCAGTGGTAGAAGCTTCTGTTGTACTTTGTTCAGTGGTAGAAGCTTCTATTGTACTTTTTTCAGTGGTAGAAGCTTCTGTTGAAATTTGTTCAGTGGTAGAAGCTTCTGTTGTACTTTGTTCAGTGGTAGAAGCTCCTGTTGTACTTTGTTCAGTGGTAGAAGCTTTTATTGTACTGTGTTCAGTGGTAGAAGCTTCTGTTGAACTTTTCTCAGTGGTAGAAGCTTCTATTGTACTTTGTTCAGTAGTAGAATCTTCTGTTGTACTTTGTTCAGTAGTAAAAGCTGCTGTTGAACTTTTCTCAGTGGTAGAAGCTTCTATTGCACTTTGTACAGTGGTGGAAACTTCTCTTGTACTTTGTTCAGTGGTAGAAGCTTCTATTGTACTTTGTTCAGTGGTAGAAGCTTCTGTTGTACTTTGTTCAGTGGTAGAAGCTTCTGTTGTACTTTGTTCAGTGGTAGAAGCTTCTGTTGTACTTTGTTCAGTAGAAGAAGTTTCTGTTGTACTTAAATCAGTGGTAGATGACGCTTGTGTTGTACTAAATTTAGTGGTAGAAGAGGCTTTTGTACTTAATACCAATTTCTCAGGTAGAGCTTCAGTAGAGGCTTGGGCTGTACTTTGTTCAGTCATGGCTTTAGTCTCAAGATATGTCGAAAATGTGGTCACATGTATTGTTGTAGGTGATTCAGTTGTGCTTTCTGCAACTGTACCTAGAACTGTTGAGCTCTCCTTTGAGGTTTTCACTTCTCTTGTACTTTGTTCAGTGGATAAAACATCTGTTGTACTTTGTTCAGTGGTGGAAACTTCTCTTGTACTTTGTTCAGTGGTAGAAGCTTCTATTGTACTTTGTTCAGTGGTAGAAGCTTCTGTTGTACTTTGCTCAGTGGTAGAAGCTTCTGTTGTACTTTGTTCAGTGGTAGAAGCTTCTGTTGTACTTTGTTCAGTAGAAGAAGTTTCTGTTGTACTTAAATCAGTGGTAGATGACGCTTGTGTTGTACTAAATTTAGTGGTAGAAGAGGCTTTTGTACTTAATACCAATTTCTCAGGTAGAGCTTCAGTAGAGGCTTGGGCTGTACTTTGTTCAGTCATGGCTTTAGTCTCAAGATATGTCGAAAATGTGGTCACATGTATTGTTGTAGGTGATTCAGTTGTGCTTTCTGCAACTGTACCTAGAACTGTTGAGCTCTCCTTTGAGGTTTTCACTTCTCTTGTACTATGTTCAGTGGATAAAACATCTGTTGTACTTTGTTCAGTGGTGGAAACTTCTGTTGTACTTTGTTCAGTGGTGGAAACTTCTGTTGTACTTTGTTCAGTGGTGGGAACTTCTCTTGTAGTTTGTTCAGTGGTAGAAGCTTCTATTGTACTTTGTTCATTGGTAGAAGCTGCTGTTGAACTTTGTTCAGTGGTTGTCAAAAGGGTAGTTACATATAGTGTTGTCAAAGATTCAGTTGTACTATCTTCAATTGTACTGAAAATTGATGTCATTTGTTCAGTTGTGGAAACTTCTGTTGTACTTTCTGCAGTGGTAGAAGCTTCTGTTGTTCTTTGTTCAGTGGTAGAAGCTTCTGTTGTACTTGGTTTAGTGGTAGCTTTAGTCGTCTCTGGCAAAGTCAAAAGAGAAGTCACATAAACCGTTGTCAAAGATTCAGTTGTACTATCTTCAATTGTACTTAAAACTGTTGTACTTTGTTCAGTTGTGGAAAATTCTGTTGTGCCTTGTTTAGTGGTAGAAGCTTCTTTTGTACTTTGTTCTGATGTAGAAGCTGCTGTTGTACTTGGTTCAGTTGTAGAGGCTTCTGTTGTACGTAGTTCAGTGGTAGAAGCTTCTGTTGTACTTTGTTCAGTGGTAGAAGCTTCTGTTGTACTTTGTACAGTGGTAAAAGCTTCTGTTGTACTTTGTTCAGTGGTAGAAGCTTCTATTGTACTTTTTTCAGTGGTAGAAGCTTCTGTTGAAATTTGTTCAGTGGTAGAAGTTTCTACTGTACTTTTCACAGTGGTAGAAGCGGTTGTTGTACTTGGTTCAGTGGTAGAGGCCTCTGTTGTACTTGGTTCAGTGGTAGAAGCTTCTGTTGTAATTTGTTCAGTGGTAGAAGTTTCTACTGTACTTTTCACAGTGGTAGAAGCGGTTGTTGTACTTGGTTCAGTGGTAGAGGCCTCTGTTGTACTTGGTTCAGTGGTAGCTTCAGTTGTCTCTGGCAAAGTCAAAAGGGTAGTTACATAAAGTGTTGTCAAAGATTTAGTTGTACTATCTTCAATTGTACTCAAAAGTGATGTCATTCGTTCAGTTGTGGAAACTTCTGTTGTACTTTGTTCAGTGGTAGAAGCTGCTGTTGAACTCGGTTCAGTGGTAGAAGCTTCTATTGTACTTTTCACAGTGGTAGAAGCGGCTGTTGTACTTGGTTCAGTGGTAGAGGCCTCTGTTGTACTTGGTTCAGTGGTAGCTTCAGTTGTCTCTGGCAAAGTCAAAAGGGTAGTTACATAAAGTGTTGTCAAAGATTTAGTTGTACTATCTTCAATTGTACTCAAAAGTGATGTCATTCGTTCAGTTGTGGAAACCTCTGTTGTACTTTGTACAGTGGTAGAAGCCTCTGTTGTACTTTGTTCAGTGGAAGAAGCTTCTGTTGTACTTTGTTCAGTGGTAGAAGCTTCTGTTGTAATTTGTTCAGTGGTAGAAGCTTCTGTTGTACTTTGTTCAGTAGTCATAGCTTCCATTGTACTTGGTTGAGTTGTAGCTTTAGTCGTCTCTGGTAAAGTTACAAGGGTAGTTACATGTAGCGTTGTGAAAGACTCAGTTGTACTATCTTCAATTGTACTCAAAACTGTTGTACTTTGTTCAGTTGTGGAAACTTCTGGTGTGCTTTGTTTAGTGGTAGAAGTTTCTGTTGTACTTGGTTCAGTGGTAGCTTCAGTTGTCTCTGATAAAGTTACAAGGGTAGTTACATGTAGCGTTGTGAAAGACTCAGTTGTACTATCTTCAATTGTACTCAAAACTGTTGTACTTTGTTCAGTTGTGGAAACCTCTGTTGTACTTTGTACAGTGGTAGAAGCCTCTGTTGTACTTTGTTCAGTGGTAGAAGCTTCTGTTGTACTTTGTTCAGTGGTAGAAGCTTCTGTTTTAATTTGTTCAGTGGTAGAATCCTTTGTTGTATTTTGTTCCGTGGTAGAAGCTTCTGTTGTAATTTGTTCAGTAGTCATAGCTTCCGTTGTACTTGGTTGAGTTGTAGCTTTAGTCGTCTCTGGTAAAGTTAAAAGTGTAGTTACATGTAGCGTTGTGAAAGATTCAGTTGTACTATCTTCAATTGTACTCAAAACTGTTGTACTTTGTTCAGTTGTGGAAACTTCTGGTGAGCTTTGTTTAGTGGTAGAAACTTCTGTTGTACTTTGTTCAGTGGGAGAATCCTCTGTTGTACTTTGTTCAGTGGTAGAAGCTTCTGTTGTACTTTGTTCAGTGGTAGAAGCTTCTGTTGTAATTTGTTCAGTGGTAGAAGTTTCTGTTGTACTTGGTTCGGTGGTAGCTTCAGTTGTCTCTGGCAAAGTCAAAAGGGTAGTTACATAAAGTGTTGACAAAGATTTAGTTGTACTATCTTCAATTGTACTCAAAATTGATGTCATTCGTTCAGTTGTGGACACTTCTGTTGTACTTTGTTCAGTGGTAGAAGCTGCTGTTGTACTTTGTTCAGTGGTAGAAGCTGCTGTTGTACTTTGTTCTGTGGTAGAAGCTTCTGTTGAAATTTGTTCAGTGGTAGAAGCTTCTGTCGTGCTTTGTTCAGTAGTAGAAGCCTTGGTTGAACTTTTTTCAGTGGTAGAATCTTCTGTTTTACTTCGTTCAGTGGTAGAAGCTTCTGTTGTACTTTTCTCAGTGGTAGAAGTTGCTGCTGTACTTTGTTCAGTGGTATAAACTGCTGTTGAACTTTGTTCAGTAGTCATGACTTCCGTTGTACTTGGTTGAGTTGTAGCTTTAGTCGTCTCCGGTAAAGTTAAAAGGGTAGTTACATGTAGTGTTGTGAAAGATTCAGTTGTACTATCTTCAATTGTACTCAAAACTGTTGTACTTTGTTCAGTGGTAGAAGCTTCTGTTGAACTTTTCTCAGTGGTAGAAGCTTCTATTGTAATTTGTTCTGTGGTAGAAGCTTCTGTCGTGCTTTGTTCAGTAGTAGAAGCCTCGGTTGAACTTTTTTCAGTGGTAGAAGCTTCTGTAGTACTTTGTTCAGTGGTAGAAGCTTCTGTAGTACTTTGTTTAGTAGTAGAAGCCTCGGTTGAACTTTTCTCAGTGGTAGAAGCTTCTGTTGAACTTTTCTCAGTGGTAGAAGCTTCTGTTGTAATTTGTTCAGTGGTAGAAGCTTCAGTTGAACTTAGTTCAGTGGTAGAGGATTCTGTTGTACTTGGTTGAGTAGAAACAATAGCCTGCTCTGACAAAGTCAAAAGGGTAGTAACATAAAGCGTTGTCAAAGATTCAGTTGTGCCATCTTCAATTGTACTTAAAACTGTTGTACTTTGTTCAGTTGTGGAAACTTCTGTCGTGCTTTGTTTAGTGGTAGAAGCTTCTGTTGTACTTTGTTCTGTGGTAGAAGCTGCTGTTGTACTTTGTTCAGTGGTAGAAGCTTCTGTAGTACTTTGTTCAGTGGTAGAAGCTTCTGTTGTACTTCGTTCAGTTGTGGAAACTTCTGTTGTGCTTTGTTCAGTGGTAGAAGCTTTTGTAGTACCTTGTTCAGTGGAAAAAGCCTTTGTTGTACTTTTCTCAGTGGTAGAAGCATCTGTTGTACTTTTCTCAGTGGTAGAAGCTTCTGTTGTACTTCGTTCAGTGGTAGAAGCCTCTATTGTACTTTGTTCAGTGGTAGAAGCTTCTGTTGAACTTTTCTCAGTGGTAGAAGCTTCTGTTGTACCTTTCTCAGTGGTAGAAGCTTCTGTTGTACTTTGTTCTGTGGTAGAAGCTGCTGCTGTACTTTGTTCAGTGGTAGAAACTGCTGTTGAACTTTGTTCAGTAGTCATGACTTCCATTGTACTTGGTTGAGTTGTAGCTTTAGTCGTCTCCGGTAAAGTTAAAAGGGTAGTTACATGTAGTGTTGTGAAAGATTCAGTTGTACTATCTTCAATTGTACTCAAAACTGTTGAACTTTGTTCAGTGGTAGAAGCTTCTGTTGAACTTTTCTCAGTGGTAGAAGCTTCTATTGTAATTTGTTCTGTGGTAGAAGCATCTGTCGTGCTTTGTTCAGTAGTAGAAGCCTCAGTTGAACTTTTTTCAGTGGTAGAAGCTTCTGTAGTACTTTGTTCAGTGGTAGAAGCTTCTGTTGTACTTTTCTCAGTGGAAGAAGCTTCCGTTGAACTTTGTTCAGTGGTAGAAGCTTCTGTTGTACTTTGTTCAGTGGTAGAAACTGCTGTTGTACTTTGTTCAGTGGTAGAGACTTCTGTAGAACTTTTCTGAGTGGTAGAAGCTTCTGTAGTACTTTGTTTAGTAGTAGCTGCCTCGGTTGAACTTTTCTCAGTGGTAGAAGCTTCTGTTGAACTTTTCTCAGTGGTAGAAGCTTCTGTTGTAATTTGTTCAGTGGTAGAAGCCTCAGTTGAACTTAGTTCAGTGGTAGGAGTTTCTGTTGTACTTGGTTGAGTAGAAACTTTAGCCGTCTCTGACAAAGTCAAAATGGTAGTAACATAAAGCGTTGTCAAAGATTCAGTTGTGCTATCTTCAATTGTACTTAAAACTGTTGTACTTTGTTCAGTGGTAGAAGCTTCTGTAGTACTTTGTTCAGTGGTAGAAACTTCTGTTGTACTTCGTTCAGTTGTGGAAACTTCTGTTGTGCTTTGTTCAGTGGTAGAAGCTTTTGTAGTACCTTGTTCAGTGGAAGAAGCCTTTGTTGTACTTTTCTCAGTGGTAGAAGCATCTGTTGTACTTTTCTCAGTGGTAGAAGCTTCTGTTGTACTTTTTTCAGTGGTAGAAGCTTCTGTTGAATTTTTCTCAGTGGTAGAAGCTTCTGTTGTACCTTTCTCAGTGGTAGAAGCTTCTGTTGTACTTTGTTCTGTGGTAGAAGGTGCTGTTGAACTTTGTTCAGTGGTAGAAGCTTCTGTTGTACTTTGTTCAGTAGTAGAAGCTTCTGTTGTACTTTTCTCAGTGGTAGAAGCCTCTGTTGTACTAGGTTCTGTGGTAGATCCTGATGTTGTACTTTGTACAGTAGTAGAAGCCTCTGTTGAACTTTGTTCAGTGGTAGAAGCTTCTGTAGTTCTTTTCTCTGTGGAAGAAGCCTCTGTTGTACTTTTCACAGTGGTCAAAGCTTTTGTAGTACCTTGTTCAGTGGTAGACGCTCCTGTCGTACTTGTTTCAGTGGAAGAAAGTTCTGTTGAACTTAGTTTGGTTGTAGAAGCTGCTGTGGTGATTCGCTTAGTGGTAGAAGCCTCTGTTGTACTTTGTTCAGTGGTAGAAGCTTCTGTAGTACGTAGTTCAGTGGTAGAAGCTTCTGTTGTACTTTGTTCAGTGGTAGTTACTTCTGTAGTAACCCCTTGTAAGAACAGTGAAATTTTTGCAATACAAGTACATGAGCGAAGATCAGGGTTTAGTATAGCACCAGCTAGGCAGATACATTCGTAGGATCCATCTGTATTCTTACACTCATGATCACATCCATGTGAGCCCTGACACTCGTCCACATCTAGAATGTCAAATGAAAATGTTTAAAGCTTAAAAAATATATTGCAGTAAAAAGTTGTCTGGAGGCTTACAGAATGGAATTATATGTTTTCCTCTTTACCTAAAATATATAATACATGAAAACTGTTTTACTTCCAATTTCGCAATAGTTTACTTGACTTAACTTTAAACTCACTTCTTAAAACTAAGATTAAAGGCAGTGGACACTTTTGGTAATTTTCAAAGACCAGTCTTCACAGTTGGTGTATCTCAACCTATGCATAAAATAACAAACCTGTGAAAATTTGAGCTCAATCGGTCATCGAACTTGCGAGATAATAATGAAAGAAAAAAACACCCTTGTCACACGAAGTTGTGTGTGTTTAGATGGTTGATTTCGAGATTCTAAACTTGAGGTCTCAAAATCAAATTCCTGGAAAATTACTTCTTTCTCGAAAACTATGGCACTTCAGATGGAGCCGTTTCTCACAGTGTTTTACACCATCAACCTCTCCCCATTGCTCGTAATCAAGAAAGGTTTTATGATAATAATTATTTTCAGTAATTACCAATAGTGTCCACTGCCTTTAAAGTAATGGGGAGAGGTTGGTAGTATAAAACAATGTGAGAAATGGCTCCCGATGAAGTTACGTAGTTTTCAAGAAATTAGTAATTTCCCACGAATTTGATTTCGAGACCTCACATTTAGAATTTGAGGTCACGAAATCAAGCATCTAAAAGCACACAACTTTGTGTGACAAGGGTGTTTTTTATTTCATTATTATCTCGCAACTTCGAAGACCAATTGAGTCCAAATTTTTACAGGTTTGTTATTTTGTGCATATGTTGAGATACATCAAGTGAGAAGACTGGTCTTTGACAATTACCAATAGTGTCCACTTTCTTTAAATAAGCAAAGATACTTGCCTATACAGATACCCAAAGTTTCGTTCAATTGGTATCCAGTTGTACACACACATTCACAGATGTCTGGGTTTAGAACTTCATTACCTCCACATGTTGGAGCCGTGCCTGTTATTAAATCATATATAAAAACATCTATTCACATCCTATGCAAAGAAACTTAAAACAGTGATTGTTAACAATATTCTCCCTTAAAAAAAATGTATTGAAAATTTGGTGGCATTGAGTTTATCACCTTGCCAAAAATGTATCAATAATTTGGTGGTATTGTGTTTATCACCTTGCAAAACTTGTCAACAATTGTTGTAAGTTCCTAGGTATGATGGTCAGTGATGTATTCAAGTCTCTGGTGTCTGAGTACCAGTCAGAGTCTGAGACCAACTCCAAGATCCATGACCTGGGGTCGATTTCACTAATGCATTTTCGTCATCGCAAACGCCGAAATCGATCGCTAAATCTAAAATCCATCGCAACTTAGCGATGGATTTTTAGCCGACGATTTGAGGTTTGCGATCTCATCGCAAGTGTGTTAGCAGTGATCGCAAACATAGACGTTAGTGGAATCGGCCCCAGATCCCCAACCAGTGAGTCACTCATGTTCTTCAAGTCTGCACGTCCATAAAGTTAGCTGCAATTGTCATAACCAATCAATCCTGTGTATCAATCCTCCCTTGTAGTCATTTCAAATATTTCTGAAACTTCAGCCATTTCCAGCCAATTGTCTGTTTTATGATCAGGTTTGCCTGAGTGTTGCCACCTAAACGTTCAGAAACATGTTCTTTCAGGATATGAGATTGATCTCCGCATTGTGAAGAGAATAAACTTACAACCTCTAAAACATCTTGCTAGAGCCAAAATAAGCACAAAATTACAAAAACTGACAACCTTGTTAAAAATCTGTCATTTTAAGTGTAGCTCTGTCAAGGCCACTAGATTTTGATCAGTTCATGGAGGTAGTGAATCTTCTTGGACAAGTTATTGTCCACCCCCAAAAAGGTCAAGTATTGACTGATCTCGACTTTTCAATGAGATTGCACTTAGTTTTGTCTGAATCCATCATTCAAATTGCTATTCCAAAGATTAATTCACAAGAGGGTGGTACATGTGCGTGTAGATCAGGCAAACAAAACTCCATCATCACCAGCTGGTTGCACAAGCCTACAACCTTGACAAAGTGCACCAACCCGTACACCATGAAACTGAAGTTACATGTTTCTTCCTGGCGTCAAGCTGGTCTTGAGGCAAAGTCCTGTCGAGTCCCATGATTGAGAGTCAGAGCATCAGTCATGATGCTTTGGGAACATAAACTTGAACAAAGTAACTTATGACTTAGACTCAAACTCGACCCGACCCTTATAAAAATTCACTGTAGTTTTACCATAGTAATTCTATAGTTTCACTATAGTTTGTAAAGTTTTACTATAATACCTATAGTAAAAATAAAGTTTCCCTCAGAGTAAACTTACTGTAGTTTTATTACAACACGTACTTCAGTAAAACTACAATATAACTGTAGTATATTAGAAGTAAAACTACAGTTTTATATTTTGAATATACTTCAGTTTTACTTCATCTACAAACCGAGGTTAAACTTTTAAAAAACTGTAGTAAAACTGCAGTAGTACTAAGATTTTACTAAAGAATTCGGGCCTCACGCAGACACTTGACCAAAGAGACGTGCCACTCGGGTAGTTTTTTTTTTCAAAATCATTGCTTTGCTTTTGGGTTAGGTTTCATCAGTTATTATGAAAACAAGTGCTATGCATGGTGTGCCTTAAACCTGTGTATGGTATCTAAGCATGAAGCCAACCCAAAGCATGGTTTCAACAAGGGCCTCAGACAGACATCACCTAAAAAGGTGACCAGACTATCTTTGCCTCCAGATAACCAGAGGCAGATTGTTACAGGAGACCATTTAAGTATTAAGCCTAGACTTACGATCACAGCCATTATCATGATAGCATGGGTTACAGCTACAGTTACAAGCCACTTCATTGAAGATACCACCGTCATTGCAGTCACTGTCAACCTGACAGACACATCCATCTTGGTCGGGGCTACACTCGGAATCACATAGACCATCACTGCACCAGCCAGAACCACTATCACATTCTGTACATTGATCATCCTCATCCGTACCATTCCGATAGGGACTAGCAGCTTCATCGGTGTATTCACCACTATGAGCAAATAAAAAGGCAAACAAATTTTTAGAAAGTGCAGTGGCACTGTACACATTCTATGGTTATTGCAATTATTGATAATAATTGTTTTAAAAGTGACCATATAAATGTACTAATAAAATTCTACTCAATGCCAGTGCAGAAACCATGATAATTTTGGCAAACTACTTTGTTTTAGTTAAAGGTTCAACACATTTTGTATCTAAGTGAAGCAAAATGATTGCAATTTCTTTAAACTAACTGGTTCCTTTCAATATAGATGTCTGTTTCTATATGTATAGAAAACTTTTGAATTTTCATTGAACTATTAATAGTAATAATAATATAAAAACTTCAGTGTTCAAAACTCATTCCTTAAAATAAGACTCTCATAAATAGGCCTACAGACATTGGTACAGCAGACAGCTAAAAAGGATAGTTTCTTGGGCACTTTAATTTATTGTTTGTACGGTTGTAACGTTTTTGTTTTGTTTAGAACCCAAGGCTGTGTAATGGACTTATTCTCAACACCCTCTAATGGAGTTTTGTTGCAAAGCCAATTTGAGAAGGAGAATAATACACAAAAGTCATTGGGTTTTCAAAAGCATTTTGCTCAGGATTTTACATAAACAGCCAAGAAAAAACTTCTACTCCAAGCTTATGTTTCTAAAATTGAACAAACATCAATATTTTAGATATTGCTTGTACATACACGTTCTCATAATTACACTTCCAGTACAGTTTGTCATATTCTATGCGTCTAGTGAATGTGTTGTAGAGTTCTTCACAGTGGTGCTGTGAACATCCAATAGCCGTCATTGAGGAAAATGCCAGCTGTTAAGAGAAGCAAAAATTCACTGAATGTAAGACAATCTTATGAAGTTGGTTAACATGAGTAGACCCGAAAGGATTTCTTTTAAATAAGGGAATCAATGTGTGGTGAAGAGGTTTTCAACTAGTGGTTTAATCCCAACGAGGCCTGGTTCTTGATCATTTTACCGAGACGAAGTCAAGGTAAATTATCAAGAACCAGGCCTCTGCGGGTTTAAATCACTAGTTGAAATCCGATTCAACACACTTTGATTCCCATTTATCACTTTTTGGTCAAAAAGTAAAATAAATGCCAAATTTATAATTGTTAAATGATTTCTTTCAACACAACAACCCTCCAGCTATGAAATGGTAAAGCCCTCTGCCGCCCTCGGGTAAACAACTCCTTATAAGGGAACGCTGTGCGCGTTGCGCGTATCGCGTAATGTGGCACAACTGTTTCAGCTGTTGCTCTCGACCAATAGGAATGAAGAAACTGTCTCATAAGAACAAGTGCAAGGTCGCGTGTCACGCTCATGAATTAACACTTTTTACCGGTCATAAACAAAAGTTTCTACACACCCACTTGACGCCCTCCACCAATAGGAATAGCGAAACTGTCTGAGGTATTTATGAATACAGGTTTATTGAATAAATGGGCGACAAGTAAAAACAAATTTGATAAATAAAATTAAGTGGTACAGAGATCTTAATCAGTAAAAAGCCAATGAGGTGCAACTTAGAACAGATACCACCATAGTTAAGTTAAGAACTGTAGTTGAGAGCATGCAGGGCAGACTCTTTTTGGGGGGTATCGTTGCCGAGCAGTCAAGCTCTGGTGTTTCTGTTCAGCAGAGTGTGGGGTTTGCATCCCAGTGGTGACACTTGTGTCCTTTATTAGCAGGACACTTAACAATAAGCTTCTCTTCAACCAGGGGTAAATGGGTACCTGTGAGGGCAGAGTTGGTTTCTGTGATTGATTAGCTTAGTGCGCTACATATTTGGTGGCACAGGGAGCTGAGATGGTTTAATTAAGGATTGATTTAAGGGCCAGTGACCAGGGGTAATAATGTTGAAGCGCCATGAGAGAAGCCACTATTTTTATTATTACAATTCTGAATGCCCTAAACCAACCCCCGGTTCCGCCCCTGGTTTGATGTTTCGAACCTGAACTGATGAATCCAAAAGGTTTGGGCGCATACTTTACCATAATAAGTGGAAAAGGATTCAGGTTCTTTTTCAAAATGTCCACAGATTTACGTCAAGCTTACACGGTTTTACGGTAAGGATAGTACAAAGCTTCCCTTCAAAAATAACTTACTGAAGTGCTGTATTTTGAATTAATCTTCCTTGTTAAGGGGTTTGAGACTCGTGCAAGGTGCTGTTTTTAAAAGCTGTGTATTTTACTCACCATTTTGTAGATCTCACAGACAATACAGATCTCAGGTTTCAGGCATGTTTTCCCAAAGTAATCATAATATTCTCCATAAGTATACCAGTCAGCAATGGTATCGCTCAGTAGTGTATCTATCTCAGTAATACTCGTCATCTGAATGACCCAACGATCCTCACTGATATATTTAGGTAATGAGATCTTGTAAATGCAGCTATCCACGGAGTCAGCTGCAGCTGATGCTAATTCTGGACTCCACACCTGAATAGTTTAACATATAATCAAGAAGCACCTGAAGCTAAATGTTATTTTGTAACTTCCTGTTAGTAATAAATATTTGTATTATGGAATGCAGAAACCTTGAGTTGAGGCAAAATCCACACTCAGCAAAAGTGCTACACTGGTTTTCTATGGGTGCGCTCGATTAGCTCTCTGTGTCGACCCCGCGGTGCTCATTTGGGTGAGCTCTACTCTTAGAACTATGCGGTTTCGTTCAGCTATCATCTCCCGCAACGGGAGACGATAGCGTAACGAAACGGCATAGTTCTAGGAGTAGGTGAGCCCCTGACAAGAGCTAACTGAACGATCGCTCACCCTCTCATGGTGATGTCATGCACCTCGGCCAGCCCCAATTGATCCGTTCCACAAGCAAACAGGCCTAATACTTCACAGAGGCAACAAAGGTGATCGCGTGCATGCCCCTTGGCCATTGCCTTGGACTGGTGCCCTTGAAATGCTCCAGTAGAAATTTACAAACTCCTCATAAAAAGGTGCCCTTAACAAAGGAGATAATGCCTTGGTGCCCTTGCCCTTTCAAAAACAGGCCTGAGCAGGGCACTTGGGGCTGACCCAGGTGAGCCCCATGACGTCAAAGCTATTCGAACGTACCGGGGGCAGATCGGGGTCGACCCGAGGAAGCTAATCGAATGCACCCAATGCTCCGTCAGTTACTTACAAAATTTATTAACCCCCTCTCCCCAAATTTTCCCTTGGAATTCCCACCATAGTGTCCCGATGGCCAAAATTGTGTTTTAACTAAAACCATTGCGTACAAACACAACTGGTGTGACCCCAGCTATAGCATCTAAAATGACACTTGGCAGTACAGACATTTTTGCTTTCTACTTTTTTTAGAGTTCCACACTTCCCACAAACCCGCCCACTCATCCAATTCCCTACCACACCCCACACTTTTCAGATGTTATTTTTACCTGCACAGATATAATGGTATTTACAGAATTGTATACAGAAATGAACAGGTACTTTGACTTCATAAAAACTATTGAAACCAGCATAGTAATATTAACAACCCCTCCTAATTATAATTAAACATTACATAGCTTAGGAGAGAAACATTGAAGACAATTTACCACTTTGTTCATATTTGTCGAGGGCGGGTCCACCTCTGATCTTCCCGTATTGTGTGCTCGCAGTAGGTCGGCAATACCGGCTTCATCGAACGGTAACGGCCCGTAGTACATCAGGCTTGCCGTGGTGGCCTCCCCGGTTGCCTCCGCCGAAGACATGGTCTGCCATCCTACAATCGACATAATCGGTGCTCCAACCAAGAAGTGCACCACAGGGGAATGAAATTGGTCCACGAACACAAATTTTAAAATGCACAGAAGAAGTAAGACCTTTCCTAAAATGACGGCCAACATTCTGGTCTTCAAACCACATCGCTGGTTGGAGTTTTGAGTAAAAATTTGCCGCCATGTTTTAGGAGACATTTTTAAAGCTTGGACGATCGTCTGATAACCAGACGCATGTGGCATTCGTTCGTCTGTGAAATTCAAGTAAACTGCAAGTTGTGTTATTGTTGATAAAGCTGCAACAGGTCACATGTCCACTGCAAAACATCTACCAGTTGTAAATATTTTCTTCAAGTTCCAGGTGGCGACAACATTTTGATTAAAACATTTTTTGATTAAAACATTATTGCATTTGATTGAGGTTGCGGTTCATGTTGCGCGTGCGTCCAGCCAGCCGAAGTGCGGCAGCACTTTCCACATTGCGGGGTAACGCCACGCCTCCCATTTTAAGTTCAGCTATTCAAGTAACAAAGCACGAAATTCTTTGCTTTGTCAAAAAAAATTGGATACGCGCCAAATTCCGCGGTACAAGCAGCGCTTGCCGAGTTGAAAGACCTTTTGCAAAACAACTATCAAATGCTGGATGTTATTTTGGTTTACCATCTTGCTCTATGCTTCTACCAATTGTCTGCAGTAATTTTAAATCAATTATTATTATGAGAAACAAACTAGCTTAATTACTTCTGGCCAACATAAAAAAAAACAGCCATGCATGTACAAGTTAAAAATAAACAACAACCAATTTAAAACATGTCAACACAAAAACAGGCGAACAGTATTTTATAAAGAACAATTCTTTGACCCCAGTTAATTTTGTTTAACTTAAGTTTATCTTAATCTATTTTGTTGACAAAACATTTTTGTTTTTCTTCTCAACTTCTTTACAAAAGAAGTATAAAACAATATTATTATTCAGAAATACGGAGTCAAACCTTTCACAAAATCAAAATGGGCCATTCTTGTAAAATTCACAAAGGAAACAGATCTGCAGCAACGACTTCAATATTTATTTCATTGTTTTCAAATTGCTGATAAATTCCTTTTCTACCTTTAAATTTAAAGTTTTTCGCTTCTCGAGTCACAACCTAAACATCAGTTTTAAATATGTACAGATATTACCCCCAAAAATATGTAATGTCAGACAGAATATTGTATCAACAACAAATCAAACAAGAAAGTAAGTCCTAAAACAGCCAACAATAAAGACCAGAGAAGCAAATTAGATCGATGGATTCAAAATTTCCATTAAAAAACAATCCAGTCTTCTGTGGCCAAGGTATCATCATTATAGAGGTGTACAGTTTAAGGTTCTTGCATTAATGTTCTACCAAATGAGTGGTGAGTGGGATTCTATTAAATTAATTCATCTTGTGAACTTTTAAATATTTAAACCTCTAAATTGTGCAATTTCAACAGACTTATTGCAAATCACTGCCAATCAGATATATGGCCTCCCCTATAGTATTAATTGAACAAATCTAATTCATAAGAAATATATTTTGAAGCAGAGTGTACGGGTCGATAATAATGAGTTATTTGTGATTTTCCCAATCATGTTATGAAGTTGTTATAATAATTACACACTGTACAAAAATAGAAGTTTGCTACCCAATATATAGATGTAAAAAAAAGACAGTTATGTAAATTAAAGCTTCAAAAGTTGTCAAATGACTATAACCTCGATAGTTAATTAGAAATTTGTAATGGAATAATTATCAGAGTGTAAATTTCCCTTTCAGCCAAGATGATTTGTTCTCCTGTCTTCATTCAACTTTAAAGGCAGTGGACACTATTGGTAATTGTCAAAGACTAGCCTTCACATTGAGAAACAGCTCCCTCTAAATAACATAGTTTTTGAGAAAGAGGTAATTTCTCAGAGAAAGAGGTAATTTCTCAGAGAAAGAGGTAATTTCTCACTCAAATAAAAGACTTCAGCTGAAGTCTTTTGTTATGCATCTGAAAACACACAAAGTACTATATGCAACAACAAGTGTGTTTTTCATTCATTATTCTTCACAGGTGTGTTATTTTATGCAAATGTCGGGATACACCAAGTGAGAACACAATCTGGTATTTGGCAATTACCAAAGGAGTCCAGGGGTGGATTTCACAAAGAGTTAGGACAAGTCTTATCTCGAGTTAGGACCACTTACTCGTCCTAACTTAGGGCTATCCATGCAATTTGTCTATCACCTAGGACTAGTCCTAAGTTAGGACTAGTCCTAACCCTTTGTGAAATCGACCCCAGTGCCTCTAAACAAAACACTATTGAAATCAATGCAATGTCAAATTCTCTTTTGTGTCATAGACTACTAGATTGGTTCAAATGAAGAAGTCTTGACAAAAGGTTTTATTCATGTTTAAAAACACAGGACACTATTGGTAATTGTCAAAGACCAGTCTTCTTACTTGGTGTGTCTCAACATATGCACAAAATAACAAACCTGTGAAAATTCTGGCTCAAATAGTCGCAAGTTGTGTGCTTTCAGTTGCATGATTTCGAGACATCAAATTCGAATTCTATGGTCTCAAAATCAAATTCAAACATTTTAGTGAGAAATTACTTCTTTCTCAAAAACTATGTTACTTCAGAGGGAGCCATTACTCACAATGTTTGAGCCATTACTCACAATGCTTTATACCATCAACAGCTCTCCATTGATCGTTAACAAGTAAGTTTTTATGGTAACAATCTTTTTGAGTAATTACCAATAGCGCCAGTGCCTTTAAGGTCAGGCATGAGGAACTAACCAAGAATTCTGCAGGACAACATGTTGGTGTTCAAAAAGATCCCCAACATAAAGAGAAAACATATCTTATAAAGGGTTTTTCACCTCAAAGCTTTAATTTCAAAAGCTTGAAAAAAATACTCTTCTTTGTTTTTGTTTATAAATCAAAATTATAGCGGATATAAATGTCCACAAATCCCAGACATGACAACTATACCTGGGCAATTTCTCAAACTGTTAACCTTAATATGATGAAATCTTTACAGGTTTGTTGTAATAGTGTCAATTGAAAACTGGTGAAATCATTTATTTGCTCTTCCACAAAGCAATGATGTACCATACCTATACATGAAGAAATTAACCCGAACATAACTACTTTTGTAATAATTACCATCCTTTTTTCCCCCTTTCAAAACATTACATGCAGTTAGGTTCTTGTCTTTTTACGCTCATATAAAATAAAGTTTTATAATTGTTCTTATCTGAGTATTGACAAATGATTAATATATGGAATAAAAAATACAGTATGGAATAACACCTAATTGCTGGACTAATTATACGTAGGAATTTACAATAAAATAAAGACATTCTAGTTGATTAATTAAATAAAATATAATGAGGGAAACACAAGTGTTTCTTTTTTTTAAACAATAGTTATACTATTTTATATGATGGATTATACTAATGAAATGAGTATAATTAAATGAAAGATATCACGTAGCAGATGAAAGAACAGTCCTCTTTACCAAGACCAACATTTAGAATACAGAATGCTACAAATGATCTCTGCTAACCAAAATAAATAACTTTATACTTAGACTTATTGGACACTATTGGTAATTACTCAAAATAGTTGTTAGCATAAAACCTTACTTGGTAACGAGTCATGGGGAGAGGTTGGTAGTTTTTGAAGTAACGTAGTTTTTGAAAACATCTTCGTGTGACAATGGTGTTTTTTCTTTAATTATTATCTCACAACTTCAATGATGACCGATTGAGCTCAAGTTTTCACAGGTTTGTTATTTTATTACATATTTTGAGATTCAGCAAGTGAGAAGACTGATCTTTGACAATTACCAATAGTGTCCAGTGTCTTTAAAATGTCTTTACCATTTAATGCTTCTTACTGTACATAAACATGATCTAAACTATGCAAATAAACATCTTTAGAGTGGAAAAGATACATTGTGATTTTCTTCACTGTGTCAACTGTGTCTCACTGTATAAGAGATCATTGTTAATTCTGCATAGAAATATATATTAATAAGCACCCTGCCTTTTTATTAATTCTTAAAAACTCATAACACTTTGGGATAATAATACTGTGGGGATCAGACTTTTAGTAAAACAAAAATAAATGCAACTAAATCATGGGAAACGTTCATCCAATGTGAACCGTTCATCAAGCAAAAATCCTGCAGCCGAATTCATGAAGCGCTAGGATTAATCCTATCCGGAGTTAAGACGAGTTACTCATCCTAACTTAGGATGGGTTCAATACTCAACGTCTTTGGACACGGAACTTAACTCGTCCTAAGTCCCAAGATTAATCCCAAGTTAGGAAGAGTTTGCTGAAATCGACGGCTGATTACATAATAGGAGACTTTGAGGCGCTAGGTGGCAGCAGACTTACCAGGTAAATTTCCATTGTTTACGTAGAACAATGGATTTTACCTGGTAGGTCTGCTGCCACCAAGCGTCCAGAAAGTCTCCCATTATAGGTCATAGGCCTAATTGTTGTACCGTTTTTCCTAAACAGTGCTGGGTTTTCATCTCACATACATTTGTATACTTTCAAGATTTCAAGATTTCGCCTAGTCACAAATGTCGTTATGTCTCAAACAGAACTGCAAACATTTGATATAGAAAGGTTTGCGGTAACACCATGTCATGACTATCTCTAATAAGTTGGGGTGGTTCTGCAATGAACTGTTGGTTTCAACTCGACGTTTCGATCAGTATGCTCTGATCGTCTTCATTAGAGATAGTCTTTACATGGCGTTACCGCAAACCTTTCTATATCGTATTTCCACCATGCAAAGTTTCAAATCCTACTTGCAAACATTTGCTTCTTGCAATATTTAGATATTTAGAATTACATTTAACATAGTAAGGAAAAGGTTTCCATAGTCAGGGAGATTTTCAAATTAGTTCATCAAAAAATGGAAGACTTGCATATTTTCAGGGATTTCTCTCTGCAGAACCAGGAAGAGTTGTGAGCTCTGGACAACAAATCCAACACAACTACAATGGATCAGTACCACTGCTTGAGTACAAATTAAACAATAAAGTCAAACTCACCCAGAAACTACTACTTCACAGTATTCTCTTCTGCAATAGTGTACTCATTAGAAGTTATCACAATTCCTACCCATACATTGTTATACTCAACTCAAATTCGTTAACTTTTGGTCATGTGTTCATTACAAAACACTCAGATCTGACACAAAAAGTCTTGTTGGGGGACACAGAAACCCACAGACAGGCACCATTGGGAATTTTAACTGTGACCTCCAAAACATCTTCTATGTTGAAAATTTCTAACTGATCATCTTAAACATAATTTATAATAATTATTTCATTACTTAAATTTATTAATGCATTACTTTTTAAAGCACTACTTACGTTATTTTCTTCAAGCTTTTCATTCTCACAATTGTGGATTTAACGTAAATGTAAAAAATAAATATAATTAATAATAAAATAATAACACTCGCGTTTTTGACAAGTCTCGCGTTTTTGACAAGTACTGTTACAACTGGATATGACTTGATTTTCATGCAAAAAAAATATGTCTTTATATTTCAAAGCTATATAATAAGCTATCTCTTTTATATATCCCAAGATGCTCTACCTAAGAAAGGTATTTACTATTCTAACAACATCAAGCAACTTGAGCTACTAGTTGCATTTGATTTTTAACTTTTACAAAATGTTGACAATCTGCCTATAGGTTTGTACAATGTTCCTTACAACCTTACATGTAAATGAAAGTTTCCAATTAAGCAAAACATATCAACATGCTATGTACACTGGTATAATACAAAAATAAACAGCCAGTTCCAATTGGCTTTTGCATGCATAGGTATATCGATTAGTCGTAACAAACAAAATATTAGAAGGAAGCATTTGGCAAAATGAATAGTTGTTAATATGAAATTATTGGGTTAGAATTTTCCCAAAGTCTTAAAGAGCTATATAAAAGGTATCGTGCAATGGTAATGATTTAAGTATCAAATTGTGTAAAAAAAGTAGTTATTTGCATAAATGGTATTCATACTAACAAGGCTTAATTTCATAGAGCTGCTTAAGCACAAAAACGTAGCTGACCGCAACAAAACCACGCTGACCAAAACAAAATCATGCTGACCAGAAAAAGGTTACCAGCCAAACTACCATGTCACATGTAACATGTCTGACTGGTTGCCTGCTTGTTTTTGATAAGCAGAGATTTTGTTTTGATAAGCACAGAATTGCAAAGCAATATTTTTGCATCATGGCTCTATGAAATTGGGCGAAGTCGGTTAAGGTTTCTTTGATAGTGTAATCTTTGCACTAAGAATGCAAGTATTTTTATTGTGGAATGACCATTGCCTGTCTGCTATTATCTGTCAATGTCAAGTTTATTTAAAGGATATTCAAAAATATTGTCATGATTTATAATTACAAATTCCAATAAGTGAGTGGAATATTATGTTGGATACAAATGCTAAAATGTATCACTAATTCTGTATAGCTTAAAGAGGTCAAATTTAGTGTTGTGGTGTACTCATTTTCCAACAGATAAGAGTCCTTATGTATTAGTCTCTTATCTTAAAAAGGTGCAAAATGTTGTTTTATTCCATACTCTTTCAAACCGAAATTTTAAACATGAGGCCATTGGATATTAACAAAAATTGGGTGGTTCATTCTAAAGAGGAAATTTTGTGTCGATCACAGGGTCAAATTCATTGCCTTTTTGATTGAATATTTCATCAACGTTCAGGAATGAATTAAGAAAAAAGCACAGACCAATAATCTGAAATGTGAGGCATTGGATGTTTTGGAATGTTGACGAAATTCGCACTGGGAGGGAATTTCACACTGTTAATTTGAGGTTTGATCTTTGCACCCTTTTTTTCTACTTTCATAAGAATGTTGTCTAATGGAAAATGATTGCATCATAAAATTTAATTCAACTTCAGAGCCTCTCTCTAAACCACGGGTAACATTTAGAGCTCTGAATCAAGAATCTTAAATAAAAATCGGCACCACCAATGTCAGAGAAGTCCTACTTTAAAAATATTTGAAAATAGAGATTCCTGACTGTGTACTCAATACATGGGTGTGAAATCACCACTGCAGATAGATGTAAAGTTGTGGGACCTTACCAACACTTCTCATGAAAACAATTGTGCACTTTGCCTTTAAATGGCCACTTTGGTACACAACATCATACAATAAAAACACCAAAATATGTGGTGTTGATTGCTTTTCTAGTTCTGTCCTCTACATAGGTTATGTACAAGTTTTTGTTCATAAATTGTCTATGAATATATTTTTATTTTGTACCTAGTATCTGTGCTTAAAATATTTGTAATTGAACATATTGGTCACTTGATTAAATTATATGTCTAGTTCACTTACACTCTGTGGAATGCTCATTTTTATTTTTCTAAAACTAAGCCAAATAATGTGTGCCAGCAAAAAATCTGGAATGTCATTCTATAGCCTAAAATCTACCAAGGGTCAATGTTAAAAAAATAATCTTTTCATTCAGTTATCAAAAATATATGTTCCATTATTCATTGATTGTATCATAATATAAGTTTAGCTCTGAAGCAGACATAGAATTCTGTTTCTAAATCTCACTTCTTTGTCATGAAACTACATCCTACATCAATGCTAAATAAACGTTTCATCACAAAAGCGGCAAGAAGGTTAAGGTTTAGGGAACCATTGTTGTACTAGCCTTGCTCAAGGCAGTCGCATTATTCACTCCGAAAAGACGCCCCTGTAAACCCACCCGTATACACTGTGCGTGGTGCGTGTAATCACACCGCACGACCCACCCGTATGCACACTGTCACATCGTACGACTACTGTGCACACAAGTCATCCACACTCGTGGTTACACACAATTTAGGCACAGTGCATGGGTGGGTTTTTATACAGCGGCGGTCTTTTTACAGAGTGAGTAATTTGACTGCCTTGAGCAAGGCTATTGTTGTACATGGTCCCCACTTTGAACACATGTGATCTTATGTGATCAGAAAAATAAAAAATAAAAGGCAACCAGTTACATGCAATCTCCAGCAGAAAAAAAAAGAAGTTATAAATTAAAAAAGAAAACAATTCCCGTGGAGAAATAAGCCATTGATAAAAATGCCTCTTTTTGCACTACCAGAGCAAACAAAGTTCTAGGTCAGAAGGCTTTCAGTGTGGCTGGGCCCATGATTTGGAACAATCTCCGTACTGCCATTAGGGAATCTAATACTCTATCTGCTTAAGAATCACCTTTTTTCCCAAGTTAATTTCTTTCTAGTGCGCTATGATCTTGATGGAATAGCGCCTTATAAATTTTAATTGTTATGTTATGTTATGTTAAGGTGTACATGTACCTTTTGCATGTAGTGAAGTTGGTTTCCTCCAAGTTACCAGCTAAAATTGCCCACGTCCACACCCTTCATATACTACACTAACTCATCACAATATTAAGTGGCTAACTAAACAATGCATTCTCTGCATATAGCCAAAATAAATCTGTCTAATAAAAATAAAGCAATAACAGCATATGGATTAATTTCCAGTTTTTCATGGGTTTTTTTCTTCACAACTCTTAAGAATTTCATTGTGATTTCCAAAGCTTAAACACTCTATTGTCTCTCAATCATGTAACGTTTCATGCCTACTTGACACAAAATAGATAGTAGTTGGGGAACCCCTAAACAATTAAGCCTCTACTGGGGTACCAAATAACAACACTTAAAAAATAGTTGAAAAATAAACTCTGTTTTTGTTTCAAACATGCACGTCTTGAAATCTGTAAATAAAGTACAGGTCACTGGTTCCTGGGGAGAGAATCTGTTGGTTAACTTGCTGTTAGAGGGGCCGAGAGGAGTGGCTCAAATAGCTGAATATTCATCAGTATCTTGTATTGTCTCATCATCGCTTTCCTTGGAGAGGGTAGAGTCCCTCTTATTACTAGACCCACTGCCAGGTGCTTCCAGGAGGGCAGACCCTCGGACACCTGCTGTTGGAACCTTAAACTCTACTTTGGCCGCCATGCTAGGCTCTAAGGACCTGGAGCGAGGCTTGGTTGCAATAGCTGAGTTAAAAACAAAAGAGATAGTGGGCATGAGCACACTGTCTGAAATCTAGAAATAGAACAGCAAACCAAAGTTTGGTAACAGTTGTTAACAGGTCTTTATTTGTAAAAAAAAAAATATGAGGAGTTAGTTTGCATTAACGAGAGGAGAATCTCATGCAAAGAGGAAAGGATAGTTTCTAACAATTGCTTTCAAAATAATAAGCTTGGCAACTTTCGTTTGCTATATGGAAAACAAATGGCCACTTACAAGTAACAATCTTTTCAACAAATTTCAAATATATCTAGCTCTTAGACCACAATGCCGTGGACAAACTGTAGGCAGAAATAATCAATGCATCAAAAGCTCTACTGCCTATGTTTTCGATCTCCCTGATTTGTTAATATCTCTGTTGCTGTCGTACAGCCATAGTTAACACCCACGATTAAAGGCAGTGGACACTATTGGTAATTACTCAAAATATTTATTAGCATAAAACCTTACTTGGTAACATGTAATGGGGAGCTGTTGATAGTATAAAACATTGTGAGAAACGGCTCCCTCTGAAGTAAGGTAGTTTTCGAGAAAGAAGTAATTTTCAACGAATTTGATTTCGAGACCTCAGATTTAGAATTTTGAGGTCTCGAAATCAAGCATCTGAAAGCACACAACTTCGTTTGACAAGGGTACTTTTTATTTCATTATTATCTCGCAACTTCGACAACCGATTGAACTCAAATTTTCACAGGTTTGTTATTTTATGCAAATGTTGAGATACACCAATGGAGAAGACTGGTCTTTGACAATTACCAATAGTGTCCAGTGTATTTAAGATACAACCTGTGAAACAGATGTATCACCTTCAGGGGATGCAACCTTTTCTTTCAAATATCAAGTTATAAACCACAAGAGAAACTGACAAAGGAGAGCAAAATCCACTCCTTATTTTGTCTTCTTACATGGTGCAGTCCTAGGCTGGCTCTTGGGTAGTGAGTAACCTTTCTGTGGACTGCCTTCTGGTCTGACCTCAGGCTTAGATGGAAGGTCATTTACACTGACAACAGGAGAGCTTTGTTTCCTCAGAGAGACTGTCAAATACAGAAATTCAAATCAAGTCAATCAAACAAACTAAGACCCAGGGGTCGATTTCACAAATAGTTAGGACTCGTCTTATCTCGAGTTAGGACGAGTTAACTCGTCCTAACAACTCGTCCTAACTTAGGATTAATCTTAAAGTCTGCATGCTACAGTGCAGGGTAGGGACTCGTCCTAAGTTCTTATTTAGTCTTAAGTTAGGAAGAGTTTTGTGAAATCGACGGCTGGTTGATATGAGGGAAGACATAATATATCATTGTCAAATAATACATCCTTTTTGTCTTTACCAACTCACACCTGTTATCTTCATCTAATTCCTTGTCCAAACAGCGAACTATAATCTTTTAATTGGATCATGAACAAACCAGTGGGGCTGCTGACTGCACCAGGTATAATAACTGTTCATCCATGAAGCAAAATGACCCAAGTAATGTCGGTGTAAACACACTCACTCACTGAAAAGAATGTACAGTTCCCAAGTTTTGGTAGCCAAACTCAGGACACATAAAGTATCAATTATCTTGAAATACACTCGTTTTAGTATCAGGTCTGAGCAAAGGTGATTGATATGTCAATATGAGATGCTCTTGGATCAGAAGATTGCTCCTTAACCCTTTAGAGACCATAGCGGCCACGAGCGGCTTGTACTCGAATGTCCACATGGCCACAAAATAAGAACTACTTACACTCAATCAAGAGGGTTAAAAAAAAGGTATCGGACCGAATATAAATTTCCAAGAAAGAGTATCGGCCAGAGTACACATTTTTCAAGAAAAGGTATCGGACCGAGTACACATTTTCCAAGAAAAGGTATCGGACCGAGTATACATTTTCCAATGTTTCCCATGTAAACGTCAAATCTACAAATCTAAAACAAAACCATGTATAATGGAAGTGTCAAATTCCGAGTTCAAACTCTGATTTTTTTGATCAGCAGAGTGTGGGTTCGAATCCCCAGCCATGACACTTGTGTGCTTAAGCAATACACTTAACCATTGCTTCGTCCTTTAGGATGGGACATAAAGCCATTGGTCCCATGTGTTGTGTAACACATGCAAAAGAACCCATTGCACTTATCAATAGCGAAGGGGTTTGCCGTGGTGTTCCTGGCTGTGGCTACTGTATGCGCCATAGCACCTGGTAAACCCTTATAAGGTGCTACATAATTGGGTCTCACAGTTCATCACTTTAATAACCTATCTTTCAGAAAGTTGGTATATACTTAGCGCCTTGATGTATCTGTTAGGTAGGTACATTTTTCCTGATAATAACAATGCAAAAAAATGTCAACCGGATTTGTAACGTAAGCGCGTATGGTGATGATTATACAGATATGAATGGTCTCTAAGCGGTTAATCAACTTACCACCAGGTTTTTTGGCAACTACGGGTACAGAAGCAACAGGTCTCTTTGGAGGCTTGGGTCTAGGTTTTGGGGAGATTGCATCTCCGTTTGGTTTACCCTCAGCAGACTGATGGAGCTTGTCTTCGGTAGTAGAACCAGGTCTGGATGATGGCTTTGGGGTAACACTCTCTGCAGGTTTCACCTCCACCGAATTCCTCTTTGGCACCTCTCCTAGGGACTTCACTTTGATCTCTGCGGAATTCCTCTTCAAGATATCCGAAGGCTTCACACTTCCCTCAAATGGAGCTACAATTTCAGGGCTGGTCGGGGAAGTAGGAGTCGATTTCAGTGACGGAATTTCAAACTTCCCAGAGAGAGGTCGTCCCTTGATTTGAGGTTTCTCCTTTTCAATTTTGGGCCTTGTTGCCTCGGGGAGTTTGGGTTTCACGAGCACACTGCTGTCTCTCTTCTCCTCCTTGGCATTAGCGTCATCCTTAGAGGTACTGAGAGTTTCTTCAGGAGACAATTGATTACTAGCTGCCTTGGCGAGAGGTGACTTTCGTGGGGATGCTAGTGGGGACATCACCTTTGGCGAAAGAGAAGGCTTAATGAAAGATGGGGATCCTGCAGCTTTTGGGGATCCTGGCTCTGGAGAGGTTACCACTGGGATCACTAGGTTCAGTTTGGGCGAGGGCTTCTCTGGGGAACCAGGAACTGCTGGGCTCTCAGTGGTTTCTTTTGAAGCCGCTTCGTCCACTTTAGGAGTCTGACTCTCCAGGATTTCCTATGCAAAATATAACAAAACAAGACCATAATCGTTTAAAAAGCGTTCAAAATCTGTTTATATAAATTACATAGAGAGTTATTAGAGCTGACATGGTCTGTTCCTACTCAACTATCTTGCTATATTGCATTTCATGGCTCTGCTTACCACGGAATTCTGCGCTTTCGTATCATAGAGTTGTGTGATACAAGAAATCCGTAAGCGCAGAATTCTGTGGTAAGCAGAGCCATGAAATTGGGCCCAGATCTGATCTAACAGATCACTTAACCATCAGAACACTCTCATCTGCTCACAACCGGACTTTCTCCTTTGTTGCTCCCCTAATATGGAACAACCTCCCAGTGCGCATCAGAAATTGTAACTCTTTGACATTGTTCAAAAAACTCTCAGAACTCATTGGTTTTGCCCTTTTCAGCGCTTTGATCTTGATGTAAAGGTGCTTTACAAATATTTAGTTGTATGTATACTCACCCTACTTGCTCGGTCAGCAGCCTTCTTTTCTCGCTTTATTTTCATCTCCTGCAGCATATTGGTACCTCCCAGCATCATCGCACCTGCAGGGGGTTTCCTTTTCTCCACGACAACCTTCTTTTCCTCCTCCTTAGGTACAACTTCTTCCACCGTCTCCTCAGGGGTTTCTTTGTTATCACCAACAGCAGCATCACCGTCTTCCTTCCCAGAAACCTCATCAGGGTTTGGGCTCACTTGGGTATTATCTACAGGTGGGACATCTTCCTTGCTAGCTTGGGCTTTGGCGCCTTCTTCAGAGACCTTGGGGTCCACCTTGGGTTCAGCCTTTTGTTCAATCTTTGATTCTGCCTTGGGTTCGGACTTGGGCTCAGCCATGGTTTCAGTCTTGGGTTCGACCTTTAGTTCGGTTTTGGGTTCGGCCTTTGGTTCGGCTTTTGGTTCTAGCTTTGTTTCAGCCTTGGGTTCAGCCTTGGGTTCGGGTTTGGGTTCGGCTTTGGGCTCGGTCTTGGGTTCGGTCTTGGGTTCGGTCTTGGGTTCCGTCTTGGGTTCCGTCTTGGGTTCCGTCTTGGGTTCATCTTTTGTTCCAAGAGTTGGTTCAGGGTTTTTAATTGGGCTGGTGGTTGTCTTGATTGACTTCTGATTCTTTGGTACCAGCATTGCTCTCTTCTCAGTCACCTTTCGAGACAGCTCTTCATTGAGGGGTTTGCTTTGTGCTGTGGAGATGAAAAGATTGTCATACTTCCTGAACAAGATTCTTTAATCAGGAAAATAAAGTATTAACAACATAACAACATAACAATTAGAATTTATAAGGCGCAATTCCATCTAGATCATAGCGCACTATAAAGAAATTAACTAGAAAAAAGGTGAGTCTTAAGGACTTTACGAAAAGCAGATAGAGTAGTAGATTCCCTACTGGCAGATGGGAGATTGTTCCAAATCATTGGCCCAGCCACACTGAAAGCCTTTTGACCTATAATTTTGTTTGCTCGGGGAACATTCAAGCGAGTGATGTCAAGTGTAGACCGAAGAAATCTTGGAGGAGTGTAATGATACAGTTAAGTGGTAATATAATGAGGTGTAGTTTTGTTATTTAAAAACGAGAAGAGCAATCTTAAAATGGATTTGTTCTCTAATTGGTAGCCAATGAAGTTCCCTAAAGTGATGGGGTAATATGTTCTCTCAAGGGTGTGGAACATATTAAACGAGCTGCACTATTTTGTAATCTTTGGACTCTGCTATTAAGATACAATAACTAGGAGGGTTGAGTTAGCTTTTGAAAGGAAGTGTTCATATTAAGGCATCATCTGAATACTATTGTAATAATGTTACTGTATGCATTACAACAATAGTGTTACAAAGTAACTGAGAAAAATTACAGAAATGTTATTGACCCAATGACCTACATGTAGGCCCAATTTCATGGCTCTGCATACCGTAAGCACAGAATCTGCACTTATGGAAGCAGGGAATTCTGTGCTTACGGCAAGCTATTTCATGGGTAAGCGGCGAATTTTGGCTTTTGCGCGTGCGTACTCCACGCTACTAGGCATTCTACGCTTACAAGGCTTGCGCAGAAATTCGGCGCTTGCACGTGAGCGGGGAATTGTGATCGTATGCGCAGAATTCGGCAGTAAGCAGAGCCATGAAATTGGGCCCAGGGCACTAATGTAAAGCCAATGGATACAGTTATTTTAAAATGTGCTCTAAAAGAACTAGTTATTCTCATTTAATTAGTTTCAACTCTACCTTCAACTATTGGAGTGGGAGCAGGAGTAGGAGCGGGTTCTGGAGGTGATTTTGTAGCCACGGGCTGGCTCTCACGTCTTTTGCCTCCCTCTGGCTTGGCCTGATCCGGCTCCTCCATAGGCATGGATTGTTTCCTCTTGAACAGCCGGAACCTGAATGACAGATATGGAGAGTAATATCTCTACTTTAGAAACCATTATTAGGATGCGGGGGAAAATTCCTTGACACTGGCCCTGCCTACAAATGTATACCTTACCTTCAAAGAATTGGGGTACATTTGGAACACAAAACACAATGTCCACAGATTCACATTAAACTTACACTGTTTGAAGATAAAGATACATTTAGTAGAAGGCTTCTCTTTAAATATTACTTGCCGAGGTGGTGTAGTGTTGGAGAAATGAGTAAAGCAATGTCACGAAAATACGCTTTTTCATGCTAAAATAATTTTCAGGACTTGTTTTAGACAATTCTCAAAAACTACAGCACCTCAGCAAGTAATATTTTAAGGGAAGCTTTCTACCATCATTATCTTCAAACTGTGCGAGTTTAATGTAAATCTGTGGACATTGTGTTTTGTGTTCTACAAAAAGTACCCAGACCCTTTAGTGAAAGCTTTAATGGAAGTGAGTCAGCACATACTTTTTCTTGCCGGATGCAGGCTCTTCTTTCTTGTCCTCCTTCTTTTGTTTGTCTTCATCTTTAGCTTTATTCTTGTGGAATAATCCTCCCTTTATCTTCTTCATAGGTTTCTTAGACTTGCCAGTGTCTGGGGAGTGATCATCTCTGTGTGATACAAAATACATAATTCCTGTTTATTACACACTGTTAACAGTTACAAGTAGAAAGTCTGGATGGAAGAACGAAGAACAGTGGAGAATATCAATGTAGGACTGGGCAGCTTTGTTGGCTAGTCTATTTTAATACCCAAACTCAAACTGCTCTGGTTGGCATGGGCGGATGAATGTTAGCATACCATTCAGTCATGTTAACAGATGTTGTGACCAAGTTCAACATTTCTGCTTTGTTTCCAACAAGTTCAACACTATTTTTGAACATTGTTTTTTAATTGATACAACTTGTGGCTATTTTCACCAAACTGAACATTTTGCAATATCATTTACTGATGCAGCTCTATGAAATTAGGCCCATGTAAATCAAGGAGACTTCTCTTTGTTCCCGCATTCCTTCGGCTTAGTGACATCCTCATTGGTTTGGGACCTGGGTCAAAGTGAGGACATCCACAGATGGACAGAGCACCTAACGAATCCCTTTTGTCCTGCGTCTAAACAGGTAGAAAGTCCTCCACCACCCTCCCCAATCAATCGATAAGAAGAAATAAACCAGAGTTTGTCTCAGTAGTCACTCAGCAGCCACGGTAATGTAACTATGGTCTTTTATTTGTAGGCTAGATGATTCAGAAGTCTCAGTCTAAATTATTACTCACACATTCTGTGAAGTGTTTAACTGGGTCTGGTTGTTTGGTACACCTAAGTCAGTAAGACCAGCAGAGAAGAAATCAGTCACTCCACTATCCACAGCAGATGCATTGACACTTTCAAGCGGTGCTGCCGGTTTGATAACTGGCCGGGAGGGCCGCTGTCTTGGTGCTCTTGGTCTGTTCTTCCTTAAGTCAGTCAGAGTCCCCGCCTGAGAGTTGGAGAGCTCATCAAAAGCCTTGACTGTCTGCTTCGATGCTTTCTTGGTCTGCTGATAGAGTTTAGGGGTTGGGGATGTGGGCTTGGAGGTAGGGGTAGGACTAGCGATCGGCTTTGAAGGGGCCCCACCATCGGTAGTGTCAAGGGAGTCTGCACTGTCTACCTCAGCTACACTAAACTCAAAATCTGCAGGTATAAACAATGGTTTTGAAGGAATGGTACAATATTAGTCATTACCAATCATGATTTAGACCTGGACCCAATTTCAAGAAGAACCCAATAAGCACCAGTAAATGGTTTGACCTATAGAGGAAGGGAAAGGTCAAATGAAACACTCATGGGGTGGATTTTACAAAAGAGTTTAGACTAGACTAGTCTCGAGTTAGGAGGCTTCACATTCCATGGCAGCATACATTTTTCTGCGATGGGTTTTGGTTGTCATACATATTCCTAACAAATCCGTCATTTTCATGAAATAATGCAGCTCCCAACGTTAAAAAATTGTTTTCTCACAGTGTTGTCTGCTACCGTGCATGTACATTTGCGCGCAAGACGCATGTTATACTTTTTCTCGATGCACAGCGTTAACACGCAAACGCAAAGCAAGGTATGCGCGTCGTGCACTTTGCGTACGTACGGCAGACTGTGAGAATTGATCAAAAACAGGAATTTCTTAATGTTGAGAGCTGCATTATTCCACGAAAATGCAAAGTTGTAAGGAATATAAGGCAGAAAAGTGTATGCTGAAAATGTGCATCTGTTGAAATTAGTGGTTTCTTGCAGTCAAGATTTGAGTATGAAGCTTTGAAATTTGTCCACCCCAGAAATGGACCCTGATATCCAGGCTGTCACTGTAGTACAATACAAAAGTGTAAGGCCGCCAGGGCTAAATCTATATATATATATATATATATATGTCAATAAAGAGTTCCCATGGTATAAAGAAGAATTGAATACCTCTCATGATGATTGAGCGAGGGCGCACTTTACAACTCTTCCGTTGTTGGAAAGCTGGCGAATCCTGAGCAATAAAAAAACAAACAAAATTCATAAGAATGAACAGAAAGTTTTCTAGATGGATTATGGTCTTTGAAATTAAATCTTTTTGAAAAATTTGAGTAGTGAGGATTAAATTGTAAGTGAAGAGAAACAAAAATTGAAAATTGAGTATTATGTCGAAGTGACAGATGAATTATGAGTTTTTGATTATGCATGTTCTTCATGAGATGTATGGATGTAGGGATAGACACTTTCTTGTTCAAATATCTCCTCTCGTTTAACGCAAGAGTACTATGTAAAATAAATTCAAAAGGGAATGCCAAGCTTCTAGATGGTATGTTCTTTGTGTATTTCATATCAGTTTTTTTTTTTTTTTTTTTAAAGGATACTCAAATCTTGGAACCACCACACGAACCGCAAAAAGAATCATGCAATTATTATCATACTTCATACATATTCATGAGCCATACCACGTTTTTAATTGGTGGAACCACATAGCAAGGTGGTGGAACAAAGATAAAATCCTGATTGGTAGACAGTCATCGACTGCGAAAGAATACAATCCAAATATTGTGTTTCTTCCAGATTTATGAAATGTTATTTTACATACAGGCATATATCGAACGGGTTGAAAGAGTGTCGATTGCATACAAATGTTATGAACAACAACCATTGGTTGGTATGTGCAGAAGTTATGTATGAAACAAAGATAATTGAATAACTACTATGGTTTGTGGGGTTGGAAAGGTCATTTTGTCAGCTCAGTGCTACAAGGTCAGTAATTGCAATTTCATTCTTGAAATAATCAAAAAGCTGGAAGTGAAAAATGTTAATCAAAAGAAATCATTATACACAATTAAATGTTATTCTTAGAAACTGGATGTTTCTTGAAAAATAAAAATAAATTAAAATACACAATTAAATGTTATTCTTTTAAACTGGATGTTTCAAATACAAATACTTTGGCGACTACTCTTGATAAATAAACTCCATTTACCAGGAGCTCCAGAATAATATGCAAAAGCTAATTCATGAAACCCATGCAAACTGCACCAATGACCTTATTGTCCTGAGCTGACGATTTTGCCTCAAAATGTGAAAATAATAACATGCGTACATATAACTCAAGAGGACCAAGTCATCATAATGTATCCTTACACAATAGACCCTTCCCATGAAATATGTAAATTGCACATAGCGCGTGAGCACTCATGTTTTGGTTGGCAAAATGAGGGAACATCGCGCTGTTTTGTACACAGCTAATGGGTGCAGCACGCAGACGTGATTGCGCGTCTGCTTAGTGCACAACTCTATGGCGTTTGCCATCCAACAGGGTCTGTACGCATGTGTGAATGTGATTAGCATATTTCATGGGAAGGGTCCATTAAATACTTCATTATCAGGAGCTCATGTCGTCTTAAAAGTGCAAAAAGTGCATCATGCTATAGTGGTTTCTGGTTATAAAATCATCAATTTATACAGATCTCAATACACCTCTCTTAATATTTATGCATAAGGTACGCCACAATGCTAACCCAAAAAGAGGAGATGGGCGCAGCCACTGCAAGTGATGGGGGACGTGCGCCCATCGCCTCATTTTGGGCAAGAATTATGACCATGCATAAATATTACGAGAGGCGTATAAACTAAACTCCGGAGATATTAAATACTCAAGGCTGTCCTAAGTGAGTCGATTCCACCGAAACTCTTCCTAACTTTAGGAAAAATCTTAGGACATTCTGTATTCATAGATGTTAGGGCACATTGGACCTGTATCGGATTTATCCTAGCATTTTTATGAACTCGGCTGCAGGCCTTTCATGGAAAGGCTGGATCAAAACTGGTTCTGTGAAGGATCTTAATTGCAAAAATGTTCAATAACACTTGTTCGTTTCGGAACCATTAGCACCTTACAGACGTTTACATGGAATTGCTGTCGTGAACTTTCTGGAACTGTTTCTATTGAGGATCACTGTTTTAGTCCAAAGTTCAAATATTTACCAAAACTTCCTTTGACAAACTTACAGTTTTAAACTTGGTTTATGCGTATTATTGTAGCCTAGATTATATTGATGAAAAGTTACTGGTTAAGTGAATATTAGTAATGTGAAAAACATGGGTGAATGTGGAGCATGCAAGACACTATGCATCAGAACATTCTCATGAGGAGACAATTCGAGTTAGCGTTTTTAAAATTGCATTTCGGGAATGCCATGCTACAAAAGCCACACTACCATCCTGTTAATTGCAAATCAAGGTCAAAAATTGTTGGGGTTTGGTGTACATTTCCCCGGCCAAACTCACACCATCTTCATAGCACTATTTTGAAAAAAAATCATTTCAACTCAGAGCATAGTTCCCTAACTGCCCCAAAAGTATTTGCGAATTGCCTAAAACTTAGCATTGGTGCGTTTTGTGACCGATATCAGCTTGATGGATAGCCTAATGGAGCAACAGTCCAAGGGAAACTCATGCAATGCACTCAAGGACAGATAGAGTGGAGTGTTCCTTTCCAGATACAATTCTAATTAGACTTCTGACCGAACCAATATGGCTCATCAGTCAAGTGCTCATATCTGGTTTCGATGGCATAAAATGACTCAAAATACAGGATGCCAGTCCATCACAGAATACCCCGGAACTCTCGCTGGTACCCCATTCCACTTCTGGATGGAGAGAAGCATTAATAATAAAGCACCTTGCTCAAGGACACAAGTGTCATGATTGAACCCACTTTCTGTAAATTACAGAACTTGAGTCCATCGCCCTAGACTGCTCGGACACAACACCCCAACTTCTGTATCTGAGACTTCAGATTCTGCTGCTTAACTCGTATGCTGTTGCTGCAGTTCTCACGCTAAATCAATACTAACTCCTCATTGACTGAAGATGGGGTAATTTATGAGCATGAGGCAGATAAACCAAATAAGCCTTTTTGAGATATGGCGCACACAATGCTACAACACTGAAAAGTTTTGGTAAGTCTGTCTGTGTACACCCAAACCAAACAGTACACTCATATCACGTCCGCCATACCTCAAAAAGGCTTATGGCTGATAGACAGATAAACATGAGGCGTATTTCAAAGAGCTGTCAGGTCCAAATTGTGACTCAATGAATTCCTTTTTGCAAAGTGAAAGATGGAAACAGTTGAAACAATAGTACACAAAGATAGAGTTCTGGTAATCCACTTCTGCTAAGCAACAAATGTCTGCTTAGAATCTTTTCGAAATAGGCCTCTAAAACAAGATCATATCTCATAGTGAATGCCACATGTCAATTGAAACGGGAGTTAACCATGCTTATAGCTGCTGTGCGTTCTCTCTGGTACCATGCTATCAAGTGAAATGTTAAGCCATGTTAAAATTCAAGTGACTTTGGCTGCAGCTATGTCGATTGCTGCAGCATCAAACTGGGAGAATACGCCTTTAAGCAATCTAGCCATAGCTACTGCCAAAGTCATTCGTTTGGACATGTCCTGTAAGCAGAATATACCTTTATCACAATATTGCCATCTTTGTTTGACTCCCTATCTGTGTGAAGTGATAGCTGTTGGACTGGTTTAGAGGTAAAAGTACAAGGCAATTTCAGTCTGGTTCCCTGTATGGTGCCTTGTGTGCATTGACAATGAAAGGTCACTCTCTCGTTTTATAACAAGGGACCATACTAAATTTATCTCCATCCTTGTTTAGGTAAAATTTGTTTGAGTGATTAAAATAGGACAATGGTCCATTATCATGTTCCTGCCAGGTCCATTATCATGGTCCTGTCCAGGTCTGTTAATCATGGTCCTGGCCAGGTCCGTTATCATTGTCTTGTCAGGTCCATTATGAGGTCCATTATCATGGTCCTGCCAGGTCCATTTTCATGATCCTGCCAGGTCCTATCTTATGGTCCTGCCAGGTCCTATCTCATGGTCCTGCCAGGTCCTATCTCATGGTCCTGCCAGGTCCTATCTCATGATCCTGCCAGGTCCTATCTCATGGTCCTGCCAGGTCCTATCTCATGGTCCTGCCAGGTCCTATCTCATGGTCCTGCCAGGTCCATTATCATGGTCCTGCCAGGTCCATTATTATGGTCCTGCCAGGTCCTATCTCATGGTCCTGCCAGATCCTATCTCATGATCCTGCCAGGTCCTATCTCATGGTCCTGCCAGGTCCTATCTCATGGTCCTGCCAGGTCCTATCTCATGGTCCTGCCAGGTCCATTATCATGGCTCTGCCAGGTCCATTATCATGGCCCTGCCATTTTGTTCATGTTGCCTGTGCACAAGAACAATTATGGACGTTGATTCTCATAAAACAGAAAGAAGCCAGACTAATTTGCCTCCTCAGCCTCAACAGGTTCCATTCATTCAAACGGGATTAAAGAAAGATGGCTACACCGTGATAAAGGTCTGTTAAGAATCAAACAGCGGGTTGCATGTCAAACAGCATGTACAAGAAGCAAGTTTAGTCCATAGTTGATTAATAGAATAGTGAAGATCCCAGGGTTGATGAAGGTGAACCTGCCTTATAACGTTGGGACTCGCTCCGGCTGACATTACCCTTCAGGTACCGTGAACCCTCATGTCTGGATAGCTGATGCCCTTCATCACTCTGTTAGGATGGGTCAAGGGTCAAGGGTCTCTAGTGTCAATCATGTTTCTACCAATTTTACATTTTGGAGAAATTGTTTAAAAGGCACTGGACACTATTGATAATTACAAAATAATTTTAGCAGAAAAACTTATTTGGTAACAAGCAATGGAGAGCTGTTGATAGTAAAAAAAAATAATATTGTGCGAAACAGCTCCCTCTGAACAACCAAACAATGAACGAATTTTGAGAGTTATGAAAATGCCTTCACCATATGATATCAAATATATGGGTTGCAAAACGCATCATCGACCGCCATCTGTGCACGCGTGTATGAGTGTTGCATGACTATCAGCCAATGGTACAGTAGCTCTTCACGTGTGCACAATTCATCAAATATGGCTGCCGATGATGCCTGTTGCAATCCATCTATTGCAGGCTGGCATTATGCATTTATCGTTTAAAACCATATGAGCGTTATCATATTGAATTGTCCGAACAGTAAGTTAACGGCAAGTGCCTTTTTTTTTCTTTTTTTCCAATTTTCAAGTCAATTGAAGAATTTTACTTCTCAAATAATACCCTGTCTGGCTAAGGAAGTGGACTGCACAATCCTTCCTCAAGTCATTGGACAATTAGCATGTAGCATAACTTTGTTTGTAAGGGCAATAGTTTTGCCTCATGCCAGCTAAACAAATAACAAATATTTTCATTAAAAATCAAATTTTAAAATCAAAATATCTTGATAGCGCATCAACATAGCTTCATTATGTAAACAACAATAATATCAGGTTGGTTAAAATCATACATTTACTGGTTTGCGATAAATATTTCACACCTAATAACTGAAAACAAAATACATTTTAGGAATAATTGCCATTTCATGCATACACTCGATTAGCTTTGTGCCTCGAGACCTTTCTGAATTTAAACTTATCATCCAAAACTTTGGGGTAGTAAGTTGCTTCTAGCTAGGAATTGCAAGAGTCATGGGTTCGAATCCCATTCAAGTAATATGCCTGTGATATTTTTTTTCACAGGACTCAGGCAAGTACTGAGTACACAGTGCATCGGTGTATGGCTAAAAACTAAGTTAATATTCTTTATCCCCGATGCAAATTTAACATCTGTTACCTGTATATAAAGCTGCTTCTGCTAAGCGAAAGAGGTAAACACTTAGCAGACTTTGGTGATTAAATGCTTTTATCAAATTGGGAATGGATTGAGATGCCTGTTCCATTTCCAAGAGTTTTTTGAGTTGCTCTGTGGTACTGTCACAATGATAAAATTCTCCCAGTCTATCCTTTTTAAAACTAGGAATACAATAGTCGCAGTTGATATGTCTTATAGACATGTGTTAAATAGAACCATAGAGATTGGGTCTTTTATACAGGTTGATACATATGGCTGTGGCTTGATTGCAATTCAGCCAGAGCCATAAATTGGGACTTACCCTAAGCAGGACATGTGCATAATATCATGGCTCTGCTTACCGCAGAATTCTACGCTTATGATCACCATTTTCTGCTTACTACATTGTGTAGTTAAGCGAAAAAATTATGAGCTAGCTGTGTAAGCGAAAAAGGCCTAGTAATGTGAAGTTCACAAGCGCACAAGATAAAATTCCTTGCTAACCCCTGAAATACACTTGACGTAAGCGCAGAATTCCCTGCTTAAGCAAGCGCAAATTCTTAGCTCAAGATAAGCAGCCCCATGAAGTTGGACTCAGTACCACAGGATAGCACCTCATTCCATGCTATGGGTAAGGGTTTTTTATGGCTAGCCGAGATTAGTGTATTATTTATGGGAATAGGTATGCAGGTAGGATTGCAGTTGTGGACCACACAGGATGGGTTATTGGACACAACAAGACCGCTCCATTGTAAAGCACACTCAAACTGGACATGAGTTTTGTGCACATGATCAACACAACTTGGACACACCTCAACTAAAGTGACTCAACTACCATGACGTCATGATTCCATCATTTGCTTCTAGGTGAAGTTTCGAACACGTGAGCCTAAGAAGGAGACAAACCTTAACTTCCTCTGCCTTCTCCTCAGAGTCTTTCTTCTGTTCTTCATCATGATTGGTCATTGCTTCTGTGCCGTTCGTCAAAAGAGATCCCTTCCTGGTCTTGAACATTGCCTGGTGTTCCAACTGTGAAAAGCACAAGATAAGAAGGCATAGATTAGTGTCTGTGAGTGAGGGAATCAATGTGTGGTGAAGAGGTTTTCAACTAGGGGTTTAATCCCAACGTGGCCTGGTTCTTGATAGTTTTACCAAGACGAAGTTGAGGAAAATTATCAAGAACCAGGCCTCAACCGGTTTTCCTTTCACACACAGCGCAGCCAAATCACCAACAGCGCCTGCATCGCCCGTAACAAGAAACGTCTTTCATCAAGACTAGCGCGGACAACCGGTTACAAACACTGGTCATTATCAACGGTTTAAACACCCCCACGTGACGCGCTCTCCACCAATAGGAATAGCTAAACTGTCTGAGGTATTTATGAATGAATGTTCATTCCAATCCAGTTTGCTTGAAGGTTAACTAAACTGACAAGATTGAAACGAAAAGTCACATTCCCATAAGGTGATCCCTCTGCTGCCGGATTCCCAAGTACAATCCTAAACTTGGGTGTGATCTCTGACTAGTTTTTTTTCTCAGCCCCATTTACTCACTTTTTTGTTTGTTACTCCTTAAAAAAAACACTGTTTGTACTCTAATAATAATAAGTTTGAATGAATGAATACAGTAGTTACAGGTTAAAAGGCTTCTGACAGGCAATTCCCTAAGAAAGATATTAACAAAAAAAGGGAGACTGCCAACATTTGAAGCACCCACGTTGCAAGAAAATCTCTGCTTATTTAAACCGGAGGTTGTTGGTTGCAATCCTGCTCTTGTCACTTTGTCTTTGTTCAATCCCAAAATATTTAAAACTTAGGAAACATTTTCTATGTTTATCACCAAGTACCTCACTTTGAACTTGTGGTTTCCTGATTCACGATCTTTTGTACACGATATTCAATGTCAGTTCCACAATCCTTCACACATTTATTGGACTATTCAAAGAATTTTATTGATTGGTCCAGCACGATCCTTCCATGGCAAAACAGCCCATCTCAAAAAACTTGTTTTGCTCTCGTATAAGATTAACTCTGGGTACATTGAGGGTGCTTTTTCTATTTCAAAATTTCAAAGGCAAAGGCTACTATGTATGGATGTGAATACATGTCCTATGTTTTTACACTTTCCTCAAGTCTTTTTGGCAAAGAAGCTTATCTCTGTATTTCCTCTTCTCAAACAATTTTATTTTTAGTTAGGGCGTTTTGCCAGAGAAGGGCAGTGCGGACTACAAATGAAAGTGCTTTAACTTGGCCCACTACTGTTTTCAGTTGCACTTGGCAAATGAGCAACAGCTAAGATCAAACTCTGGATGTGATCAATCTACAAGATGTCTATTGATACTTCATACTACTCACATATCTTTGGATTAATGTCTAGGGGGGGGGGGTAACCTACCAGTTTATGATAACAGTCCGTCAGATGTTCCATGATCTCGTCAATGATGTTGTCAGAGATGTGACTGGACATGGCCAAATGTGCCTCTCTACGTTCAATAACACAATACAATATTCACTAGGTATTAGGGGAAAGTGTCGGTGCCAAGTGGTCTAGCCCCCTCAAAGTCAAGTTCTGGGGCCAATTTCATAGAGCTGCTTAAGCACAAAATTTGCTTAAGCGCAAAATTTGCTTAAGCACAAACATGGCTTGCTTATTTTACACATGTTACTGGCCCAAATTCCATGCCATGAACATTGCTTGTGACTGGTATTTAGCTGCTGTTTTTACTTAGTACAACAATCGAGTGGAGTCCTGACCGGTAATCTGATTGTACTATATGTATACAAGGATTTTTTTTTAAGCTAAAGCAAATTTTGTGATAAAGCAGCATTATGAAATTTGGCCCTAATGGTCAATGTATTGGAATGTGGAAAAGAACCCCGATCATTGTATTCTTTGGCAAGGCATTTAAGTATCACTGCTTCTTATCACCCTGGAGTGAATTGGGATAGAGATCACTGATGTGAATGATAAGCAACCTGTGCGCCAATGTGGCTGCCGATGTTTCATACTCCTAAGGAGCTGAGGCTGTTTCAAGGATGATCAGACTCAAACAAACCAGGGTACAAATAGTGGCACAGTATAAGAACGTCTCGATAAGGAAGACTTCACTAAACTCACTCCGAAAAAGTGATATCTTCTGAAATAATATGAAGAATCAAACAACAACGAAAACGTAACTCCAGTAATGAAAAATTTGTTTAACACAACTGTTTACACAAATGTTTGTGAAAAAGCCAAAGAATATAACTTTACCCCTTTACCCAAAACGTTTATGAAAACGACAAAAAAAAATTATTTTACCCCATTTTGTTTGAGATGGCAGCTCCGACCTGCTCGACTACATCCTGTAGGAATCTCTGAGGCATACTACTCTGGCCCTGGCATACGTTATTAAGACTCTCCTTGAGGGCGCTATCCTCCATCGTATGACTACACTGCTTGGTGGACGTCGTTAACATCCCTGATGCGCTAGACTGTAGAAACATTATAGAGTTCAAGATTCAGTCGTTAGCGTACATGTACATGTAAACGACAAACCTTACCTGTTTCAAATACATTTATAAACAAGACAGAGCCCAATTTCATAGCGCTGCTTAGCGGCCGATTTTTTGCTTATTGTGCGAGTTCTATTTCATAACGCTGCTAACCGTAAGCACACGAACAGGCATGCTTACCTTTCGGTGCTTACCACACAAAAATAAATGTCATAATGCAAATCCACGGTAAACATGCAATATGGACGCCCAATTTTTTCGGCTAACCTGTTAAATACGCTAAGGCTTAAGCAAGTTTTTCTGCTGCAGTAAGCACACAAATTTGCTCAGCGTTAAGCAGTGCTATGAAATTGGGCCCTGGTGTGTTGATAACCACAAATGTCCCACTAAGATTAATCTCATTATTGAGTTATCGCTCAGACAACATTTCTTTTGTTTTACCAATACTGACCTTGAAAGTTGACCTTGGAGTTCAAAAACAATAGGCTTCTAGGGGATCCAAAGACCAACTAACACATCAAATTTTGGAACTCATATGCCAAGGCCTACATGAGTTATCGCTTAGACAACATTTCGTTCTAGGTGTTCTAGACATACATGTTGTAATGACCTTGACATTTGACGCAAGGGGTGTACAAATAATAGGCTTCAGGGGGATTCCCAAGAAAAACCCTCAAACCAAGTTTGGAATTGCGAGGCACAGTCAACAATTGCACACATGCACACACGCACACAGGTGTGTTTATGGTACATGTACCAACTGAGGACTGCTCTTTGTTTTCCCATTTTTTGGACACAGTTTTTTTTTTAGACGTCCCCATTGGTTTTGTACACGAAAATCAAATCGAGGACGTCCTCCGTGTGACTTTTTCTCAGGTCCCTTTTGTTAAAGTCCTCAGTTATCAATAATAGACATGCCCACACAGGTACACCTATTCATTAGAGAACACCTATTGTACTTTCTATTTTCCTGTAATAAAGCAATCCCCTTTTGTACACAAATGACTAGTGAGGACACATGAGAACACAGACCCGACTGGTGAGGACCTATCATCCCTTTTGTTAAATGTTCTCGGAGGTTAGGCAATACAAACACACACACACGGAATGGCAAGGCAAACACAATATGCCCCTTCGGCTTGCTTACCTGACGGGGCATAAAAATAAAGAAATAAAGAACTCAACTGGCTAGTAACTGTCAAAGTTTTTCACTCAGGGATGCCAGTGGCTCTTTCCTTCAGAGCCTGAAATTTGTTTTGAAGGAAAAGGGGTCACCGCCCCCCCCCCCTTCCTCAGACCAAAAAAAACAAAAAAACAACAACACTTTTTTTTAAAATAAAACATAAAGAAAAATAAAATTCTGACCCCCCCCCCCTCTTGCAAAAAAGGCATGCATAGTCTGATTTTAGTCTCAAATTTTCCGTTTTTATATATCACAAATTTGAAAACGAAAAAAAAAAAAATTCAACCCAAAAAAATCTCTCTTTTTTTTGTTTTTCATGTTTGGACGATCTTATCTTACCCTCTTATTTCTGCCTTTATAGTACTATATTTTTGTCAACCATGTTGATGGGTTCGTAATGTGAGGATCGGTTGTATAAAAAAACTTCTTTAGCAATTAAATTTTTCGATCGGTGTCAGCAACGCACATTATTGGGAGGGTCCAACAACTTACCGTCAACTCGCTTGGTGCCGCCAACTCGCCGTTAACTCCTCCAAAATAAATTTAAAATCCACAAAAGATGCATAAAACTCTACAGTATAAGCTAAAAGAGAATTTGAAGTTTCAGGCTACATTTCGATTGTAAGAATTTTGTTTTTTGATCGTGAAAAAAATATCTCTAAGCTACAAAGCCGTCGGTCGCCATCGGTTGCCATCTTGCTTTTTCACAGGCCTGTACAAAATGGACAACAGAGGGCGCTTACCTGCATTTGGAATAGTCTTGCCTCAAGGCGTGAATGATTGGTACTGCATGTGTAGTGTGTACTGCAACTTATGTTAGTTGATCGCTGAGGCCTTAGATCAAGACTAGTTCATACCTGCCATCTTGGAAGTGGTTGAGTTGACAGCAAGTTGACGGCAGACATTATTTTATATATTTTCTCTGGCCAGATGAATTACGGAGCGCCGGAAATTTGTTTTCAATAAAATATATTTCTTCGGCCAAATGAAATCGGAGCGCCGGAAATCTTTTCCAAAACTTATATTTTCTCCGGCCACATGAAAAACGGAACACAGGAAATCTGTTTTCAATAAAATATATTTTCTCCGGCCAGATGAAATACGGAGCGCCGGAAAAGTATTTTTTTATTTTTTTTATTTGAAAAAGCCGGAATTCCGGCAATAGCCGCAAAACTGGCATCCCTGTTCACTCTATGCGAGCTCAAAGTCAAATGAGTGGACTCAGATAAAATGAATACATCCTGGCCCATGCTAAAAGTGTTTGGGTTGGGCTTTTAAATACAGAATCTGCTAGACTCCATTAACACCCAGGATATGATTTTAAAGGGTTTGTTACTACGAGGGTAATAATAACCTGACCAATCATTCTGTATCGTTCAACTGGTCATATATAACAACATACATCTAAAGAATACACCCATATACACCAGTTTATATTGAGGAATTTTACCGTGGAAAAATTAGACATTTGTCTTATGTTGTATTCCCAGTTTAGCTTAATACTCATGAACATAGGAAATAAAAGACTCATACATGTAGGTTGGTTGAAACGTATTTTAGTTGACACAAATAAAATGACTAACTTCAACTACTCATTAGTGAGTAGATCTATTGTCAATCAGTGAGTAACCATTACTGAGTACTCGGCCTACCTTGAGTTGATTTTCAACGATGCTTTTTAACTGTGCAGCCATGTCTTCCAGCTTGTTTTTCACATCGCTGCCGTCTGTGTTCAGGGCTACCTGATGGAGGGCATTCAGCAACTACAAAGAACAATTCCAACATATTTCAATATATGTTACATCGTTGCAGTACCCTCAGCTAAAATATAGGATTCGAACTGCCTCTAGCTATCATGCAATCTCGGTGGTCTAGTTGGTAAGACATCTGCTCTAGAATTGCAAGGGTCGTGGGTTTGGATCCCAGCCGAGTAAAATGCCTTTGATTGTTTTCATAGAAGTGCGGAAAGTACGAGTATACAGTGCTTAAACACATCGGTATGAAGGATAAAACCAAAATTAATAATGTCAATATGGTCAGATTTTAATAACTAGTCAAGGTAAAAATTAGGGTACCACCAACAATGATATATAGCTAAGAAATTCAGACAGCGAAAACGGTACAGGGAAAAGAATTGAAAAAAAGAAAGAAACAATTTTTGTTCAGTATTTTGTCGGTTTCCAGCTGGCTTCTTGCTCTTTGCAAGTAGCCAGGTCTGGAACTTCACAAAGTCAAGGTAAAAATTAGGGTACCACCAACAATGATATATAGCTAAGAAATACAGACAACGAAAAAGGTACAGGGAAAAGAATTTTAAAAAAAAAAGAAAAACAAATGTGTTCAGTATTTTGTAGGTTTCCAGCTGGCTTCTTGCTCTTTGCAAGTAGCCAGGCCTGGAATTTCACAGCGGCCACCGAGGTCATGGGCTCTTTTGCCCTGGTATTGGCCTTGGTTCCTCTTTCGAAGTTGACCATTAACATTTCCTCCCGCCTTTCCAATGGAAATAGGCTTTGCAAAATGAAAATGGCCTTGCCCTCTGTACAACAAAGTACATTAGTTAGACAGTTTTTTCTGCTCAAAAAGTTATAACAACAGGTCGATGTACTCCTTGAGTGAGTGTTTTTTTTTCTGACTTTGGGCGATCAAATGCAACCCTGGATTGCAAGGAACAATTCTCTCAATTGATGGAAAGTACAAGGTCAAATGCTCTTTAATGATTGTTTGTTTTGGGTCTAGTATATTGTCAAGTCAGAGCAAAAACTTTGAATATCTCAAAGTGCAAAAACCCCGTAGCTCAAGTTGCAAAAATGTTGTATCTTGCAAAAATTACTTCTTTCTCGAAAACTATGTCACTTCAGAGGGAGCCGTTTCTCACAATGTTTTATACTATCAACCTCTCCCCATTACTCGTTACCAAGTAAGGTTTTATGCTAATAATTATTTTGAGTAATTACCGATAGTGTCCACTGCCTTTAAAGATGGAAAATAAACCTGAACCTGAACCTGAGCTTATTTAACCAATACATCAACATCAAAAACAACAACAGCCCAATTCACAAACATCCCCGAGGTTCAAATGGTGGGATGAGGTTGCAAGAAACCTTTGATTGTCTTACCAGTTTAGAGTTGTCAGCATCTTCTATGTAATTCTGTGCTTTATTAACGTCTGCCTGGACGTCTTCATCGGTACAGTCAACAAGCTCTCTGACGGTATCCTGGATCTGGACGACCAACTTGTCAACCATCTACAACAATTACAATCAAACCAATGTAAACTGTGTAAACTAAATAATAAATGGCCCCTCAACAAGCACATTGTTGTGTAAAAGTTATGTTTGCACTGTGCTTGTTGTGCAGAAACTATTCAACTGTTTCCTTTGTGTGTTTTTTTTTTATGAGGACAGATGGTGCCGCTTGCCGCTCATACCCTGCGTATGCATGAAGCGCGCAGACATTAACAGCGTCCAGCCACCAACCCGGTCGTACAAAGCAGTGAAGACTGCCTCCCCATACGGTATAATCTTTTGAAGCTTCCAGGGAGCCCCTGGAATGCCATGGTGCCTCAAAGGCTTTTGTACCATTTATACCCTTGGTGAAGAAAAGCAAATCGTGAAGTGTCTTGCTCAAGGACACAAGTGTCACGACCAGGATTTGAACACCATAATGACTAAACCCCCAAAACTTAAATTAATTCATTAGCATTATTGAACTTGAAAAAAAAACCAGCAGCATTATTGCGCCTTGAAACCATTAGATGGTGCTATAAAGGAATAGGTTTCATACTTCATAAACGTAACTCAACATACCTTGCAGGAAAAATACTGAGTGCTTTGATATGCCCCTAGGGGTGTGATCAAGCGCTCTATAAGAACTATAAGAACAAAGTATTTATATATATATATAATTTGCTAGGCCATGACACCCTATTGACCCCTTGCGCGGGCGTCACACGCGGCGACTGATGCCACGCTCAACATATTGGTGGACAGTTAGGTTTATGTGTATTAATGCAGCGTCGCCTAAAATGCATACTTCACTGCATAACGCACGGCATAGAGTTATATACGAAAACGCACAGTGAAATTGCCCACCAGTATGGTGCATTCAAGATTTTTTTGATGATGACGTCAGGTGAAATGGGTCAATAAGCCACTGGGGCTAATAACAGCACTAAACCCTATACTATTTTACCTGGTGAGCTGTAGTGTATAAGAAGCCCTGCTGCAGCCTGAAGGCTTGATCATCAGAGAACTTATGCTGGCTGTGATTCCTCTGCAGTAGAGATTGGATCTTCTGTAATGACTCGGACGTCTTCTCAGCATTGACCTTCAATGCAGCCGTTACATCATTGACAGGAGTGGGCATGTACTTCAGAGTGTAGTTCCTGACGGGCAAATCAAGTTTTACAAATCCAAATCAAATAGGGAACAACAACTGTAACCCCTGAAAACCCTCTGAAATTTATCCACAGTTTTGTCCGATTTTGTCTGATTGTTGCCTGTGAAACCAACCACATGGAGCACCAGCTTGAAAGTTCTTAGAAGTCCGAAGGTTTTGGCGGTGTATACTATGTGCTGATAGATCCTGTCTAATTAGATCATCCTTAGCAACCAATGTTTGAAAAGTTTCCATTTATTAAGAATTTTCAAAATTCTGTAGCAAATTAAATAAATAAGTCTTTCTCACCAAACAAAACATATCTTGCTGATTGGTGCTGCCCTAGTACATTCAAAACTCAATAGTATTTGTTGAGTGATAATGCCCTCTCGTAAAAACAGGTCGTACATGAATGGTTGATGAGACTTGATGAGCACATAAAAAAGGCACTTTAAAAATACATTGTACAATAGGGAGGTTTCGCACGTGAACGGTTACGCATACAAATATGTTTCGCTATCCAGCTTGCGTGTAGCAAGCAGGATATCAGTGAGTAGCAAGCAGGATATCAGGATAGCGAGTAGCGTGTGACGTCAGAATGATGACATATCCGTCGCACTAACCCAATCCGATAGCGTGCAAAACCTCCCTATTTTCACTCTCGGGAATATATAAAATAGCTTTGACATGTTCGATTGATGACCTTTTATGAGTACAGAAACCGTATCGTACTTTTTTGATAATGGCACTTTCCAAATACATAAAATAGATCGCACATGTACATGTACAACCTTGGCACTGAAAGAGTTAAACGTTGGTCAGCTTACGTAAAAAGATAATGAGCTAGATATCAAACTAATTGAACTTAACACAAAGGAGAAAAAAAACACTCAACATGCGACTTACTTTTCCAGTGCGTTGGCAAGATCATTAAACCCCGATGCTGTGATACCATTGCCATCTAGCTTGACTGTGTGTAGCTTGGTGTTTAATTGTAAGGCCTTGGCAAGCATACGAGCACCAATGTCTCCCATGTTGTTACCACTACACATGGAGTAGAATGAATGGGAAAAACATTGCAATCAGATTGTTATACATATGATGTGATATACACACACCAAGCGAATCACTTCCTAATCAACAAATTGGCAGCCAAATTTCAAAATGTAACTACCAAAAAATACACTGGTGTATTCGCAAACAGAATAAGAACAATAAACTTTTTCTAGCATTTCAGTGTAACCCTGTACAACAATATCAAAGGATTTCACATTCCATTTGTGGACATAAACAATGCAGGTGGGTGAACAGTAAACAGAGTGCAGCTTTAAAAAAAAACAGCTTAGCAGAGCTGGACTGACTGAGCACCCTGCTTAAAGCAAGTAAGAGATGCGCAGTTAATTGGACCTTCGGGGAGATTGTTCCATATCCTAACACTATTGGGAAAGAATGATTGTTGGTAGAATCCCTGACCTGGTGAAAGATACTATATATTTGTAAGAATGACCCCTCAGAGCAACGGTTGGTGTCAGAAATATGTGTGGAATGTTAACTTGGTTGTTGACATCAGTGAGTGCACTATTTTTGGACTTGTCATAATACTAGCGGTCTAGACTCAACAGACCTTAATGAAACAACGGAAACCATGTCATCTTGAGGTTGTTAGACGGTACCATAAATAGCCTCACAGGCAAAGTGCAGCACGGCTGAAAGTGGAACTTAACCTCACAGGCAAGGCGCAGCACTGCTGGAAGTGGAACTTAAACTGTACTTCCAGCAGAGTTACTGTACTTCCAGCAGAGTTTGAGTCTTGTGAGTTACACCATTTGGACCAATAACTGACTACAACCTTACCTGATATCCACACTGGTCAGTGTTGAGTTACTCCCCAAAGCATTGATGATCTGAATAGTCTCAAACTTCATCTTGTTATCGGCCAACGACAGGGTTTGTAGAGGCTACAAAAGATCAATCAATAATAACATTAAAGTCAAACTTGCTCCAGTCAACCATATTTGCCTTCCAAAAAAAAAGCCTTGCTTGATCATAATCTCGTGAAATTTGACTCTGAAATATCAACATAAATTTGATATTTTATTTAGTCCTGTGGTTGATCTATTCAGTGTTTGAGACAGAATCAGAGCGCACTGTCGAAAGACACATCAAGTCATAGAGCGACTGGCCCACTCTCAATCTTTTTTGATCATGTAATATGTCTAAAAACATGATTCATTTGAAATGTATAGGGTCAAAGTACTGAATTTTGACAGGCGGTACTAGGCGCCGACTCACGCTCTACAAGCGCTGAAACATCTTGAACAAGCGTGTGTACAAAGCAATAACTTAAGGTTAGGCAATCAGGGGCCAATTTCATAGAGCTGCTTAAGCAAAAAAAATGCTTAAGCACGAAAATAGCTCGCTTATTTTACACACGTTTCTGGCCAAAATTTCATGCCATATACATTGCTTGTGACTGGTATTTAGCTGTTGTTTACATAGCATAATAATTGAGTGGAGTCTTGGCCGGTAATCTGATTTTACTAAGCAAGGATTTTTTTGCTTAAGCAAAATTTTGTGCTTATTTATAAGCAGCTCTATGAAATTGAGTCCAGCGTTTATTTTCAGGAGTGTCCAAAGGAATATCCATACAGTCGCTGCAACACAGAGCTGGTTGTGCATGTGTGTACATTTGGGATGTTTTAAATGAGATATGATGATTGAAAATATCAAATTTGAGCGTAACAAAGGTGAAATTTTAGGAGATATAAGTTTTTGGAAAGACACAACTAAGTGGTTTATTGATATTTACCAATCCTTCGGCCTGAATGACTTGTACAATGGTTTCCAGCACCTTCAGCAGCTGCCTGAAATCCAAAATAAAACGGGAAGGCAGTGAAACAAAACTTGTCAATGAGAAATAACAAGGGAATAAAAGAGTACTGACAAGATCTTCAAGTAGAGCTTAAGCCTTTGCAAAACGTATCTAAAATCTAAAATCTAATTGTTGAAATTTTCTTGCAGAAAACCTCAAATCAAAACTAGTTCTAGTAAAATTCATATTGGTTTCTGGTAATCATTGGAGCTAGTGGGCGGGGCTTATAATGGAATGACATCACACTTTAATATATTCTAATCGTTGTCCAATGAGTGCATTTAATATTGTGTTCTATCCAATCACAACCATATTACTTTACTAACCTTCATGTTTATTCATTCCTACCCTTCATGTTTATTCATGTCTTACTTGTACTTGACACTGCACATGTTCTTGCTGAGGTCCAATGAGCGAATGGTCTTACTCTGTCCTACCCAATCACAACCATATTACTAAACTACCCTTCATGTTTATTCATTACTACCCTTCATGTTTATTCATGACCTACTTGTACTTGACACTGCACATGTTCTTGCTGAGGTCCAATGAGCAAATGGTCTTAATCTGTCCTATCCAATCACAACCATATTACTAAACTACCCTTCATGTTTATTCATTACTACCCTTCATGTTTATTCATGACTTACTTGTACTTGACACTGCACATGTTCTTGCTGAGGTCCAATGAGCGAATGGTCTTACTCTGTCCAATCCAGTCTACAAGGTGAGCAAGTTCTGCATTGAAGTCATTATCGCTGAGGTTCAATGTAGCAATGTTGTTGACATGAGCAATACCGCCAGCAATAATTCTGCACCCCTCTGTCTTCAGCTAAAAACACATTCAAAATCAAGACTCATGGTTAGGGAAGGGTGCACACAACAATTCTATGAATTCTTACCGACTCCTTAAGGCCATGGCCCAATTTCATAAAACTATAAGCACAAAAACTTGCTAAGCACAGAAATACTGCTTAGCAGAAACAGCATACCAACCAAAATTACATTAAATTTGCTCAAAAAAATGTTTGCTTAGATTTCTGCTACACATCATTTCGACCCATGTCATAGAACCAACTTACAAACTGATTTTTGAAGAATGAAAAGATGTTAGTACTTTTTAAAAAATAAAAAAATAAAATAAAAAAATCACCAAGCATCACAAGGCCGAAAGGACCACCTCAAGGTGATGGCTACCTGACACTGTCCACCCAAATCCAATGTCAACGGGGACACGATGCCATCTACTCCTTGAACTGAAACAGGGCTACCTGTGGGCATTACCACTAGGAGCCTGGCTGGTAGAGCAGAATGCACTACCTTCCAAACTTTTTTAGGAAGTGCCTTGCTCAAGAGCACAAGTGTCATTGAAGGGGATCGAACCCACAATCCCCTGCTGGCAACACCAGAGCTTAAGATCGGTCAACTAAACTGCTGATGAAATAGAAAAGGGTCTTACATCATTACTGCTGAGGTCAAGCTCCACATCTTGAAGGTTGTCATTGGATCCAATACCAAGGAGGACTTCCCTGCAATAAGAGACAAGAAATATCAAAACTTGAACTCACTGCATAAGTACATATGTATACACATGGTGTTCGCACATACTGAATCTACATGAAGTTACAATTCACAACGCCATTTTAGAGATAAAACAATGATGGAACAATAGACTGTGCAAGTCTCGCGCGCACCGGAGTGAGAAAACACGACAACTGAAGAAATTTATTTTTTTGTGAATCAAATCTTTGCTTTAATTTAATCTTAATGCCGAATCTGAACAACAAAAATACACATTAGAGCTTGTTTAAATAAGTTTTAGCTTTTTAAACAAAATACACAATTATCGGTTAAAGTCTATGTATGGACACAAGTAAAACTATGGGACAAGGATGTTTGTTTGTTTATAAATGTTTTGAAACCCCTTTTGTAAATCTACGCCCGAATGTGAAACTACTAAAAGCTGGTTTATACGCGGACGCACGATGGTCGCAAGGGCGTTAGATAAACGCGTGACGCATTTTAAACAGGAAGCCGACGCCCAAGCGACCAATGAAAAGGCTTTCCACCCCGCGCGGCCAAAACAAGCGTCTGCGTAAGTTTCTTGATCAGAGATGGGCACAAATTCTTAATTTTTTACAACTAACCTGACCTGAGGTCAAGTTTAAATATCGGTTTTTCTTCGTTATTATGTTGACTTTATTTTTACTTTTATTTATGTTGTTAATTAGTATTACATTTTTAACAACATATGTCATTTTTATGGTCATAAACTACATTAGACTAAAGTAATGGACGAAACAAAATCTCCCCAACGTAAAACTCCATAAGGTTGGGACCACAATGGTCCCGGAAGTTCAAATCTGAGCGAGACTTGCACAGTATATAGAAACCTAAGGCATGGTACATGATGGGCCAACCTCCACTTTACCTCTGTGTGAGGTCATTCCACTGCAATGGCGTAAAGGCGCTGCACACTATTAGTAATTACTCAAAATAATTGTGAGCATAACAACTTACTTGGTAATGAGCAATGGAGAGCTGTTGATAGTATAAAACATTGTGAGAAACAACTCGCTCTGAAGTAACATAGTTTTCAAGAAAGAAGTAATTATCCACGAATTTGATTTTGAGACCTCGGATTTAGAATTTCTGGTCGCGAATTCAAGCATCTGAAACCACACAACTTGTGCGACAAGGGTGTGTTTTTCTTACATGATTCCATCGCAACTTCGACGACCAATTGAGTTCAAATTTGCACAGGTGTGTTATTTTATGCCTATGTTTGAGATACACCAAGTGAGAAGACTGGTCTTTGACAATAACCAAAGGTGTCCAGAGCCTTTAAGAGTCACACAATTTGTAGCATCACAAAAACAGTCTGATAAATGCAACTAACAACATTAATTTGATGACGGAGGAAGAAGAAATGAATGAAAATATAAGGAACACTTACTTGACCACTTCATAAGGAAGTTTATTCCTGGAGAGATTCAAGTACTTGAGCTTGGTACATGTGGCAAAGAACTGCTTGAAGGACACCTGGATTGGCACATCTTTACCCCTCCTAAAATATCACAAAAATATCAATTTTATAATCAAACTTTGAACAAAAACAAAATCCAATGATATTTTTTCAAAGGCCTTTGTCAAACACTTCGCATTTGCTACCTACCTTAAACCCTGTCCCCTTCCAGAAATACCAAGTTCAACAAAAAGGAGAAATTGAGCGAAATCTGATTTGGGTGGGTTTTTTGAGGTGGTTAAGGTTGCCTATTGCAAACACAACTCAATAAACAGTACCCATTCAAACAAGATCAGGACAAAACAGTCGATAGAAGGTGGAGTGGTTTGGCAAGATTTCAACCTTCAAAATATAGCCAGATTTGAAGATAAATACTGGAAAAAAACATTGAGCAATTATAGACTGAATTTCTGTACAATGCTCACCATACACCAAAACAAGTCTACCATCTGACCAATTTTCTTCTAAAGTATTAAAATACACTTAAATAAATATTACTAAACAAAAATTCTCAATAGATTGTAGATAAGTGGTGTTTGAAGCTTTGCATGGTGTGGAAAATAAAATAAGAATTACCAATAAATAGTAAACTTGCGGGTACAACCATGTGTAAAATCTCTTCTGTAGGAGTGTTCGCTCGTAAAAGAGCCAGTGTGGTCTCGACATTCAGAACAGTATACTCTGCTCGTCATCAGGATTGTATAATTTTTTAATATTTTCTAAATATTATTATTGGTTTACTAAAAAATATTCGAACCTTGCAGCTACAAGCTGAATTGAGTTTTAAAAAAATACAGAGATTCATAAAAAATTAATATGTTAAAAATTACAGAAAAACCATTAAGAAACACAATTTGTTTTTATACATTAAAAGAGCAAACTGGCTGGTGCCAGTATAAGATAGTAGATAGTATATAAAACAAAGGCAACACTGGAAAAGTCAATTTAGGACATGACCTTTCTGTGTCCTTTTTGGTTAAATGAAATAAGGCCAAATCTTGCAGCCGTTTGTGGCAGCCATTATAGTCTGCTATGGGCACCACAGCTCTTGTGGCCACTACAGGCTGTAAAGGATTAAACGATCACTAATTTTGTATTAATATTACCTGTATGTAAATGTGTTTCCAGCCAGGTTAAGATGAGAAAGATTGGAGCAACATCCCCTGAAGAGGGCAACAAACACATTGTCCAGGGCACACTCTGTGTCTGACATGTTGATATGTGTCAGTGAGTTGGGCTGGGCCAGGAACATTGTGAGGTTCTACAAGCAGAAAACAATTTTAACATGATAATCTTAAGCAGTTATTATAAAATCTTGAAATACTTAACAATTCGTCACCGTTTTCACGAAGGGGCAGTTTGTCCAATGCAGCCAAAAATGTATGTTTGGAGAAAATCGCGTTTGAAGTTATGCTAATTTTGAAATCACTGGTTCATAGACTTTTCGATGCGTAATCTTTGACATTTTTACATACATGTATCAGGAAAGAAGAGATCCTAAATCATACAAATCTGTTTCCAATTTTGTCCATAACGGTTTAATTAATGAGTAATTATTCAATTAACAAAACTGTCTCTTTGGAAAACTATACAAAACGTGGTCTGTGTGCAGTACGTCGTGTGGCTGTTCGTGAAAACGCAAAAGCCGGATCTCCTACTTTTTCGCTGTACAAGAGGAAATTTCCATGCGTTAGAGCAATACACAAAGTGGTTGTGTCCATTTGTGGCCGTTTGGGGCGCGCGCGTAAAACATTGTAGGTCAAAGGTATTGGCCCTTCATGAAACCCCTTAAAAGTCGGAGCACTCGTTTTTGGCGCTGTGCCAGCCGTGTCTTCAACGCACAAGAAGGAAATTGGCTGTTCATGAAAACGCAAATCCAGATTCTTGAGGTTTTTGTCCTTCACCATCTTAGCATATCTAAGAAACTAGAAGACTTTTAGGTCTATAAATTAGAAAATTGTTAGGTACCGTTAACTAATTCGAAACCACAAAAAAAAATCAAAATGAGTTTTCTTGTTGATTTTTTACAATATTGCCCCTTCGCGAAAACAGTGATGGATTGTAAGCTGTTTTTCATCTCATATGTTTTGTCCTTTGAACTGGATATTACCGTAGGTTCCGTGTACTAGGAGTGGTACATGTAGTGCACATAAAAGAACCCGAACCACTCGGAAGACTAGGAGTTAACCAAGTGTTCCTGGTTCACATAGCAAGCACCCTTGTTTACAGGTTCCCTAAGGCTTGTGAACTACAGTGATAAAGTTCACATATGAGGCATCCTTTGTTTTATTACCAGGAATATAGAATAATAATGGGCCATGTCTGTCAGACTTAACACTCCTAGTCAATTGAGAGCAAAAGGCAGAGTTGTGTGTTTTACTGAACTTGGAACTGTGTACATGAAGCTTCTTTTCTGAGTTCAGTAGGGAAGTCTGTTCCAAAGTGATTGACCAGGGCCCAATTTCATGGCTCTGCGTACCGCCAAATTCTGCGCTTACGATCACGATTCCCCCTTACGTGCAAGCGCCGAATTTCTGCGCTAGCCTTGTAAGCCTAGAATGCCTAGTTACGGGGAGTACGCTCGCGCAGAAGCCCAAATGCGCCGCTAACCCGTGAAATACGCTTGCCGTAAGCACAGAATTCCCTGCTTCCGTAAGTGCCGATTCTGTGCTTATTGTACGCAGAGCCATGAAATTGGGCCAAGTTCTTTAGAACGACTTCCCCAAAAATGCTGTGATTAGAAAAATAATTGATCAGATCCAAATTGACAGCTTTGACAGTGGCTATAGCAAGATCACCAACTCTGCCTGCACTTTCCTGCCGCTGGATCCAACAGCAAATGACTCACTCATAGCCACTTCATTCACGCAATGTCTTTACAATGGGTGCGTTAGTTTAGCTTCCCTGGGTCCACCCCGGTCTGCCCTGGTGCGTTCGAATAGCTTTGACGGGCTCACCTTGGTCACCCCCAGTGCCCTGCTTGTGGAGTGGGTAACTTGGGGGTGACCTGAGGTGCATGCCGTCACCACGAGAGGGCGAGTGTGATCGTTCGATTAGCTCTTGTCAGGGGCTCACCCGAGTGAGCACTGCGGGGTACACCCAGGGAAGCTTAACGAACGCAACCATAGAATATTCCATTGTAGGCTCGGCTTTTTTTTGTAGAGAGCACCTAATTTCAGGGTGGACTGTTTCACAAAAATGTAAAGATACTCACACTGATGTCTCCATCTTTGAAGGGGTTGCCAGATACATCAAGCTTGACCAAGGATATAGACATGAAGTTGTTGTCAACAAGTGCCTTGCCAAGGTGAAGAGTTCCTAAGAATAAAAGCAATAAAACATTTAGCCACTACTCAAGAGAGCCTTAACTACTCATCAACTCTGAGTTATCAAATACTCAGCCACTGTACTCAAGAAAACCTAAACTACTTATAAAATCTGAGTAATTTAACACACAGTTAGTGTGCTTAAGAGAGCCTTAACAACTCATCAATTCTGAGTTGTCAAACACTCAACCACTACTCATGAGAGCCTTAACTACTCCTCAACTCAGAGTTGTCAAATACTCAGCTACTGCTTTCAACAGAGCCTCAACTACTAATCAATTCTGAGTTATCAAACACTCAGCCACTTACCTCAAGAGAGCCTAAAATACTCTTAAAGCCAGTGGACACTATTAGTAATTGTCAAAGACCAGTCTTCTCACTTGGTGTATCTCAACATATGCATAAAATAACAAACCTGTGAAAATTTGAGCTTGATTGGTCGTCGGAGTTGCGAGATAACTATGAAAGAAAAAAACACCCTTGTCACACGAAGTTGTGTGCTTTCAGATGCTTGATTTCAGGAAGTTCTCGGAGGGCTGCCTGCTCAACCTTGGAAAGGTTGGACTTGGCTGGTTTCGCCTTCCGCAGAACCTCGTTTATCTTGATCCGGACATCAATCTTCTCCGTCTTGCTGAGGTGTTTGAGGGCTTGCTCTGTAGACTGGATAATTTCTTCGGTAGGGATGGACTTGGGGGGCTGGGCAAAGTTCATACCCAGGGACAGGACGCTGGTCTCAGTTTCCGTGATACTCCGGTTGCTAAGGTTGACTACGGTGTGTTTCTGGAAAGCGCGTTGACTACGGAGGTGAACTGGTGGCCGTGAGGATATAGGAGATCCTGTGGGTTGCCCAGGGACGCGATTGAATAGAGATATAGGAGATCTCATCTTCTCGGAGGGTGCGCGATTGAAGTGAGATATAGACGATCTCTGCTTCTGGTGGTATAACTTGTGGAATTTGGCTATCTGCTTCCTGCGGGCGGTCGTGAAGGCATGTTGGCTGGATGAACTGGAGAGGGCGCTGATCTTGGAGAAATCTCTCGGGTGTAGGGAGGATTGCAGTTCCCGCTCGGTGTGGGTGATGTCATGATCTAGACCGGCTAGAGATGATCTGGTGGATGATATCCGCTCCTTGAGAAGGGCGGAACTAGCGGCTTGAAGGATGGACGAAGAACGGCGGCTGCGGACTGGATCTTGGAGGCGGAGTCCGTGTGGCATCAGGTTTGAGTCTCGGCAACGTTTAAGGAAGGCTAGGTTATTTATGAGTTTAGAACGTCTTACCGACATCCGTTCATATAACCTAACCGCCTTAAGGATAAGCTCCCCGTAGAGCGAAGATAAGTAGGATTTGAAACTTTGCATGGTGGAGATAAGATATAGAAGAGTTTGCGGTAACACCATGTAATAACAATCTCTAAATGAGTTGGGGTGGTTCTGAAAAGAACCGTTGGGTTAACTCGACGTTTCGATCAGTATGCTCTGATCGTCTTCTGGAGAATGCTGGACTCTGATGCTGCATGCTGCTTAAGTACTAGGCGGTGGATCAGCGGTGATGCATGAAGGCGGGAAATGTAGGCGGGAAATGAACTCGATGATGCGTGGTGAAACCTGTTGTGGAGCCTTGGGGGTTGTGTGGGGGGTGTGTGCTCACTGAACCGTGTCAGTAGGAACAAGCACAGGGGACAGTGAGGGTGTGGGGCCTAGGTGACTGAGGGTATAGATGACCCAAAGCAGTCTAATAGTTGGGGCCTAGGGGGTGACCGTGGATATAGAAGATCCATTGGTCGGGAGAAGAGGGAGCCAGATGTCACTGATGTGGAAGCCGATGTCTTGGGGTACGGTGTCATGCTTGTGGATCTCGATGGCCTCTCTAATGCGTCTAGGGTGCCACGCCTGGATGGGAGCGATGATCTCAGCAGCATCCCAGTTCACTCGGTGGTCAGCGATGTGGGAATGCTTGACGATGATCCACCGCCTAGTACTTAAGCAGCATGCAGCATCAGAGTCCAGCATTCTCCAGAAGACGATCAGAGCATACTGATCGAAACGTCGAGTTAACCCAACGGTTCTTTTCAGAACCACCCCAACTCATTTAGAGATTGTTATTACATGGTGTTACCGCAAACTCTTCTATATCTTATCTCCACCATGCAAAGTTTCAAATCCTACTTGATTTCAGGACCTCAAATTCTAAACTTGAGGTCTCGAAATCAAGTTCGTGGATAACTACTTCTTTCTAGAAAACTACTCCACTTTAGAGGGAGCCGTTTCTCACAATGTTTTATACTACCAACTGCTCCCCATTACTCGTTACCAAGTAAGGTTTTATGCTGATAATTATTTTGAGTAATTACCAATAGTGTCCACTGCCTTTAAAACCTGAGTTATCAAACACTCAACCACTTACCTCAAGAGAGCCTCAACTACTCATCAACTATGAGTTATCAAACACTCAGCCACTGTACTCAAGAGAGCCTAAAATACTCATCAAACCTGAAATATCAAACACTCAACCACTGTACACTCACCTTCTGCTGTTAGGCCTGTACGTGCCAGATTGAGTTCCACTAGACCATTGGGTAGTTTATGCAGTAGACTGGCCAGGTATCTAATACCTCTATCATCAAGTGAGTTATTAGACAGATTGATGTGTCGCAAGGACGTGTTCTGGTTGGTAAGCACCGCTGTGCACATGTCCTGTGTGAAGGACCTGAAATATTAAGTTCACATATAATAGTTTTAGATATTTTTTTAATACTTAATAATAGTAATAATAACTAGTTCTTGTATAGCACATTTCACAATAACCGTATTAAAGCGCTCTTAAGTACCCTGCCGTCGATTTCACCAAACCCTTCCTAACTTAGGATTAATCTTAGGACTTAGGATGAGTCCCAACCCCGCACTGTAGCATGCAGACCTTAAGATTAATCCTAAGTTAGGTTACTCGTCCTAACTCGAGATGGGATGAATCCTAGCGTTTTGTGAAATCGGCTGCAGGTCATTGGGCCAATTACATTCCCTGAATCTTTCTCAGCTCCCTGAGGAGTATACAACCTGAGCAACTGTAGCGCTCCAAAGGCTTTTTCATATACAACATCAACCTCTACCCTTGCAGGTACCAATTCATACTCCTGGGTGAAGAGAAGCAAGCATAGTAAAGTATCTTGCTAAGGGTCCAAGCGTCACAACCGCGATTCGAACCCACACTCTGATGACTCAACCACCAGAACTTGAATTCGATGCTCTTAACCAGTCAGCCATGGCACCCCAAGTAATATTTATTACTTTGTTGTTGTTATTAGTTATATGTTTCTGATAATGAAACCAACAGATCCTCAAGAAGGACTAGCACCGTAACCTGTGGGCTTTGAGGTATGCATTCATGAAGATTTTTCAGTTTTAGATGTCAGAGGCAAACTCAAATAGGGAACAAAAACATGGAACTGGTAATGGACTGAAATCCCAATCCACAACACGTAGAAAATTAGACGTGACTCAAAGGCATACATCAAGTTGCCTTTAAGAGTCAGTTCAGGTAAATAGTTGACATAGTTGCTCACGGTCAAAAAATGAATTTTTTTTATACTTTGTTGGTGGAAGGGCCTTGGGGTGCAAGTAAACAAAATTGCACTTTCAATTCTATATATAGCCCGTTGCCATGGTTACGGCTCATTTTAATTTTTTGCCATTTTAGGTCGATTTTGGGGTATGAAAAACTGCTTTTTAGCTCATATTTACAACTCCACCCCACCAAAATGCAATATTAATTAAAAAACCTTTTATATCACTACAAAGTATCATCCTTGGCCTTCCTTGGGAAAAAAATTATTGCTTTAAATATCACCCTTGTGCTATTTTTGCATCATGCATTACAGTATGTTTTTAGAACTTGCAAAATCAACATTTTTACCCTATTTTTGGACCCCAAAATGTCAACTTGCCAGGGGTCTCAGAAAATTTTCCTTTCGTCTGTGATTAGGGCCAACATTGGTCTTTCCATATCTGGTGTCAAAAACTTGGGCAATTGTCTCAAAACTAGACTTTTTTCCCCAAAACATGAAAAATGCCTTTTTAAGGGTCTTTTCACATAATATCGACATACGTGTCCATGGTAAAAGAAAAGGAATATTTTTCCTATACTTTGTGGATGGTAGGGACTTGGGGTGCAAATAAACAACATTAACATTTCAAATCATAATATAACACGTTGCCATGGTAACAGTTCATTTGTGTTTAGGCCACTTTGGGCCGATATTGGGGGAATGAAAAACTGTTTTTTTTTAAGTTAATATTTACAACTCCTCCCCACCAAAAAACAAAATTATTTCATAAAACCTTTTTCATCACTACAAAGTATCATCCTTGGCTTTACTTGAGACAAAAAAAATATTGCTATAAATTTCACCCTTGTGCTATTTTAAGAACGTTCATTACAGTATGTTTTTAGAACTTGCAAAATCAACATTTTTACCATATTTTTTGCCCTCAAAATTCCATTTTTTCAGGGGTCTCAGAATATTTTCCTTTCGGTTTTGATCAGGGCCATAATTTGTCTTTTTATTTCTGGTAAGAAAAACTCGGGCAATTGTATCCTGATGTAACAGAACTGTCTCAAAAATAGACCCTTTTCCCCGAAAACATAGAGAAATGCATTTTGAAATATTTGCTTCATTTTGAATTTATAACATGAAGAAGTTAGCTATAATTCCATCAATCTGGCAGCTTTTATAAGCACTTTGTAGGTTTAGTGCATTACCAAACATTGATCAGGACTTGTTGATGACCTAAATCTTATAATTTGCCCCACCCCGGCCCTGGCCCAATCATATTTCTTGACATTGCATAAAATAAAATAAGAGTTTTGTGAACAACGCCTCTTTTTTGAAAGTCACATTTTTTAATTCCCCTTGCACATCAAGAAAGTTTGTACGTCTTTAATGTTTTATTGGTTCTCGGAATATTTCCCTTTTTGTTTTGATGGGCTATCATTATGGTTTGCATGTCTACTGGGGAGAAACACTTTGGTTTATTGTATCCTGTTGTGACACTTCTGCCTCAAAAATGGTAATTTTTCCAAAAACAATAAAAATGCATTTTTAAGTTATCCCTTAGTTTGAATTGATAAAAAACAAAAACGAGCATGCTTGTTAAAAGAATATGGCACTGTTTCCATGCTCTTTAAGCCACTGAGTTCTTGTTTTGTCATAACTACTTTACCTAGTTGTACAGGTATGATTCACATTGCAAGAAGAGAAGTAGTGCGATGAGCAATCTTTACTGTTCTTGTCTTTACATGGCCTTATAACAGTCTTCTTGGTCCCCTGCCCGCTACCAAACTAAACATTATCATCCTAATCAGAACAAAGAGGCTCTAAAAGTGAGCAAGTACTGTATTAGCCGCTGTACCGCCCAGCCGCATTATAGCGATACACTGTATGCGGTACGAGGAAACCTCGCTAGCTTGTGTTTGTAGAAAAAAAGGAACATCAAAAGAAAACTCGATAGTCATTAGTAGGTCTACGCATTTGTTAATATATCTAGTTGTTATAGATCGTTATTAATTCTCCCTTCACAGTTGACTTGTCGAAGCTAATGATGATGAAATAATTTAGCTCTTACGAAAAATAAAACGCTCATTAGTAAACAGGAAACTGTTCATCATTTATGATATTGTCAAAAATTAACGCCTTCGCATTTAATCAGTATGAGCATTGAGCCAGAAAAAAGCCTTGAAAAGCTATTGTGTTCATTTTATCCGTGCACAAAAATCTTCGCCATAAAAATTACCGTAGCCGTTTAACGAGAGGCATTTATTGTTCCCATGAGAACTTGTATACAAAGATTACCGAAAGGGTAAAAAATTGTGCATACACATTAACCATGGCTATCTTTTAAAATTTGAACTATGATTCCAGTAATTTACTGCAAGACTCTTGAGAAATTGGATTTCAGCAAACTCGGGCGGTGCAGGGACTAAAGGGCTAAATGGCCATTCACCTGCTTTGGCCTTCTGTAAGCAGTTCCCCCATCTGTGGTGGGGTTCCTTTCAATTGTACTGTTGCAAACAATAAAAGAGTTGGTTTATTTAACGTGATAAACAATTCAATGTTTTTTGTTGATCGTTCTCAGAGACATATATAATAATTATGAATTAGTAAGATAGTGAATGGAAAAAATATCAAACTAGTCTGAATAGACTTTTGTCACTGCAAATGCATCTTACTTATTTATGTTCAGCAGGTGCAAGTTTTTACAACTTCTTTCAATGTTATTTCATTAAAGGAACACGTTGCCTTGGATCGGTCGAGTTGGTATTTGAAAAGCGTTTGTAAACGTTTATTAAAAAATGCATATGATTAGAAAGATATTTTAAAAGTAGAATATAATGATCCACACAAGTATCACTCAAAAACATCTTTCTAACCATGCATTTTAAAACAAACCGTTACAAACGCATTTCAAAGACCAACTTAACCGATCCCAGGCAACGTGTTCCTTTTAAATAATCTCTTACGCTCATCTTGCAAATCGTTAGTATCATTGTTTTTAATAAGATCTTGGCAAACTTTTCCAACACTTTTAAGTGGGCTTTTTAATTTCCCACGTTTGTGTTGGACATGATTGGATGCTCCAAACCATCTGCCGCAAGCACAGAAACTACATTGTTTATGATCTCTATCTCTAAGAAAAGTTTTACATTTGGTAGCAGGCAGGGACCAAGGAGAGTAGGCCCTGTATTAAAGACAACTTGTAAAGAATGCTCATCGCACTCTACTTGCAATGGGAATCATACCTGTACAATAGGTAAAGTAGCCAAATCAAGAACTCTCAGTGGCAAAGCATTGGTTATGGTTTGGTTGGATACCATTATGTTTAAATAAAAACTTTGTATTCATTACTCAAAGGGCATGGAAACAGTGCCAGATTTTTAACAAGCATGCATTGTTTTTGGGAAAAATTACTATACTTAAGGCATGATCAGTCACAACAGGATACAATAAACACAGTGTTTCTACCCAGAAGACATGAAAACACCAATAACAACCGAACACTTTCACAAAAAGAGGCGCTATTCACAAAACGTTGTTTTATGCAATGTCAAGAAATATGATTGGGGCTGGGCCGGGCAAATTGTAAAATTAAGGTCATCAACAGTTCCTGATCAATGTTGGGTAATCCACTAGTGCTAAGGAAAAGCTGCAAGATTGATAGAATTATTACTTTTTAATGTTAGAAATTCAATATGAAGAAGAAACAATTCAAAATGCATTTTTCTGTTTGAGGAAAAAAGTATATTTTTGAGACAGTACTGTTAACATCAGGATACACTTGCCAAGTTTTTCTTACCAGAAATAAAAAAGACAAATTTTGGCCCTGATCAAAACCGAAAGGAAAATATTCTGAGACCCCTGAAAAAAATGAAATTTTGAGGGCAAAAAATATGGTAAAAATGTTGATTTTGCAAGTTCTAAAAACATACTCTAATGCACGTTCTAAAAATAGCACAAGGGGGAAATTTATAGCAATATTTTTTTGTCTCAAGTAAAGCCAAGGATGATACTTTGTAGTGATGTAAAAGGTTTTATGAAATAATTTTGTTTTTTGGTGGGGTGGAGTTGTAAATATTAACTAAAAAAACAGTTTTTCATTCCCCAAGATCAGCCTAAAGTGGCCTAAACACACATGAACTTTTACCATGGCAACGTGTTATATTATGATTTGAAATGTAAATGTTGTTTATTTGGACCCCAAGTCCCTACCATCCTACCATCCACAAAAAAATGAAAAATATTCTTTTTTTTTTTTTACCGTGCGGACACGTATTTCGATATTATGTGAAAAGACCCTTAAAAAGGCATTTTTCATGTTTTGGGGAAAAAAGTCTAGTTTTGAGGCAGTACTGTCACAACAGGATACCATTGCCCAAGTTTTTGACACCAGATATGGAAAGACCACTGTTGGCCCTAATCACAGCCGAAAGGGAAATTTTCTGAGACCCCTGGCAAGTTGACATTTTGGGGTCCAAAAATAGCGTAAAAATGTTGATTTTGCAAGTTCTAAAAACATACTGTAATGCATAATGCAAAAATAGCACAAGGGTGTTATTTAAAGCAATAATTTTTTATCTCAAGGAAGGCCAAGGATGATACTTTGTAGTGATATAAAAAGTTTTTTGAAATAATGTTGCATTTTGGTTGGGTGGAGTTGTAAATATGAGCTAAAAACCAGTTTTTCAGACCCCAAAATCGGCCTAAAATGGCCAAAAAAACAAAATGAGCCGTAACCATGGCAACGGGAACGGGCTATATATAGAATTGAAAATGCAATTTTGTTTACTTGCACCCCAAGGCCCTTCCACCAACAAAGTATTAAAAAAATTCATTTTTTGACCCTGAGCAAGTATGTCAACTATTTACCTGAACTGACTCTTAAAGACACTGGACACTATTGGTAATTGCCAAAGACCAGTCTTCTCACCTGGTGTACACTCAACATTTGCATTAAAAACAAACCTGTGAAAATTTGAACTCAATTCGTCGTCGAAGTTGCAAGATAATTGTGGAAGAAAAAACAACCTTGTCACACAAAGTTGTGTGCTTTCAGATGCTTGATTTCGGCACATCAACATCTAATTCTGAGGTCTCGAAATCAAACTCGTGGAAAACTACTTCTCTCTCGCAAACTACGTTACTTCAGAGGGAGCCCTTTCTCACAATGTTTTATACTATCAACAGCTCTCCATTGCCAAGTAAGTTTTTATGCTAAACAATATTTTGAGTAATTACCAAAAGTGTCCAGTGCCTTTAAAGATGTCGTAATTTGGAAATTATCGATAGAAGTTGGTAGAGATATAGATCAATGGTGTTCTCTCTAAACTACATACCCTTTGAGTCCAACGTTTTCCAGGATTAGTTGCTCTAGATGTGAAGATTTCAGTAACACTTTATTTATCTCCCGTGCAGCATCACTGCTCTGTAGATTCAAAAATTAACCACGAAATGTAATATAAAATATCTTTGACACTAAAAACATTGTAGACTATTTTTTATTTAGAAATGTTATTATCAAAACCTTGGTTTGAGCTCCATCACCCTCCGAGCTCTTTACCCTGCAAGTTTTATGATCATTAACATTTGGAGTTATTACCAAACCTGTATAACCTCCCTTTTATTGCTTGTTTTACTCATGTGGATGCTTATTCTTAGATTGTACTTAAAGACAACGGACACTATTGGTAATTGTCAAAGACCAGTCTTCTCACTTGATGTATCTCAACATATGCATAAAATAACAAACCTGTGAAAATTTGAGCTCAATTGGTCGTCGAAGTTGCAAGATAATAATGAAAGAAAAAACACCCTTGTCACACAAAGATGTGTGCCTTCAGATGCTTGATTTCAAGACCTCAAATTCTAAATCTGAGGTCTCTGAAATCAAATTTGTAGAAAATTACTTCTTTCTCGAAAACTACTCCACTTCAGAGGGAGCCGTTTCTCACAATGTTTTATACTACCAACCTCTCCCCATTACTCGTTACCAAGTAAGGTTTTACGCTAACAATTATTTTGGGTAATTACCAATAGTGTCCACTGTCTTTAACTGATGGCCCTTTTCAAATCATAAGTGACATAGTATCCATCGGTATATAACTTTCATTACTACTATTTAAACTGTTTATGTTATCAAGTAACAAATTGCAAGGGAAACCAACTGTTAAATCTTTCAGAATAATTTTGAGTTGAACAAAGCAGGACTAGAGCAGGACCTCCAGATTAACGAGACTTTTGTTTGGTTTGTAAGACTCACCAGTTTGGAGGCATTTCTGAAAGACAGCTTGGTGAACCAGTTGTTGTGAATTAATGCTGCGATGATAGGCACAAGATCCCTGGGTGAAAATAGTATGAAATATTATTTCGTTCAAATGCATTCCTCGCAGCACTGTTTATTTATTTGTCATATTTTCCAGTCAGCTGCTGTGTGTTTGACGAGCTTGTGCCAAACTTCTTAAAGCTGTAAATTTTATCAGTAAGAAAAAAGTGTTTTGTGCTACTATTGTAGAAAAAGATTTTACAGCACATTTGCACAGCCGAGTTATGAATTTTGCTTTAATAATGGTAAACATAGGTTAGAAAATAAAGACTGTACCCATGGCCAATCTACATGTATAAGCAGCAAACTTCCGCTTTCAGCCTTCATGAAGTTGTCTACTGGAGTCATCACATTTTGCTGAGCAATTAAGATAGATATATTTCTAGCTTAATTTAAGATTACTCCTAGCTCTTTGTTATGAGACTCACAACTACTTGGCCAGGATTGTACCCCATGGCATTACTAGGCATTGCTCAATTGTCTGTAGCGCAGAAAATCATTGATTGCACAGTAAGCGGTGAATGGAGAGCGCAAGTACAAATTTTTAAATTGTCCCAAATGGTGAACATAGAAAAGTTATCAGGAATGCGGCAGAGTGAGGGGTGTCATTGGAAAAGCATAGAGTTATATATAAGAACTAGAGGGCGCACTGGCCTATATACGCGACCCGACATGCGCGCAAGCGGCCATTTTCTAAATTGACAAAACATGCATTGCTTAGCATGTGTTTGTGCGGCCATTTTGTAAGTTGAACAAACAGCATCGCGTAGCGTTCAATAAACTTAAACTCAAACGTGTGTTTCATACTCAACGCGTGTACAGAATGGCGCGCGGGTGTCTCCTTGCGGTCCTGTCGCGTTTGTGCAAGAAGCATCAGCAGTGCGCCCCTAGTTCTTACATGTATTATAACTCTATGGGGAAAAGGGAAATACTCAATGATTATAACATGTACTTCTAGACTTACCTGTTTGACAAATGGTCAAAATCATTCAGGCATAACTCTTTGGAGTCATGGGACAAGTAGATTGTATCCACATCCTGCAAGAAAATGACAAATTGAAGAAGTTACTATTACTGATGTCTCCTGAAGATGACTAGAGCAAGCTAGTCGAAAGGTTGAGACCAATCCAAGAACTGACTAGCGATTAGTGCAGTTTATTACAATCCTATAAGCTAAAGTAGTAGTCCCAGCCAATTTTCTATACCTTCCGCCCGGGTAGTAGTTAAAAAAGCAGAACAGTTCTTTTCAGAACTGAGAAGTCTCTCGAACATCCGTTAAATCTACTCCACGGTAGTAACATAAAGAAAGACAGTTCTAACAAACTCTACATGGCAGGTAGATACACACATGGTGTTACCGTAAACCAAATATATATTACTGGTAAACCAGAAGGTTTATACATGTGTACATTTCTTATGTTGGCTCTGAAAAGAATGGTTGTATTGATATGAACATTTGTTGTATAAAGTTGAAGACTTTACTACTCCATCAAGAGTGGGGTGTCGTGGCCGAGCGGATAAGAGCACCAAATTCAAGCTCTGGTGCTTCTGTTCACCAGATTGTGGGTTCGAATCCCTTGATTTAAAGAAAAAAACTTTAAAAACTTGAAATGAATCAACCTAAACTATTGTTAGGACATGTATTTTGAGCGTACTGATCGAAACGTTGAGGTGAATTAATAGAAGAACCACCCCAACTCATCTACCTGTGTATATAGTCTTTACATGGTGTTACCGCAAACCTTTCCATATCGTATTTCCACCATGCAAAGTTCCAAATCCTACTTACATGTACACTGTACATGCATTTAGTAAGCTTGCATGTCCATTGAAACTCTTTATACATGTAGGTGGTTCAGGTACATGTACTTTATAAAAAAAAACGGATGTGAAGTGGTTTCATGTGTTGCTTTAAATACTCTGGTAGTAATTTTTACTCTCAAAAGTCCAAATTTCAAATGGGAAGGGTACACCAATTGGGGCCCCTGTGCCCCCCCCCCCCCCCTCAGTTACTAGTATGCACTTAAGACAAGTTATTGTATTTTCTAGATTGAGTCACTGAATAACCCCATGCAGACCCTCAAGGACACACAGCTCAACAATGAACTAGTAATCCTTTGCATACCATCAGCAAACAATGAATGGGGAAGTCCCCCTTTTTCACTTAATATGAGGAACAAAGTCTGATGTTGATTCAAATTCACAACAGTTCCTGATTCATGTACATTATATCTACTGCAGATATGGTACATCATTTATCTAGACACATTTATAAATAAATATGATAACAAAGAAGCAAACAATTACTATACAACCACCAATTTTTTAAAGGCAGTTGACACTATTGGTAATTACTCAAAATAATCATCATCATAAAACCTTTCTTGATTATGAGTAATGGGGAGAGGTTGATAGTATAAAACATTGTGAGAATCAGCTCCCTCTGAAGTGACGTAGATTTCGAGAAAGGACTAATTTTCCACGAATTTGATTTCGAGACCTCGAATTTGAGGTCTCGAAATCAAGCATCAGCAAGCACACAAATTCGTATGACAATGGTGTTTTTTCTTTCATTATCTCGCAACTTCAACAACCGATTGAGCTCAAATTTTCACAGGTTTGTTATTTTATGCATATGTTGAGATACACCAACTGTGAAGACTAGTCTTTGACAATTACCAATAGTGTCCACTGTCTTTAAGTTGTGTCCCCCCTTAAAACCTGCAATATTATTATGAATTCCCCCCCCCCCCCCCCAAAAAAAAAAAAAATACAAAAAAATATGAACACTTCAAACATATTTCATATGTTTTTCGCATGATGAACAAACAAATTGTATTTATTGAAGAAAAAAAAACGTTTACCCCTTGTAGGCCATTAACCTGCATTGGATTACCTGTTGGTTACTCGTTGGACTAAGGCAGAATGAAACTTATATTATCATGAGATTACATCAAATACACAGTGCATGATTCAAATGACCCAATGTACCGACAAACATCCAGGTCTTTAGTTTCTTCTGTGAGAGGGCAAGGCTATGTTCATTTTATTAGGGGTACTTCCACTGGAAATCTTCAAGTTTTAAAGGACTTTTAAAAACACATCGTTTTCATCGTTCCTTCTTTTAAAAGAATGTTTTTTATTTCTGTAACTTTTCAGTATTTTGCTTATTACTAGTCTTTATTAAGTTCTGCATAGGGCACCAAAGCTGAGACGGGGGAAACAGAGACCATGGCCTGTTAGAAAATGGCACTTTGGAAAAATCAGTAAGTCTATTGGAAACTTTTAAAGGTTTAGACCAAGGGGAACAGAAATAATGGCGTCCTCCATGTAATTTCCAGGTTTTATTTATCATCTGCTGCCTCATTGCTTTTTGAAAAGGTGTGTACCACCTTAAATAAAGACTACAAGGGTCAAATCAGAAAATCAGCAAGTCTATTGGAAACGTTTAAAGGAGCACCAAGGCCAGGACCAGGGGCAACAGAAACCATGGTCTCCGTTGCCCCCATGTAATTTCCAGGTCTTATTAGGTATGCAGCCTCATTGCTTAAGGTGTGTACCACCTTTAAATAAAGATTACGGGTCAAATCAGGACTGAGTAGGAAGGCAGAGGAGTACAGAAGGAAGTGACTCAAGTGTGTTGATATAAACCAGTTTTACAACCTTCGATCTCAGCATAATGCAGCCACAGTTTAAATAACAGATCAAATAATGTAATCCAATCTTTCAGCTCTTAAAATTAAAACTGTGAACTGTAATTCAAGTCAAAATTAAAAAGACTAATGATTCATATAAACTAAAGGCCGGTTCATACATGTACTTCCTGCGAATGCCAAGCAAATTTTGACATCACAGGGTTGTTTTCAGATACTTTTACAAGAAAGAAAAAATTGTGATCAAAAATCAACAGTAATACTTATGTTTGAAAATATGGTGAGGTTTAACTTTTGTTTTCAATAATGACCTATCCTCCAATGGATGACTTAATGATAAAATATTCACAATATATTTTTATGACAGTGGCATGTCGTGGTCGAGCAGTCAAGCACACCGAACGCAGGCTTTGATGTTTCTGATCAGCAGAGTGTTTATTTGAATCCCAAAGCCAAATTCAAAAAGACTTAAGATGATCTTAACTTTGTATATTTTTTTGTAGGACACAAAACAATGTTCACAGATTTACATTGAAATCACACAGTTTGAAAAAGATGATGGTAGAAAACTTCCCTTTAAAAAAATTACTTGCTCATGATGAGGTGCTTTTGTTTTTGACAAATGAGTAAAACAAGTCAAGAAAATAATTTTTGTCCCTAAAGACAAAAACTATTTAAAGGAACACGTTGCCTTGGATCGGACGAGTTGGTCTATAAAAAGCGTTTGAAACCGTTTGTTATGAAATGCATATGGTTAGAAAGATATTTTAAAAGTAGAATATAATGATCCACACAAGTATCACTCAAAATTGCACGGTTTTCTTTTTACGTCGCGAACTATCACGGTCGGCCATTTATGGGAGTCAAAATTTTGACTCCCATAAATGGCCGACCGTGTTTGCAGACTATCTAAATCTCATTAACAAGGATTTGCAAGAGGTTGGTGATCTGCCCAATTCTGAGCTCGACGAAATCATTGGTAAATTCTATTGTGGAGCACGACAACTAAATGGTGAACTGTACTGCAAAAAAAGTATGCTGTTGATCCGTTTCGGGCTCCAACGTCATTTCATCAATAAAGGTAAATCTGACATCATCGGGCACACAGATTTTGCTAATTCATCAAGAGTCTTCAAGAGCTTCTCAGCAACATTAAAGCAGAAGGGGAAGGGATTTGTTACGCACAAGATGGCAATAACAGAGGAAGATATGAGCACTATTCAAGATTCTGTGGACGTGACTGATCCATTGGGCCTTCAAAACAAGGTTTATTTGGATTTGATGTTGTACTTCTGCAACAGAGGAAGAGAGAATCTGCGAGAAATGAAACGTGATAGTTTTGAGATGCACGTTGAGCCAACTGGAAAGCGATACATAACTTTGAAAGATACTCTCACTAAAGACAACCATGCGGATGATCTGGAAATGAGCCAAGGTGGTGTGATGATCGAAACAAATGATGAGCGATGTCCAGTGGCTTCTTTCTTGTCATATGTGGAAAAGCTAAACCCAGGGTGTGAATGGTTCTGGCAGAAACCAAAGTCACAGGTGCCACTATCAGGTCCATGGTACTGTAACTCTCCACTTGGGAAAAACAAGCTGGGTGATAAGATGAAGGAAATTTCCCTGAAAGCAGGAACCCGCGTGTATACAAACCACTGTCTGCGTGCAACGAGCATTACATGTCTGAGGGATGCAGGCTTCAAAGACAGAGACATAATGTCAGTGTCCGGTCATCATTCAGAATCCAGTTTGAAGCACTACGCAAGAACCACCGACAAGAAAAAAGAAGAAATGGCCCATGCCATAAGTTCTTCAATTAACTCAAACCAACAAATCCAAATCGCACCACCTGTGGGACCTTCCACTGCATATGACATCCCTTCAACTTCATCTGCTGATAACATTCCTGGCCCTATGGTATACGTCGAAGAGGAGATCCCGGATCTTGATCTAGAGGGAGGGATTTTGCGTGATATTGCTAATTCACCACGGGGTACTATGACAATCCCTGTCAATATCACAGACACTAGCAGCCAGGAGAACAAACCCACCAGTTTCAGTTTCCACAACTGCGCGGTGAACATTTACCAGAAGTAACTTCAACCACTGCAACCACCTGTAAATATGTTTTTGTTGACGTTGACTGTTTGATTTTTTATTTTACTGTTATCCCTGTTGGATTGGTATATTTTACCAGTGTTTGATTTAATGAAAGACATTAAGACACAACTTTGGTAAGTTATAACACTTTTATACACTTCAAAATCAAGGCCCAGTTCATGAAACCAGCTTTTAACCAATCAGATTAGAAGAATCTATATTATTTGGTATATAAAAGTAATATTGACTGCTTAATATTCGGGGCATAGTTGAAATTATAGGCCCTCGGTGATGTCAAAACCATGACTATGCCCTCAGCTTCGCTTCGGGCATAGGCATGGTTTTGACATCACCGAGGGCCTATAATTTCAACTATGCCCCTCAAAGCAGTCAATATTTCTATATTATAACACCCCTTACAAATGTTCTGCCTTTTCATTGGTTTAGAGCGCGTCACATGATATGTCTTAGTTTTACGAGATGGCGGCCGTGTGATAATGCATCGTTTGCCGTGTGATAGGCGTGCAGTGCCAATAAGTCTTTATACCCACCTCAAACCCAATCAATTGTGCATCTGTGTATCTGAAATGCGCAGACGAACATTACGTGTACGAAGATGATAAAATAGTCAGTTGGGGTGTTATAAAACGAATATTGTCTGCTTTAACTCATGCTATGCGCCTCAGGAAAATAGAACGCTTCGGGGATCACCTCGGGAGTCGTAGTTTTAACCATAGCACTCGAAGCAGTCAATATTTGTATAATACTCCATAGGAGATTCCTACACAGTACAGGAAGATGAAGAACTCACAAATGACGAGTATCAACAATCAATATCATAAAATTACAGCAATTCTGACCCTTTTTTCTGTGTCCTTGATCTCCTTCCCCTTCAGCTATGAAATTCATCTGAATCTATTGTGTAAACATACACCTCCATATTTTCCTCAATTGTGCAGAATATGACGATTGTGTTTATGTTGTTATTGTATAGTAGTCATGATTTTTTTTAAAGATTTTTTTTTCTCCCCAAACTTCCCGATTGACTTTGAATTTGTTTTTTCATGATTTTACTTGAATTATATTTTAAGGAAGTCGAAACAAAAAAGACAACTGTGAAGACCTTGCTTGGCATGGAATTTGTTTTATGTACCATGGCCCAAATTCATAGAGCTTCTTTAAAGGCAGAAAATGTTGCTTTTCCGTGGGGAACAGAGCTCTGCTGGTCGTTACCGTATGCCTGCGACTACCCTGAAACTTCATACTTTGCCATTTCCTGAGAGGGTTCCCGGGCCTCAAAGGCAAAGGTCCTGCCAGGAACCTCGACCCCAATTGCCCCTTGTCCAGCATGCCTGTTTCACCCTGCCGGGACTCAGGACCCTCCCGATCCGGCCACTTGGTGGGAAACATTTTTAAGCAGGATTACATGTATCAGTTCTATTTTATACATAGGCCCTATATTAAGTAGTATTTTTGGTCGATAACTTTATTCTTCATTTACCATTATTTCTTTGTGGTTAGCTTCTTCTTGTGCTTCAACAGCACGAGTGAATTGAGCTCTGGTTTAACCCCAAGGATCAATTTCATAGAGCTGCTTAAGCAAACAATGTTGCTAAACAAATTTCAGCTAAGCACAAGTAAGCAGGATATCAGTCACAGATTGTACATGTGACATGGTATTTTGGCTGGTAACTTTATTCTGGTCAGCATAGTTTTGTTGTGCTTAGCTACTTTTTGCACTTAAAGCAGTGGACACTATTGGTAATTACTCAAAATAATTATTAGCATAAAACCTTTCTTGATTACGAGTAATGGGTAGAGGTTGATGGTATAAAACATTGTGAGAAATGGCTCCCTCTGAAAAGCCATGGTTTTCGAGAAAAAAGTAATTTTCCACGAATTTGATTTCGAGACCTCAGGTTTAGAACTTGAGGTCTCGAAATCAACCATCTAAACGCACACAACTTCGTGTGACAAAGGTGTTTTTTTTTTCATTATTATCTCGCAAATTAGATGACCGATTGAGCTCAAATTTTCACAGGTTTGTTATTTTATGCATATGTTGAGATTCACCAACTGTGAAGGCTAGTCTTTGACAATACCAATAGTGTCCACTGCCTTTAAGCAGCTTTATGAAATTACGTCCAGTATAACTCACCCATGCTACTTCAGCCATGTATGCCTCTTGGTGTAGATCACACATACATGCGTACATCTGTGTGAAGCCACCACAAGGCCCCAGTTCTGGATACGTCTCCTCTAGCTTCATGTTGAGGCTCATCAGTCGGCTTTCTGGTTTAGCCGTTATTCGGGGTATTATTGCTCTGCACACAAAGAGAAAAATATAAATATCTTCAAAGGATACTTCAAGACTGGTTTAAAGGAGCAGGCTGCTTCTCAAGATTGTGAAACAAAATCAGAGATATTTTCAAACATTTGGAGTGTTACACCAATAAACTCATATGTTTTTTTAAATAAAACAGTCTCACTACCAAAAGGCTGGTTTCCGGGAGTAGGTTGCTTCTCCAAAATTGAAAACAAAATCAGAGATCTTTTCAAACGTTAGGAGCATAACAAACAACATCAAATAAGTTCACATGTTTTTTCATCTAAGTTTTACCAGTTTCATTATCAAAAGGCTGGTTTCTGGGAGCAGATTGCTTCTCAAAAATTGAAAACAGATCAGAGATCTTTTCAAACAATTGGTGTGTTACAAACAAATATCAACAAACATTTTTTTTTTTTAATCAAACAGTCTGATCAGTTTCATTATCAAAAGGCTGGTTTTTGATGATATTTTCTTTAAAGGTAAAGGACCAACCCGGTAGGTATTAAAGGAACACGTTGCCTTGGATCGGACGAGTTGGTCTATTAAAAGTGTTTGAAACCGTTTGTTATGAAATACATTTGGTTAGAAAGATGTTTTAAAAGTAGAATATACTGATCCACACAAGTATCACTCAAAATTGCACGGTTTTCCTTTTACGTCGCGAACTATCACGGTCAGCCATTTATGGGAGTCAAAACCTCGACGAGGTTAAAAGAAATCCACGCAATTTCGAGGCATATTTGTGTAGATCATTGTATTCTACTCTTACAATATCTTTCTAACCATATGCATTTTATAACAAACGGTTACAGAACGCTTTTCAAAGACCAACTCGACCGATCCAAGGCAACGTGTTCCTTTAACATTCAAACCGGGAATAGTACCCACACACAGGCTGATCTCAACCCCCCCCCCCCTGCCCCCACAGGTCAATGATCTTATCAGCTAGACTTACTCAATCGGGAAGACATTGGGGAAGCACTTCTTGATCTCCAGGGCTATGGTTTCAATGATACAATCAATATCCTCTGTCTTGTCTGTAGAAAGACTGTATGTCGTCTTATTCGTGTTATCCTTCTTTGAATTCACAAAGATCTTCAACTGTAGGCAGAAACAAAAAAGACAGTCTTTAAAAAAATGGTGTTCATCTAATTTATAAAGAGAGTTGCAATCATCTTTGCTTTTTCTGAAGGTGACAGATAATAATGCTGGACTGATACATGTTCGCTCTCATTGTTCGAAGCAGCTTGCTAGTTTTCAAAATATGCAAGATATGACCGTTTGACCAAACTAAGTATTAAAGGCAGTGGACACTATAGACTGATCCAGCCTTTCAATCAAACTATGCGCGTTCACCCATTTGACCAATCACAGCAATGATTGTGGTCGGACATATTTAGCACGCGCGACGGAATCGTGCAGAATGTCATGGGAGTGTTCGTACACGTTTCTTGCTCACGTGTGCGGTGGGCTGAGCTTAGTGGAAAGCAGGAACGGTCCATTGGTAATTGTCAAAGACTAGCCTTCATAGTTGGTGTATCTCAACATAAAATAACAAACCTGTGAAAATTTGAGCTCAATCAGTCATCGAACTTGCGAGATATGAATGAAAGAAAAAAACACCCTTGTCACACGAAGGTGTGTGCATTTAGATGGTTGATTTCGAAACCTCAAGTTCTAAATCTGAGGTCTTGAAATCAAATTCGTGGAAAATTACTTCTTTCTCGGAAACTACATCACTTCAGAGGGAGCCGTTTCTCACAATGTTTTATACCATCAACCTCTCCCGATTACTTGTCACCAAGAAAGGTTTTATGCTAATAATTATTTTGAGTAATTACCAATAGTGTCCACTGCCTTTAACCTTCTTGCATGAAAAAATAGTACGGGGGCCAAATCCTTTAACGTACATCAAGAAAATAAAATCATACTGTGCCCTTCTAGTTTTGTTTTTACCTGGAGTGGCTTAAGACTCTCCATGCTGTGGATATCCAAGAAGTTGAACTCATGCTCAAGCTATAAGACAGAAGAAAAACAACAATCAACTTTTGTCTCAAAAAATTATGTTAAATTTTTGGTTGAACAAAGACAAATTTTACTATAGAGCGGGAGTTGAGCCTGCTACCTCCGGATTAATGATGGCGCTCTACCAACCGAGCTATCTAGCCCTCGTGTTCGCAGTCTCCCTACATTATTTTGTCAATTTCTTTGTTTAGGGGTGCCAGTCGTAGGAAATTTTTATCTGCAACTGCCGCCGTGTAGCCAGGGATCACACCAAAGTTTATGATACAACCTGGGAGGCCTCAGCAGAGGAATCACCTTCAGGGGATTCAACTTTTTATTTCAAATGTCAAGTAATAAACAACAAAAGAAACTTGACAAAATTAAAGTTAAAGGAACACGTTGCCTTGGATCGGACGAGTTGGTCTATAAAAAGCGTTTGAACCCGTTTATTATGGAATGCATATGGTTAGAAAGATGTTTTAAAAGTAGAATATAATGATCCACACAAGTATCACTCAAAATTGCGCGGTTTTCATTTTACATCGCGAACTAACACGGTCGGCCATTTACGGGAGTCAAATTTTTTACTCCCATAAATGGCCGACCGTGTTTGTCGACGAGGTAAAACGAAAACCACGCAATTTCGAGGCATATTTGTGTAGATCATTGTATTCTACTTTTACAATATCTTTCTAACCATACCGATTTTATAACAACCGGTTACAGAACGCTTTTCAAAGACCAACTCGACCGATCCAAGACAAAAGTCATTTCCGTAATAGATATCCACTTACTTTTGTTGGAATCTTATTTGCAAGTATAAATGCTCTGTACTTGGACAATCCCTGTAGATACAAAATGAAGGGAATGGAAAGAAAATGTCAAGTAGTAAAAAATCCCTTCTAAGGTGTAGAGTTACATAGCTCAGTCTTCAAGAGTTTCATAAACAAATCAAGGAAATATAATTGAAATCTGTACTGGTGTTAGTTTCATCCCCGTCAGTTTCAGATATAGTACACTCTGGGTACAACTGTGTTGGATTTACATTTGTGTTTTGATAAATATTACTAACTATAGAGCTACACGAGTAGCAACCAAAACTCGAATAGTTTCCTTTCCTTGAAAAAGCTTTAGCTCAAAGTGAAAAACAATTCTGAAACCAACCCTACTCAAATTTCTTTATTAAGGGAATCGATGTGTGGCGAAGAGGTTTTCAACTAGTGGTTTAATCCCAACGAGGCTTGGTTCTTGAGGGTCATTCCGTGTCAAATCACCCTATTTGGAAAGCTTACACAATTTCCTTTCAAAAGACACCAATTTCAACAAATTTGACCCAATGGGTACCGATTTATGGTTGTTTGAATGTCAGAGGTCAGGCGCATTTTGACCGAAATCAACGAGAAAGTGCATGCCGTAGCACGAAAACCGTTTATCGGATAGAGCTGAAAATTGTAATTTGAGCTTGTTGAGCCATTATTACCACATAAAACAAATTTGAGCAAATTTAAAGAGGGTAGGGTTTAAAATTGTCTTTTTTTTGGGTGATTTGACACGGAATGACCCTTGATCATTTTACCGAGATGAACACACTTTGATTCCCATTCATAAATACCTTTTCGATCAAAAACATCATCACTCTTTGGTCAAAAAGTAAAATAAATGCAAAAATTATAATTGTTAAATGATTTCTTTCAACACAACACCCCTCGAGCTATGAAATGGTGAAGCCCTCCGCCGCCCTCCGGTAAACAACTCCTTATAAGGGAATGCTGTGCGCGTCGTGCGTATCGCGGGATGTGGCACAACTGTACCAGCCGTTGCTCTCGACAAATAGGAATGAAGAAACTGTCTTATAAGAACAGGTGCAAGGTCGCGTGTCACGCCCATGTTTCAACACTTTTTACCGGTCATAAACAAAGGTTTATACACACCCACTTGACGCGCTCTCCACAAAAAGGAATAGCGAAACTGTCTGAGGTATTTATGAATGTATGTTTACATGTAGTCTACATAGAATGCTTTTGAAAGTGTCACATCGGTTGTCCCAACATGGTTATATGATCCAACTACCACTACATGTAGGTTAGACACATCTGTGTTCATGCTGAGTATCTCATTCATACGCACATCAAAAGCAATCAGGAAATACAAACAATGCTGAACTATTTTTGAATAAAGACGCATAGTAAATTAAAAAAACTGGTAGCTACTTGGCAGATGTTACATGGGGTTAATGGCTAGATTTTTCTTTGAGGATGTAGCTCAAAAACTTTAACGGGCCAGAATTGTTTTTAAAAGGTCTTAATTTGAATGAAAACAAATAAATAAAATAACCACAGTTGTCTTTTAAATGGGCAAGTAAACTTTGTCAATTAACATAATTTATCTGGGTAAACATTTTAACAACAAATTTATTATTTATTTAATTACAAACCTAAGACCCACCACTAAAATCATCCGGCCTGTGATGCAATGTTAATGTTCTAGACCAGGGCCCAATTTCATAGAGCTGCTTAAGCAAAACTTTTTGCTTAAGCAAAAATTCATTGCTTAGTAAAATCATATTACCGGCCAAGACTCCACTCAATTGTAATTCTAAGTAAACAACAGCTTAATACTAGTCTTAAGCAATGTATATGGCAGTAGGAAATTTTGGCCAGTAACATGTGTAATATAAGCGAGCTATTTTCGTGCTTAAGCAATTAAATTAGCCCCTGATGGCCACTTCACAGGTGAGGCTACACTTAACTGCCACCAGGGGCACACTGCTACTTTCTCATAGGGCTGAAACAGGGTTACCCTATTCACAGTCCCCAAGGACTGGTAGAGCAGAATGCGCTACCTTCCCAACTTCCTACAAGTGTCATGACCGGGATTTGAACCAACACTCTGCTGCTGACAACATCAGAGCATGGGTCCAGTGAACTAGACTGCTCGGCCACAACAAACTGGTTTATATTATAGGAGGCCACTATTATTATTACACATGTTCTTTAATCATGTGGTTGGTTCCATAACCATGTGGCCTGAAAACATGTGCTTTTAATTATAAGTCATCATGTAATGTAAAATTACTTACACTACATTTTAACCCCCCCCCCCCCAAAAAAAAAAAAAAAAAAACAACAACAACAACAACAGCAACAACACCAAAAACTACAAAAACAACATAATAAAACAACAACAATTAACAACTATAGTACAACCAAATTGTTGGACCACCCCTGCATGGAATGAGTCAGATTGAAGTAAAACATGTAAGTCTTGAAGTTAAAATCAGATACAAAATAATTTCTATCTTCCTCCGGTCCCAGTAAATGAAATCAAAATGATTTTTGCAAACCGATTATGTCAAAAATCTTTTTATGTTAAAAGTCTTTTTGTGCTGTATAGTGGCATTTACTGCATTTTCACTTCCTCATCAAACTACAGGTTTTGTTTGACAACTTGTCTAGCGGTGAAACTTAACTTTCAAAATAATAACAGTGGGGGTGTGCCGTTTCCCTGAGCTAACTATGCATGTAAAATCCCATACATCTTGCTTCCCACATTGTACATGTTGTATACAATTTGTTTATTTTAACAGCAAAACAGAACCATCCAACCTTGACCGGTTCACTTGATGGTTATGTATTGATGAAACTAAAACTCACGCTGGTAATATACATAAAACATTGATCACCATAACCAATTTTTAAAATATAAATTCCAAATTATACTTGGTATTGAAGTTGGTACAAGGGTATGAGATACATGTACATTTCACCCTGCTAGACTTGGTAACATTTTCCAGTGAGATGGCTAATCATTTGAAACCATTCATCTGCATAATTGGTTGTGTACGGTGACACGACTGTGCACAGAACTACACTTAATACTGCGTCTACAGATGCATTCAACGTGAACAACATCGTATTGCAGGCCATAGTTTAAAATAATCATTCATAAATACCTCAAGACAGTTTCGCTATTCCTATTGGTGGAGAGTGCGTCACGTCATGTGGGGGTGTTTAAACCTTTGATAATGACCAGTGTTTATGACCGGTTGTGAGCGGGACAGTTTCTTCATTCCTATTGGCTGAGAGCACCGGCTTAAACAGTTGTGCCACATCACACCATACGCGCGACCCGCACAGCATTCCCTTATAAGGAGTTGTTTACCCGAGGGCCTTACTATTTCATAGCTTGAGGGGTGATGTTTTGAAAAAAAATTTTTTAACAATTATCATTTTTGCATTTATTTTACTTTTTGACCTAAAAGTGTTGATATTTTTTGACCGAATTTATAAATGGGAATCAAAGTGTGTTGAATCGGTTTTCAACTTGTGGTTTAAACCCGCAAAGGCCTGATTCTTGATAATTTACCCCAACTTTGTCTCTGTAAAATTATCAAGAACCAGGCCTCGTTGGGTTTAAAATGGTTTAAACCACTAGTTGAAAACCTCTTCATCACACATTGATTCCCTTTTTCAAAACCCAAGTGGATTGTATTGAATGGTCCTACAGTACGAGGATTAAAGAATCAATAATTACTGTAAATTTACAAAAAGGACCTCAATTTACTTAAAATCAGAGTTCTCCCCATAAATGTGTTAGTGATTAGCCAGTGTGAACAAAACTTGACATGTCACTAGTACGGCAGCTTTTTTCCCTTGTGACTGATGTCCATGTTTTAAATTAAAGGACCACTTCTAATATTTCAGTGGTTACCTTTTAATGGCCGAGTAGGCATCGTCAAAGTCAGTTAACAACTTTATAACACTTAAAAGTTTGATCAAGTAATATTGTTAATGGAATTCCTTTAGAAGTACATGTAGATTGATGTAAATGACGCAGATGGGTCCCTTGTAGATAAGGGTTCCTAGAGATCAAGTTTTATTACTTGTATCGGTATCCATGTTGACAAATCCCAACCTGCCCTGTTTGTAATGTAAACACATCAGGTTGTCAAGCATGTGTCCATAATTGATTACATTGTAAATTCATCATGCAGGGCTCCAAATTAACACTGAGACCACAGGCCCAGCCGTCGATTTCAGCAAACTCTTCCTAACTAAAGATTAATCTTGGGATGAGTTATGTTGCATATCCATATACATTAGGATACATTGAACCCATCCTAAGTTTGGAGGAGTTGTACTCGTCCTAAACTCGAGATAGGATGAATCCTAGTGTTTTGTAAAATAGGCTGCAGGGCCAGTGATGTTAGCGTTGGGCAAGTAAACTCTGGATCGTACAAGTTCGCCAGTCTTGCTTTTGTTTTTTAATTAGTCAATAGTTGGATAATAGCCTCATAGGCTACTTCATTAGTTTTTACATCTTTGTGGGGAAAAGTTGTTTAATATACAGCGCTAATATACAATATCTTTCGACTCTTTTGAATCTCAAGCTACACTTACACATGTACACAACGAGAAATGAGATTATTTCTTTGTGGTTGTTCAACTCTTTTTAATTCTGGATTTGTGAAATAAACTATGGTCCAGTTAATATTTTGAGATACAAAACATGCAGTCTTGTAATATTATGAACCTCCCAAATTTGAGCCCTGTGTTATGGGACAGACAGTACTGGAATGGGGAGTGGGGTTTAAAGAGTTGTTTTAATTGAAAAGACTTTTGTGATGAATCAAGTCTTTCAAACTATTTTATTTGGGGGAGGAAGAGGGAGAGGGAGAGGAAAGGAAGGTGGATCGTAGCAGCTTGATAAAGCAAACATTTTGGACGAAATCCTTCCCTGAAATATTGTCAACTCTTGATGACCTTGGAATCAATCCCATTCATTTGACCCTGAAGGTCTTTGAACCAGTGTTGACTAAATATGAAAAAGTTCCTTCACGTTTTTGGTAGCTCAATTACTCAGATTCATAATGTAAGACGTGACAAACATGTCAAGACATTTGATTAATTTACGTGTAATCACTTCCCTTCCAACCAGCCCGACACATTATATCTCTTCCTACTTCCTTGTCTACATGTATATTAAAGGTAGTGGACACTATTGGTAATTACTTAAAATAATTACTGACATAAACCTTACTTGCCAACGAGTAATAGGGAGAGGTTGATAGTATAAAACATTGTAAGAAACGGCTCCCTCTGAAGTAACATAGTTTTTGAGAAAGAAGTAAATTTCAACGAATTTGATTTCAAGACCTCAGAATTTGATTTTGAGGTCTTGAAGTTAAGCATCTGAAAGCACACAACTTCGTGTGACAAGGGTGTTTTTTCTTTTAGTATTATCTTGCAACTTTGATGACCAGTTGAGCTCAAATTTTCACAGGTTTGTTATGTAAGATATGCATATATATGTTAAGAAACACCAAGCGAGAAGACTGGTCTTTGACAAGTACCAATAGTGTCCAGTGTCTTTTAAAGTTGATCAATGTCTATGATAGAAATGTTATGTATGGCTTTTAAGACAAAAATCTGCCTTTCACCCAAATCCTGAATCATCCTCCTCACCAGTACATCAACCATGTCAACTATTTGAAAAAAAATGTCATGTTAAAAAGACATTAATTTGCATTGAAATCTTCATTCACAATATAAGCCTATAGTGCTTGAAAGTTGTCTGCATAATAAGTCCTCCCCAGTTGTTATTTAGTGTAAGTACATGACTTCCTGTGGCTTTATGTTTGGCCTTACTGATAAAATAAAGTGCAACTTGACAATAGAAAACTACTATCCCATTTACTTTGATATGGAGGAAATTAAAGTACTGAAAGTAAGACTCAAGAAGGTCAGTTAATAGATCTTGTAGCACACAACACTGAGGAAAACAGTAAAGATCTGGTTAATAACAGTTGATAACTTGGACAGTGAAATAACAAATCAGCCGTTGATTTCTCCAAACTCTTCCTAACTTAGGATTAATCTTAGGACTTAGGACGAGTTCAGTTCCGTAGTTGTTATTACGTATTGAATCCATCCTAAGTTAGGACGGGTTACTCGTTCCTAAGTTAGGACGGGTTACTCGTCCTAACTCGAGATAGGATTGATCCTAGCGTTTCGTCAAATCTGCTGCTGATGACTTAAAATTACAATTTTGTGTTTATCATCCCTGTATGAAAAGGTCGGGACCTACGTGTAGATTACCTTGACACTCTGAATCACAAATGTACTAGGTCAATCATGCATTACAGGTTTTGTTCCTTGTACGTCACATGTAAGTTTGACAATCAATTCATTGTTACATGTAGATATGCAACTATTTTATAAACTCTCAGGAGCATTTAGGAAACTGAACATGGTTAGAAAATAGGATGTTACCAAACTCTGACAGGTCTAAAAGGTAACACTCCTAAGCACTGGTTTTGCATTACCAGTAATTTCTTTAGTTTTTCACTCCGATAATTGACAACACACAAAATACCTCATAATGTTATCAATTAGCAGCAAAATTAATTCTCTACCAAATTTGGCAGCTGCAGCTGGCTACGGCTGATGCTTATTATTTCTATGGGCTTTCCCGTATATTTCAAAGATTGTTTGCCATTCAATAGATCCTTCCCATGAAATATGCTGATTACATTCACGCATGCGTACAGACCCTGTTGGTTGGCAAACGCCATAGAGTTGTGCACTAAGCAGACGCGCAATCGCGTCTGCGTCACGCACCATTAACCATGTACAAAACAGCCCGATGTTCCCTCATTTTGCCAACCAAAACGTCAGTGCGCACGAGCAATGTGCAATTTACATATTACATGGGAAGGGTCTATTGACAATCAAGGAACAAGCCACTACAGCCAACACAAGCAATTCGTACCGTAACCAATTAGGACCATTTTAAATTTAAGCCATAGCTGTAGCCACTAGTTTAGACACGGTCCAAGTCATTTATGGCTTATAACTCAGTGCCAACTGCTGAAGAGGGACAAACTTCTGCATTGAAAGATGAGATTTATACTAAGACCACACCTACTGCTCTAAAAGAAAGAGATGATATAATGTAAGGTAAGCTGGGTTTGAAAGCAACAAAGCTAAATTAGTAATGAAGGCCTGTAGTTTGACCCAGGATAGAATTTCCAGGTTTTCATTTGACTGTAACGCTGGGTCAGATAAAACAGTCACTTCCTTTAAAAAATATTAAATGCTAGGCCTGGTATCACTATTAGGTGTACAGATTTAGGCAGTTACATTGTTTCATGATACCTTTTGTAGATCAAGGTTTTGGCAATCATGACATGAATCTCTACTCACTGTGAATGAGGGTTATAATTATTCATTTTGAGGTGTTTTTTTTACTCACACTGAGGTGTGTTAGCACTGTATACTCAGTACTCCCCCCCCCCCTCCCGAGTCCTGTGATATTTATTTGGGTCCAGGATTCGAACCCCTCAACCTTGTAGAGCAGTGCCTCACCAACTAGACCACCGAGATTGCCCGGTAGCTAGAGGCAGTTTGAAACTTACGTTTCATGGCAGGGGGTACCGCAACGATGTAATAATAATGAATGTGTTGTTCAATTTGCATCCGGGATAAACATTGAATTCTTGTTTACCCATGCATGAATGAAAGTGTTTGTAGAATGTTTACCTGTAGAAGTTTCAGCTTCAAGTTTTTAGTAAGAAATTGAAAATCATAGAGCAAAGTTTTTAGGAGACTCGAAAAAATCTGTTGTACTGGTACAGGCAAAAAAAATTCATCTCACAAAGATGAAAACTGTTATACTATTTTCTCATAAACTTCGTAAGCATCCCAAAAAATTGTATTTTCAAGGAAGCTTACTAGTTAGTATTATGTTTAAAATGTGTAAGTTTTATGTAAATCTGTGGATGTTTGTGTTTTGTGTAAACAAAAAGTACCCAAACCCTTTGAATACCCAGTTTTGTGAGAAAATATGCCAGGCCAGGAAGACATTGTATTCATAAGTGTACTGCAAATGGGTTTTTTTTTTTACAGCCTTGCATGTTTCCTGATTGGAAGATCCATTATGTTATGATTGCGTGTCCATGTGCGACATATAGTACGCTACTTCAAATACACTCTAAACCTACACATGAAGAAACAAGAGAAGTGTTGGTTTCACAATTGTGCTTAAATTACTTTGAGCTTAAATCTTTAAGAGGAAAGGAAACTGTTGACGCTACTCTTGAAGCACTATGTCAACAATTACCAATATTTGAAATCAATGTGTCCAAATTTTAAGTAAACATTGTATTAAAGCGTAAACCCAACAGCTTTACCAGTTGTACTCTCACTTCAGTCTAGGACACTTCTGTCATTAATCACAACTACCTGATTTCAGGAAATCCTTGATTTTTCAGTGTAGATATTGTCAGATAATTGTGGGTTGAAGGTAAACTTACAATACAATACAATACAATAATCTTTATTAGATCCCAAAAAGGGTAACTCAAATGCTCGCATACGGTAAAAACATTGACGCGTAAAAAACATTAAAAAACAGACAATTGCTACATATAATTGGTTCTAGAAGATTTGAGAGCAGTGTTTTAAAGCTGAGACATAAGAAATCAAATCACTAGAGTGTGTGCAACGTGGGAATTTATTTTGCTTACTATGTGGGAACAGTTTGTGTGGGAAAGACTGCGCTCTATAAAGTTGAAAAAACAATGATTGTTTAACTTGCAAGGTCCTGGTACCTTTCGCTTTCTGTGTGGTGCGCGTGGATAATTATAACAAACCGATTCTTTGTTAATTGTACTTTGATCAAGGCATAGCAAGATCAATTGCTTTTGAGAGTGTATGGAAGCAAGTTTGCCGACTTACAAACTTCCAATATTCTCCATTATTCAAGAAAGACGAGTGCACGCAGTGAAAGAGAAGGAAAACAATGATTCTAAGTACAAAACTACTGAATTTTTGCATAAACTGACTGAAGTTAAAGGGTCTGATTTACTTTTTGTAGGGCAAAAAAACACAATGTCCACAGATTCACAATAAACTTACACCGTTTGAAGATAATACCTTTTTGAGCTATGGTGGACACAATGCTACAACACTGTAAAGTTGTGGTAAATTTGTGCGTATTGACCATAGAAATAGAACATTTGTTATTCAGTGAAGTGCGCATTTTAGGCGACGCGGCGTTTACGCGTAAACTTAATGACCACAAACATGGTGAGCGTGGCATCAGTTACTGCATGTGAACTGCGAGTATCATGTCCACTATACCTCAAAAAGGCCTATGATAGTAGAAAGTTTACCTGAAAATGTTACTTGCTGAGGTGCTTGCTGTAGTTTTTCTTAAAATGAGTAAAACAACTTCATGAAAATAATTTTCGTCTCAGTGATTATGAGACGAAAATTATTTTCGCACGTGACATTGTTTTACTAATTTCTCAAAAACTACAACCTCAGACACTAATATTTCAAGGCAAGCTTTCTGCTTTCATTATCTTCAAACGGTGTACAGTAAGTTTAATGTAAATCTGTGGACAATGTGTTTTGTGCTACAAAAAGTACCCAAATCCTTTAAACACCTACCGGAATGTTTTCAACAGAAATGGTATTTTTACTTGTTTATAATGCACTTGTTCACCATTTTAATGTAATTTTGATATGTGTACACTTCTGAACTTTTCGTTATTATCGATTAAAAATCAGGCCCCTACCTAAAGGTTTTTTGAAAAACTAAAAACACTTCTGCCGTTGACAGCGGGCGTCAAAGGACAATGCCGCTGACATCATTTGTGGGAGTTTGCTTTGTTATACATCCGCGCTGCAACAAAACGGCTTTACCTGTTTATGACGTTTTGAGAGTGATTACGTAACAGGGCTTTTCGCAAATCTCGCAGAAAAGCTCTGGATAAGGGCATACAAAATGATTGGTTTTTTTACACAATTGAAACCTATTTATAATCATATGACTCGATTTCCTTATTCATCGAAAACATTTTAAGTGGAATTCAGCAAAGTTCACGACTTGACATTTTCGTTCAAGCAGGTCTTTAAGTCCGGATGCCTTTGATCTACTTGATTTAGTGTTCCATTGAGGCTAAATTAGCCAACTGGTCAAACTTGTTTAAGATGGGGTGTTACACAAGATGGGGCCTCACTGTGTAGAGCTGCTTAACAGCCAGTTTAAGTGAGCTTACTGTGACAGTTTTCATTTCATAGCGCTGCTAACCAGTGCGCACAAAAAGGTTTGATATTTATCCTTCCATTGCTAACTGAACATTAATGACATAACACTGCAAATCCATTGAAAGCATGACCTGACCACCTAATTATGTTGCTCGTGAAGTACAATTACGCTTTTAAAAGCAAATCTTCTGCTGTGGTTAGCATAAGAATTAGTTTACCGTTCAGCAGCGCTATGAAATTGGTCGCAATACTAGATTTTGGTTTTAAAATTACAAATTAATAGAAATATAACTCACCAGTATTTTGGTCTCCAGTTTATCCCCTTTTGATGAATCCATTCGGACCAGCTTAAGCGAGCCATGACTGAAGCGTTCTCCAAGACAGCTCAGAACAGAATCTAGCATTCATGGGAAAATCATAGTGTGATGGGATTAATCATTTGGAGAGCACATTATTTAAGGGGGAATTTGAAGTGAGATTTGATCCGAACCAATGACAAAAAAAAGAGAAATTAATACACCCTTAATAATAATAATAGTTATAAACATAATATTAGTAATAACAGATTTTCATAAACTGCTTTTCAAATAGTTGTGGTTACAATTTCAAAACTACTTTTCAAAGCACTTCCAACATTAATTTTAAAAATATTAAATCACACAAAATTCCTAGACACTGTTTTTAAAACCAAGATATCCAAAACATGTGGTGTATCGTGGCTGAGCGGTCTAGTTCACCAGACCCAAGCTCTGGTGTTGTCAGCTCAGCAGAGTGTGGGTTTGAATCCTAGTCATGAGACTTATGCCCTTGAGCAAGGCATTTAGTTAGAGTTAGACATTGCTTTGTAAAAACTTTGAAAGCTGCATTCTTCTCTACTTTTAAAGTTTAATTCCATTTTCAACATATTCTAATGTCGAAAAGGTTGGGAAGTCGATAAACGCAACACACGTCCCACGGAACCGGTCCCATCATCATGATCCCCCACACTGTCACACACAACTTGCTGAATGCACACACATACGCATACACGGATCCAATACGCAATGCAAATCAATGGTGTAACTGTAAACAAAACGAATCAGCAAGTCAGAAATCTCTGCCCTTCAACTCACCTTCCAGCTCCGATGAAATTACTTCTAGGGAGCTCATTTTTACATAAAACGCTCTCACAAGGTAGATAAACACATCAACTGTAATCCGGGGTAGGTAACTTCACGAAACACAGAACGAATAACCACGAAGAACAAGTTGACAAGATCAGGAAGTTGGTGGGGCTCTCACGCACACTTGTGGGAGTGGTCCGCCATGTTTGGAATAGCTACCCAATGAGAAATTCGCTGGTTCTATTTCAAGATCATGCGGTGGGTACCGGATAGAGGTTACCGAGGACCAGCCAAATAATGACCTCCTGGTTTTCTGAGGGCACAAACTTGTGTGACGTCAGGGAATTCCCTTTTGATGCTTTTGATCAAGTGGTTTTGACCAGACCATGGATGAGGGCATTTAGCACAAAACAAAAGTTGTTGTTTTCCCTCGTCAGATCCTACACAGCCCACGATAATTGTGTTCTTCAAGAGGTTGCATTTGTATGGGCGTCTACAATGTATAAAGGGGGAAAATCTGCCTCTTAATAAATTATCCGTAACATGTCCTCTATTCAAAAGTTTAAAGAGGCCCTCAAAACCCACTTTTTTCACAGCTGCTTTTCATAAATTTTGTGTTTCTTCCTTGCGCCATGAGCATCACTTGTGTTGGATACCGGCGCACTATAAGTGTTCATATTATTATTATTATTTATTATTATAGTGCCCCATTTAATACAGCGGGCGGCGGTCTCTTTTAGAGAGCCGTGTCGAAACGATACTGGTGGGGAATACCTAAACAAAACTGCTCCATAAGGTGGCGCTATAGCTATCTCTAATTGGGAAAATTATCCTATAATAGATCCGTTTCGAAAAACTTAGTTATTTTCTCTGGCGTGTCCGGCGTGGAGGTTGCGGGGAGGCCGTCTTGACGATGTCTAAATAATAGTGTTCAATGTTCAAGCCACAGTCATTGTTGGCGTCAATCAGGGAGGGGACAGGGGGACGTTACGTGCGCGCTCGCCGTAAAAATGTGGTCCCGAGAGAATGGGAACAGGTTTTGCAGAGAATCCCAAAACAGTAGTTTCCTGTGGATGACGCGGGATTGGGACTTGAGTAAATATGTGGATGTGGATACGTCCCCTACTTTTTGTGGGGACACCATATAAATGTCCCTCCATGTTTTTTTTAAATCATGATCTTTATCTTGAGTCTCAAGTTTTGCTTTTGTGAATTTAATAACAAACCCTATTTGCCGTCATTGACATCAATTCTGGGGGTGGAGATGCCCCCAATTGTTGTCAATGTCAACTCATAAAAAAAAATAAGGGCACGTGGCGTGTCATCTCTTTACTTTTTAGTTCTCTAGTTACTGTATTACCATGAGGCCTATCGTGTGATGCGCTGTCCCTGTCTGCCAGTGCCAGTTATCAGGTTGCTCCTTCTGGAAGTGATCAAAGGTTAGTATCAGACATCTTATAAATATGTTGGAGTCAACGATGTTGTCTGATACTAACTTCAGGAAAGACTCCATCTGAAATCAAAAGGAAATGTATAACACTTAACTATTAGTGGTTAATAGATGGTAAATTTGCATCGGGGACAAAGAATATTTCGGTTTTACCCATATCACAAAAAAAAGTTTAATGGCCTGACGTTTCGACCCCAGCAATCTTCTCCAAGGCTAAAGAATGCATTAACCTTAAACAAACTCAAACCTTGTGTTGATTTTTAATGGAATGTATTTGAGCAGAAGTAGATTTTTGATAAACCAAATTGACTTTGTTGATTTTGCACATAATTTCAAAGGATCTTTTTTGTTTGTTATGTAAGAAAAAATTGAAACGAAGAGAAAAGTTTCTGAACCTCAAGGGAAGGTTTTGACAAGAGTCAGATTGCTATGTCAGATGCTATGTCAGATTTTGGGCCCCAAACATTGAAAAATTGATTTTTTTTTAGTGAATGGTATTTCAAAGAGTATCACCCGCTCTAACGAAAAAGAAATTTAACTTTTACTTTAAATGGTCAGGAACCATGTGTTTTTTTAAACGTTTCTTATAAAACACATAAGAATTGGTCACGTGATACATTGTCGGCAAAACTAGTTTTGAGCACTTTATTTCACTGCTATACTAATAATTGGCGGACTTTTTTGAGCAATGGCTCAAATGAAAGCTTGTAACTTTTTTTCTTTTTGGGTGGGGGGGGGGGGGGGGTGTCGAACCAATTTAATGGGTGGGGTCCATGGGCCGGCCTTACGGCCCCTGGTGGGGTCCAGGAGCGAAGCCCCCTGGATATATCTCTGAGCTCTGAGCTTTCTGGCGTTCTTAGGGGTGAAAAAAAATCAAGCCTCTTTATGCGTAAATTTAGAAGAAAAACATACCTTGTAAGCACTTCTGTTTCATAACAATGTATCGTCTATAATTACGAACTGCAAGAATCACTTAATAATTGTGATTCGTAACCAGACGACAATACTTTATATAGGCAGTTTGAAAATAGCAGTTTAGCCTGGGATTCCGAGCTCACAATCTTTTGACTGCATACAAGCTTCTGCAGTCGACCACGGTGCCATAGTATTTTATAGAGGGCAGCACTTTTTAGCCTTGTACAAAATTGTTCCAGTAGAGGTATTGAAAATGTGGTTCTGTAGAGAAATAAGTATAGTTTTTTTTTAATAAGGGTTTAACAAAAACTGGCTTTTAATCTTAATTAAAGCCCCCTTCGGTCCGAGCCTGAAACTTTGAAACTGATCCTCAAAATTTCGCGCGAAATTAATTTGGAACTACAGAGGGCGTCTTCCATAAGGAACGGAAAGGGAGCCATCTTTCATGTCCATCATAAAATTGGGTTGCATGTCTTTGTGGAACCCCGGAACAAGTTCACTGTTTTTAATCAACTGTTTTAAATTATTTAAGTATTTTATGTTGCATTTTTAATGTGTGGAACAGCAGTTTTAATAATTCGAAATCGCCTCGCTTGTGAGTAATTTATAGTGTCACCATGGGAGATCGAAAAAGGGGGAAAACGGAGGAGAACCCGCAACAATTCATCAATGTCAATTCCCAACGCAAAAGAACATCCGTAAAAAATCAAACAGGACTTGCTAATGGAAGAGGAAACATTTTCCAGCGGATCCGTGATTCACAACGAGGAATGCCACCCATCAGGTGTATTACAGAGGTATTAATCCACGAATAACCATTTCTGATTGCCATGTGGGGGAAAACGATGTGAACTCTCTTCCATCAATCAACATCATGATCATGTCCATGTATTTTGTCAAAAACTGTTGCAGAACTGACTTGTTTGTTGAATGAATGTTGTGTAATGTGTGTACACCATTTCAGTTGATTCACTGTATCAATATCAATATCAAGGCATATGAATGTCACTGTACAATATATGTGTCACAGGGGTTCTTTTAAAATGCCCACGACCCCCTTGCTTGAGTGACTTCTGCTCGCTCGCAGTTTGTGCATTTGTTCCCCTGTACATGCTGTAGGCCTACATAAAATTAAAATTAGTCACACTCACAACACACAATTGATTGGCTGAGATCGGGTCCTGTGGCAATTTTGATGTACAGAAAAAAAATTGCGTCATGTCGACGCATATCTCTTGGCCGCCCTGAGCTTGAATAAGAATATATCCCAACTAAGAACCTGCGTTTACCGCCCAAGTACGATTGGGGTTGTCAGTCTCCCACACCCGAGGCCAAAGGGCCTACTGCTTGTACCGCCTGACCGTACGGCCAAAGAGAGTATGATCGCTGTGCACCTGACGTGCGGAAGTGGAGTAAATACGTCCATTTATGCTAAGTGGCCTCAATTCTGCTTGGCTGACGCAGAGAAATAACGCAGTCTCAGACTTGAAATCAAGTCCAGTCGTGGAAGGAAGTTGCGTCGCCTGTTCTTTGGACCACACGCTGAGAGTTCTGCTTCTTCATCTATTTGGATACTCGGTAGGGTCCATAAGACAGGACGTAAAGCCGAGGGACTACTTGTCCATGAGCAGTGCAGGGGTGCGTTTGTACAAGGTGCAAGTAAAAAAGACTTGTTGCTGCTTAAAGGTTAGCAGTCACCACTACCCTGAAAACCTCAACTGACGGGGAGGTGATGATGTTGCCAGGGAGTCAGTTCAACCAGATGACGGTTCTTGGGGAAAATGAGTTCGAGAATGACTATATCCTACCTGGGATGATCTGATATTTGTTTGGGTGGAATGATCTAGTATTACATGGGATTGCTGGGTTGAGGTATAGGTCTGGATTGACTGCACTAGTTTGGTTCTAAATTTTGTAGAGAAGGGCGAGGCTGGCTGCCTGGCGATGCCTTTCTAGGTGTCCCATTCCAAGGTGTTTAGCATGGCCGACATGCTTTCAGTGCGGTGGTACAGCTGTAAAACGAACCTGGCAGCACGTCGTTGAGTGGCTTTGATTTTGGTTATGTCTTTCTGGGTGTATGGATTCCAGACAGGGCTGCAGTATTCCAGGTGGGGTCTAACGAGTGACAAATAAGCTTGCTGGCGTCTTTTGATGGAGCAGTTCCTAAGATTGCGTCGAACAAGGCCCAGCATTCTGTTGGCACGAGTTGTGATTTTGTTGATGTGTTTTCTGCCATGACATATTAGTGGAGAAGGTGAGGCCCAGATACGGGTGGTCGGTGACTGTAGCAAGGTTCTAAATTAGGGACATAATTCTTACTCGGCCGTAAAACGATGTTTTCGGAAATGGGACACTTTTATCGATTGGGGGCGGACGTCGAGGGGGTTTTAGAACAACCGGAATCCGTGTCAGAGCAGCATCAGGTCAGGTCAGCTCATCGATTGAGCTCATAATTATGCTTGTCATAATAAGGTTACCAGCTGAACTACCATGTCTAATGTACAATTTATAACTCGTATCCTGCTCATTGTTGCTTAGTATCTGATTGTATTAAAGCAATATTTTCGGCTTCAGCTTAAGTATTGTGGCTCTATGAAATTGGGCTCAGGAGTTTTGGAAGCTACAGAAAAGTGTTTTAAAAAGGTAGTGGGTTGACGCATTGGTCCTAGCTCTAGATGGACGACAGTTTATATTGACTCTTTTCAGGCCTGGAATTTCATCTTTGAGAGGGCAAGGCCATTTTAATTTTGAAAAGGGCACTTCCATTGGAAAATCTATGGGAATTTTTGACAGGGCACCAAGGCCAAGACAAGGGCAACGGAGGCCGTGGCCTCCGTGAAATTCCAGGCCTGCTTTTTTAAGGTGTGACTTTCATACCATTGACCTTTCTACTGTTTCATTTTGTTTTTTAGATTCCCAAAAGCATCCTCTTGGATTGTGACAACCGACTTGGTCTGGAGGATGGAGAGCAGATACCAGTGATTATCAGTGGTTTATATGAGAGCACTAGGAGCCTCCTTGATAAACAAAAATCAAGCATGGAGCTGTATTTAACCTGTATGGAAAAACTCAAGGTAGGTACATGTAGTGTTCACTTCAAATTTATAAAAATTTTCACAAAACTGACAAATGGTTCGTCGGATGTAAATGGCAATGTGAAGTACCGACAGGAATGCCTGTGATATTAACACAGAAAATAATAGTTATTTTCTCTCTTCAGTTACTTGTGAAACTTCTGAACTCGGACAGCTCTCAAGAATATCCAAAGAGGAGCGGTCAGACAAGAGAGAGTCGTGTCATTCACGCCGAGGTCATTTATCTATTTGGAGGCGTCGAGGTCAGTATAAGTTAACTGTGGATTTCACTTAAGGTGTAAGATATTTGGTTCTTGCCCGGTTCATAAATACTTGTTGTTATTTACATTTCTTCCATTTTACTTTTTGAAAGTCTACCATTCTGTACTTCATTTACATGTGTACCCATTGTTTCAGCACTCAGTATAGTGTGTCATTTAGACGTTCTGGTGAAGACCTTTGTTAGTGTCAATTCTATACAGTGGTATGTTATAGACAAATAATGATAAAAATAGTGGCTTCTTATATACATGTTATGCTCATATCCAGTCTGCTCATATGCGTCACTCAGTGACGTTCAAGGTGCTTCAATATTCAGTATTTTCCTGCAAGGTATTGTGGAACTGCGATTTTGAAGTTTGAGATCAATTCATTATACATACCACCATTGATTTACAAGTTGATGTGGCACAATATGCTGCCAATCAAACCAGGAACACCAGGGTGAACTCCTTCTCTTTTCGTTAATTGTACTGGGTTCTTTTACGTCCATTACGCAATACACAGGACCTACGGCTTTACGTCCCATCCTAAGGACGCATCAATAATGGTTCAGTGTCTTGCTCTAGGACGCAAGTGTTACAACAGGGACTCAAACCCACACTCTGCTGAACAGAAACACCAGAACTTGAGTCCAGTCTTTCGTTCATGCCACGCCATAGTGGGTGCGCTATTTAAAACTAATGATTATTAAAGGATACCATTTTTTATCCTTGGTATGCAATCAAAATAACTCGAAATTATTGTTGTACTTTGTAGGTGATGGTGCAACTACTGCTTCTGTCCGAGTATTACCCAACAGCCAGCAAGCCAATTCAACCAGGTATGCTAATTTTATGCTAAACATGGAATGGCTGGACTTACAAGCCAGACACTTCTTTTGTGGCGTCACCCCGTTGCAAATTGTTGTACACAATATCCAGATAGGAATAGCAGTAAAAAATAACCCAGCTGTCATGTCAATGCACACAAATTACCATGACATGAATTATTCATTGTTATCTCATCTCTCAGAAAACAGGCCACCTAAGTTGATGACATTTTTGCATGTTAGATGTTTGGTGTGTTTATTGAAAACTAGAGAATAGGAATGAATTTGATCTGTCATAAAACAACGAGGTCTAACGCAAGATACTTTTGTTTGCTGTAATATGCTGGAAAAAAATTGATCTCTAGGTAGAAATAAAATTTAGTTGGAATCAATGTAACTTTGCACACCGAGAGTTATGTGAACATTTACTGGGGTGGAGATATTAAGGGATTCTTACATTAATATCACACTTGTTGATATATCAGTCTTTTCTTAAAGGAACAAATTGCCTTGGATCGGACGAGTTGGTCTATAAAAATCGTGTATAACCCGTTATACATGAAATTTTCCGATGTTTTCAAAATGTTCTGTTTTATTTTATTTTTGTTAAATAAATTAACAAAATTAGCGATGTCTTGGTGTTTTATGATGATTATACAGAAATGAATGGTCGCTATTAAAGGCAGTTGACAATATTGGTAATTACTAAAAATAATTATTAGCATAAAACCTTAATTTGGTAACGAGTAATGGGGAGAGGTTGGTAATATAAAACATTGTGAGAAACGGCTCCCTCTGAAGTGGAGTAGTTTTCGAGAAAGAAGTAATTTTTTACCAATTTGATTTCGAGACCTTAAGTTTAGAATTTGAGGTCTCGTAATCAAGCATCTGAAAGCACACAACTTCGTGTGATAAGGGTGTTTTTTCTTTCACAGTTATTTTGCAACTCCAATCGAGCTCAAATTTTCACAGGTTTGTTATTTTATGCATATGTTAAGACACACCAAGTGAGAAAACTGGTCTTTGACTATTACCAATAGTGTCCACTGCCTTTAAGGGTCAAGGGCAAACCATAATTCAGTATTTTCTTCATTTTGTTCACCAGATGTTTCCCATGCTGAAGTGAGAACCAAGTTATCCTACCACGTACTCGATGTGCTGCATTTTATGTGTATCTGTGTAAGTAAACATCCCTTCTACCATTATCTTTATTTCTCGTGGTTCTGTTGGATTTGCCCCCAGTAAGAAGTCATTTCTAACTACTCACCTTCATATTGAACAACTTTTACCGTGCCGTTGTGGGTTTTTATTTGATTGAACTTTCGGAATATTTTATGTTGTTGAAAATATTGATGCCAAAATGAAACTACATGTGTTACCAAACAAAGTAAAGACATCCAGCCGTCTCATAAAATGCACCAAGAGTTTTGGTTCTCTTTCGAGAAAATGTGGGATGTCCTCGCTGTGAAGCGGCCAACCCTTGACTATAAGCCACACTGGAGTCTTATACTTACCTCCCATGTATGAGTACAGTGATAAACAATGGTCCCAGCTTATTGATCTCTCGTATTAAACCTCGTTTGTACAACAAAAAGATGATGGTCCAGAAGAAGAAATTACAGACAGAAACAAAGGGAGATTTCAAGCATGGATTCCAGATACTCTGTGTCCCTTTGATCATATACATGTGATTTGTTTACAGATTGGCCAGACATTGCAGGTCCTCTCTCCGATAGAGAAGACCTCATCTTCCATTTATTATAAAGGGAGATTTCAAGCATGAATTCCAGTAACTCTTTGCCCCTTTGATCATGTATTTTTGCTCTGTTTACAGATGGGTCCAGACATTGCAGGGCCTCTCTCCGATAGAGAAGACCTCATCTTCCATTTATTATAAAGGGAGATTTTAAGCATCAATTCCAGTTACTCTGTGTTCCTTTGATTATATACTTGTGATTTGTTTACAGATTGGCCAGACATTGCAGGTCCGCTCTCCGATAGAGAAGACCTCATCTTCCATTTATTATAAAGGGAGATTTCAAGCATGGTCCAGAAGAAGAAATTACAGACAGAAACAAAGGGAGATTTCAAGCATGGATTCCAGATACTCTTTGTCCCTTTGATCATGTATTTTTGCTCTGTTTACAGATGGGTCCAGACATTGCAGGGCCTCTCTCCGATAGAGAAGACCTCATCTTCCATTTATTATAAAGGGAGATTTTAAGCATCAATTCCAGTTACTCTGTGTTCCTTTGATTATATACTTGTGATTTGTTTACAGATTGGCCAGACATTGCAGGTCCTCTCTCCGATAGAGAAGACCTCATCTTCCATTTATTATAAAGGGAGATTTCAAGCATGAATTCCAGTTACTCTTTGTCCCTTTGATCATGTATTTTTGCTCTGTTTACAGATGGGTCCAGACATTGCAGGGCCTCTCTCAGATAGAGAAGACCTCATCTTCCATTTATTCACCTTAATGGCAGAGAAATCTTGCTTTCTAAAAGCAGCCACACTACTAGAAGACATCCTTGGCGTCAAACAAACCATGATTTCTCTCAGTAAAATACGTAAGTGATTTTCAAATCAATTTTTTTTTAGACCGAGCAAGTCTCCCACATATTCAAATATTTTTTTGACCACTTTGGTCTCATGTGTACGTTGCTTTCGCTTGTGAAAAACTCGTCCATTTTTATTAGGGTTTCAATGTTCATTCATAAATACTCCATACAGTTTCGCTATTCCTATTGGTGGAGAGCGCGTCTTGTGGGGGCTTTTACATGGTTGATAAAGACACGGTGTTGGGCGCTCACGCTCAATGTACGCAAGTTTAAATCATGTGGAACGCAATTCATAGCTATTACTAACAGCACGTAATATGTGTGTACACGGGTATAAACACACCGACCTACGCACACAAAATTATTTCGCTTTGTAACATAAGGGCATTTTTGAATGGGAATAAAAAAGTAGTGACTTCTTCTTAAACCTTGCAGGGTTGTGGACGTTCGATAAAGGCCCGAGCCGATCACATGGCCACGACCCTGCCGGTTTTAAACGGCCTTTTAAGAACTCGCTGCCACTCATTTTCTTTCCCTTATTTACACAAATTACCTGACAGTCTGTGGCATTCAGGCATCTATGCGTTCAGGCATTATATTAATATTAAACCAAAATTTAAACCATCAGTTATACTGTCCTGCCCAATGACCCTTTGCTTTTGCCTTCCCAAGTATCTCTAATCCATGTCGTATACAGACCTGGGGAGGCCCAGGAATTTTTGTTTCACCCCTTGGTTACCACGGGGCACTTTCTCACAGTCCCTGTCTAGGTCCAGTTACACGTTTCAAAATTAGGGGGGGGGTGGTTACAGGGTTTAACTGCTTACCCCCTGCTCTGGAACACGGGTGGATATTCCCAGGGGTACGCCTTTTGCCGGGTTAGGGGTTAAGCGATCCCAGTGTGAAAGGGTGGGCTGTTATTTCCCCTTGGATGCCCCTGGGATCAGCCTGCATGTAGTGTGAGAAAGGCTTATTCTTCCAGGGGTAAATGTCATCTTTTCAACAAACCTCATCAAGATTGTTTCAGATGTTTTTGTCAAAAACTCTAATCCCTGTAAAAGAAGTTGTGATAAGATTACTTAAAGTCACCTGGAAGTGGTATTTTTTAAAAATAAAGCTTTTGTCACTAATATATGTGTTTTGATGAGTGGAATGTGAATAAACAGTTAACTAAGGTTTTAAAAAATCAGTTCTTATGTTATTTACAAATTTAAGAGTAGACCCCGACCCGAGAGGGCGCTGTTCGTGATGTCAATCGAGGCAGACTTTGCCTGTAATGCGTGGAGTAAACACAATTGCAAAGTACATGTACGGACCAAGTCGTGAGTTTGTACGTTTCAAAAAAAAAAAAAATTTTTTTTTCCGGCAATGCCGACCAGGTGTATTGCTGCTGAATGCAGAAAAACACTTTTTGAAATGTACCAACTCACGACTTGGACGTACATGTACTTTGCACGTGTGTTTACTATACGCATTGCAGGCAAAGTCTGCCTTGATTGACGTCACAAAAGGGGTAGGCGGAGTCAGCCCCCAAACAACTTTTTATATTTTTTAAACATATAAATCGTGACAAACAATTACTAAAAAAAATTGTTTTATTGTTCGTAAGCATATACTTTTATGTTTGAAAGAAAAACAGTTCTATTTCCAGGTGACTTTAATCTGATTATTATCAAAGATTAATTTTTATTTTTATTTTAATCTGCAGCAAACCTTGAAGCATTGGTTACTGGGTTCGACGAGGAGCAGCTAGCTAATTTCTGTCGCGTCCTGTCCATTGCCGTCTCCGATACAGACGTCCGAGATGAACAGCCCAATCTTGTTGCTCAAGACAAGGCCAACCGCAACAAGACAGGGGTACCAGTCTCGGACTTAAACCAAGGTATGAGAAACTTCCCATTGCACCTTAACAAGAATATTGACTTCTTTGAGTGCTATACATAAAGGATTTGGGTACCTTTTCAAAATGGCCATGAATTCACATTAAACTTACAGGGTTTAGAGATAATAACATTGTAAAGCTTCCCTTTAAATTTTACTTGTTGATGTGCTGTAGTTTTTGAGAAATGTGTAAAACAATGTCATGAAATAACGTTTGTAAATGATTAAAATAATTTTTCGTCTCATGCGACGAATTTTTTTTCATGACATTGTTTTACTCATTTCCCAAAAACTACAGCACCTCAGCACGTAATATTTTCAGGGAAGCTTTCTACTATCATTATCTTCAAACAGTGTAAGTTTAGTGTAAATCTGTGGACATTGTGTTTTTTGTCCTACAAAAGTTACATTGGACCCTTTAAAACTATGACTTCCGTGGTGATCCCTCACCATATACCATACATATAATATTGTGCCTACATGTCTAGGTACCAGAGTCTAACATTGCTACGGGTATGGTACAATGGTTGCTGTGGGTATGGTTCACTATCTGTTGTGGGTAAAGTAAACTTGTTGGTACAGTGTAGCACGTTGGTTGCTATGGGTGTAGTACATTGGTTGTTAAATGTGTAGTATATTGGTTGCTAATGGCATAGTACAGTGGTTGCAATTGGTCTTATTTGTGTGTTGCTATAGGTATAGTGCATCACATTCACAAGGCTTTCCCGCAACTTTAAAACTATTGCTTTGTGCAACTTTAAAACTATATCTCAAGTAATAAATCAAATTGTGAATGTTTTTCTTATTTTCATTAGAACTTCTCGTTGAGCTTCCAAATTTCATCATGAAGTTAGTCAAAATTGCTTGCAAAAGAATTGGTAAGTACTTTGGTTAGCAAGTTTGAATGTCTTAGCTTCCCAGCTGCAGCAATTAATTTCTCTTGAATAGAGATATTGTCGGTTTTATAGCCCAAAAATGCTGCATTGTGGCGTGTGCTGGCCGAGTGGTCAAGTGTACTGGACTAAAGCTCTGGTGTTTCTGATCAGCAGAGTGTTGATATGTTCCTCGGATGGGGGCCTTAGCTGTATGGTCTGTGTGGTGTGTAATGCACGTAAAAGAACCCCAGTGCACTTATCATAAGAGAAAAGGTTTGACTAAGTGTGCTTGGTCTGATCGGCAGCATTTTGTGCCACAGCAAATTATAAAGGAATAGGTTTCATACGTTTCAAAAACATACCTTGCTCGAAAAAAATGCTTTGATACTCCAATTGGGTGTAATAAAGCGCTATATGAGACCCAAGTATTATAAGTCAGCATTGCATTAGGAAATCACTGTGTGGTGAAGAGGTTTTCAACTAGTGTTTTAAACCCGCGCCGGGGCCTGGACTTGATAATTTTACCGAGACGAATTCGAGGTAAATTATCAAGAACCAGGCCTCGGCGTGTTTAAACTACTAGTTTTAAACTGATTCAACACACTTTGATTCCCATTCATGAATACCTTTTCGGTAAAAAAACATTTAACATTTTGATCAAAAGGTAAAATAAATGCAAAACTATAATTGTTCAATGATTTCTTTCAACACAACACCCCTGCAGCTATGAAATGGTAAGGCCCTCGGGGTAAACAACTCCTTATAAGGAGATGGTGTGCGCGTCTGTTTCAGTTGTTGCTCTCGACCAATAGGAATGAAGAAAATCTCTTATAATCACAGGTGCAAGCGCCCGTGTCACGCCCATGTTGCAACACTTTTTACTGGTGTTATATCATCCGTTCAAACAACCCCTCGTGAAGCCCCCTCGACCAATCAGAATGGATAAACTGGCTTAGATATTTATGAATGTATATTATTTGAATAGATTTTGCTGATGATTTCCCATCCAAGTGAACATTTATAAAAGTAAGTGTAAGAACCCAGTGCACTTATCGAAAAGAGAAGGGGCTCGCCCCTGTGTTCCTGGCTGGAATGGCAGCATATTGCGCCACAGCACCTTGTAAACCATAACATGGTGATTAAGGATTAGGTCTTATATCTAAAAAATTCGTCACTCCTTGCAGTTATAATAACTGGCGCTTTGTATCCTTTGGCAAAAAGCGCTTTATAAATACGGTTATTATTATTATTATTATTTTCTTTTTAGACTCTGCATCCACGGGTAACATGCCCAACCTGTTTAATGAGATTGCAGGCTGGGTGACGTGGCTAGATAGCTCGTTAGCCTTTGACGCCCTTGCCGAGGTGTCCAACGATGATGGGGTGTACCTCAATCTACCTCTCCATGACCTGTCAGCGCCTATACCTCAGTCCTTGAGGACAATGCATGAGCTGGTGTACAAGGTTGAAGTACTGTATGTGCTCTGTCTGCTGCTCACTGGTAAACAGCGAACAAAGGTACATTGATAAGATCGGCTATTACAATGACCATAGGTATTAGAAACCTGGTTTTCTGTTTTTTATTTTTTTTATTGATCTTTTTTTCTTCTTCGTTTCTTCAATGATGCAACTGTACTATTCAATGATTTAATGATTCAACTTATATAATGATGCAACTAAATTCTATTTTTGGGGGGCTTGATGTGTTAGAATTTGCTATTTTGAAGAATAAATTTCAACATATCACTCAAGTGACAAACGTTCAGAGAACATATTTTGTGTAATTGCAGGCCTAGAATTACACACAAGGCCACTGGCCTTAATGCCCCTTCGAAAGATGCCCATAGACTTTAAGATTTTCCATTGGAAGTGCCCTGTGGAAGGTAAAATCCTGGGCCTGCGTTTGTGGTAAATGTAACGTGTTTAACTGTGGAATATGCCACAAGAAATTATTGTGTGCCTAGGGTCTGCACTCCTGTTATAGACCTTTATCACGCTGTCACCATCTTGGTCATGTTCCCTGTTTCCATTAACCGTTGCGCAAACATGGCACCAGACTATTATTTCGTCCAGCCTCAGTTTGGTTACAATGAGTTGGAATCATAGAGTTAAGAACTAGAGGGCGCACGAGTGAAGCTTCGTGCACAAACGCCATGGGACTGCAAGATGACAAACGCGTCATTCTGCACGCGCGTTGAATAAGAAATACGCGTTTGAGGTTGTTTTTTTGAACGCTCACGCGATGCTGTTTGTTCAACTTACAAAATGGCCACACAAACACACGCTGTGAGATGCCAGTTTTGTCAACTTAGAAAATGGCCGCCTGCGTGCATGCTGGGGTGCGTATATAGGCCAGTGCGCCTCTAGTTCTTATATATAACTCTATGGTTGGAATGAAGTAAAATCAAGATGGTCACATTGTGAAAAGTGTCTATACTACGACTCTACCAACCAGTTATATTTCTTGGTATTTCTGTCTTCTTAAGGTTCATGAAATGCTGTCCAAGTTCAAGTTGATGGCCGGTCTGAATCTCCTGTTTGATAAGGTCATCTGGAGATGTAACTTGAGGTCACGACCTCTACATGGTCATAATGAGAACTGTGACTGTAGTCCTGAGGTAGCACTCAAGGTGCAGTTCTTGAGGCTAGTGCACAGCTTCTGTGACCAGAATGAGTAAGTTTACAATTACTTGGATTTACCCACCAAAATTTTTAAACTACCACTTGCAGATTTTTTCATTTAATAACCCCAAAATCATTTACAAATTTACCCAGTCAGTTTCCCTTGTGGTTTATATTGATATCTGAAACAAAAAGTCGCATCCCCTCAAGGTGATCCCCTAGCTGCCGCTTCCCATGTTGTATCGTAATTTGGGTGTGATCCTTGGCTACACGGCAGTTAACGGTTGTATGGCTTCTGACTGGCAGCCCCCAGAAAAAAGATATTGACAAAATAGGGACACCGCCAATAACGGGGCTAGATAGCTCAGTTGGTAGACCGCCGGCATGTTAATCCGGAGGTCGTTGGTTCGAATCCCACTCTAGTCAATTCTTTGTTCAACCCCAAAAAACATTTAAGGGCGGGTGAGTTGGCGTAGTGGTAGCTTTCCTTGCCTTTTTCAGTCCCATTTTGATTGCGTGGGTTACCCGGGATAATGCTCTGGGGGTTTTTCCTCCCACATTTAAAACTTGAACTTCATTCTTTGTTCTCTCTCCATGGGGTTCTTGACAAGTGTAAATGATTAAGTTTCCTTTTCTCTGAGGCCTTTGCTTCACAACCAGAAATTTTGCTTGAAATGAAATCTGTCACATTAGTTTTTTGAAATTTGAAGGAAAAAAAAGGTCCCTTACTTTGAGACACCCTTTTCTTATTGTAAAGGAGTACCCCCCCTCCTCCTTAAAATCCTCTAAAGAATTCCTGAGATTCCAAGAACACAGATAAATAATAATTGCTCAATTTTGGATGTGGTATAGTAGAGTTTGAAGATTGTTATATTAGAGTGTGACATGCACACTATGAGTAATTACATGTAAGCTACTTCTGTCATTATCATACGTCATAATTTTACTTTTTATTTCCTTTGCAGGAATAAGTATCTTATCCTTACAAGAGGTGAAATCAATGAGCTGAATAGAATATCCAAACATGCCGACATACCACCGTTAGATGCAGTCAAGGATATTGACAGGTAAGTCAGGGTGCTAGACCAATACGTTATCTTGCTAGAATATCCAAACATGCCGATATACCACAGTTAGGGCCATGTCACACGAGGCAACTTACAGGCAACCAGTTCCAGGCAATCTCCATTAAGAAAAAGCATTCACATTTAAATGTTCATTTATTTCTCTTGTGGATCGTAAGACAATGTTTGAAACATGACCCATTTGCTACCAAAGTGGTCATATAGTATGCGCTGCAGCTGGTTGCCTCCTAGTTGCCTGTAAAAATTGCCTCGTCTGACAAGGCCCTTAGATGCAGTCAGAGATATTGACAGGTAAGTCAGGGTGCTAGAACAACGGGTTATCTTGCTAGAATATCCAAACTTGCCGTTATACCACCGTTTGATGTAGTCAGAGATATTGACAGGTAAGTTGGGGTGCTAGAACAACATGTTATCTTGCTAGAATATCCAAACTTGCCGATATACCACCGTTAGATGCAGTCAAATATATTGACAGGTAAGTCGGGGTGCTAGAACAACATGTTATCTTGCTAGAATATCCAAACTTGCCGTTATACCACCGTTAGATGCAGTCAGAGATATTGACAGGTAAGTCGGGGTGCTAGAACAACATGTTATCTTGCTAGAATATCCAAACTTGCCGATATACCACCGTTAGATGCAGTCAAATATATTGACAGGTAAGTCGGGGTGCTAGATCAATCTTGCTAGATTATCCAGACTTGCTGCTATACCACCACTAGGTGCATTTAGAGGTATAGATAGGTTAGTCAGGGTGCTAGACCAATACGTTATCTTGCTAGAATATCCAAACATGCCACCGTTAGATGCAGTCAAAGATATTGACAGGTAGGCCAGGGTGCTAGACCAATACGTTATCTGGTTTTAATATCCAAACATAAGGTAGCAAGATAAGACTAGTCTTAAACTCTTTGTGAAATCCCTCCCTGGAGCTGCGTACTACGGGACACCACAGAGAGACGGAAAATGTCTCCACTTAATGTTCTTCCACTTAATGCACTGTTTCATTGTTATGCTTTGACAGATCTCTGCTATGTACAGGCCAGAAGGGAATCCTGTCTAAACTAGTGGATGTACTAAAGAAAGAACCAGCAGAATCGCCATTCAGGTAGAAATATGTAGTCTTTGTAAATAGCTCTCACTTAAAGCCAGTGGACACTATTGGTAGTTGTCAAAGCCCAGTCTTCTCACTTGCTGTGTCTCAACATGAGCATAAAATGACAAACCTGTGAAAATTTGTGCCCGATTGGTTGTCAGAGTTGCGAGATATTAATGGAAGAAAAAAACACCCTTGTCACACGAAGTTGTGTGCTTTCAGATGGTTGATTTTGAGACCTCAAGTTCTAAACTTGAGGTCTCGAAATCAAACCGGTGGAAAATAACCTCTTTCTTGAAAACTACGTCACTTCAGAGGGAGCCGTTATTCACAATGTTTTATACCATCAACCTCTCCCCATTACTCGTGACCAAGCGAGGTTTTATGCTGATAATTATTTTGAGTAATTACCAATAGTGTCCACTGCCTTTAAAGCCAGTGGACACTAATGGTAATTCTCAAAGCCCATTCTTCTCACTTGCTGTGTCTCAACATGAGCATAAAATGACAAACCTGTGAAAATTTGAGCCCGATTGGTTGTCAGAGTTGCGAGATAATAATGGAAGAAAAAACACCTTTGTCACACGAAGTTGGTGTGCTTTCAGATGCTTGATTTTGAGACCTCAAATTCTAAACTTGAGGTCTCGAAATCAAACTCGTGGAAAAATACTTCTTTCTCAAAAACTACGTCACTTCAGAGGGAGCCGTTTCTCACAATGTTTTGTACTACCAATCTCTTCCCATTACTCGTTTTCAAGTAAGGTTTTATGCTAATAAAAATTTTGAGTAATTACCAATAGTGTCCACTGCCTCTAAGGGAAATGTTACTTTCATGACACATCGTTATATTTACACTTAAGCCCTGTTTATACTAAAGCCCAGTTCATCCCTGTGTAATAGCGCCCTCATGTGTCTCAACTTCCTCCAGGTCATGTTAATATGTCATATGGGGTCATAGAGTTGTATATAAGAACTAGAGGGCGCACTGGTGATGCTGCTTGCCCAAACACGACGGGACCGCAAGGAGACACGCGCACCATTCTGTACGCGCACCATTCTGTACGCGCATTGAACATGAAGAACACGTTGGAGTTTGTGTTTATTGAGCGCTAGGCGATGCTGTTTTGTCGACTTACAAAATGGCCGCAACAGGACAAAGGAAAATACTGTAAGGGCTACTATAGGCTCATAAAATGTAAAGCGGTGAACATTTTGCACTGTGTTTCTAATATCAAATAGAGCCCAGAGACGGAGCCTAACCAGAGGTCTGGGCAATGCCCCAGGAATCAAAATCTCCTATGACATCGGCATAGTAATTTTTTCCAGCTAAGTACCTCATTTCCTCATTCTTGTCCTATCAGCTGTGGAATTGAAAATTGAAAAACACTGGACAAAGTCTCGCTCTGCCCTTCCTCCCAAAACAGCCTAACTCAAAAAATTACATTTTGAGAAAAGCAAGCATGGAGATCAGCTGTTTTGTCATAAAACGGGACGAAGTATAGAAAGAGGCTGAGATAAGGCATGTCAGATTAACATCCAAACATAGTATGCCTTTGAACCCTTTAAATTTAAAAATCTTTCTCAATTTACCAAGAAATGATCTTATACACACACAAAAAATTGTTGATTTGGGCTGTATGCTATGGAAGGGCCAGGCGGCTGTACCTGGCTCTTCCCTTCCCTTTTTTGACAAACTGCAATTTCAACCGAAACGCAAACTTTTCTTGTCCAGATTCTGGATGTCGAGGTCTGTCGAGAGCTTCCTTCGTGGCAAGACGTCCTTCACAGATCAGACCTTCCTGCTAAGGAAGGGTCTCCTAGAGGTCATACTGACCAACGTCATCAGTACAGGAACCAAATCTAAAGAAGTCCTACAGAGTAACTTTGACTTGCTGGCTGAGCTGATGAAGTTCAACCATGTTGCCTTCAAGAGGTTTAACAAGTTCATCGAGACAGAAGAAAAGGTCAGACAAACTTCCCACTTCACTGACTTTGTTTGCATATCTGCCAACTGTTCAAAATTTAATTGGAATTGTCCAGATTTGTTGAGACTACAGGCAGCACATATCAGAACATTACTACTTCTGATATTTGACAGAAATGTAGAAGGTAAAAAAGTTCTAGCAAAAGAAGTTGCCATTTGCTTGTGACAGTAGAGGTTTTGTTAAAGATGCTATGTCAGATTTTTTGGCCGATTTTACCCCAAAATTTTGATTTAAAATTCAATAGGTAATTTGATGGGGGGGTCGAGAAAGTTACAAGCTCTCATTTGAGCCATTGCTCGAAAAAGTCCCCCAATTATTAGTAGAAGTAAAATAAAGTGCTCAAAATTAGTTTTTGTCGGGATCCCGACAATATATCACGTGACCAATTCTTATGTGTTTTATAAGAAACATTAAATTTTTGTCATGGTTCCTGACCGTTAAAAGTAAAAGTTATTTTTTTTTCTGTTAGAGCGGGTGATACTCTTTAAATGCCATTCACTCAAAAAATATATTTTTTAATGTTTAGGGCCAAAAATCTGACATAGCATCTTTAAGAGATACAGGGATTACCAACTGAGCTATCTCTAGCTCTAATGTTGGCAGTCCCACTCTTTTGTCAAAACCTTTGCTTGAGGTTCAGAAGCTTTTCTCTTCGTTTCAATTTCCTCTAACATAACAAACAAAAAAGACCCTTTGAAATTATGTGCAAAATCAACAAAGTCAACTTGGTTTATCAAAGATCTACTTCTGCTCAAATACATTCCATTAAAAAGCAGCACAGAATTTAAGTTTGCTTAAGGTCTTCTGTAAGAAATGCATTCTTTAGCCTTGGAGAAGACTCTGCTGGGGTCGAAACGTCAGGCCATTAATTATTATTTGTAATATGGGTAAAACCAAAATGAATATACTTTGTCCCCTTTGTAAATTTAACATCTATTAACCACTAAGAAATGCATAGTTAAGTGTGATACATTTCCTTTTGATTTCAGATGGAGTCTTTCTTGAAGTTGGTATCAGACAACATCGTTGACTCTAACATGTTTATAAGATGTCTAATACTGACCCTTGATCACTTCCAGAAGGAGCAACCAGATAACTATGGTGAGTATATATAATATAGATAGTTGGCACTACTTGGGCCAAACTCGGCTCGAGACATTGTGACCACTGGTATGTCTAATGTTAGAAATTCGTCTCTGCCATCCAGGCCGATCCAGCTTGAACAGCTTGCTCGTGTTGTGGGCCGATGGCGTTGAGGTCGTCTATAAGCTGTGATATGTAGGTGCAGCGGAGGCTTCCACCCTGTCCGAAAGGTGGCTGGTTTGAGGAAGGTAGCGAGAGGCACCTCAGGTCTCCGTAGAGCGTGGCTAGTTTAACGAAGACGACTTATCAGCAGGGTTGTTGTGGCAGGTGTTATGCATATGCGAGCATATAAGTCTTTGTTGGACAGCAGTACTGGAAAGTGCTTACCAAGTGAGTACATCACTTTGGTCATCCACGTCAAATGTTCTGCTACAATTTTTTAAAGGGGTCATAGATTTTTGGAAGAGTCTAGTTTGTGCTTTCTAGAGACTTTGGGGTTCGAAACTAACGTTTGTGTTGAATTGTGTTTACAGAGTATGCGATGAGAAGTTGTCGCCTTCTTCAGTTTGTACGCAAGAGACCTGTGCGAGTGAAGTTCCTTATTAAGCTTATCAACACGGTCAATGTTGAGATCTTAACTCAGGTACGTATGGAAGGCTACTTAGTAGGTAATAGTTCCTTATTAAGCTTATCAACACAGTCAATGTTGAGATCTTAACTCAGGTACGTATGGAAGGCTACTTAGTAGGTAATAGTTCCTTATTAAGCTTATCAACACAGTCAATGTTGAGATCTTAACTCAGGTACGTATGGAAGGCTACTTAGTAGGTAATAGTTCCTTATTAAGCTTATCAACACAGTCAATGTTGAGATTTTAACTCAGGTACGTATGGCAGAGTACTTAGTAGGTACTAGTTAGATAAACAATGTGTAGTTGCGCTTTGCTATTTTTGCTTTGATGCAACATTTGCTAAATTGTTTGTTATTGTTGTTTTTGCTTTTGTTCTTCTGCACGACCTTTTGATATCATCTCGTTGAATCCAAACATCATTAATGTATCATAGACTTCCACATCCTAGAAATGCCCTTTGAACGACCTCTTGTTCCAATCATCTTGTTAAAACTTAATATTAATTTAGACTTCCACTTCCTAGAAACGACCTTTGAACGACCTCTTGCTCCAATAATCTTGTTAAACTAAACATTAACTTAACTTAGGCTTCCTCTGCTGAGCTTTGAACGACCTCTTGTTATCATTATCATCTTAAAACCAAACATTAATGTTATTTATAATTTCTCTGCTGAGAATGACATTTGATTTACCTCTTGTTTAAGCCAAACAACATTAACAGCTCCAAATTGTGTGGCTAAACTGAGTCTCTCCCATTCTTCGCGATCTTCACTGGCTGACAGTCTCAAACCGGATCAACATTAAAATACTTACCCTGGTCTTCAATTGTCCCAATACCGCCTCTGCGCACTCATACCTAACGGAAATTAATCTATTCTATTCTATAAAATTATTCTATTCTCATAGATACCTCGGGTCATCTTCTGACACCAGACTACTTGCCATCCCCAAAACACGCACCACTACTGGGGAAAAAAGCTTGCACGCTGCTGCCCCCAAACTCTGGATTGATTTACCATACAGTATCCGCCACTCTATAGCTCACTAACAGTCTTCAAAAAAGCTCTTAGAATACTTTTGTTCAATTGATTTGTTTGCTTATACTATGTTTGTTTATCTTTGCTTATTGTTATTGTGTGTACAGCGCTGTGGTACTTTCCTTTGTTAGTTAGAGCGCTATAAAAATACCTGGCGTTGTTAAAATTAATATTTTTATTTTTATTAACGAAACATAGACTTTCCTCCTACTGAGTATGACCTTTGTAATCATGATGTTGTTGTTCCCCCTTGACAGGAGAACGTGAGCTGTCTGAATACTACCATCATCTTCCTCATGTTTGCCGAGAGTTCTTGTGAGTTACCTGAGTATCTATCTGATCTTAGACATGAAGAGCAGAGTCAACTCAAACCAGGCTTCTTACTACAGAACTTCAGGTTGGTCTACATCCACTACTTTGTATCTTTAAACTTGACTTGCTTAGTCTTCGGACTAAAACATAGGAATCAAAAAGGTGGATTGAATCTGCAGGATCTTAAACCGGGTCTGATCCTGCTTTGTTTGCGTTTACACTAAGCTGTTCATTCCCATTGCAGGATCCTTTTCTTTGTTAATATCTATTTGATGTATTTTTTTTAAACATGATGTTGACATGTGCTATTTAGTTTTTAACTGCGAGACATGTTTTAATTAACCATTTTTGAATTGAATTGAATTGAAGAACCGGGTCTGATCCAACTTTCTAGATCAAGTGTAAACAGGGACTGTTAGGGTTCTACGTCAAGTTCTACATTTCTCCTTAAATGAACGAAGTGTGGGTTTCGAATCCCAAGCCGCGACACTTGTGTCCTTAAAGGAACACGTTGCCTTGGATCGGTCGAGTTGGTCTTTGAAAAGCGTTTGTAACCGTTTTTTATAAAATGCATATGGGTAGAAAGATGTTGTAAAAGTAGAATACAATGATCCACACAAACATGCCTCGAAATTGCGTGGTTTTCCTTTTACCTCGTCGACTAACACGTCGGCCATTTATGGGGGTCAAAATTTTGACTCCCATAAATGGCCGACCATGTTAGTTCGCACAGTAGAAGGAAAACCACGCAATTTCGAGGCAAACTTGTGTGGATCATTGTATTCTACTTTTAAAACATCTTTCCAACCATATGCATTTTATAAAAAACGGTTGCAAACGCTTTTGTTTTGACCAACTCGTCCGATCCAAGGCAACGTGTTCCTTTAAGCAAGACACTTAACCATTGCTTCGTCCTTTGGATGGGACGTAAAGCCGTTGGTCCAGGGGTCGAAATTGCCACTAGCCCGCTAGCCCGGGACTACCAGATTAACAGCCGGGCTACTCATTTTTTCAGTTTGATAGCCCAACGGGCTAGTGGAAAAATAATGCAAAAATCATCATCACAAACAATAAAGAACTATGTTATTGGTGTATTGTAAAGTTTGAGCCGTGACGCGAGACATAATGTGTCTTTCGGGCTACCAAAATCTAATCAGGGCTACTAAAAATTATTGGTCACTAGCCCTGCTGACTACCATTGAAATACACTTAATTTCGACCCCTGTGGTCCGATGTGTTGTGTAACGCATTTGTTTGATTTTGTTTTAGAGAGCTTGTGTTTTTCTGGAGGGATCACTACCTACATAAAGACAAGGACTCTACACAACTGGAAAAGGTTAGTCAAGCTGAACACTCCTTTTCTATAATTACTCAGTGAAATAAATACATTTTTATAAGAGATTTAAATTTGCATTGGGGATAAATAATATTAATTTTGGTTTTTAACCCATACACCGATGTGTGCTAGCGCCCGAGTAACATGACTGTGATATTTTTTCACAGGACTTGGGGAAAGATAATTTTTCCTTTGTTCATCCCCTAAATTGAAACATGGTAACTTAAAGACACTGGACACTATTGGTAATTGTCATAGACCAGTCTTCTCACTTGGTGTATCTCATCGTATGCATACAATAGCAAACCTGTGAACATTTGAGCTCAATCGGTCAGGGAGTTTGCGAGATAATAATGAAAGAAAAAACACCCTTATCACACGTAATGCTTTCAGATGCTTGATTTCGAGACCTCAAAATCTAATTCTGAGGTCCTGAAATCAAAATCGTGGAAAATTACTTCTTTCTCAATAACTACGTCACTTCAGAGGGAGCCGTTTCTCACAATGTTTTATACTATCAACCTCTCCCCATTACTCGTTATAAAGTGAGGTTTTATGCTAATAATTATTTTGAGTAATTACCAATAGTGTCCTGTGTCTTTAAGTACTGCCTTGGAGATGAACTGGTAGTTAGGCTTGGCTTGCTGTTACAGAAACAGGATAAGCTGAGCTTAGCTCCCTATACTGACCATTTTAACGGCTATTTTCCCGAGGGCCAACACTTCCTCCCTAAAGAGACTTCCACTTGGTCGTACCTGCATGTTTACTCGTACTAAGATAACGTCTTCTGTTTACCTTTTCCTTTGGCAGAGTTCATGCATTCAGTTTGACAAGTGGAAGGCCATCGTCAATGTCTTAATAGACGGCGACATCAAGTCTCCGTTCACAATAGCACACTATCTGGACATGGATGATCTGATGACAAAGGACATGGATGTGGACTCAGCAACTGGTCACGGCGATGACGCCAGTAAATCCAAGTTCACTCGATGTATGACCTCATGAGGGCGCTGGTCATGTTTGACTTCTTCAGGATGGCATGAATATTTTCCCAACGGACAAACTGGTTGCGTTTAAGTGTGAAATGTGTGAAACGCTTATTGCTGATTGATGTTTCCCCAACTGATTGGTACTTTCGACTTAAGTGAGAATTTGATGTGCGCCGTGATTTGTGATGATTTCAACCAAGATTTCTTACCGAGGGATGTATGCCAAGGAATAAGTAACAAGGTTTACGTATTCTACGGATGTGAAACTGTATAACAATCAAGATTACAAGTGCATCATCACTGGAAGTGCTCACGAGGTGGGAGAATATTTTTAGATCACAAATTTTTACAGACAATTTTGGAGTGATTGTACAAAAAAAATGTATTTTTTGAAGGAAAGTTTTGCGTGCGAACTCTTGTCTGTTTTTAAGGGGGGGGGGGGGGTCATTTGTAAATGAAAGAAGAAAAGTCGTCATGGTTGCACCGTGTCTGTTATAGGCAGAGAGAGAAAGCTGTAGAATTCATCACAGCTGGTCTGGATTTTTGTAATGCTACTAATCTAAAGACAGCAACAAAAGAAAGTCGGCTGTTGTAAAAGCACCTATGATTTTAAAATTGTTACTCATATTTTAAAAATGAAAACACCAGGAGACAGACAATTTGATTACGTCAATCGGTCGAGTATTGTTGTCGCGGTATCTGCTTACAGGTGAAAAGTGCCCATTTCCATTGTTGCAGTAATTCCTATTGACAAGAACCGCTTTTCAAAATTCCCGCTATTAGCTTCACGCTGAATCAGAAGAGAGATCAATCATGCCAATGGGAGTTACTGCAACAATGGAAATGGGCACTTTTTACCTGTAAGCACCGACCGCAACAACAATACTCGACCGATTGTAACAAACAAGGTGTCAAAATCCCTGTAATAAAATTTTCCGTCTACTGGTATTTTCTGTTTTTCATTTATAGAATATGAGTGACAATTTTAAAAATATAGTTGCTTTTACAACAGCCTAGTTACTTGTTTTGCTGTCTTTACTTTGTATAAAAATTGATGGTACTTGTCCAATTGGTGTATTCAAACATTTTTAGGTGCTCTTGAGATCTGAATGACTAACTGGATGTAAAAATAAAATTAGTAATACGTATTTCTTTTTAAAGCGCCTTATATCATATCCCAGGGCGTCTCAAAATGCTCATTGGTTTTTCTACAAGCTATGTTTGAAGTACAAGCCCCATTTGTTTACATTGCACCATGTAACAGTTTCCACGGTGCTGTGGTGCAGTCTGCAGCCAACACTACAAGATAACACTGTCCGAACCCCTTCTCTTAACGATACGCTAAGGTTAAGGGAAGTTGGTGCTGTACTGCTGTTCATATATGTCATGTAAAAGTTTGTAGTTATTAAATAACAAATGAACTAAAAATTTAACTCAATGGAAACTGACTGGGTTTAAATTTAAATGAATGAAAAACACTGAAAATGTCTTGATCCATGACTCGTTGTAGTTTTGTTGACTTTGGAAAGTGCATGATTTAGAAGTTGCTGGTGGAGCCAAAGCCAATGTAACCAGACTATTAAGTGAAACATATTACAGCATAGAGGCAGCAGTGTAACAATGCTAGCATTAGCTGTGGTAAAGCTGTTGTTGTTGAGTACATACTGGCAATGTCTCCAAAGTCACATTGTAACATAAAAATAGTAAATGCTGGTAATAAGTTCAGATTGAACAAACCACCTAGGTCCAATTTCATAGTTATAAATGCTTACTGCACAATTCTGCTCTTACAGCAGCTGTAAAGCACTAAATTCTATGGACTGTAAGCGCTGAAATCCACGCTAAGCAGAGCAATTACTTTGGGTCCAACTCACGTCAATCACTGCTCCAGATATTATGCAAATGAAATTTTCAAGAAAATATTTCCAAGAGACAAATTTTCCTCATCAAATATCCAAAAGATCATGTGTTTTCATTTACTCATTCCCCATTACTTGTCTTTTTATTTCTATATTGTTTAATTGGGAAAGATACACCAATGGTAATTGCAATGTTATCTTGTTTTAACCCTCCATATTTGAATTAATTTATTTTTAAAATCAGTCTAGCCAGTCTACTTAATTAAGTTTTATTGTACAATTTATTTAAATATAATAAGACTAACTTGGTCTGCATGTATCTTTTGTTGGCATTCAACGATGAGAAAGCACATCAAGATTATTTTATGTACAATTTTAAGTTTTAGGTCTTTTAACATCTTGTCAGACTAATCATTTCTTGTAAAGTTAAAGAGTTATTTTGCCAAATATTAAATCAAGGGATTATCAAAGCTACATGTAGATAGATTCAAATGGTGAAACAAACTATCAAGGGCATTTTCATGTTCACTTTTAAAATCTCATTGATCAGAATATTTCCCAGAAATCAGTGTTGAACTGAGTGTTTATTATTAAACTGAGTGCGCATTTACCATATCTTCCATTTTTGGGCGTCACTTCCTATGTGTATATTTTGACTCTCAAAATGGCGGACAGGAGAGGCATGTGAGTTTGCTGCGCATCGAGCTTTTGGTCAACACCATCAAATATGCAATCTGTTTGTAAGAAGTAATTCATATTACTGTTATTTGAACTGTATTAACAAATCCTGCGTAGTTGAAAGTCAGAAACCATATTCCCCCATGAATTTATATGATCATGCATAGTTCAATAGTTCATAAACTAAACGCCTCATTAAAGAAATGCAAACTTTTTGAATATATGTAATTGTAATACAAGTAAGTTATTCTGAGCCAAAAGCCTAACTTTGAAGTCAATACATGTTGTGTGTTTAAGTACCATGTCTTTTTCTATGGAACAGGCATACTTTTTATTGATATTTTACTGATATTTACATCACGGTTGTTATGTTATTAGACAACCAAGGCAGATAGCTTTAATACTCTGTGTTTAGATAATATTATGAATTGTACTCAACATGGGCCCCTCCAAAGTGAGGAGTGTTACATCATATGTCTGATGACTGTGATTTCAGAGTGTCTGCAGAATACATGCAGAATCTCTGCAGAATATCATTATTACATGTATGTCTACAGAGTGTGTTTAATACTCTGTGTTTAGATATTTTTTATAAATTGTACTCAACATGGGCCCCTGTCGAGTGAGGAGTGTTACATCATATGTCTGATGACTGATTTCAGAGTGTCTGCAGAATACATGCAGAGTGTCTGCAGAATATCATTAAGATGTCTACAGAGTGTGTTTAATACTCTGTGTTTAGATATTTTTATAAATTGTACTCAACATGGGCCCCTCTCGAGTGGGGAGTGTTACATCATATGTCTGATAACTGTGATTTCAGAGTGTCTGCAGAATACATACAGAGTGTCTGCAGAATATCATTAAGATGTCTACAGAGTGTGTTTAATACTCTGTGTTTAGATATTTTTATAAATTTTACTCAACATGAGCCCCTCCCGAGTGAGAAGTGTTACATCATATGTCTGATAACTGTGTTCTCAGAGTGTCTGCAGAATACATACAGAATGTCTGCAGAATATCATCAAGATGTCTGCAGAGTGTGTGAAAGAGTTCCTGCAGAATTGCCTGCACAGATTGCTAGCAGTGTCCGAGGATTGTAACAGACTGTGTCGATTATCTGAAGAAGAATTAATTGAGAATGTCTGCAAAAAAAGTCTACAACATTTAGCATGAAGAATGTTTGAAGAGTGACCTGTATAGATCCTAGAGGGAAGTTGCAGAATGACATCTTGCAGAGTACCTGTTGATTGAGTGCTTAGTTCCTAGAGAGAAATACCAGGATGTCTGCAGACTGTCTGCAGAGTCCCTGTCTGCAGATTGCCAGAGGAGCTTCTGCAGAGTGGATGCTGATGTATGTAGATTGTCAGATGCGTTTCTACAGAACTTCTGCAGAGTGCCTCGAACTGCGTGCATTTTGAAAGAAACTACTTAGTTTTAAAAAGTACATCAATCCGCACTTCATAAAATTAAAGGCTGGTTACCTGTTAGTTGTTGGGGAAATTTCAGTACAGTATACCAAATGTAAACAAAACATAATCAAGCGACTTACTGCTGTGCACTGAAGTATGCTTTAATTACTTTCTGAATAAATGTGTAAAAATAACAGATTACATGTAGTAGGATACAGTTCTTCCAAACTAAAGGATAAAATGAAAATATGCCTTTTAAACTAAATGCTGTACTTAATCATTACTGCACCGATTCATTGTAAGTAACTAAATGCAAATGTATAAGTACAGCTAAAAGAGAATTGTTGACTTTAGGGTCTTTTCTCAACTGCAAAGCAATATTATTTACGCCATTTGTGGCCGCCATATGTGGAGAAGTAATTCAAATCTATATGTAATCATCATCATCTTGGGAATATTTTGCATCAGAAAAATGTATGATGATGTGGGAACATAATAATCGGCCAAATGTCCTGTTTGAGTGTTTTGATTGGTCAGATTCATACTATTTGGTGTCAATGTTATAATTTTTCAGTATTTTACAGACTTCAATGTTGTTGATCGTTTAAAAAAATTACACTGCTTTCTCGCAAAATATACATGTACACTGTATTTAACAAGACCCAGATGTTTGTTTTTATTTAATATTTTAGAATTGATCGTTTCTTTCCTATTCAAAATGAGCAGAAATACAAGATCAGACACATTGTTGCTTGTGTTTTACATGACAACTCCCAAGATTAAACTTAATCAGGCTCAAACTAGTCTTGTTACAAGGCTGTCTTGCACCATTCATAGTGCCTGTTAGTCTGTGCATGGACTCTGTAATTCTGTAACTCTGTAATTTTTCAGGATGCTATCCCAGTGATGAACCACACATCGATTGAATGATACACTATTAACCGAGTCTACGTCAAGGTATCTGAGTTATGACAGACCCCATGCATAGACCTTGTCAAAAATACTTGGTATACGCGCATTTGGCGTGGAATGAGGTGCATGCTGGTCTGGCTAGCGATCAAGCATGCTTGCTAGCTAGACCAGCATGCACCTCGTTCATCAGTTAGCGCTTGCGCAATGGGTATTTGCGAAAAGGTGTATGGAATCTGTGTTCTGCTTCAACCAGCAATGTGAAGTGCCATCAATGTTCTTGAAAGTTAAAAATAATAGCTCACTAATTTATATGAATGAACTGTTCTTGATCAAGTCTTAGCCATACACTGTGTAATTACTTACCATTGCAGTTATTTCTGTCATAGATATATCATGTGTCATGTGTCTGCAGCCTTGAAGACGTACAACACTGTACATGTACATGTTTTTTTTTAATCCGATGAACATTTGTTATTATTGTCGATGAACACATATTTACTGTTGACGTTGCGTTTGTCGTCTGTTTTGTCAATTGATTTTTTTTTAAATGTACTTCTTTTGTGAACTGCTCTTTGTCGTGTATCAATGTAAACAAACAATATAGATAATATGCTTGGGGACAAATTGAAAATAAACTCACATTTTAATTCATTTTAAAAAAAGACGCTGGTTTTTATTGTATTTTATGAGTGAATTTTCCCCCCTTGTACTGTTAGACCATAGAGAAAGGACAACATGTTGACCTTATTAACTGATTTGTTCACCATCATACAGGTGTGCAAGCTATCAGGGTCCAATATCTCTGGGTCCAATGGCTCTGCTCACAAAGCAAAGAATTGGCGCTTACGGAAGCAGGGAGATCCGCGCTTAATACGTCAAACATACTTCACAGGTTAAATCCTGTTATGCATAGACGCCGCTTCTACTACGATTGAGAAGTGGCCGAGGGAGCGGCTTATCGCGGACCAATCGTGGGAGGTGGGGAAATACCACTACGCCAACCCAATCACAAGTTTTTGCTCATAATTGTGTTCAGAAATAATAATAATAATAATAATAATAACCAATTCTTATATAGCGCATTTCACAATAACCGTATCAATGCGCTTTTCATTAGTGCCCTGGTCATAGGGCCAATAACATCCCTTTTTAATGTTTCTCAGCTCCCTTGGGAGTATACAACCTGGGCAACAGTTTATACCGCTCTAACGGCTTTTTCATTCACAATATCAACCTCTACCCTCGCAGGTACCCATATATACCCCTGGGTGATAAGAAGCAATTATAGTAAAGTATCTTGCTTAAGTGTCACGACCGGGATTCGAACCCAGCAGTGAATTAGCACCAGAACTTGAATTCGATGCTCTTAACCACTCGGCCATGAACAATACTGTTCCCAGTCAATGTAACAAAACAAACTTGTCAAGTATTGCGTTCACAGTCCTGGAAGAGTGTAAGTTATCCAGAAAGGGGTATGATAAAATAGGGACATCATCTAAAAAGGATCTATTAAAGACAGTGGACACTGTTGGTAATTGTCAAAAACTAGTCTTCACAGTTGGTGTATCTCAACATATGCATAAAATAACTAACCTGTGAAAATTTGAGCTTAATCGGTCATCGAAGTTGCGAGATAATGAAAGAAAAAACACCCTTGTCACAAGAAGTTGTGTGCATTTAGATGGTTGATTTCGAGACCTCAAGTTCTAAATCTGAGGTCTCGAAATCAAATTCGTGGAAAATGACTTCTTTCTCAAAAACTATGGCACTTCAGAGGGAGCAGTTTCTCACGTTTTATACCATCAACCTCTCCCCATTACTCGTCACCAAGAAAGGTGTTATTCTAAAAACTATTTTGAGTAATTACCAATAGTGTCCACTGCCGTTAAGAGAGAAAACGAAATTGCATCATAAACCAATTTATTTGCACAAACAATTTATTGAATAAAAAGTTCTCCTTTGTCATTGTTCGCTCTTTTTAATGTGGGATTTCCGTTTGATCCTAGTACAACATTTCTGGATATTTCAAAACATTTAAATTTGTAACAGCTTCCAAATATTTATAGCTTCCATTTTTATATACCATTAAACAAAATCATAAATCAAAAACCACAATGCCCCATAGCTTAACATTAATTGACTGGATTGCAAAATTAGGGAGCCCCAACATATTCACATAATTTGAACATGCCGAACAGATTTAATATTACCAGCCCAGTTGTGACACAATAAAGTGATGTTTCCAAATTGCATTAATTTGAAATCAGAAATAGTAAACCCAACATCCCTTTGGATGTTAAAATTTTCAATTCAAGGGGAGAGGGGGGAAGGGGGGGGGGAGGGGGACAAATCTTAAATCCTCTAATGCTCTTATAATGACACCTTGTAACTAAGTACTTCACAAGCTGTTCGTGACGATCTGTGCCATTACATCTTACAATTGAAACTTAAGTCGACTCAAATTAAAGGCAGTGGACAATCACAATATTTATCGGCATAAAACCTCATTTGGTATCGATTCATGGGGAGAGGTTGATAGTATAAAACATTGTGTGAAACGGCTCCCTCTGAAGTAATTTTCGACGAATTTGATTTAGAGACCTCAGATTTAGAAATTGAGGTCTCGAAATCAAACATCTGAAAGCACACAACTTAGTGTGATAAGGGTGTTTTTTCTGCCCATTGAATTGGTCTCTATCGCTCAGATCAAACAATAGAGTTGTGCATACATGTACGCATTGCGCACAACTCTTAGCCAATGATAGGTCTTCGCCGACCTCAGTGTTTTTGGCGTTGTATGTCACTCATGTAAGAGGTTTAAAAACTCTACTCCATCATTGACCAATCACAAACATGAATGTCCAAATGGTACCAATCGGATTCCTGTGTTGTGAATTTTGTGTGTGGTGCAGTGTGTTGCTTCATAGCACATGATGCTTGATTTGAATGGAGAATCTATACAAGCGCCAGTGCCAGGAAGTAACTACGAAAAGCAAGGTTTAATTCACCATGTTGAGATATATGGTGGACACAAAAGTATGAGACCATGTTGAGAAATATGGTGGACACAAAAGTATGAGACTTAGGTTTTGGTAAATCATATCTCAAACAGGTCAATGGGTTTGTATCTTGTACAGGAAAATCTGAGTTGTCTGTTTTATCAGCATGTGATATATTCTACGATTTAAATAAAAACAGACATGGATTAAACTTTACTCTGTATCATCTAAAAAGATTTGTTGTTTCATTCTTCTTAGATTACACTGGATAAAGATACATTTACAGACATTTAGCGAAAGATGTTTGTCTCAATTAAAGCTACACTGCTTTAGTATTTATTTTTAAACCAAATTTCTTACTTTTCAAATTAACTGAACAGCTGAAAATCACCATTGAAAAATTAAAAACAGTTGAACAATTTTACAAGTATACATCCCCTAAATTATAAATACTGTCAAAATAGTTGTGTGCCATATTTTATTCTTAATACACATAAAAAACAGTGAAATAACAGCCCAAGTACGAACACGATAATAGATCTTAGACTAATCTCTTAATGCCAGTACATGCAAGTGCTGCACGCCGCACCAACATTTCTGGGACACTGGCAGTGAAAGGTTCTGTACACAAAGACCACTGCCCCTTTACACCTTTATATGCGAATAAGCGTCTTCCTCTGCATAATTTTTCTGACGAGACAACATGAAATAATGGTATACATGTAGAATACACTTATTAAAAATTTACAACTAAACAGAAAGTGAATACTCAAACTCTGTCACAAAAAATCTTGCCGATGCAGTTTCTCTGCCTAAGATCAGTTTATGTTTAGTTGCAAATATATGGTCAGTGTTCTACATCATTGTGTCCTGTCCTGTCAGAAAAAATGTGTAAATCATTTTGGAAGATACTTATTTCGCATACAAGGGATCAAAAGATAACAGTTTTCTAATGTCTTTGTGTACATAACATCTCAGCAATACAGCATGGTGCACAGAACTTGTACACACAGGGTGCGTTCGATCAGCTTCCCCAGGTCGACCCCGGTGTGTGGCATTTTCTTTTTCCAGGTCGAATGTGTGCAGATAATTACCCACGTTCGTCCTGGAAAGAAAAAAAAACGCCACACATCGGGGTCGACCCAGGGAAGCTAAACGCACGCACCCACAGGCTAAACAAGATTAATGTATAACTGTTAGAATTACAAGACGTTTTTAAAATTAAAAAAATTAACACAAATGCACTTTCACAAGCTAGTTTCATTTTGCTCGCAGGCACAAGCTAGACAGGTGTTTGTGTTGGTTTGACAGGCAAATAGTTTCATTGTTGAGCCATTACATTCCAGTGTGCATGGTGGCACAGCTATTCACCAAACTAAAATTTGCACACTATATTTGTGTCACCGCATATCACATTGCAAATTAGCATAGTTTATCATTAAAAAAAATATTAAATGGTCGTACAGTAGTAGGAGGGGACGAGTTTGAAATTAAAAATAACCCCGGACACTCATCTTTCAAGAGTAAGCTGTATTATATACCAGTTTTTCAGAGACAAACCATCCTATCCGTAAAAAATGGCCTCGTTCAAACGGAAGCTTGAAAGCTTTTAAAGGCAGTGGACACTATTGGTAATTACTCAAAATAATTATTGGCATAAAACCTTTCTTGGTGACGAGTAATGGGGAGAGGTTGATGGTATAAAACATTGTGAGACACGGCTCCCTCTGAAGTGCCATAGTTTTTGAGAAAGAAGTAATTTTCCACAAATTTGATTTTGAGACCTCAGATTTAGAACTTGAGGTCTCGAAAACAACCATCTATACGCACACAACTTCGTGTGACAAGGGTTATTTTTCATCATTATCTTGCAACTTCGATGACCAATTGAGCTCAAATTTTCACAGGTTTGTTATTTTATGCATATGTTGAGATACACCAACTGTGAAGGCTAGTCTTTGACAATTACCAATAGTGTCTGAGTCTATAAGTGTACAGAGCAAAGGAAGGTTCACACAGTCGCTGCAACACAAAGCTGGTTGTGCATGTGTGTACATTTGGGATATTTTTAAAACCACTGTTGGACGTTCTTCATTGGGCGATTCATTGCATTTCTTAATTTGAAAAAAAGAGAAAAAACAGACAAGACATGTAACCAATGTATCTCGCCTAATCCATGGGCCAGTTGATGAAATGTCACATATTGATGTCACCTTTGAAGTATAACATCACTATCACTGATACTAATAATCAAAAGATGTACCCTACACTATAACAGCGTTCCTGAAAAACAGACAAGTGATGCTTTTTATGGGACTTCCATTGAAAACTATACGAATATACAGCCTCTTTTGTTAACACTGGCAGTCATGCTTATACAGCAGTGTTTACAATGAAACATTTGGATATATTAAAGTGCAAATCCGCTGAAACCCAGTGTACGTCATGTTTACGTCACTTATATAACTTTTCAAGAAGGCTATCATAGTGTATAGATCCCTTGCAAAAAATGCAGAATACACCTCCTAAGAACGCATGTCTACCATTTCAAGCATTTTTGGAGTCCAATCCTTTTTGCTCAATTTTGACTCCCCAAATGGCGGACAAGATAGGTGTGTGTATGTGTGCTTCGCAATGTGCATGGGGTCTTTAAGTGGATTATTCATGGTACTAAAAGTGACAGAATTAGGCTGTCGAGTTAGCTTTGATATAATGGCTGGTTCATTGAATACAATACTATTCCAACAGAAGACATGAGACATGACTATTAAGCCTAGTACAATTTCTAGAAAGCTCTTCTATGAGTGTCAATGAAATGGTGCCTTTAAAAACACTTACACTGTACTTTGTACTAATGAAACAAAGTTATCTTGAATAAGTTACAATAAACTGGATTTAACGAAGTGGAATCTTTGCATACGCTTTGTACAAATGACCAAGAACTAGCACATAATTTACATATTTTCCAAGAAATGCTTGGATTATTGGGACCCCTTCTCAAGCATTCGGGGAAATGTCCAGTTTCAGGCTGCAATAACAAAAGCTATGTAACTCACTACAATAAGATTTTGATGAATTTGTGATTGAGTTGGGAATAAAAAAGATGCTATCAAAGAGTTTTTTATAACATCCAAGTAGATCCTTCTCATCTATCAATGCGGTTATGCAGCGTTCATGAATCAAACCATTGTAGATATTAGCCTTTTTGAGATATGGTGGAAACTACCGAAGTACACGGATTGGTATGGGTGTATACAGACATGTTTACACAAACCAAATCACATCGTGTCCAGCATATCTCAAAATGGCTAATAGCATGACGTCACAAACCATGCATATTGGTACCATTGGCTATTGCCTGTTGGACTACACCTTGCGTTAAACACAGCAGTACCAAACACCCTTGCAATGGATGCCGGAATGTACAATTTGTTTATTCTTGCACTTGTGCAATGAAGAGAAAATGTTCCTTACAGGCAGTGGACACTATTGGTAATTACTCAAAATAATTATCATCATAAAACCTTTCTTGATTACGAATAATGGGGAGAGGTTGATGGTATAAAACATTGTGAGAAACAGCTCCCTCTGAAGTGACGCAGTTTTCGAGAAAGAAGTAATTTTAGACGAATTTGATTTCGAGACCTCAAGTTTAGAATTTGAGGTCTCGAAATCAAGCATCAGAAGGCACACAACTTGTGTGACAAGGGTGTTTTTTTTTTCATTATTATCTCGCAAACTCGACCACCGATTGAGCTCAAATTTTCACAGGTTTGTTATTTTGTGCATATGTTGAGATACACCAAGTGAGAAGACTGGTCTTTGACAGTTACCAATAGCGTCCACTGTCTTTAAAAGATGGCAAGTTCCATTCAAATTGGCTTCATCTCATTAAATGGAACATTCAACATTTAACTTCTGAAAACATTGTCACCATTGCACTCATAAACATTCCTAATTTGTATACTAACTCTGATAAGCAGCATTTAGCAGGTAGCGCAAATCTTCACAACTCATTGTTCTTACAATCTTCTTTTTCAATCAAAGGGTCCCCCAGTGAAACTTACAACATGGCTTAACCCAGCAAACCAGTCTCATATTCTTATCCCAAGAAACATCTTTATGTACACAGTGCTTCTAAGCTACATTGTTTAAAGTCAAGACTTCAATTATGTTTAGAAAATATGCCAATTGCAAGACTAATATTGATCGAGGGCTGGTCAAACAATATCAGTGATCAAACTAAATGGACAGTTTGTTTTCTACCAAGTACACAAAAAGGTGGATTTTATATTTTTACTTGTAACAATAACAATGTCCGAGTGTATTAAGGTTAAAGGAACGCATTGCCTTGGATCGGAAGAGTTGGTCTTTGAAAAGCATTTGAAACCATTTTTTTAGGAAACGCATATGGTAAGAAAGATATTTTAAAAGTAGAATATAATGATCCACACGAGTATCATTCGAAATTGAACAGCTTTCCTTTGATATCACCAACTAACATGGTCGGCCTTTGTGTGGATCATTATATTCTACTTTTAAGGTTGCGTCCGATAAGCTTCCCTTTTCGTGGTGCTCACTCGGGTGAGCCCCTGACAAGAGCTAAACGAACGATCACTCACCGCTCTCGTAGTTACGTCATGCACCTGGGGCCAGCCCCCAAGTGACCCACTCCACAAGCAGGGCACTGTGGCTGACCCGAGTGAGCCCCTGGAGTGACGTCAAAGCTATTCGAACGCACTGGGGGCAGACCGGGGTCGACCCAGGGAAGCTAAACGAACGCACCCTAAATTATCTATCTAACCATTTGCATTTCATAACAAAAAGCTTCAAACGCTTTTCATTGAACCAACTCGACCGATCCAAGGCAACGTGTTCCTTGAAGGAAATGTGCTGTCTTTTTGTCTGCATAAGGGATGTAGTACTAGCAATGCATAATAACACATTTAGGCGCTTTATCATGGGTGTCTCAATGCAATCAAAATTTTCGTGTTTGAATTACGAGACCAATTTGTAAGGGTTTCAAGGTGATGCGATGCAATCTGCAGCTAACCATGCCAGAAACACAGGGGCAAACCCCTTATCTTAACAATAAGTGTTCTTGGTTCTTGATATCAAACACAAGTAGCCCACAGGTTGCAATAAGTCCCAATTTAAGGATGAATTAGAGTTATTAGTACCCACACTCTGACAGTACCAGAACTTGAGTCCAGTGTACTAGAATGCTCAGCCACACCATAATCAAGCGCTTTTGAGAGAACAGACTCAAATACAGCAAATAAAGCATCCAACACCCCAAAGCACACTTACAGTAAACAAGAGTGTGTATAAGGTACCATTTGGACTATAACTTACATCAAAACATACCTTATTCATTTTGAACTTAAACCCTAGATACAACACATTGAAGGTACCATGCATCCATTGCTCTCACTCAGTGACAAAATGCAAAACCACAGAGGTCTCACCGCTGAAAATTTAAAGTCTGGTTGTATAAATAATTCGTCAGATATTGACAGCCTATGCGCGCAACAGTAAAACCGAAATTTATTTGGAGCAAAATCAAGACTGTTCCATTATTTAAAATGGGGGAAATTACATGAGATGAGACAGTCTGAATTTTATACAGTGATGTTAAATTCTTGTAATGATTACTTTTAATACATGACACACGCACCCTGCCCTCTTTACATGGTATCTACTAGGTTATTTATTGTTAAGACTTGCCCATTAGTCCACTCCCAGCTCGGTTAGGGTGAGACTCGATGCAAGTCTGTTCCTAGCCTAGAAAATTGACTTGCCGCCAGTCCGCAGCCAGTCGGTTTTCATTGATGCGCACATTGCACAGAAGGACCGCCGCCTCCACTTTCATCTTCGTCGTCGTCATCGTGGTAAGCCTCGCTTCGGTGGTTATGTGAATTGGTGTGTGAGGCCTCAAACTCTACCAGTTCAACCTCTTCAGCATCCTCACCAGCAGCTTCATGGTTTGGTCTGGGTGGAAGAAGTTTCTCCAATTTCTAATCAAAAAGAAAGCAAAACGTTTATCTTTAGACCTTCTATGCAGAAAACGCAGGTCACTAGGGTTCTTCACAAGGTTACATTTTGTCTGGGGCGCAAACCAATAATAATAATAATAATAATAATAATAATAATAATAATAATAATAATAATAATAATAATAATAATAATAATAATAATAATAATAATAATAATAATAATAATAATAATAATTTATTTTTAATATAGCGTCTTACATAAAAAATCTCAAAACGCTGTACAGTGTTTTGCAAACATTAAGCTAAAAAGAGTAAGCAAAATACAGCAAAATTACATTGTACAATAAGAACGACAAAAAACAAACAATGACAAACACCAAAACGAGACAATCAACAAAATTCTGCAAGATCATCAAATTGCACACACCATTCCTGCAGGACCGTTAAATTGCGCATACCATTCCTGCACGATTGCCAAATTGTGCAAATTATTCCCGCACGTTTCAACATCCATAGAGTTGTCAACCTCGGTCAACGGCTAGTGACTAGTCTCCAGCCAAGCCTCTGTGGTCAATTGGTCTAGACATCTGCACTAGAATGCAGTCCAACACACATGGTCTGCACTTTTTCTTCAGCTGCGCCACACATCTGGAACTCTTCAACCACAAAATTCAAAACTCCTTCAAAACTTATCTTATGTCACTGGTTTTCAAGGACTAAATTTCTGTTTTATCGGTTTTTCTTCGGTTTTGTTTTGGTTTGACTGCGCCTTGAACACCCAGCAGGGTGGATACATGCGCATTACAAATCTTTATTATTATTATTACTAAAATAACCAACAGTAAACAGTGTGTTGCTCACCTTAAGCTGCTCACTACTTGCAAAGTTATTTTCAGGAAACTTAATGTTGAACTTCATGATCAGATTGCCTTTGGTGAATGGATTCCTGTAGAATGGCATACCTTCATTCTCTACTACACGTTTACAACCTAAAAGGAAACAAACACCAAACATTAACATCAGTACTGATTAATACAGTCTTTTTGCACTCAGATAAGATAAATATCCTCTACTTTGGTCTTCCATTTTTGAATATCTGAGGTAACTTACGAAAAACTGATCACCAACATTTTGTTGGTCTGAAGGATGTTCATGACTTGATCAGTGGCAGTGTCATGGCCGAGCGGTTAAGAGCACCGGATTCAAGCTCTTCTGTTTGATCAGCAGAGTGTGGGTTCAAATCCCTGTCGTGACACTTGCTACATTAAATTGGGGAGATAGTGCTTTCTGCTCTACCGGCCAGGCTTCAAATTGATGATACCCAAGCCTACATTCGTATGGACTGTAAAAGGGGTAACCCTGTTTCAGCCCTAGGAGTAGGTGGCAACGGCCTCTGGAAAAAATAATTGTAGCCCACACCTTGAAGTAGCCTTCAGACCTTGTGTGTCTGGTGACTTGCATAAAATATATATATATATATATATAAAAAAAAGTATGATCACCCAAGCAGGTTTGTAATACCTTTTGTCAACAAAATGAGAATAACTGTACAACCTCCAATTTCTATTTCTTGTCGACAAGAAACTTCTCATGGACTTTGACAACCACATGAAATTCCTTGAAGGGAATCTAACCAACTAGAACCATTGCTCCATGCATTAAAAACTTATAAAGATAATATCCAATAATTGCCTGTTTACACATAAAACAATGAGAAAACAAATCACTGCCGTTCACCAGTTAAACATACTTCAAGTCCTGCGTTTCATTTGCAGATATCGTCTACTTTAGACTTTACACTGTAAAGTGTGCATTGTATGTACTTGATAGTAACAACTCAAATCCCATGTCTGGGCACCTTACTACACAGGGAAGATCAACAAACAAACATGTTTTTTTCAGTGCGCCGTAGGCCTATTCGTGACCATGAGAGGGCGCTCTCAAACATTTTTGCATCACTTCCGAGGGGTATATTAATTCATAACCAAAACAGTTATTAAAGACCGGGAGACATTACCACCACAGACATCTAATCCATCCTGGACAATAAGACCTGTAAGGGAGCCATTATAATCCACCTCTTAAGCAATTTGAACCTACGGCACAACAAAAGGTGCAGTTATGTAAACAACGAATCGCATCCCAGGAAGTTCTAAAAATCCTATTAAGAGCCATCACAATTCCCAGAAGTCTTATATGGAGCATGTATCTACCAAACAAGGTACTAAAGGCGTTGAGAATAAACAAACTTTCAGAACGATAGGTTATTGCAGTGATGAATTCTGAGACCCAACTATCTTATAAGGGTTTACAAGGTGCTATGGCACATACAGCAGCCGCAGAAGGGAACACCGGGGCAAACCCCCTTCTCTCTTCGATAAGTGCACTGGGTTATTTTACATGCGTTACATAACACATGGGACCAACGGCTTTACATCCCATCATACAAAGGACGAAGCAATGGTTAAGTGTCTTGTTTTAAGGACACGGGTCTCACGGCTGGGGATGAGCCAGAATAATAAGACAAACAACAAGCTGTGACTTGACAGTGTGCCTTACCTGGTTGTATAACACTTCCCCCTGGGCATTTGATGAGTAGCTGACGGTCATCCAAGTGTTTGAGTGTTATTTGGAAGCCACACAGTGCTTCTGTGATGGTGACTTCTTGCTCCCTGTACAGGTCGTTACCAACACGCTTGAAGGCGTCATTGTCTTTCTCAACCAGGACAATGATGACATCACCGGATTCTATTCCAGGCTACAAAAACACAAAAGAAAAATATCAATTAAGTTATTTGACACATCACCAAGCAAAGTGCTCCTGTTGCTGACCGTTGATTTGAAACAACTTTCACATGACCTCATGGTTCATGTATCATGGTTAGGATTCCAAATTGTTCGCTTCAAATTCCGGTTGAAAGCAGAAAAGGAAGACCAGGACAAATTTGAGTTAGCTCTGTGTGACGTTTTATTTCAGTTTTTAAAGAACTCTCCGCTGATCAATGTATAAATTGTAAACATTCAGTGTGTGGTTCAGAAGTTATGATTTTTGTCAAATATTAACCTTCAACTTGGGATTTGAACAACAGAGGGTCAAGTGTAAATTGGGGTTACACTTTGTGTAGCGTTTGTACAGGTTTTGAAGACCTTTTCGATAATGTATAAATTGTAAACATTCATAGTGTGCTTCAGAAGTTATGAAGCCTGAATAAGGATAAACTCTTTAGACACTGGACACTATTGGTAATAATAATAATAATAATAATAAACAGCATTTATAAGGCGCATTATGAATAAAAGATTCCTCTATGCGCCTAACAATAAAAACTAAAAAGGCTAAACAGAAACAAGACCAATTAAAAACATAGAGGCAAAATACTATTAAACCGAATAATAACCGACAAAACGTTAGAAACAACAGACCTAGATATAATATAAAGGGCCTAAACCCATAAAATAGAAATAGAAATATTAAAAATACATAAAATTAATCCATCAATATACATCGAACCATGAGCAATTAGCAAATGTACAAATTGGTTTAGTGACTAAAAAGATTCAACAATGCATACAAAACTAGATACAAGTTTAAGACATTAGAAACAACAGACCCAGATATATAAACACATTAAAAAAAAAAAAAAAAAAAAAAAAATGGAAATATTAAAAATACTAAAAAAAAAAAAAAAAAAAAAAAAAAAAAAAAAAAACAGTCTTCTCACTTGCTGTATCTCAACATATGCATAAAATAACAAACCTGTGAAAATTTGAGCTCAATTGGTCGTCGAAGTTGCGAGATAATAATAAAGAAAAAACACCCTTGTCACAAGTTGTGTGCTTTCAGATGCTTGATATCGAGGCCTCAAAATCTAATTCTGAGGTCTCGAAATCAAATTCGTGGAAAGTTTCTTCTTTCTTGAAAACTATGCTATGTCAGAGGGAGCCAATTCTCACGTTTTATACTATCAACAAGCTCCCTTTTACTCGTTACCAAGTAAGGTGTTATGCTAATAATAATGTTGAGTAATTACCAATAGTGTCCACTGCCTTTACAATTCAATGTCGTTGAAGTTACTAACCTGTTGATCTCCTTCCCCATGGAATGTGATCTTCTGGCCCTCTCGCATGCCTTTATCAATGTGAACTTCAAGGATCTTGGTTTCCTTATTGACTTTAGCTCCATTGCATTTCTTGCATCGATCCCTATCGTTGATTCGCTCCCCTGCACAGAATTAAAATTAAACAAATAACGGTTGAATTAAAACCCAACATCAACTGGTTTAAAAGATCATAACATATCGTTTTCAAGTTAAAACTGCAACGTTAAATTATTTTACAAGCCCACAGTGATACAACAATACCAGGCATGCAACTGCCCGTTGAAAAAAAAAGAGGAAATTTTCAAAGGCACAACGCAAGTGCAGAGCGAGGCAGCCAAAACGCCACGGAACATGATACCCACAATGGTACCCTAGAAAATGTTGAGGTTTATTATGCTCTTAGGTGCATTTTTAGCATGTACTAGGGTTATTTTACATGATTGTAGTTGTACTCTTCTGCAATACACGCCATCGAGGTGAAAATGTGTGTCAACTTCCTGAAAGTGTTCTGCTGAATGACAAACGAAAAAGTGGCCATTGAGAAAGTTTTTCATCATGACGTCATGCACCTCAGTCAGCCCCAAGTAGCCGCTCCACAACCAGGGTACTTAGGGTCTGACCCAAAAGAGCCCGAGAATTACATCAAAGCTATTTGAACGCACCGGGGGGGGGGGGGGGGGGCCGAGTCTACCTGGGGAAGTTAATCAAACACACCCAATGTTGAACGCTGAAGTGACTGAATTACATTAACAAACCAGCACTTCATTCTATCTTGCCCTTGTTTCTATGCTGGTTCTAACGCATCCATTCTATCTTGCCTTTGTTTCTATGCTGGTTCTAACGCATCCATTCTATCTTCCCCTTGTTTCTATGCTGGTTCTAACGCATCCATTCTATCTTCCCCTTGTTTCTATGCTGCTTCTAACGCATCCATTCTATCTTGCCTTTGTTTCTATGCTGGTTCTAACGCATCCATTCTATCTTCCCCTTGTTTCTATGCTGGTTCTAACGCATCCATTCTATCTTCCCCTTGTTTCTATGCTGCTTCTAACGCATCCATTCTATCTTGCCCTTGTTTCTATGCTGGTTCTAACGCATCCATTCTATCTTCCCCTTGTTTCTATGCTGGTTCTAACGCATCCATTCTATCTTCCCCTTGTTTCTATGCTGGTTCTAACGCATCCATTCTATCTTCCCCTTGTTTCTATGCTGGTTCTGACACATCCATTCTATCTTCCCCTTGTTTCTATGCTGGTTCTAACGCATCCATTCTATCTTCCCCTTGTTTTTATGCTGCTTCTAACGCATCCATTCTATCTTCCCCTTGTTTCTATGCTGGTTCTAACGCATCCATTCTATCTTCCCCTTGTTTCTATGCTGGTTCTAACGCATCCATTCTATCTTCCCTTTGTTTCTATGCTGGTTCTAACGCATCCATTCTATCTTCCCCTTGTTTCTATGCTGGTTCTAACGCATCCATTCTATCTTCCCCTTGTTTCTAAGCTGGTTCTAACGCATCCATTCTATCTTCCCCTTGTTTCTATGCTGGTTCTAACGCATCCATTCTATCTTCCCCTTGTTTCTATGCTGGTTCTAACGCATCCATTCTATCTTCCCCTTGTTTTTATGCTGCTTCTAACGCATCCATTCTATCTTCCCCTTGTTTCTATGCTGGTTCTAATGCATCCATTCTATCTTCCCCTTGTTTCTATGCTGGTTCTAACGCATCCATTCTATCTTCCCCTTGTTTCTATGCTGGTTCTAACGCATCCATTCTATCTTCCCTTTGTTTCTATGCTGGTTCTAACGCATCCATTCTATCTTCCCTTTGTTTCTATGCTGGTTCTAACGCATCCATTCTATCTTCCCCTTGTTTCTATGCTGCTTCTAATGCATCCATTCTATCTTCCCCTTGTTTCTATGCTGCTTCTAACGCATCCATTCTATCTTCCCCTTGTTTCTATGCTGCTTCTAACGCATCCATTCTATCTTCCCCTTGTTTCTATGCTGCTTCTAACGCATCCATTCTATCTTCCCTTTGTTTCTATGCTGTTCTAATGCATCCATTCTAGCTTCCCCTTGTTTCTATGCTGGTTCTAACGCATCCATTCTATCTTCCCTTTGTTTCTATGCTGGTTCTAACGCATCCATTCTATCTTGCCCTTGTTTCTATGCTAGTTCTAACGCATCCATTCTATCTTCCCCTTGTTTCTATGCTGGTTCTAACGCATCCATTCTATCTTCCCCTTGTTTCTATGCTGGTTCTAACGCATCCATTCTATCTTCCCCTTGTTTCTATGCTGGTTCTAACGCATCCATTCTATCTTCCCCTTGTTTTTATGCTGCTTCTAACGCATCCATTCTATCTTCCCCTTGTTTCTATGCTGGTTCTAACGCATCCATTCTATCTTCCCCTTGTTTTTATGCTGCTTCTAACGCATCCATTCTATCTTCCCCTTGTTTCTATGCTGGTTCTAACGCATCCATTCTATCTTCCCCTTGTTTCTATGCTGGTTCTAACGCATCCATTCTATCTTCCCCTTGTTTCTATGCTGGTTCTAACGCATCCATTCTATCTTCCCCTTGTTTCTATGCTGGTTCTAACGCATCCATTCTATCTTCCCCTTGTTTCTATGCTGGTTCTAACGCATCCATTCTATCTTCCCCTTGTTTCTATGCTGGTTCTAACGCATCCATTCTATCTTCCCCTTGTTTCTATGCTGGTTCTAACGCATCCATTCTATCTTGCCCTTGTTTCTATGCTGGTTCTAACGCATCCATTCCATCTTCCCCTTGTTTCTATGCTGGTTCTAACGCATCCATTCTATCTTGCCCTTGTTTCTATGCTGGTTCTAACGCATCCATTCTATCTTGCCCTTGTTTCTATGCTGGTTCTAACGCATCATTCTATCTTGCCCTTGTTTCTATGCTGGTTCTAACGCATCCATTCTATCTTGCCCTTGTTTCTATGCTGCTTCTAACGCATCCATTCTATCTTCCCCTTGTTTCTATGCTGGTTCTAACGCATCCATTCTATCTTGCCCTTGTTTCTATGCTGGTTCTAACGCATCCATTCTATCTTGCCCTTGTTTCTATGCTGGTTCTAACGCATCCATTCTATCTTCCCCTTGTTTCTATGCTGGTTCTAACGCATCCATTCTATCTTGCCCTTGTTTCTATGCTGCTTCTAACACATCCATTCTATCTTGCCCTTGTTTCTATGCTGGTTCTAACGCATCCATTCTATCTTCCCCTTGTTTCTATGCTGGTTCTAACGCATCCATTCTATCTTCCCCTTGTTTCTATGCTGGTTCTAACGCATCCATTCTATCTTCCCCTTGTTTCTATGCTGGTTCTAACGCATCCATTCTATCTTCCCCTTGTTTCTATGCTGGTTCTAACGCATCCATTCTATCTTCCCCTTGTTTCTATGCTGGTTCTAACGCATCCATTCTATCTTGCCCTTGTTTCTATGCTGGTTCTAACGCATCCATTCTATCTTCCCCTTGTTTCTATGCTGGTTCTAACGCATCCATTCCATCTTCCCCTTGTTTCTATGCTGGTTCTAACGCATCCATTCTATCTTGCCCTTGTTTCTATGCTGGTTCTAACGCATCCATTCCATCTTCCCCTTGTTTCTATGCTGGTTCTAACGCATCCATTCTATCTTGCCCTTGTTTCTATGCTGGTTCTAACGCATCCATTCTATCTTCCCCTTGTTTCTATGCTGGTTCTAACGCATCCATTCCATCTTCCCCTTGTTTCTATGCTGGTTCTAACGCATCCATTCTATCTTGCCCTTGTTTCTATGCTGGTTCTAACGCATCCATTCTATCTTGCCCTTGTTTCTATGCTGGTTCTAACGCATCCATTCTATCTTGCCCTTGTTTCTATGCTGCTTCTAACACATCCATTCTATCTTGCCCTTGTTTCTATGCTGGTTCTAACGCATCCATTCTATCTTGCCCTTGTTTCTATGCTGCTTCTAACGCATCCATTCTATCTTGCCCTTGTTTGTATGCTGGTTGTTTACATTGTTATACATCATACCTTCTCCTCTACAGTCCGTACAGGTAGACTGCATCTGCTGTACCATACCAGGCCCAATCTGACGTATCGTCACTTTAATACCTCGCCCATGACAACTGTGACAAGGCTGCATGGCACCCTGTTTACCACCATGTCTGTAAAATCAAAACACACAAATCATTAACTTCATGAGGTGTCAATTGCTAGCCAAGCTGAGGTTCTCCTTGATCAAGAAACACAATTTTCAAAGTTTTAAAGGATGCGTGTCGTACCCCCTTGTCCAAATTCTCTGTAAAGTTTGAAACTGGTAAATAATGAATCAGCAGAAAACAATCATAGTGCTATTCCCCATTTTTTATTTTTGTAAACAAATATTTTGTTTAAAGACACTGGACACTAACGGCAATTGTCAAGGACTAGTCTTCACAGTTGGTGTATCTCAACACATGCATAAAATTAAAAAACCAGTGAAAATTTGAGCTCAATCGGTCGTCGAAGTTGCGAAATATTAATGAAAGAAAAAACACCCTTGTCGCAGGAAGTTGTGTGCTTTCAGATGCTTGATTTCCAGACCTCAAATTCTAAATCTGAGGTCTCGAAATCAAATTCGTGGAAAATTACTTCTTTCTCGAAAACTACGTCACTTCAGAGGGAACTGTTTCTCACAATGTTTTAAACTATGAACCTCTCCCCATTACTCGTAATATGATAATAATTATTTAGTGTTCACTGCCTTTAAAGTAATGCCACCAAGAACCTCAAAGAGCGTTGCTTATGGTGTGGCCTCACCAATAGAACAAGGAACGTTAACAAAACTTCAGAAACCTTATTGCTACCATACAGCAGGGGTTTCCCCTAACTTTTTTTCCCAATCATCTTTACTTACTTACCCTTTACAACTTCCACAAATGACGTTCTTGCTTAGCTGTAGCTTGGAAGTTTTACCATTGTAAAGATCTTCAAGTGAAACCCTGTGAACAAATTATATACAAATTAAAATTCAAAAACCTGAAAGTATGTTTAATCTGGCCATTTTCGCACAGCTTTGTTGAATCTCTTGCTTAATAACACATGCACAACCTTTATCCTGCTCCAGCACCATAGCCACACTGATACACCCGAGTGAACAGCGTCTTCCCTTGATCCATTCATGGGACACACTACACCTCCCAAACAATAAACTCCATGCCTCCACAGCCCAACACTCTCCAAGAAAGCCACAGGCTCCGTTAAGAATCTAGCAGTCTCCTGACTATGGACAGAGTACTGTACGAAACTAGAGTCAACCGATTCCTTTCAGAACCACTGGTTACTCAAAAGAAGGATTTAACAACACGGTGTCTCCACAAAACTCTTACTTAACATCACATCACATTTATAAAATGGCTGATGTTTTGGTTGTTTATACTTATAAGGCAAACTGACTGTTTCCAAGAAATGCCTGATGTTGGCGTCGTGAACAAAATTTTAGGAAGGTGATCACTAAAATGACTACCAATGATGTAAAGTGTACAAGGTACATTATGCTTTCAGGCATGCATGCTTCATTTTTGAAAGGGCAAGGGCACCAAGGCATTTTCTCCTTGGTTGAGGGCATCCTCTGAGGATATTGTAAATCTCGCCTGGAGACTTTTAGGGGCACCAAGGCACTGACCAGGGGGCATGAAGGCCGCCTTTGTCGTCTTCGTGAAGTATCAGGCCTGCGCTTTATTTCTTGACTTACCCAAGACGATGCACAGTATCCTCCCCTTTCATCTTTCTCTGTCTCCTCCCCCCACCAAAACCACCACCGCCACCGCCAAATATGCCACCCCCAAAGAAATGGGAGAAGATGTCATCAAAGCCTGCAAAGAGAAACAAACAGAGGTTTAACAATAAAACATAAACACACTGTTCCCAAGTAAGCATGACTTGTTAATTCAAAACGAGGACATGACTGTTTCTTGTGAACAATTAGAAAGAACGCTTTGTATCTTTCTCTCATTGTTTATTTTATTGTTCTCTTTATGCGCTTTGAGGCTTTTGCATTAGGCGCTTTACAAATGTCTTATTATTTATTATTATTATTATTATTATTAATTACCCAAGAACTAGTAATATGGTCTCAAAAACTAGTTCAGTTTCAAAAAGCTCAACAGATTTCTCATCATACTAGTTCTTTGCAATGATAGTGTACATGTGCAAGAGAAACCTTCAGAGGGACAAGCGTCTAAGCTGACAGACCAATGAAATGACAAGCTAACTGTTCCCACCAGCTTGTCGCTGAAAAAGTTGAAGTCAAAATTTGTTAACAAGTGTAGACAACAGCAGCCCAAGCTTAAGGCCAAGTCACACTGCAGCGATAACGAAAACGATCACAACGCAAAGAGAATGTAATCTATTGGTTAAATTGCTCCCTGCAGAATACGCCCACGCTCATTCAACCAATCGAGGGCGTGCATTATTAAAATTCTCGTTTTCGTTGTCGAGGCCTGTGTGACAAGAACCTTAAGTGCTTACCTCCTCCTTCTCCAGCTCCTTCCTTGAGTCCCTCCAGGCCATAGCGGTCGTATGTGTCTCGTTTCTCAGTATTACTCAGCACTTCATAAGCAAAACTGATTTCCTTAAACTACAACAAGTCAAAAAAAAAAAAAATGAATGGGTGTAAAAAGCAAGTTTTGATTTGAGGTATTTCAAAGGGAGAAGACAATTGGTGCTGCTCGTCACCTGCGATGGGATGGGCCTTTGATGTTGTAATTAAATTTATTATAATAGTAATAATAGTGGCTTCTTATATAGCCCGCACATCCGTCACTCAGTGACACTCAAGGCGCTTGTAGACATACAGATGTATCATTTGAGTTTTGATGGCACAGTATATTTAAGTAACAATCCAAGATGATCAAGAAAGCTGGAACTTCCACTTATGGAATTTATTATTAACCTTTAGTAGTGTTTGGTAAAATCTGTAACCATATCTTAAATGAACTTTAAACCCTTACAAATTATTTATTTCCTTACCTTTTCTCCAGCATTGGGGTTTTTGTCAGGATGGTACTCCTTGGCTAGTTTCCTGTACGCCTGTAAAAATAAACAAACATTGATTCAATAGTTACAATACATGTACCTTGCTGAATTTGTTTTGCTTTGAACTGCGAAATTGAATAATAAGTCAAATCAAAAACAAATGGTCAACAATTGGTTGATATCTGCACTAGGCCTGGCGAATAATTTGAATATCTGGCTAATGGCGAACGGTTTTTCCTAACCGTAACCGCAATACCGTTTTTGACCCAAAAAATAGCGCCCTCTAGCAACAGGAAAAAATATTCAAATATCCGGTTAATTTCGGAAAGTTGGCCAGCGGTTAACCGAATACCAAATTTCACTATTTGCCCATTACTAATCTGCACAGCGGTCGATTTCACAAAGGTAGTCCTAACTTAGGACTAGTCCTAAGCAATGCTAAGAGATAGGACCGGTCCTAAGTTAGGACCAGTAACTCATCCTAGCTTAGGACTGGTCCTATCTCTTAGCATTGCCTAGGACTAGTCCTAAGTTAGGACTACCTTTGTGAAATCCACCCCTGGCTTACTAATCATAGTGTGAGCAGGGCTGGTTCAAGTCCACTGGTTGAGCTTGTGACAGCAACTTTGTTTTAATATGGCAACTACCACCAGACTGTAGATCACGGACCCCTTACAAGATACAGTCACCAATTAGTTACGCTCCAACAGTTGACGAGTTTAGAGCAGGAACAAACCATGGATGACTTAACATTGTTCCAATCAAGTTGGCCAAGCAATAGACCCTTCCCATGAAATATGTAAATTGCACACAGCGTGTGCACACTAACATTTTGGTTGGCAAAATGAGGGAAAATCGCGCTGTTTTGTACATGGCTAATGGCTGCGTGACGCAATCGCGTCTGCTTAGTGCACAACTCTATGGCGTTTGCCAACAAATAGGGTCTATACGCATGCGTAAATGTAATTAGCATATTTCATGGGAAGGGTCCATTAGTAAAGTCAACAGTTGTCCTTGTCCAAACTTGCTATAAGAGGAAAACCCTACTTCTAGAAACTATAAGGCTCCCCGTGAGCCTTAAATAGGAGTCTAATATCTTGGGCCTTCTTAATAAATAACGCTATACGTTTTTAAAATCGGAGTTGATAGATGAAAGTTGTACGACCCTTAGCCACCAATATATGAAGTTTCCATGGTACTACACAACCAAAACTTTCCCCACATACTCAACATTCATAATGCTTGCATTGCTTTTTTGTTGAGTGAAGTTTAAAAAACATCTTCAAAAATAGTTGTGATAACGTAACCCTCCTCCCAACGGCTGCCAGGCCGGAGGGTTACGAAGCTCCCGCAATGTGTGCAAGGCGAAATGGTTAAAAACATACAATTTTGACAGCTAGTCAGCAGATTTGCTCCATTTTTACCACTTTTGAAAATCCGCCCCCCTCAGATTAAAATTTTCAACCTGGGACATTTTTTACTCTTTCGCTAGGTATCTGGTAAGTTTTGGTCCTTTTTCTTCAAATTATTTCCTCAATGGTGTTTTGAGTGATATGGTAGCATTCATTAGACATTGAGGATCAAGTTCGTGTTCCTAGAATTTGTGTGATGATTTTCAAAAGTGGTAAAAATGGAGCAAATCTGCTGACTAGCTGTCGAAATTGTACGTTTTTAACAATTTTGCCCTGCACACATTGCGGGAGCTTCGTAACCCTTCGGCCTGTGCGTACATCGGGAGGAGGGTTACGTTATCACAACTACTTCAAAAAATGCAATTCAACTTACTGTTGTTTTTCTGCCCCATCGCCCATTTGTTGACTACTCAATAGAAAAAATTATGTTGAACTTTATTTCCATTTTTATATCAAATTCCTAGAAAAATTGGTAGCTAAAACACAAATTAATTCCTTAAAAAAGGAACAAGTATCAAGTGGCAGAAACTCCCATACACTCATGCTCCGAAAAAAACTGTGGCATTATTTTAGCGAGACTAAAAAGTAGCTTCATCATCTGTCATCATCAAGACCACAGACCGTAAAAATTGCTAAAATTTAATAATATAATTTTGACACAATATTTATGAATTCAAAGTGCCTGTTCTGTAACCTTACTCATTTACTGGGAAGCCGGTAAAGACATAGGCCTAAAAAGTATATGATGCTAACAAGTTAAAAGGGTGATGAAATGACAGTTGAGTTGGTATACAAAATATTTGCCTTTTAAACAATTGAATTCCAAAATTTAAAAGACCTAACTAAAGAAAAATTACAAAATATTTTTATAACCAAAATGGAACACTTGTAATTTTTGTGTGAGAGGAAACCACGGCCAAAAAAAAACACTGCACTGGCCAAATACCTGAGCTAGAATTACAAACAGACTACCGCTCTTTCTTTGGTCGTTAACTACTGAGTGCTTTATTCGCTTTACTAATGCCGCCTACCGGCTTTTCGTCATACATGAATAAGGAAATGAGTGCGTTTCTTGCGACATTCACTATTCACTTTGTGTCGTGGTGGTAACAAAAAAATACAAAGCCAGAGCGCGAAAAGCGAGGGAATATCCCCGCATTAGGGGCTCAAATTTAGTAATTTATTTCACGTAAATTCAACAAAAATGTACTCCGTTATCTTACCTTTTTAATTTCAGTTTCACTCGCATTTTTAGACACTCCTAACAACTCATATAATCTTGTGTCGTTTGTTGGAGCACGGCTTCTCATGTTGAACGCCATTTTGACCGCAGGTGTAGAGTGAAGTCTCTAGAACATGGTGCCAGAGGTTCACACTGCGTCTGCGCGAGGGTCGAGAATTAAAAAATGCCGACGTCACTTTAGACTCTAAATTAAAGTTGTCCATGTCGTTCGACCACAAACCGCACCTGGCTGATGTAATAGTAGCACGTGTATTCCATGGGTTGGGATTCCCCTATAGCACTGTGCATGCGTCACACTTCGAAAGCAAGCCGGGGGAGCGCAGGGACTTACCGGGGAAATCACTGCAATCACTTTATAGTTTTCCCCTTGATAAAACTATGGTCCAGATCAAAATGGCTAATCTAAACCTACAAACTGCCCCTATATAGTTATATAGTGGGTCAACCTTCTGTGCAACTCTTTTCTGTTTTACTCCATCATCTCACATCCATTTGTGTTTGTCCTCTTCAAAGTAGCAACTAAATCTCTTATAACTAAAATATCATCAGCTTTTGTATTATTTTATTCAAAGGGCACTTTTCTACCTCCACGATTTGTTTTTTATGAGCAACTCAACTTTTAACCTACTTTGAAAATTCGGCTGCCTACGCTGTCTGAATGCATGGTAAAAATGATAGCATAGGCTTTGTCTACATCAATGAAAACGTTTTTGATTTTGATAAGCTCCGTTAATCTTTTATGGTTCTAAGAAATTGTCAACAATTTTCGGTAGGTTTGTGTACTTGTGACTTTGAACCCGTCATTAGTTAATGGCGTTCCCATGTGGACAAGCCGAATGGGTTTTACTCGGGTTAAATTGCAACGCCCGGGCAAACTTATTTTAGTAAAACCGGGAGTTTTTCTTTTGTCATTTCCTAACATATGCGCTTCTCTGTGTAGAGACCAACGCGATGGTCCGTTTGAAGGAAAGTGAAAATGAAATGTGATCATATACGGACCTTTTCATTGTCCCTGAAGCTGAAGTTTTAACTCATAAAAGTTGTTTAACTCCTAAAACTTATTTCAAGTTGATTACTGTTAGTGATCAAAGTCGAATCAAAGTCTCAAAGTGTTATCAAAGTGTCATCAAAGTGTTAATCAAAGTGTTACTCAAAGCGTTGTCAAAGTCTCACTCGAGTCGAATTACCCTACTGATTGTTTGAAAGACTTCTTGACCATTCCCCTTTATAATTTGTAATTTTCAATTCATCGTTCTAAGTAATCGTCTGAAGATATCAAGGCTGTCATTATCTATTCAAAAAAGTTTCAAAATGTTGCTGAATCTGAAGACATCCATCTTTTACAGTGAGACACCGTTTAGTCAAAGATGCCAATAAAGGATACTCAGGGTGGCTGATTATGGTTTACTTTGCAATAGGCGCTGGCTAATAACCGAAAATAAGATGCATGCAGGGCCCAGTTTCATAGAGCTGCTAAGCACAAAAATTTGTTAAGAATGAAATTTCTTCCTTGATAAAAACAGGATTACCATATTTTCACGTGATTTTCAGGATAAGCAAACAAACAGTAACAAGCATTATGCAACAAATAGAAATTATGTTGTATCCTGTTTTTATCCAAAGAAATTTCATGCTAAGCAAATTAATGTGCTCAGCAGCTCTATGAAATTGGGCCTTGGTCCAAGTATATGACATCATTTGGTTGAATTGGTAGGGCGCCTGTTGACCCCCCACTCCGCGTACAAATCTAGTGATTATGACATCAATGCATGTTTAAAAAAAAAAAACAGAAATCCAATCAATTATACTGCACCCAACATCAATTTTGTAAAAAGAAATCATTTAATTCTATTGCATTGTTTTTAAGCTGAAAAAACACTATCACATTTTCAAAACTTTACCCGAATTAAAGCAGAATGCAATGTACAATTTAAGATGCTATATTTCAGAATAGTAAAAGTTGGCAATATAGTCAGAACCAAACGAAACCTTACCATAGAATTAGCAGCCCTTTTCCCACAAACTATTTATCTTTCTATTAAACAAAGGCAGTTACATCAAACCCTTTTATAGAAGAGATTGCAAAATCATTGGGCGTGAATTCTATTCAATATCAATTCTTTTTGCAATTGATTTGATTTGGGGTTAGCATAGTTATGTCCCGAAAAGATCTAAAATAAATACAAAATAAATACGAAAACTACAAATGCTGTAAATTACTATTATCTACTGCATGGGATAAACAAATTAGTTACTACTACATTTATAGAAATAATGTAGTTTCAACAGTAGCTCTGCTTAAAAGTTTTAGGGAAAACTGAAAAAAACATTTAAAACCAATCAAATAAAAGTTGAAATTGGCAAGTAGTTGACAGCCACTTCAAGTACTTTATACTAATGTGCCATGGCTTCTACTGCAGTCCCCATTAATTGTAAATAAAATGCCATTGCTACCAACCAGGGCCCGATTTCATTAGAGCTGCTTAAGCAAAACATTCGCTTAAGCACAAAAAAAGCTTGCTTGTTTTACACATGTTACTGGCAAAAATGTCATGCCACATACATTGCTTGTGACTGGTATTTGGCTGTTGTTAACTTAGCATAACAATTGAGTGGAGTCTTAGCTGGTAATCTGATTTTACTAAGCAAAGATTTTTTTGTTAAGCACAATTTTGTGCTTAAGCAGCTCTATGAAATTGGGCCCTGGGCTAAATACAGCTAAATACCAGTCACAAGCAATGTATGTGGCATGACATTTTTGCCAGTAACATGTGTAAAACAAGCAAGCTATTTTCATGCTTCAGCAAATTTTTTGCTTAAGCAGCTCTATGAAATTGGCCCCAGGTCACAATTAATAATGATAATAACAGTAACTCATATTTGCTACTATTTATCTATGGGCATCTCAAAGCGCTCACTATTTTTTGGGGACAAGATTAGGCCTACAGAGCTATTTTAAATTATGGCACCCTGGTCCCTTGTAACTATTTACTGTACCACTTAAACAAAAAAGACACACATTTGATATCAGCTGGACCCAATTTCACAGTGCTGCTAAGTACTAAAATTTGCTGAGCATGAAATTTATTCCTTGATAAAAAAGGATTACCAACCAATCGTCTATTTGTTGCATATTGCTTGTTACTTTATTCAGTTGTTGTTTGCTTATCCTGAAAATCATGTGGAAATTTGGTTGGTAATCATGTTCTTATCAAGGAAGAAATTTCATGCTTAGCAAATTGTTGTGCTTAGCAGCTCTATGAAATTGGGCCCTGATCAGCTGATGATTTGGTTTTGTGACTTACAACAAACTTGTTGTACACTTTCAACACAATGAGATCATCTCATTTTAGACATGTGTACATCTAAAGTCATAATATAAGCATCACAGCTACATTTTACATAGTAATATTATTCTTTGAAAACTTTTTTTTGAAAGACAAATAAGGTGTACAAAATTGAAAAACAAAAATAAATAATTAATACCACTTCCAACCACAACGCTTATCAACATAAACTTTTGCCATAAAATACATAGTACACTATAGAAAATATAAAAATATAACATTTCATGTCTTGAAAGTACTGTTTAAATATAATACATTCAATACGTCCCTTTTGGCAGCAACATTTTGTAAACGCTTTCGTCTACATTCTATTACCCCAGTTAGTTTAGGTTAAACGGTGGTCACATGACCACTTAAAGGCACCGGACACTTTTAGTAATCACTCAAAATAGTTGTTAGCATAAAAACTTATCTGGTAACAAGCAATGGAGAGCTGTTGATGGTATAAAACATTGTGAGAAACGGCTCTCTCTGAAGTAACGTAGTTTTCAAGAGAAATAAGTAATTTTCCACTAAAGTATTTGAATTTGATATTGTGACAAGGGTGTTTTTTCTTTCATTATTATCTTGCAACTTCGAGGACCAATTGAGTTCAAATTTTCACAGGTTTGTTTTTTGTTATCATGTTTAGATACACCAAGCGAGGAGACTGGTCTTTGACAATTACCAATAGTGTCCACTGTCTAGTGTCTTTAAGACTGGTTTTAAGCAGGTGATAAAGACATGACTGAAACTGTGAATGCGCATTCGTGCTCTAAAATATACACGCATTGGCACTCTAGCTTGAACAAGCACAAATTTGTGTAATGCAATCAATACATAAAGTTACACAATGCAAAATCAACAAGCACGCAGCATACCCACAACTGCGTCTCAGACAACTGAGCCGGAGAACATAAAAGGAATTGAAAACTTAAATCTACAAAACATAAACGTTTTACAGATTTTCCTAAATTGTAACGCTTTTTAATAAAAAAGGGCTTATATCGGCCATTGATAATCTTGCAGAGTCGGTCCATCACATGTCCACGACCCTGCCGGTTTGAAAGGCCTGTTTAAGATCTACTCAGCGCCTTTTATTTTAGCAAGGCACTACTCATAAAGTATAAATCATTTGGTATTTCAGCTGGTATCGGTAAAGCAATTTTGTAGGCCAAATGGTCTCTGCGACTGCCCCAAACCCGAGTTCTGGTTTGAAAGTCATCAGGGTGTGGGTTCAAATCACAATCATGACACCAGTATCCTTGAGCAAGTATCCTTAACTACAATTGTGTATGTGACCATAAGATTTTGTTTCTTACTTTGTTGAGATATGTTTCAATATTTTTGTAAATGTGTATATCTTTAGCTTTGTGAATTTTAATAGTGTCAGCCTTTTAGTTTTTTTTATAATTCAAATAAATAAATCATACTATGCTTATTCTACATGTATACATACTAGCAAAAGCTACTTTGGCAGGCTTTTCATGATAATTAAAGACAAACTAAGCATTTATTGCTTCAAGAGAAACATGTTCTTGAATACAGAGGGGTGCAATTAGACCTGCAGCCGATTTCACGAAACTCTAAGATTAATCCTAACTCGAGTTAGGACGAGTAACTCGTCCTAACTTAGGATGGGTTCAATGCTTCCTACGTATTTGGATACGGGACTCAACTCGTCCTAAGATTAATCCTAAGTTAGAAAGAGTTTGGTGAAATCAACGGCAGGCACAACAAACTTTACAGGTATCCACAGAAAAACTCTGGCCCAATGTGGTTGTTATGCATGTACTGGAGAATAAAAATATGAAATAATGGCTGGAAATCCCCTTGCCATTTCCACAACCTTCGCCTTACCCTGTTTGAGTGTGGTTGTCAGTAAATGCCACTGAGCACATATCATACAGTCGTTCCATACGATCCGTTTCAGTTTGCACATCCCTGGCCGCAGTGTCTCCTCCCGCAGGCTTCCAATTGCTAGTCTGGGTCTGTACCTGTGTAGTATTTGCATTGGTCAATTGATTGACAGGATCACTGACCAGCTGAGAGTCGGTCTGCACAGATATTGAATGGAAATCAAATGCCCCAATATCAAAGTCAGTCATAGTTTGGGTCTGCATGCTGGAGAGGCTGTATTCGAGAAACGGATCTGTCTGAGTTTGCAAGGAGGAGTTCTGTAGACCTCGCTGTGCTGTCTGTGTGTACATGTCCAGAAGAAGGAAGTCGCTGTTACTGATGTTGAGGTTTGGGAGTGATGTCTGGGTTTCTTGGTGATCTGTTTGAGGGATATGTGACAGGGTCTGTGTCTGCTGGCAGCAGGATTCCAAATCATCATTAAAAGTTCTGGCGGGACTTGTCTGACTCTGTGATTCATTGAGTAGAAGAGCGTCCAAGCAGGCGCTGTAGAAGTTTGTCTGCGTCTCCATTGTACTCTGGGGGATATTGCCATTATCAGAGACCTGAGGCTGGGGCATTATCGTTTGAATGCTGGTCTCTGTTAGATTGGAGCTTGCAGGATGACGATAGGTCTGTGTTGATGTGCTCAGGGTAGATGCTGATGCCTCAAGAGCTGAGTGGCTAAGTACTGTTTGAGTTTCAGAGTTGTTTAGATTCAGGAAATCGAGAAGGCTGAGATCAGTCTGTGTGGGAACACCGGCCTTGTGTGTGAAAGTACCTTGGTCATTCACCAAGGAGGAGAGCCAGCTTTCTGTTTGAACATCAGAGGTGGTTGTGGTGTTGGTGCTGAATTGGGTTTGTGTTTGCATCGTGTATTGAGGAACCTGAAGCGGCTCCAGACCTGCGATGCTCACACTGCTTGGAAGAGAACAAGAAGCTTCCACATGGAGTGGCTGGTTTGTTTGAGTTTGCCTCGTGAAGGCTGGAATGCCTTGGTGTAACTGCTGTGATGGATTCCCTTGATACGGCTGCTGCAACTCAGGAAACTGCAGTTGTTGTTGTTGTTGTTGACTTTGTGGTTGTGGTTGTTGATGTTGTTGTTGATGTTGTTGTTGTTGTTGTGGTGGTGGTGGTTGTTGTAAATGTTGCTGTTGATGAAATTGTTGATGTCGTGGTTGTTGCAAATGTTGCTGTTGTTGAAATTGTTGTTTTTGTTGTTGTTGGTGTTGTTGCTGCTGCTGCTGCAGCTGTTGATGTTGCTGTTGGCTTGGATGATTATGTGTCTCTATATTTGCCGACAGGAGAGCTTCACACATGATGACATCACCCAGTGTTTGTGTATGTGCTGTACTCAGCTTCACAACGGTCTGCGTCTCACAGTTGGCCAAACTGTTCAGCTGTGTGTTCATTCCTAAATCTCTAAAAATCCTTGTGCCGTTTCTCTTTCCCCTTGGATGCGAAGCTGAATGAATGCTTCCTTGTGGAACACTCACCCCTTTATTGAGTGAAGCTACGCTCCCTTTGAATCCACATGTCTGCGTTGAGAGTGTTTTCTTCAGCTTCTTGGCGGGAGGGCTGGGAGCTATTGAGAGCGGGACGCTTGTAACTAACCCCTTGTTGATGGTCACAATCTGTGTGGTGTGTGGATGTAACGCAGCGGCTCTGTGGACACTGAGTATGGATGGTTTGGGCAGCAGAAAGCGCTCCGTCTTCGAGTGCTTCTTTGTCGGTGACTTCTTAAGAGGAGTCTTAATCCCTGTTGAGGAGGAAGTTTCAATAGTCTGTAGTGGTTCTGGGGTTGTAATGAGGCGTGGTAGACTACCTGCAGGGATAGGGATTGTTATTATCTTCCGAAGAGTCGGAATAGTTTCTGCAGATGAAGACGAGGGAGTATTTTCTAGTGTTTCTCTTTTGTTGCCACGTTGTTGGGATGATGCTGCCCTAAGAAGACAAAATAGACAAGAAATGTTTTTAGAATCCGATTGCTTAAAAACCAGATGTAAAAAGGGTGTGTTACCATGCAATATAAAGATTGTCTCTAAGAGCTATGGCAATTAACTGCTACTAAGAACACTCTGTGCCCAAGTTCAGAGCTAAGGCTGTGGAGAGTGAGGTTGCCCCAGCTGCAAACTGCCCAAAATACTCTGGTTACAACTTACATTTGAAACTCATTACAGGACCGTATTGTGAATAAATAGCAAACTTGCGGGTACAACCACGTGTTAACCATGTATAAACCTTGTGTTTATTACACATGGTTATCCCTGCAAGTTTAGTATTTATTTATAACATCTTCCTATTCCTCCACAACATGCAAAGCTTCAAACAATACTTAGGACTACATTGGTCGCACGCACATAGTGTTTGCTACTTGAAACAACGCCTAACTTACCAACAGGATCTCACTCCACCCTTCCTTGTTCATTGAATAGATGGATTGCACGTAGCATCATCGACTGCCATATTTGATGATAAACAATGGACAAGTGCATATTTGTACGCGCTGCGCAAAACTCTCAGCCAATGATAGCCTTTTATGCCTGCACGTTTCATCAAAGATGGTGGTCAATGACATCATATGCAATCCATCTATATTGTACAAAGATGGCAATCTTGTGAATTAGAGCCATGTCACACGAGGCAATTTACAGGCAACAAGTTCCAGGCAATCTCCAAGAAGAAAGGGCATTCCAACTTGAATGTTAAAATTTGTCTTTTGTTGATCATAAGACATGGTTGACAATCAACTCGTGTGCTACCAACGTGGTCCTGTAGCATGCGCTGCAGTTGATTGCCCCCAAGTTGGCTGTAAAAGTTGCCTTGTGTGACAAGGCCCTAAGGCCGACATGAAACTTACCCTGCAGTCTTTTCAGTTACCGGCAATCTGTGTTGTTTCCTCTTAGCGTGCATACACAGAGCCTGTCTGGTTGTGAAGGGAACATTGCAGTCTAAGCATGTGTACACTATGCCACACTTCTTCTCATGTTTAAGACGTTGGATCTCGAAGGCAAACGGGAAGTCGCACTTGCTGCACAAGTAGTGCCTCTCTCCATGAACTTGCTGATAATGCTGTCAGTAGATTGTATATAAGAAGAATTGTTAGGACATCTGTGGAACAACTTGGTAATGTTTGCAATTTGCATTTCTAGACCTTTATCTTATTGTCTCCATCTTAGTCGTAACTTAGATATATGTTCCTTGTATCGAACAGCAGTAATGAATGCTAATAATCATTTTGCAAATAGGGACCAGACTATTTTGTGTATGTTGAGATACAGCAAGTGAGAAGACTGGTCTTCGACAATTACCAATAGTGTCAGTTGACCCTAGTAGGCAATGATTGTGTATTGGCATGGCCGATTTGAATAAGAAGCTCTATTTCTAACCGTCACTAACGCTACCGTGTACAAACAACTTTTGTTTAGTTTTTAGGTGTTTTTTTTTCCGACCTCAACTGACAAACCCTTTTTCCTTGACAAGATGCAAAGTTTACACTCGTCTAAGTGGGCCATACCTTAACAGGTCTTAACTTTTAAATAACTGCTCTCCATTGCTCATTACCAAGTAAGGTACTATGCTAATATATGTTTTGAGTAAATACCAATAGTGTCCACAAAGGGAAAGGGTTACTTGGAATATGTAGGGAGGAGGTCAATTAAATATCTGCTACTTATACCTGTTTTAGTGACCACAACTTTGTGAATGGATTGCTCCCATTTCTGTTACGATTGCAATCCTTAACAGGGCAAAAGAAGTGCTTTTTGACGGCTACAGTCTTGGATTGGGGATGATTGGAGAACATGTTCTTGTCTGAGTTGTCCTGTGAAACAAAAATAAGGGGGAAAACACATTGGGTGAGCATCTTAACCTCCGATTTGTTATCCTTGAAGAAGTTGGAATTCCAACCTTAGAATGTTGCTGTTGGTCTGCAAACACACATATAATCAGTCGTTTTAATCAACTCTAAAATTGCATTATCATTTGTTAAGATCCACAGTTTGGTAATAACGCAGACATAACAATTAAAATTTCCAAAAATTAACAAGAAGAATCACAAGATCAAAGTCACAGCTGGATTGAAAAAACTGAACTCTTTCAGATGATGCCAAATAGATCCATCAGGGCCCAATTTCATATAGCTGCTAAGCACAAAAATGTGCTCAGCATGACATTTCTTCCTTGATAAAAACAGGATTACCAACCAAATTTCCATTTGTTGCACGTTTCTTGTTACTGGTATTCAGCTGTTGTTTGCTCATCCTGAAAACCATGTGGAAATTTGGCTGGTAATCCTGTTTTTATCGAGGCAGAAATTTCATGCTTGAAGTAAATTTGTGTGCTTAGCAGCTCTATGAAATTGGGTCCAGGTCAGTCAACATCAGGTGTAATTAATGCAAAATGAAGGAGCTGGTGGTGTGTGCAAACTGTTAGGCACTCACTGCATTTATAGTTTATGACAACCAACCAAAGAATACATTGTGTAGTGTCTGACAACCTTTGACATAATATTTACACTAAACACTTAAAAAATTGTGTGAAAATAGGTAGTATTTGAAACTTTGGATCTCCAACATGTAAGTAAAGTTTGAAAACTTGCAGTTTGCTTTCTTCTGAAGATAAAATGAGCGAGCTGATCAAAAACATTGCATTGATGTTACTCTGTTTTTGTAGATGTGTGTTTAGCAGTGTTTACTCAGTATTTTCTGTGAAAAAATTCACAAGCAAATCACTTGGGTGGGGGGTTCAAACCCACGACCTTTTCCTTGCTTGACCAAATGAGTTACTACCATACCAACAAGCTAGCCATGGCCAAATTTCATAGAGCTGCTAAGCACACAAATTTTCTAAGCTTGAAATTTTTTTCTTGATAAAAACAGGATTTCCACGTGATTTTCAGGTAAGCAAACAACCCAGGAACAAGCAATATGCAACAAATGGTAATTTGGTTGGTAATACTGTTTTTATCAAGGAAGAAGTTTTATGCTAAGCAATTATTTGTGCTTAGCAGCTATATGAAATTGGGCCCAGATGGCTAGAGGCAGTTTGAATCCTTTTTTCATAGACATTAATTTTTGCATTGAGGATAAAGAATATAATTTTGTTTTTTTACTGTGATTTAAGTAGAAAGCAAACAATCAACAAACTTTGAAAAGAGTAACTGTGGGAAAAGGACACACGTACCTGGTATATTCCATGGCGCTTGATGACGTGCATTTTACGAGCTGCTGTTGTCGCCAGTAATTTGTCGCAGCCTTCCACTGTACAGGGAACATTTCGTTGTGGTAGCTCCATCAGCTCGGCCACAGTGGGGCAGATCACTTCAACGTCAGACATGACAAGGCAGGAGTCCACTTCCAACTATCTTATTATGCTTCACATCGAAAGTATCTTCATACACTACAAAATGAAAACATTTAAGTTTGTGTTTGATAGTTTTTTCTGAATCTCCCTAAATTTATGTGAAAACTAAGTGGGGAATCTGAACTCCTTATTAGAACTATCTATGAGGTTTGTTATGCTACCGTCTCGACGAAACAAATCATAGAGTAAGGAGCCCACCCACGCCCTTCCCCCCTTAGCTTCTCCCTGGAGCAGTGGTGCCCTGGAGCCACTGTTAATAAGAACAAACTAACATTGCTTATTTTCAGGAAGGGAAATGTCAAATTAAATTTACAATAAAGCGTATAAATAAACAGTAATAATTGAATCAACAAGCTGATGTTTAAATTTTAATATTAATAATAATATTGATATGAGGGTTAAAAAATAAAAATCTCCAAAAATACTAGAAAATGATATAAGGCACATGGCTTCTTTAAGCCTCGGTATTTTTTTTCCAGAATGCTCAGCAAAACATTCAGTCACATGATTTTGATCATCATGAATTGTGAATTGAAATAGTGTTTGATGAAACTTTTTCGGTGGGCAAATATTTTTATATGGCCTCAACATTATGACATGTTTTTGAACCTTGTAGAAATGCCTAAAATACCAAACTTTTGTGCAAATGACCAGTGGAGCCTTACGTGTTTCTAAGTTTTGGTCAAGGTAGAGGAGACTCTTTGCTTGGCAAATAAAACCACACAATTTTTATCTAGGGACTGTTTACATCGCGCACAGAGAGGTAAAAGATTTGCCACGATTTTAGGGACACCTCGAAAACAGGACCTACGATATATCATAATATGTGACAGATGGAAAAATAGAAAAGTAGGCCCACAGCAGTGTACTATAGCGACCAATGTAGGTGTCTCAATTTCAGTGTCACATACTCAGTAGAACTGTAGAGCAAGTGTCAGATCATATTAATTATAAATATCATGATCTTGTCTGCACAAATCCCCTCAGCAGTGCAGCTGTTGACAAGCAAATAATCTAGCTCATGAGTCTATCGTCAGTATATCACTCAGCTACTGCTTAATGAGTTATTACCAACAACAAACATGGTAATTTGTAACAAATTCAGAACAAAAATCAGTGAAGCCTACCAGTTTAGTACTGTGCTTCATAAGAAAAGCAACAAGTGCAACTCCCATGGGTGTCATATTGGTCTTCAGTCATTGCTCTCGGCCCAACCAAGTCAAATACAAAGTTTTTAAAATAATAATAATCCATATTTACCTATCCATTAAAAAACAAACATAACCAATAACCATTTGACCTACCACTAACTCACCATTTAAAATATCCGGAAGTTCAATTCGCTTTGGTCCGCAAAACAAGAGTCGGATCATATCAAAGAAACGTCAAGACAGAAAAAGGTCCGACCTTCCAATATTTTCATTTAGCTTTAGCTTTACATTAAGTCAATAGAGGGCGTATCACAACTGACCGAAAAAAGACTTTCCACGAAACTTCCGCGGAGGGGGGCGGGGACTGGGTCATGTTCGGAACCTCCCGGCCCCTCTCTTGCCCTCACCCCAGATTTAAAAAAAAATGTACAAATGAATGGCTCGACACATCAAATAGAAATGCCTTTGCCCTAGTTATACCCCCAAATGAAAATGTCTGGTACAGAATTCCGCCACACCCGTTCCCCGTTAAACAAAAATTATTAGGTCAACGAACAGCGCCCTCCATAGTTTTGTCGTTCTCCAAACTGAAGATGGCGACTTCCTACTGCAAGATTGCAAGGAGTGTCTCTAATTTAAGGGGACACATCTTTGCAGTTAAAAGTAGAGCTCAATTAACTCAACGCGAATCGGTGAGATGTTTAATTAACTTTCAAGAAACTGACTGCAAAAAATATATTGGTCTTTTGACTTTGGGGATTTTCTTACTTTGATTTTTGCTACTCCCCCCCCCCAAAAAAAAAACCCACACAAAAACAACATGCCCCCGTAAACTCGACATCGGTTTCACATTGTCATTGATTGACAGTTGGAAACAACAAACCATTTAACAAATTTGTCACACTCTACTCACAATCAAAGTGTGATGTGGTGATGTGATCAAATATAAAAAATAAACAAAATAATAATAAACAAGATATAAAAGCATACAAATTTAGTTTGATGAGATGGGACAGTATTAACAAATTTATTTACATGTTCCTAGAAATGGATTACTACAAGGACTTTACCGACAAGCAGCCAGCTTGTCCAATTACGACTCAGCTCATCAACAACCAGCCAATCAGCTCCCAGCACTGTAAAGGAGACAGCAGAGACCCAACCTGTTCTGGCATTGCCATCAGAAGAGCATGGATTTCGAGAGCAGTTTATCCCCATCTCGCGGCGATCATTGGTTCGTCTCTTGATGCAGGAAGAGGGACTACTGAAGGAAGATGAGTTGAAGATATTTGAGGAGCTAGCCGTATCCCTGGACAGTGCAATCATCAATCAATACTACGGAGTGCTCGCAGAACTCAAGGTATTCTGAAAGGAACACGTTGCCTTGGATCGGACGAGTTGGCCTAAAAAAGCGTTTGAAACCATTTGTTATGAAATGCATATGGTTAGAAAGATGTTTTAAAAGTAGAACATAATGATCCACACAAGTATCACTCGAAATTGCACGGTTTTCATTTTACGTCGCGAACTAAAATGGTCGGCCATTTATGGCAGTCAAAAATTTGACTCCCATAATGGCCAAGCCTGTTAGTCGACGAGGTAAAAAGAAAACCGTGCAATTTCGAGGCATATTTGTGTAGATCATTGTATTCTACTTTTACAACATCTTTCTAACCATATCGATTTTATAACAAACGGTTAAAGAACGCTTTTCAAAGACCAACTCGACCGATCCAAGGCAACCTGTTCCTTTTAGTTTGATGAAGTAATTTTATACCTTTCACTTCAATGACATAAAACAGTTCAAATCGATTCCCATTGTCTGAGCCCAAAAGGAATGAGATTTCAGACCTTTTTCATCTGCCTGCTGTTTACTTCAATACTGTTCTTAGAAGCTCCTTGCAATTTGTTTCTCAATTGATTTTTTTTTTAACTGATGTCATTTCAATATTCTAAAATTGTGATTCTAGTTTGGGGGTTTTTCTCTGCAAGGACTCTCACCCCAACTGACCCAATGACTATTTCTTACTTCGTGCTTGCGAACCAATGA